>NW_026577879.1:8881447-9499241 GCF_029407905.1 Bubalus kerabau | reverse complement strand
CTCAGCTGCACCATCAATGCCTACTTAGCCGAGAAACAGCCCCTACACTGCCGGGTGATCATAGTCTGTCGGCCGCTTGATCAGAGACTGTCAGACGCTTGATCAGCGCCTAATCACCCCCTCGATCAGCGCCTATTCAGCAGCGTGATCAGCACCTGTCAGCCGCTTGACAAGCTCCTATACACCACTTGATCAACACCTAATTAGCTTCGCTATCAGTATTTACTGAGCCATGCGATGCTCGCCTCAGCCGCATGATCTGTGCCTACTCAACCCCGCGATCACTGCCTACTCAGCCGTGCGATATGTGCCTGACAGCCGATTGAGAATTACTGTCAGCCGCTTGATCAGCGATTATCAGCCGCCAGATCAGCATCTGTCAAAGATTTAACAGCACCTTTCAGCCCCTTGATCAGCGATTATTAGCCGCTAGATCAACATCTGTCAACGACTTTATCAGCACCTGTCAGCCACTTCATCAGCGCCTGTCAGCCGCTTTATCATCGCCTAATCAGCTGTGCGATCAGTGCCTACTCAACGGCTTGATCAGTACCTGTCAGCCACTTTATCAGCACCTGTCAGCCACTCTATCAGCACCTGTCAACTGCTTGATCAGCGACCACTTTGCTGCGTGATCAGTTCCTACTCAGCCACGTGATCCGTGACCCTCAGCCGGTTGATCAGCGCCTGTCAGCCGCTTGATCATTTCCTGCTCTGCTGGTCATTCAGCGCCTGGTCAACCACTTCATCAGTGCCTGTCAGCCACTTGACCAGTGCCCAATCAGCTGATTGAAAAGCGCCTACACAGCCGCGCGATAAGTGCCTCTCAGCCGCTTGACCAGCACCTGTCAGAAGTTTGATCAGGGCCTATCAGCCACTTGATCAGCACCTGTCAGCCGCTTGATGAGTGCCTATCAGCCACTTGATTAGCACCTGTCAGCCAGTTGATCAGCACCTGAGAGCCGCTTGATCAGCGCCTATCAGCTGCTTGATTAGCACCTGTCAGCCAGGTGATCAGCACCTGTCAGCCCCTTGATCAGCGCCTATCAGCCGCTTGATCAGCACCTGTCAGCCGCTTGATGAGTGCCTATCAGCCGCTTGATTAGCACCTGTCAGCCAGTTGACCAGCACCTGTCAGTCGCTTGATAAGCGCCTATCAGTGGCTTGATTAGCACCTGTCAGCCAGTTGATCAGCACCTGTCAGCCCCTTGATCAGCGCCTATCAGCCGCTTGATCAGCACCTGTCAGCAGCTTTATCAGCACCTATCAGCTGCTTGATTAGCACCTGTCAGCATGTTGATCAACACCTGTCAGCCGCTTCATTAGCACCTCTCAGCCAGTTGATCAGCACCTGTCAGCTGCTTGATCAGCACATATAACCGGCTTCATCAGTGCCCGTCAGCTGCTTGATCATTGCCTTCTCAGCTGGGCTATCAGCGCCTACTCAGCCGCGAATCAGCCCCTACACAGACGCGTGATCATAGTCTGCCAGCCGCTTGAGCAGAGACTTTCAGGCGCTTGATCAGCGCCTAATCACCCCCTCCATCAGCGCCTATTGAGCAGGGCGATCAGCACCTGTCAGGCGCTTGACAAGAACTTATACACCACTTGATCAACACCTTATTAGCTTCACTCTCAGTATTTCCTGAGCCATGCGATCATGGCCTCAGCTGTATGATCTGTGCCTACTCAGCCCCGCGATCAGTGCCTACTCAGCCGTGCGATATGTGCCTGACATCCGATTGAGAAGTACTGTCACTCGCTTGATCAGTGATAATCAGCCGCTAGATCAGCGATCATCAACCGCTAGATCAGCATCTGTCAACTACTTTATCAGCACCTTTCAGACGCTGGATCAGCGCCTATCATCTGCTTAATTAACACTTCTCAGCCAGTTGATCAGCACCTGAGAGCCGCTTGATCAGCGCCTATCAGCTGCTTGATTAGCACCTGTCAGCCAGTTGATTAGCACCTGTCAGCCGCTTAATCAGCACCTGTCAGCAGCTTGATCAGCATCTGTCAGCAGCTTTATCAGCACCTATCAGCTGCTTGATTAGCACCTGTCAGCATGTTGATCAACACCTGTCAGCCGCTTCATTAGCAACTGTCAGCCAGTTGATCAGCACCTGTCAGCTGCTTGATCAGCACCTGTAAGCCGCGATATCATCGACTAATCAGCTGCGCGATCAGCGCCTACTCAACCGCTTGATCAGTACCTGTCAGCCACTTTATCAGCACCTGTCGGCCACTATAACAGCACCTGTCAACTGCTTGATCAGCGACCAATTTGCTGCGTGATCAGATCCTTCTCAGCCACGTGATCAGTGACCTTCAGCCAGTTGATCAGCACCTGTAAGCCACTGGATCATCACTTGTTAGTCGCTTGATCATCGCTTTGTCAGCTGCATGATCAGCGCATACTCAGCTGCTTGATCAGAACCTGTCAGCCAGTTGACTAGCACCTGTCAGCCGCTTGATCATCACCTGTCAGCAGGTTTATCAGCACATGTCAGTTGCTTGATCAGCGCCTGTCAGCCGCTTTATCATCACCTAATCAGCTGCGCATTCAGCGCCTACTCAACCGCTTCATCACTACCTGGGAGCCACTTTATCAGCACCTGTCAGCCACTATATCAGCACCTGTCAACTGCTTGAGCAGCGACCAATTTTCTGCGTGATCAGATCCTACTCAGCCACGTGATCAGTGACCCTCAGCAGGTTGATCAGCGCCTGTCAGCCGCTTGATCATTTCCTGCACTGCTGGTCATTCAGCGCCTGGTCAACCACTTCATCAGTGCCTGTCAGCCACTTGACCAGTGCCCACTCAGCTGATTGAAAAGTGCCTACGCAACCGCGCGATAAGTGCCTCTCAGCCGCTTGACAAGAACCTGTCAGAAGCTTGATCAGGGCCTATCAGCCACTTGAATAGTACCTATCAGCCAGTTGATCAGCACCTGTCAGCCGCTTGATCAGCGCCTATCAGTGGCTTGATTAGCCCCTGTCAGCCAGTTGATCAGCAATTGTCAGCCGCTTGTTAAGCACCTGTCAGCAGCTTGATCAGCGCTTGACCACTTTCCACTCAGCTGATTGAAAAGCACGGACTGAGCCACGTGAAGAGCATCTTTCGTCCAGTTGGTCTGCGCCTACTGAGCCCCGCAATCAGCGCCTATTCAGCCGCCCGATCAGTGTCTGTCAGCCGCTTGAGAAGTACCTGTCAGCCAGTTGATCAGCACCTGTCAGCCCCTTGATCAGCGCCTATCAGCCTCTTGATCAGCACCTGCCAGCCACTTGATCAGCACCTGTCAGCAGCTTGATAAACGCGTGTCAGCCTCTTGATCAGCACCTAATCAGCCAAGCGATGATCATTTACTCAGCCCCGCGACCATCGCCTCAGCCTCTTGATCTGTGCCTACTCAGCCCCTCGAGCAGCGCCTACTCAGCCATGCGATTTGTGCCTGAGAGCCACTTGATCAATGACTATCAGCCGCTTGATCAGCACCTGTCAACCACTTTATCATCATCTGTCAGCCGCTTGATCAGCGCCTGTCAGCAGCTTTATCAGCACCTATCAGCTGCTTGATTAGCCCGTGTCAGCAAGTTGATCAGCAATTGTAAGCCGCTTGTTAAGCACCTGTCAGCAGCTTGATCAGCGCTTGACCACTTTCCACTCAGCCGATTGAAAAGCACCGACTCAGCCGCGCGAATAGCATCTTTCAGCCAGTTGATCTGTGCCTACTGAGCCCCGCAGTCAGTGCCTACACAGCCGCCTGATCAGTGCTTGTCAGCCGCTTGACAAGTACCTGTCAGCCTCTTGATCAGCACCTAATCAGCCACACGATGATCATTTACTCAGCGGCGCGATCATCGCCTCAGCCTCTTGATCTGTGCCTACTCAGCCCCATGACCAGCGCCTACTCAGCCATGCGATCTGAGCCTGAGAGCCACTTGATCAACGACTATCAGCCGCTTGATCAGCACCTGTCAACCACTTTATCATCACCTGTCAGCCGCTTGATCAGCGCCTGTTAGCCGCTTTATCATCACATAATCAGCTGCATGATCAGCGCCTACTCAGCCGCTTGATCAGTACCAGTCAGCCAGTTGATCAGCACCTGTCAGCACCTTGATCAGCGCCTATAAGCTGCTTGATTAGCACCTGTCAGCCAGTTGATCAGCAGCTGTCAGCCAGTTGATCAGAACCTGTAAGCCACTGGATAAGCGCCTGTTAGCCGCTTGATCATCGCCTTACCAGCTGCACGATCAGCGCTTACTCATCCGCTTGACCAGGACTTGTCAGCCTGTTGATCAGCGCCTATCAGCCGCTTGATTAGCACCTGTCTAGCCAGTTGATTAGCACCTGTCAGCTGCTTAATCAGCACCTGTCAGCCGCTTGATCAGCACCTGTCAGCAGCTTTATCAGCACCTATCAGCTGCTTGATTATCACCTGTCAGCATGTGGATCAACACCTTTCAGCCGCTGGATTAGCACCTGTCAGCCAGTTGATAAGCACATGTCAGCTACTTGATCAGCACCTGTAAGCCGCTTAAACAGCGCCTGCCAGCCGCTTCATCAGTGCCTGTCAGGTGCTTGATCATTGCCTTCTCAGCTGCGCGATCAGAACCTACTCAGCCGCGAATCAGCCCCTACACAGCCGCGTGATCATAGTCTGTCAGCCTCTTTATCAGAGTCGGTCATCCGCTTGATCAGCACCTGTCAGCAAGTTGAAGAGTGCCTACTCAGCCGCGCAAATTGCATCTCTCAGCCAGTTCATCTACACCTACTGAGCCCAGCAATCAACGCCTACTCAGCCGCCCGATCCGTGCCTGTCAGCCGCTTGAGAAGTACCTGTCATTCAGTTGATCAGCACCTCTCAGCCAGTTGATCACCACCTGTAAGCCACTGGATCAGGACCTGTCAGCCGCTTGATCAGCGCGTATCAGCTACTTAATTAACACTTCTCAGCCAGTTGATCAGCACCTGTTAGCCGCTTGATCATCACCTATCAGCCAGTTGATGATCACTTGTAAACCATTGAATCAGCACCTGTCAGCGTCTTGATCTACACCTTTCAGCAGCTTGATCAGCGCCTATCAGCTGCTTAATTAACACTTCTCAGCCAGTTGTTCAGCACCTGTTAGCCTCTTGATCAGGGCCTATCAGCCGCTTGATTAGCACCTGTCAGCCAGTTGATGAGCACCTGTCAGCCGCTAATCAGCACCTGTCAGCAGCTTGATCAGCACCTGTCAGCATCTTTATCAGCACCTATCAGCTGCTTGATTAGCACCTGTCAGCATGTTGATTAACACCTGTCAGCCGCTTCATTAGCAACTGTCAGCCAGTTGATCAGCACCTGTCAGCTGCTTGATCAGCACCTGTAAGCCGCTTAAACAGCGCCTTCCAGCCGTTTGATCAGTGCCTTCTCAGCTGCGCGATCAATGCCTACTCAGCCGCGAAACAGCCCCTACACAGCCGCGTGATCATAGTCTGTCGGCCGCTTGATCAGAGAGTGTCAGACGCTTGACCAGCGCCTAAACACCCCCTCGATCAGCGCCTATTGAGCGGCACGATCAGCACCTGTCAGCCGCTTGACAAGCTCCTATACACCACTTGATCAACACCTAATTAGCTTCGCTATCAGTATTTACTGAGCCATGCGATCATCGCCTCAGCCGGTGATCTGTTCCTATTCAACCCCGCGATCAGTGCCTACTCAGCCATGCAATATGTGCCTGACAGCCGATTGAGAATTACTGTCAGCCGCTTGATCAGCGATTATCAGCCGCTAGATAAACATCTGTCAACGACTTTATCAGCACCTGTCAGCCGCTTGATCAGCGCATATCAGCTGCTTTATCATCGCCTAATCAGCAACGCGATCAGCGCCTATTCAACGGCTTGATCAGTACCTGTCAGCCACTCTATCAGCACCTGTCAGCCACTCTATCAGCAACTGTCAACTGCTTGATCAGCGACCACTTTGCTACGTGATCAGATCCTACTCGGCCACGTGATACGTGACCCTCAGCCGGTTGATCAGCGCCTGTCAGCCGCTTGATCATTTCCTGCTCTGCTGGTCATTCAGCGCCTGGTCAACCACTTCATCAGTGCCTGTCAGCCACTTGACCAGTGCCCACTCAGCTGATTGAAAATCGCCTACGTAGCCACGGGATAAGTGCCTCTCAGCCGCTTGACAAGCACCTCTCAGAAGCCTGATCAGGGCCTATCAGCCACTTGAATAGTACCTATCAGCCAGTTGATCAGCATCTGTCAGCCGCTTGATGAGCGCCTATCAGCCGCTTGATCAGTGCTTTCTCAGCTGTGCGATCAATGCCTACTCACCAAGAATCAGCCCCTACACAACCGCGTGATCATAGTCTGTCAGCCGCTTGATCAGAGACTGTCAGACGCTTGATCAGCGCCTAATCACCCCCTCGATCAGCGCCTATTGAGCGGCGCGATCAGCACCTGTCAGCGGCTTGATTAGCACCTGTCATCATTTTGATCAACACCTGTCAGATGCTTCATTAGCAACTGTCAGCCAGTTGATCAGCACGTGTCAGCTGCTTGATCAGCACCTGTAAGCCGCTTAAAAAGCACCTGCCGGCCGCTTCATCAGTGCCTGTCAGCTGCTTGATCAGCGACCACTTTGCTGCATGATCAGATCTAACAGACACGTGATCAGATCCTATTCAGCCACGTGATTAGTGACCCTCAGCCTGTTGATCCTCGCCTGTCAGCCGCTTGATCAGCACCTGTCAGCAGCTTTATCAGCACTTATCAGCTGCTTGATTAGCACCTGTCAGCCAGTTGATCAGCACCTCTCAACAGTTGAACAGCGCCTGTAAGCCACTGGATCAGCGCCTGTTAGCCACTTGATCATCGCATTATCACCTGCATGATCAGCACCTACTTAGCCGCTTAATCAGAACCTCTCAGCCAGTTGATCGGCACCTGTCAGCATCTTTATCAGCACCTATCAGCTGCTTGATTAGCACCTGTCAGCCAGTTGACCAGCACCTGTCAGCCGCTTGATCAGGACCTTTCAGCAGCTTTATCAGCACCTATCAGCTGCTTGTTTAGCACCTGTCAGCATGTTGATCAACACCTGACAGCCCCTTCATTAGCAACTGTCAGCCAGTTGATCAGCAACTGTCAGCCGCTTGATTACCACCTGTCAGCTAGTTGATCAGCACTTGTCAGCTGCTTGATCAGCACCTGTAAGCCGCTTAAACAGCGCCTGCCAGCCGTTTCATCAGTGCCTGTTAGCTGCTTGATCATTGCCTTTTCAGCTGCGGGATCAGCGCCTACTCAGCCGCGAATCAGCCCCTACACAGCCGCGTGATTTTAGACTGTCAGCCTCTTTATCAGAGTCGTTCATCCGCTTGATCAGCACCTGTCAGCAGGTTGAAGAGTGCCTACTCAGCCGTGCGAATTGCATCTCTCAGCCAGTTGATCTGCACCTACTGAGACGTGCAATCAACGCCTACTCAGCCGCCCGATCAGTGCCTGTCAGCTGCTTGAGAAGTACCTGGCAGACACTTGACCAGCACCTAATCAGCCACGCGATCATCATTTACTCAGCCGCATGATCATCGCCTCAGCCGCTTGATCTGTGTCTACTCAGCCACGCGATCAGCGCCTACTCAGCCGTGTGATGTGCGCCTGACAGACACTTGAGAAGTACTGTCAGCCATTTTATCAGCTACTCTCAGTCGCTTGATCAGCACCTGTCAACGACTTTATCAGCACCTGTCAGCCGCTTCATTAGTGCCTGTCAGCTGCTTGACAACTGCCCACTCAGCCGATTGAAAAGCGCCATTGCAGCCGCGCGATAAGCACCAGTCAGCCGCCTGAAAATCACCTGTAAGCAGCTTGATCAGGGCCTATTAGCCACTTGATTAGCACCTGTCAGCCAGTTGAACAGCACCTGTCAGCACCTTGATCATCGCCTATCAGCCGTGTGATTAGCACCTGTCAGCCTCTTGATCAGAACCTGTCAGCAGCTTGATCATCACCTATCAGCTACTTGATTAGCACTTGTCAGCCAGTTGATCAGCACCTGCCTACCGATTGATCAGTGCCTGTCAGCTGCTTGATCATTGCATTCTCAGCTGAGCAATCAGCACCTATCAGCTGCTTGTTTAACACCAGTCAGCCAGTTGATCAGCACCTGTCAGCACATTGATCATCGCCTATCAGCCGCTTGATTAGCACCTGTCAGCCAGATATTCAGCACCTGTCAGCAGCTTGAGCAGCGAGTATCAGCTGCTTGATCAGCACCTGTCATCCAGTTGATCAGCACCTGTCAGCAGATTGATCAGGGCCTATCAGCCACTTGATTAGCACTTGTCAGCCAGTTGATCAGCACCTGAGAGTCGCTTCATTAGCACCTGTCAGCCAGTTGATCAGCACCTGTCATCCGCTTGATCAGCACCTGTCAGCAGGTTGATCAGTTTGTATCAGCTGCTGGATTAACACCTGTCTGACTATTGATTATCACCTGTCAACCGCTAGATCAGCACCCACTTTGCTGCATGAACAGAGCCTACTCAGCCACGCGGTCAGTGACGCTCAGCCGGTTGATCTTCTCCTGTCAGGCGCTTGATCATTTCCTGCTCTGGTGTTCATTCAGCGCCTGGTCAACCACTTGATCAGTGTCAGTCAGCCGCTTGACCACTGCCCACTCAGCAGATTGAAAAGCGCCTACGCAGCCGAGCGATAAGCACCTGTCAGCCGCTTTACAAGCACCTGTAAACCGCTTGATCAACACTTACTGAGCTGCGCTATCAGTGCTTAATCAGCCGCGAGATCAGTGTCTGTCAGCTGCTTGATCAGCACCTGTCAGCCGGTTGAACAGTGCCTATTCAGCCGTGCAAATAGCATCTCTCAGCCAGTTGATGTGCTCCTACTGAGCCCCACGATCAGCGCCTACTCAGCCGCCCGATCAGTGAGTGTCAGCCTCTTGAGAAGTACTGTCAGCCACTTGATCAGCACATGTCAGCCGCTTGATAAACGTGTGTCAGCAGCTTGATCAGTACCTGTCAGCCACTTTTTCAGCACCTGTCAGCCAATATATCAGCAACTCTCAACAGCTTGATCAGTGCCCGCTTAGCTGCGTAATCAGAGCCTACTCCGCCACAGGATCAGTGACCCACAGGTGACTGATCTGCGCCTCTCAGCGGCTTGATCATTTCCTGCTCTGATGGTCATTCAGCGCCTGGTCAAACACTAGATCAGTGCCTGTCAGCCCCTTGACCAGTGCCCTCTCAGATGATTGATAAACGCATACGCATCCACGCGATAAGCGCCTGTCAGCCACTTGAGAAGCATCTGTCAGCAACATGATCAGGGCCTATCAGCCACTTGATCAGTACCTGTCAGCCAGTTGACCAGCACCTGTCAGCCACTTCATTTGCACCTTTCAGCCACTTTATCAGCAACTGTCAGGTGCCAGGGCAGCGCCTATAAGCAGCTTGATCATTAAATGTCAGCCACATTATCAGCACCTGTTAGCTGCTGTATCAGAACCTGCCAACCGCTTGATCAGCACCTGTCAGCAGCTTTATCAGCACCTATCAGCTGCTTGATTAGCACCTGTCAGCATGTTGATCAACACCTGTCAGCCGCTTCATTAGGAACTGTCAGCCAGTTGATCAGCAACTGTCAGTCACTTGATTAGCACCTGTCAGCCAGTTGATCAGCACCTGTCAGCCTCTTGATCAGCACCTGTAAGCCGATTAAACAGCAACTGCCAGCCGCTTCATCAGCGCCTGTCAGCTGCTGGATCATTGCCTTCTCAGCTGCGCGATCAGCGCCTACTCAGCCGCGAATCAGCCCCTCCACAGCCACGTGATCATAGTCTGTCAGCCTCTTTATCAGAGTCAGTCATCCGCTTGATCAGCAACTGTCTGCAGGTTGAAGAGTGCCTACTCAGCCGCGCGAATTGCATCTCTCACCCAGTTGATCTGCGCCTACTGAGCCCCGCAATGAACGCCTACTCAGCCGCCCGGTCCGTGCCTGTCAGCCGCGTGAGAAGTACCTGTCAGCCAGTTGATCAGCACCTCTAAGCCAGTTGATCAGCACCTGTAAGCCACTGGATCAGCACCTGTCAGCCGCTTGATCAGCAACTTTCAGCAGCTTGATCAGCACCTATCAGCTGCTTAATTAACACTTCTCAGCCAGTTGATCAGCACCTGTTAGCTGCTTGATCAGCGCCTATCAGCCGCTTGATTAGCCCCTGTCAGCCAGTTGATTAGCACCTGTCAGCCGCTTAATCAGCACCTGTCAGCATCTTGATCAGGGCCTATCAGCCACTTGATCAGTACCTGTCAGCCAGTTGATCAGCACCTGTCAGCCACTTCATTTGCACCTGTCAGCCACTTTATCAGCAACTGTCAGGCGCTAGGGCAGCCCCTATAAGCAGCTTGATCATTAACTGTCAGCCACATTATCAGCACCTGTTAGCCGCTGTATCAGAACCTGTCAACCGCTTGAGCAGCACCTGTCAGCAGCTTTATCAGCACCTATCAGCTGCTTGATTAGCCCCTGTCAGCCACTGGATCAGCAATTGTCAGCCGCTTGTTATGCACCTGTCAGCAGCTTGATCAGCGCTTGACCACTTTCCACTCAGCCGATTGAAAATCAAAGACTCAACCGCGTGAAGACCATCTTTCAGCCAGTTGATCTGGGCCTACTGAGCCCCGCAGTCAGTGCCTACACAGCTGCCCGATCAGTGCTTGTCAGCCGCTTGACAAGTAACTGTCAGCCACTTGATCAGCACCTGTCAGCAGCTTGATGTGCGCCTATCAGCCGCTTGATTAGCACCTGTCAGCCAGTTAACAAGCACCTGTCAGCCGCTTGATCAGCACCTATCAGTGGCTTGATTAGTCCCTGTCAGCCAGTTGATCAGCAATTGTCAGCCGCTTGTTAAGCACCTGTCAGCAGCTTGATCAGCACTTGACCACTTTCCACTCAGCCGATTGAAAAGCACCGACTGAGCCGCGCGAATAGCATCTTTCAGCCAGTTGATCTGTGCCTACTGAGCCCCGCAGTCAGTGCCTACACAGCCGCCCGATCAGTGCTTGTCAGCCGCTTAACAAGTACCTGTCAGCCTCTTGATCAGCACCTAATCAGCCACACGATGATCATTTACTCAGCCGCCCTATCATCGCCTCAGCCTCTTGATCTGTGCCTACTCAGCCCCATGACCAGCGCCTACTCAGCCATGCGATCTGTGCCTGACATCCACTTGATCAACGACTATCAGCCGCTTGATCATCGCCTTATCAGCTGCACGATCAGCGCCTACTCAGCCGCTTGATCAGAACCTCTCAGGCTGTTGATCAGCACCACTCAGCCGCTTGATCATTTCCTGCTCTGCTGCTCATTCAGCTCCTGGTCATCCACTTGATCAGTGCCTTTCAGCCGCTTGAGAAGTACCTGGCAGCCACTTGACCAGCACCTAATCAGCCACGCGATCATCATTTACTCAGCCGCACGATCATCGCCTCAGCCGCTTGATCTGTGTCTACTCAGCCCCGCGATCAGCGCCTACTCAGCCGTGTGATGTGCGCCTGACAGACACTTGAGAAGTACTGTCATCCACTTGATCAGCGACTATCAGTCGCTTGATCAGCACCTGTCAACGACTTTATCAGCACCTGTCAGCCGCGTGATTAGTGCCTGTCAGCTGCTTGACCACTGCCCACTCAGCCGATTGAAAAGCGCCAATGCAGCCGCGCGATAAGCACCAGTCAGCCGCCTGAAAATCACCTGTCAGCAGCTTGATCACGGCCTATTAGCCACTTGATTAGCACCTGTCAGCTAGTTGATCAGCACCTGTCAGCCAATTGATCAGCACCTGTCAGCCGCTTCATTTTCACCTGTCAGCCAGTTGAACAGCACCTGTCAGCACCTTGATCATCGCCTATCAGCCGTGTGATTATCACCTGTCAGGCAGTTGATCAGCACCTGTCAGCCTCTATCAGAACCTGTCAGCAGCTAGATCATCGCCTAACAGCTACATGATTAGCACTTGTCAGCCAGTTGATCAGCACCTGCGTACCGATTGATCAGTGCCTGTCAGCTGCTTGATCATTGCATTCTCAGCTGCACAATCAGCACCTATCAGCTGCTTGTTTAGCACCTGTCAGCCAGTTGATTAGCACCTGTCAGCACCTTGATCATCGCCTATCAGCCTCTTGATTAGCACCTGTCAGCCAGATGATCAGCACCTGTCAGCAGCTTGAGCAGCGAGTATCAGCTGCTTGATCAGCACCTGTCAGCCAGTTGATCAGCACCTGTCAGCAGATTGATCAGGGCCTATCAGCAACTTGATCAGCACCTGTCATCCGCGTGATCAGCACCTGTCAGCAGGTTGATTAGAGCGTATCAGCTGCTTGATTAACACCTGTCAGTATATTGATCATCACCTGTCAACCGCTAGATCAGCACCCACTTTGCTACATGAACAGAGCCTACTCAGCCACGCGGTCAGTGACGCTCAGCCGGTTGATCTTCTCCTGTCAGGCGCTTGATCATTTCCTGCTCTGCTGGTCATTCAGCGCCTGGTCAACCACTGGATCAGTGTCAGTCAGCCGCTTGACCACTGCCCACTCAGCAGATTGAAAAGCGCCTACGCAGCCGAGCGATAAGCGCCTGTCAGCCGCTTTACAAGCACCTGTAAACCGCTTGATCAACACTTACTGAGCTGCGCGATCAGTGCTTAATCAGCCGCGAGATCAGTGTCTGTCAGCTGCTTGATCAGCACCTGTCAGCCGGTTGAACAGTGCCTATTCAGCCGCGCAAATAGCATCTCTCAGCCAGTTGATGTGCTCCTACTGAGCCCCACGATCAGCGCCTACTCAGCCGCCCGATCAGTGACTGTCAGCCTCTTGAGAAGTACCTGTCAGCCACTTGATCAGCACCTGTCAGCCGCTTGATAAACGCGTGTCAGCAGCTTGAACAGTACCTGTCAGCCACTTTATCAGCACCTGTCAGCCAATATATCAGCAACTCTCAACAGCTTGATCAGTGCCTGCTTAGCTGCGTAATCAGAGCCTACTCCGCCACAGGATCAGTGACACTCAGCGGGCTGATCAGCGCCTGTCAGCGGCTTGATCATTTCCTGCTCTGATGGTCATTCAGCGCCTGGACAACCACTAGATCAGTGCCTGTCAGCCCCTTGACCAGTGCCCACTCAGCTGATTGATAAACGCATACGCATCCACGCGATAAGCGCCTGCCAGCCACTTGAGAAGCATCTGTCAGCAACTTGATCAGGGCCTATCAGCCACTTGATCAGTACCTGTCAGCCAGTTGATCAGCACCTGTCAGCCACTTCATTTTCACCTGTCAGCCACTTTATCATCAACTGTCAGGCGCTAGGGCAGCCCCTAGAAGCCGCTTGATCATTAACTGTCAGCCACATTATCAGCACCTGTTAGCCGCTGTATCAGAACCTGTCAACCGCTTGATCAGCACCTGTCAGCAGCTTTATCAGCACCTATCAGCTGCTTGATTAGCACCTGTCAGCATGTTGATCAACACCTGTCAGCCGCTTCATCAGCAACTGTCAGCCTCTTGATTAGCACCTTTCAGGCAGTTGATCAGCACCTGTCAGCCTCTTTATCAGAACCTGTAAGCCGATTAAACAGTACCTGCCAGCCGCTTCATCAGTGCCTGTCAGCTGCTGGATCATTGCCTTCTCAGCTGCGCGATCAGCGCCTACTCAGCCGCGAATCAGCCCCTCCACAGCCACGTGATCATAGTCTGTAAGCCTCTTTATCAGAGTCAGTCATCCGCTTGATCAGCAACTGTCTGCAGGTTGAAGAGTGCCTACTCAGCCGCGCGAATTGCATCTCTCACCCAGTTGATCTGCGCCTACTGAGCCCCGCAATGAACGCCTACTCAGCCGCCCGGTCCGTGCCTGTCAGCCGCTTGAGAAGTACCTGTCAGCCAGTTGATCAGCACCTCTAAGCCAGTTGATCAGCACCTGTAAGCCACTGGATTAGCACCTGTCAGCCGCTTGATCAGCAACTTTCAGCAGCTTGATCAGCACTTATCAGCTGCTTAATTAACACTTCTCAGCCAGTTGATCAGCACCTGTTAGCCGCTTGATCAGCGCCTATCAGCCGCTTGATTAGCCCCTGTCAGCCAGTTGATTAGCCCCTGTCAGCCGCTTAATCAGCACCTGTCAGCAGCTTGATCAGGGCCTAACAGCCACTTGATCAGTACCTGTCAGCCAGTTGATCAGCACCTGTCAGACACTTCATTTGCACCTGTCAGCCACTTTATCAGCAACGGTCAGGTGCTAGGGTAGCCCCTATAAGCAGCTTGATCATTAACTGTCAGCCACATTATCAGCACCTGTTAGCCGCTGTATCAGAACCTGTCAACCGCTTGATCAGCACCTGTCAACCACTTTATCATCACCTTTCAGCTGCTGGATCAGTGCCTGTTACCCGCTTTATCATCACATAATCAGCTGCATGATCAGCGCCTACTCAGCCGCTTGATCTGTACCAGTCAGCCAGTTGATCAGCACCTGTCAGCACCTTGATCAGCGCCTATAAGCTGCTTGATTAGCATCTGTCAGCTAGTTGATCAGCACCTGTAAGCCACTGGATCAGCGCCTGTTAGCCGCTTGATCATCGCCTTATCAGATGCAAGATCAGTGCCTTCTCAGCTGCTTGATCAGAAACTTTCAGCCAGTTGATCAGCACCTGTCAGCCGCTTGATCAGCACCTGTCAGCAGCTTTATCAGCACCTATCAGCTGCTGGATCAGCACCTGTCAGCCGCTTGATCAGCACATGTCAGCAGCTTTATCAGCACCTATCAGCTGCTTGATCAGCACCTGTCAGCCTCTTTATCAGCACCTGTCAGCAGCTTGATAAATGCCTCTCAGCCTCTTGATCAGCACCTAATCTCCCAAGCGATGATCATTTACTTAGCCGCGTGATCATCGCCTCAGCCTCTTGATCTGTGCCTACTCAGCGCCACGACCAGCGCCTACTCAGTCATGCGATCTGTGCCTGACAGCCACTTGATCAACGACTATCAGCCGCTTGATCAGCACCTTTCAACCACTTTATCATCACCTGTCAGTCGCTTAATCAGCGCCTGTCAGCTGCTTTATCATCGCCTAATCAGCTGCGCGATCAGGGCCTACTCAACCGCTTGATCAGTACCTGTCAGCCACTTTATCAGCACCTGTCAGCCACTATATCAGCACCTGTCAACTGCTTGATCAGCGACCACTTTGCTGCGTGATCAGATCCTACTCAGCCACGTGATCCGTGACCCTCAGCCTGCTGATCAGCACCTGTCAGCCGCTTGATCATTTCCTACCCTGCTGGTCATTCAACGCCTGGTCAACCACTTCAGTCCCTGTCAGCCACTTGACCAGTGCCCACTCAGCTGATTGAAAAGCGCCTACACAGCCGTGCGATAATTGCCTCTCAGCCGCTTGACAAGCACCTGTCAGAATCTTGATCAGGGCCAATCTGCCACTTGAATTGTACCTGTCATCCAGTTGATCGACACCTGTCAGCCGCTAGATCAGGACCTTTCAGCAGCTTTATCAGCACCTATCAGCTGCTTGTTTATCACCTGTCAGCATGTTGATCAACACCTGACAGCCCCTTCATTAGCAACTGTCAGCCAGTTGATCAACACCTCTCAGCCAGTTGACCAGCACCTTTAAGCCTCTGGGTCAGCGCCTGTTAGCCACTTGATCATCGCCTTATCAGCTGCACGATCAGCGCTTACTCAGACTCTTGATCAGAACCTCTCAGCCAGTTGATCGGCACCTGTCAGCCGCTTGATCAGTACCTGTCAGCAGCTTTATCAGCACCTATCAGCTGCTTCATTAGCACCTGTCAGCATGTTGATCAACAACTGTCAGCTGCTGGATTAGTACCTGTCAGTCAGTTGATCAGCACCTGTCAGCTGCTTGATCAGCACCTGTAAGCCGCTTAAACAGCACCTGCCAGCCGCTTCATCAGTGCCTGACAGCTGTTGATCATTGCCTTCTCAGCTGCGCGATCAGCGCCTACAAAGCCACGAATCATCCCCTACACAGACGCGTGATCATAGTCTGTCAGCCTCTTTATCAGAGTCGGTCATCCACTTGATCAGCACCTGTCAGCGGGTTGAAGAGTGCCTACTCAGCCGCGCGAATTGCATCACTCAGTCAGATGATCTGCGCCTACTGAGCCCCGCAATCAGCGCCTACTCAGCCGCCCGATCAGTGCCTGTCAGCCGCTTGAGAAGTAGCTGTCAGCCACTTGATCAGCAATTGTCAGCCGCTTGTTATGCACCTATCAGCAGCTTGATCAGCGCTTGACCACTTTCCACTCAGCCGATTGAAAACCAAAGACACAACCGCGTGAATAGCATCTTTCAGCAAGTTGGTCTGTGCCTACTGAGCCCCGCAGTCAGTGCCTGTCAGCCGCTTGACAAGTACCTGTCAGCCACTTGATCAGCACCTGTCAGCAGCTTGATGTGCGCCTATCAGCCGCTTGATTAGCACCTGTCAGCCAGTTGACCAGCACTTGTCAGCCTCATTTTAAGCACCTGTCAGCAGCGTGATCAGTGCTTGACCACTTTCCACTCAGCCGATTGAAAAGCACTGACTCAGCCGCGTGAATAGCATCTTTCAGCCAGTTGATCTGTGCCTACTGAGCCACGCAGTCATTGCCTACACAGCCGCCTGATCAGTGCTTGTCAGCCGCTTGACAAGTACCTGTCAGCCTCTTGATCAGCACCTAATCAGCCACACGATGATCATTTACTCAGCAGCGCGATCATCGCCTCAGCCTCTTCATCTGTGCCTACTCAGCCCCATGACCAGCGCCTACTCAGCCATGCGATCTGTGCCTGACAGCCACTTGATCAACGACTATCAGCCGCTTGATCATCGCCTTATGAGCTGCACGATCAGCGCCTACTCAGCCGCTTGATCAGAACCTGTCAGGCAGTTGATCAGAACCAGTCAGCCGCTTGATCATTTCCTGCTCTGCTGGTCATTCAGCTCCTGGTCATCCACTTGATCAGTGCCTGTCAGCCGCTTGAGAATACCTGGCAGCCACTGGACCAGCACCCAATCAGCCACGCGATCATCATTTACTCAGCCGCACGATCATCGACTCAGCCGCTTGATCTGTGTCTACTCAGCCCCGTGATCAGCGCCTACTCAGCCATGCGATGTGCGCCTGACAGACACTTGAGAAGCACTGTGAGCCTCTTTATCAGCGACTATCAGTCGGTTGATCAGCACCTGTCAACGACTTTATGAGCACTTGTCAGCCGCTTGATTAGTGCCTGTCAGCTGCTTGACCACTGCCCACTCAGCCGATTGAAAAGCGCCAATGCAGCCGCACGATAAGCACCAGTCAGCCGCCTGAAAATCACCTGTCAGCAGCTTGATCAGGGCCTATTAGCCACTTGATTAGCACCTGTCAGCTAGTTGATCAGCACCCGTCAGCCAATTGATCAGCACCTGTCAGCCAGTTGAACAGCACCTGTCAGCCCCTTGATCATCGCCTATCAGCTGTGTGATTAGCACCTGTCAGCCAGTTGATCAGCACCTGTCAGCCTCTTGATCAGAACCTGTCAGCAGCTTGATCATCGCCTATCAGCTACTTGATTAGCACTTGTCAGCCAGTTGATCAGCACCTGCCTACCGATTGATCAGTGCCTGTCAGCTGCTTGATCATTGCATTCTCAGCTGCGCAATCAGCACCTATCAGCTGCTTGTTTAGCACCTGTCAGCCGGTTGAACAGTGCCTATTCAGCCGCGCAAATAGCATCTCTCAGCCAGTTGATCTGCTCCTACTGAGCCCCATGATCAGCGCCTACTCAGCCACCCGATCAGTGACTGTCAGCCTCTTGAGAAGAACCTGTCAGCCACTTGATCAGCACCTGTCAGCCGCTTGATAAACGCGTGTCAGCAGCTTGATAAGTACCTGTCAGCCACTTTATCAGCACCTGTCAGCCAATATATCAGCAACTCTCAACAGCTTGATCAGTGCCCGCTTAGCTGCGTAATCAGAGCCTACTCCGCCACAGGATCAGTGACCCTCAGCGGGCTGATCAGCGCCTGTCAGCGGCTTGATCATTTCCTGCTCTGATGGTCATTCAGCGCCTGGTCCACCACTAGATCAGTGCATGTCAGCCCCTTGACCAGTGCCCACTCAGCTGATTGATAAACGCATACGCATCCACGCGATAAGCGCCTGCCAGCCACTTGAGAAGCATCTGTCAGCAACTTGATCAGTACCTGTCAGCCAGTTGATCAGCACCTGTCAGCCACTTCATTTTCACCTGTCAGCCAATTTATCATCAACTGTCAGGCGCTAGGGCAGCCCCTAGAAGCAGCTTGATCATTAATTGTCAGCCACATTATCAGCACGTGTTAGCCGCTGTATCAGAACCTGTCAACCGCTTGATCAGCACCTGTCAGCAGCTTTATCAGCACCTATCAGCTGCTTGATTAGCCCCTGTCAGCCACTTGATCAGCAATTGTCAGCCTCTTGTTACGCACCTGTCAGCAGCTTGATCAGCTCTTGACCACTTCCCACTCAGCCGATTGAAAAGCAAGGACTCAACCGCGTGAATAGCATCTTTCAGCCAGTTGATCTGTGCCTACTGAGCCCCACAGTCAGTGCCTACACAGCTGCCCGATCAGTGCTTGTCAGCCGCTTGACAAGTACCTGTCAGCCACTTGATCAGCACCTGTCAGCAGCTTGATGTGCACCTATCAGCCGCTTGATTAGCACCTGTCAGCCGCTTGGTCAGCGCCTATCAGTGGCTTGATTAGCCCCTGTCAACCAGTTGATCAGCAATTGTCAGCCGCTTGTTAAGCACCTGTCAGCAGCTTGATCAGCGCTTGACCACTTTCCACTCAGCCGATTGAAAAGCACTGACTCAGCCACGCGAATAGCATCTTTCAGCCAGCTGATCTGTGCCTACTGAGCCCCGCAGTCAGTGCCTACACAGCCGCCTGATCAGTGCTTGTCAGCCGCTTGACAAGTACCTGTCAGCCTCTTGATCAGCACCTAATCAGCCACACGATGATTATTTACTCAGCCGCGCGATCATCGCCTCAGCCTCTTGATCTGTGCCTACTCAGCCCCATGACCAGCGCCTAGTAAGCCATGCGATCTGTGCCTGACAGCCACTTGATCAACGACTATCAGCCGCTTGATCATCGCCTTATCAGCTTCACGATCAGCACCTACTCAGCCGCTTGATCAGAACCTGTCAGGCAGTTGATCAGCACCAGTCAGCCGCTTGATCATTTCCTGCTCTGCTGGTCATTCAACTCCTGGTCATCCACTTGATCAGTGCCTGTCAGCCGCTTGAGAAGTACCTGGCAGCCACTTGACCAGCACCTAATCAGCCACGCGATCATCATTTACTCAGCCGCACGATCATCGCCTCAGCCGCTTGATCTGTGTCTACTCAGCCCCGCGATCAGCGCCTACTCAGCCGTGCGAGGTGCGCCTGACAGACACTTGAGAAGTACTGTCAGCCACTTTATCAGCGACTATCAGTCGCTTGATCAGCACCTGTCAACGACTTTATCAGCACCTGTCAGCCGCTTGATTAGTGCCTGTCAGCTGCTTGACCACTGCCCACTCAGCCGACTGAAAAGCGCCAATGCAGCCACGCGATAAGCACCAGTCAGCCGCCTGAAAATCACCTGTCAGCAGCTTGATCAGGGTATATTAGCCACTTGATTAGCACCTGTCAGCTAGTTGATCAGCACCTGTCAGCCAATTGATCAGCACCTGTCAGCCGCTTCATTAGCACCTGTCAGCCAGTTGAACAGCACCTGTCAGCCCCTTGATCATCACCTATCAGCCGTGTGATTAGCACCTGTCAGCCAGTTGATCAGCACCTGTCAGCCTCTTGATAAGAACCTGTCAGCAGCTTGATCATCGCCTATCAGCTACTTGATTAGAACTTGTCAGCCAGTTGATCAGCACCTGCCTACCGATTGATCAGTGCTTGTCAGCTGCTTGATCATTGCATTCTCAGCTGCGCAATCAGCACCTATCAGCTGCTTGTTTAGCACCTGTCAGCCAGTTGATCAGCACCTGTCAGCCTCTTGATCAGCACCTGTCAGCCGCTTCATTAGCACCTGTCAGCCAGTTGATCAGCACCTGTCAGCACCTTGATCATCGCCTATCAGCTACTTGATTAGCACTTGTCAGCCAGTTGATCAGCACCTGCCTACCGATTGATCAGTGCCTGTCAGCTGCTTGATCATTGCATTCTCAGCTGCGCAATCAGCACCTATCAGCTGCTTGTTTAGCACCTGTCAGCCAGTTGATCAGCACCTGTCAGCACCTTGATCATCGCCTATCAGCCGCTTGATTAGCACCTGTCAGCCAGATGATCAGCACCTGTCAGCAGCTTGAGCAGCGAGTATCAGCTGCTTGATCAGCACCTGTCAGCCAGTTGATCAGCACCTGTCAGCAGATTGATCAGGGCCTATCAGCCACTTGATTAGCACCTGTCAGCCAGTTGATCAGCACCTGAGAGTCGCTTCATTAGCACCTGTCAGCCAGTTGATCAGCACCTGTCAGCCAGTTGATCAGCACCTGTCAGCCAGTTGATCAGCACCTGTCAGCAGGTTGATCAGCGATTATCAGCCGCTAGATCAACATCTGTCAACGACTTTATCAGCACCTGTAAGCCGCTTAAACAGCGCCTGCCAGCCGCTTCATCAGTGCCTGTCAGCTGCTGGATCATTGCCTTCTCAGCTGCGGGATCAGCGCCTACTCAGCCGTGAATCAGCCCCTACACAGCCGCGTGATCATAGTCTGTCAGCCTCTTTATCAGAGTCGGTCATCCGCTTGATCAGCACCTGTCAGCAGGTTGAAGAGTGCCTACTCAGCCGCGTGAATTTCATCTCTCAACCAGGTGATCTGTGCCTACTGAGCCCAGCAATCAGCGACTACTCAGCTGCCCGATCAGTGCCTGTCAGCCGCTTGAGAAGTAAAAGTCAGCCAGTTCATCAGAACCTCTCAGCCAGTTGATCACCACCTGTAAGCCACTGGATCAGCACCTGCCAGCCGCTTGATCAGCACCTGTCAGCAGCTTGATCAGCGCCTATCAGCTGCTTAATTAACACTTCTCAGCCAGGTGATCAGCACCTGTCAGCAGCTTGATAAACGCGTGTCAGCCTCTTGATCAGCACCTAATCAGCCACGCCATGATCATTTACTCAGCCGTGCGATCATCGCCTCAGCCTCTTGATCTGTGCCTACTCAGCCCCACGACCAGCGCCTACTCGGCCATGCGATCTGCACCTGACAGCCACTTGATCAACGACTATCAGCCTCTTGATCAGCACCTGTCAACCACTTTATCATCACCTTTCAGCTGCTGGATCAGTGCCTGTTACCCGCTTTCTCATGGCCTAATTAGCTGCATGATCAGCGCCTACTCAGCCGTTTGATCAGTACCAGTCAGCCAGTTGATCAGCACCTGTCAGCAGCTTGATCAGCACCTATCAGCTGCTTGATTAGCACCTGTGAGCCAGTTGATCTGCACCTGTTAGCCACTGGATCAGCGCCTGTTAGCCCCTTGATCATCACCTTATAACCTGCACGATCAGCGCCTACTCAGCCGCTTGATCAGAACCTGTCAGCCAGTTGATCTGCACATGTCAGCCTCTTGATCAGAACCTGTCAGCAGCTTGATCATCGCCTATCAGCTACTTGATTAGCATTGTCAGCCAGTTGATCAGCACCTGCCTACCGATTGATCAGTGCCTGTCAGCTGCTTGATCATTGCATTCTCAGCTGCGCAATCAGCACCTATCAGCTGCTTGTTTAGCACCTGTCAGCCAGTTGATCAGCACCTGTCAGCACCTTGATCATCGCCTATCAGCCGCTTGATTAGCACCTGTCAGCCAGATGATCAGCACCTGTCAGCAGCTTGAGCAGCGAGTATCAGCTGCTTGATCAGCACCTGTCAGCCAGTTGATCAGCACCTGTCAGCAGATTGATCAGGGCCTATCAGCCACTTGATTAGCACCTGTCAGCCAGTTGATGAGCACCTGAGAGTCGCTTCATTAGCACCTGTCATCCGGTTGATCAGCACCTATCAGCAGGTTGATCAGTGCGTATCAGCTGCTTGATTAACACCTGTCAGTCTATTGATCATCACCTGTCAACCGCTAGATCAGCACCCACTTTGCTGCATGAACAGAGCCTACTCAGCCACGCGGTCAGTGACGCTCAGCCGGTTGATCTTCTCCTGTCAGGCGCTTGATCATTTCCTGCTCTGCTGGTCATTCAGCGCCTGGTCAACCACTGGATCAGTGTCAGTCAGCCGCTTGACCACTGCCCACTCAGCAGATTGAAAAGCGCCTATGCAGCCGAGCGATAAGCGCCTGTCAGCCGCTTTACAAGCACCTGTAAACCGCTTGATCAACACTTACTGAGCTGCGCTATCAGTGCTTAATCAGCCGTGAGATCAGTGTCTGTCAGCTGCTTGATCAGCACCTGTCAGCCGGTTGAACAGTGCCTATTTAGCCGCGCAAATAGCATCTCTCAGCCAGTTGATGTGCTCCTACTGAACCCCATGATCAGCGCCTACTCAGCCGGCCGATCAGTGACTGTCAGCCTCTTGAGAAGTACCTGTCAGCCACTTGATCAGCACCTGTCAGCCGCTTGATAAACGCATGTCAGCAGCTTGATCAGTACCTGTCAGCCACTTTATCAGCACCTGTCAGCCAATATATCAGCAACTCTCAACAGCTTGATCAGTGCCCGCTTAGCTGCGTAATCAGAGCCTACTCCGCCACAGGATCAGTGACCCTCAGCGGGCTGATCAGCGCCTGTCAGCGGCTTGATCATTTCCTGCTCTGATGGTCATTCAGCGCCTGGTCCACCACTAGATCAGTGCATGTCAGCCCCTTGACCAGGGCCCACTCAGCTGATTGGTAAACGCATACGCATCCACGCGATAAGCGCCTGTCAGCCACTTGAGAAGCATCTGTAAGCAACTTGATCAGTACCTGTCAGCCAGTTGATCAGCACCTGTCAGCCACTTCATTTGCACCTGTCAGCCACTTTATCAGCAACTGTCAGGCGCTAGGGCAGCCCCTAGAAGCAGCTTGATCATTAACTGTCAGCCACATTATCAGCACGTGTTAGCCGCTGTATCAGAACCTGTCAACCGCTTGATCAGCACCTGTCAGCAGCTTGATCATTACCTCTCAGCCACTTTATCAGCACCTGTTAGCCGCTAAATCAGGACCTGTCAACCGCTTGATCAGCACCTGTCAGCAGCTTTATCAGCACCTATCAGCTACTTGATTAGCACCTGTCAGCATGTTGATCAGCACCTGTCAGCAGCTTTATCAGCACCTGTCAGCTGCTTGATCAGCACCTGTAAGCCACTTAAACAGCGCCTGCCAGCCTCTTCATCAGTGCCTGTCAGCTGCTTGATCATTGCTTTCTCAGCTGCGCGATCAGCGCCTACTCGGCAGTGAATGAGCCCCTACACAAACGCGTGATCATATTCTGTCAGGCTCTTTATCAGAGTCGGTCATTCGCTTGATCAGCACCTTTCAGCAGGTTGAAGAGTGCCTACTCAGCCACGCGAATTGCATCTCTCAGAGAGTTGATCTGCTCCTACTGAGCCCCGCAATCAGCGCCTACTCAGCCGCTCGATCAGTGCCTGTCAGCAGCTTGAGAAGTACCTGTCAGCCAGTTGATCAGCACCTGTCAGCAGCTTGGTAAACGCGTGTCAGCCTCCTGACCAGCAGCTAATCAGACACGCGATGATCATTTACTCAGCCGCGCGATCATCCCCTCAGACTCTTGATCTGTGCCTACTCAGCCATGTGATCTGCGCCTGACAGCCACTTGATCAATGACTCTCAGCCGCTTGATCAGCAACTGTCAACCATTTATCATAACCTGTAAGCCGCTTGATCAGCGCCGGTTAGCCGCTTTGTCATCGCCTAATCTGCTGCCTGATCAGCGCCTACTCAGCCGCTTGATCAGTACCAGTCAGCCAGTTGATCAGCACCTGTCAGCAGCTTGATCAGCGCCTATCAGCTGCTTGGTTAGCACCTGTCAGCCAGTTGATCAGCACATCTCAGCCAGTTGATCATCACCTGTAAGCCAATGGATCAGCGCCTGTTAGCCGCTTAATCATTGCCTTATCAGCTGCACGATCAGCGCCTACTCAGCCGCGTGATCAGTACCTGTCAGCCGCTTGATCAGCACCTGTCAGCAGCTTGATCAGCACGTATCAGATGCTTGATTAGCACCTGTCAGCATGTTGACCAACACCTGACAGCCGCTTCATTAGCAACTGTCAGCCAGTTGATCAGCACCTGTCAGCCACTTCATTTGCACCTGTCAGCCATTTTATCAGCAACTGTCAGGAGTTAGGGCAGCCCCTATAAGCAGCTTGATCATTAACTGTCAGCCACATTATCAGCACCTGTTAGCCGCTGTATCAGAACCTGTCAACCGCTTGATCAGCACCTGTCAGCAGCTTTATCAGCACCTATCAGCTGCTTGATTAGCCCCTGTCAGCCGCTTGATCAGCAATTGTCAGCCGCTTGTTATGCACCTGTCAGCAGCTTGATCAGCGCTTGACCACTTTCCACTCAGCCGATTGAAAAGCAAAGACTCAACCGCGTGAAGAGCATCTTTCAGCCAGTTGATCTGTGCCTACTGAGCCCCGCAGTCAGTGCCTACACAGCCGCCCGATCAGTGCTTGTCAGCCGCTTGACAAGTACCTGTCAGCCACTTGATCAGCACCTGTCAGCAGCTTGATGTGCACCTATCAGCCGCTTGATTAGCACCTGTCAGCCAGTTGACCAGCACCTGTCAGCGGCTTGATCAGCGCCTATCAGTGGCTTGATTAGCCCCTGTCAGCCAGTTGATCAGCAATTGTCAGCCACTTGTTAGGCACCTGTCAGCAGCTTGATCAGCGCTTGACCACTTTCCACTCAGCCGATTGAAAAGCACTGACTCAGCCGCGTGAATAGCATCTTTCAGCCAGTTGATCTGTGCCTACTGAGCCCCGCAGTCAGTGCCTACACAGCAGCCCGATCAGTGCTTGTCAGTCGCTTCACAAGTACCTGTCAGCCTCTTGATCAGCACCTAATCGGCCACACGATGATCATTTACTCAGCCGCGCGATCATCGCCTCAGCCGCTTGATCTGTGTCTACTCAGCCCCGCGATCAGCGCCTACTCAGCCGTGCAGGTGCGCCTGACAGACACTTGAGAAGTACTGTCAGCCACTTTATCAGCGACTATCAGTCGCTTGATCAGCACCTGTCAACGACTTTATCAGCACCTGTCAGCCGCTTGATTAGTGCCTGTCAGCTGCTTGACCACTGCCCACTGAGCCGATTGGAAAGCGCCAATGCAGCTGCGCGATAAGCACCAGTCAGCCGCCTGAAATTCACCTGTCAGCAGCTTGATCAGGGCCTATTAGCCACTTGATTAGCACCTGTCAGCTAGTTGATCAGCACCTGTCAGCCAATTGATCAGCACCTGTCAGCCGCTTCATTAGCACCTGTCAGCCAGTTGAACAGCACCTGTCAGCCCCTTGATCATCTCCTATCAGCTGTGTGATTAGCACCTGTCAGCCAGTTGATCAGCCCATGTCAGCCTCTTGATCAGAACCTGTCAGCAGCTTGATCATTGCCTATCAGCTACTTGATTAGCACTTGTCCGCCAGTTGATCAGCACCTGCCTACCGATTGATCAGTTCCTGTCAGCTGCTTGATCATTGCATTCTCAGCTGCGCAATCAGCACCTATCAGCTGCTTGTTTAGCACCTGTCAGCCAGTTGATCAGCACCTGTCAGCACCTTGATCATCGCCTCTCAGCCGCTTGATTAGCACCTGTCAGCCAGATGATCAGCACCTGTCAGCAGCTTGAGCGGCGAGTATCAGCTGCTTGATCAGCACCTGTCAGCCAGTTGATCAGCACCTGTCAGCAGATTGATCAGGGCCTATCAGCCACTTGATTAGCACCTGTCAGCCAGTTGATCAGCACCTGAGAGTCGCTTCATTAGCACCTGTCATCCGGTTGATCAGCACCTGTCAGCAGGTTGATCAGTGCGTATCAGCTGCTTGATTAACACCTGTCAGTCTATTGATCATCACCTGTCAACCGCTAGATCAGCACCCACTTTGCTGCATGAACAGAACCTACTCAACCACGCGGTCAGTGACGCTCAGCCGGTTGATCTTCTCCTGTCAGGCGCTTGATCATTTCCTGCTCTGCTGGTCATTCAGCGCCTGGTCAACCACTGGATCAGTGTCAGTCAGCCGCTTGACCACTGCCCACTCAGCAGATTGAAAAGCGCCTATGCAGCCGAGCGATAAGCGCCTGTCAGCCGCTTTACAAGCACCTGTAAACCGCTTGATCAACACTTACTGAGCTGCGCTATCAGTGCTTAATCAGCCGCGAGATCAGTGTCTGTCAGCTGCTTGATCAGCACCGGTCAGCCGGTTGAACAGTGCCTATTCAGCCGAGCAAATAACATCTCTCAGCCAGTTGATCTGCTCCTACTGAGCCCCATGATCAGCGCCTACTCAGCCGGCCGATCAGTGACTGTCAGCCTCTTGAGAAGTACCTGTCAGCCACTTGATCAGCACCTGTCAGCCGCTTGATAAACGCATGTCAGCAGCTTGATCAGTACCTGTCAGCCACTTTATCAGCACCTGTCAGCCAATATATCAGCAACTCTCAACAGCTTGATCAGTGCCCGCTTAGCTGCGTAATCAGAGCCTACTCCGCCACAGGACCAGTGACCCTCAGCGGGCTGATCAGCGCCTGTCAGCGGCTTGATCATTTCCTGCTCTGATGGTCATTCAGCGCCTGGTCCACCACTAGATCAGTGCCTGTCAGCCCCTTGACCAGTGCCCACTCAGCTGATTGGTAAAAGCATACGCATCCACGCGATAAGCGCCTTTCAGCCACTTGAGAAGCATCTGTCAGCAACTTGATCAGTACCTGTCAGCCAGTTGATCAGCACCTGTCAGCCACTTCATTTGCACCTGTCAGCCACTTTATCAGCAACTCTCAGGCGCTAGGGCAGCCCCTATAAGCAGCTTGATCATTAACTGTCAGCCACATTATCAGCACGTGTTAGCCGCTGTATCAGAACCTGTCAACCGCTTGATCAGCACCAGTCAGCAGCTTGATCAGCACCTATCAGCTGCTTGATTACCCCTGTCAGCCACTTGATCAGCAATTGTCAGCCGCTTGTTATGCACCTGTCAGCAGCTTGATCAGCGCTTGACCACTTTCCACTCAGCCGATTGAAAAGCAAAGACTCAACCGAGTGAATATCATCTTTCAGCCAGTTGATCTGTGCCTACTGAGCCCCGCAGTCAGTGCCTACACAGCTGCCTGATCAGTATTTGTCAGCCCCTTGACAAGTACCTGTCAGCCACTTGATCAGCACCTGTCAGCAGCTTGATGTGCACCTATCAGCCGCTTGATTAGCACCTGTCAGCCAGATGATCAGCACCTGTCAGCAGCTTGAGCAGCGAGTATCAGCTGCTTGATCAGCACCTGTCAGCCAGTTGATCAGCACCTGTCAGCAGATTGATCAGGGCCTATCAGCCACTTGATTAGCACCTGTCAGCCAGTTGATGAGCACCTGAGAGTCGCTTCATTAGCACCTGTCATCCGGTTGATCAGCACCTATCAGCAGGTTGATCAGTGCGTATCAGCTGCTTGATTAACACCTGTCAGTCTATTGATCATCACCTGTCAACCGCTAGATCAGCACCCACTTTGCTGCATGAACAGAGCCTACTCAGCCACGCGGTCAGTGACGCTCAGCCGGTTGATCTTCTCCTGTCAGGCGCTTGATCATTTCCTGCTCTGCTGGTCATTCAGCGCCTGGTCAACCACTGGATCAGTGTCAGTCAGCCGCTTGACCACTGCCCACTCAGCAGATTGAAAAGCGCCTATGCAGCCGAGCGATAAGCGCCTGTCAGCCGCTTTACAAGCACCTGTAAACCGCTTGATCAACACTTACTGAGCTGCGCTATCAGTGCTTAATCAGCCGTGAGATCAGTGTCTGTCAGCTGCTTGATCAGCACCTGTCAGCCGGTTGAACAGTGCCTATTTAGCCGCGCAAATAGCATCTCTCAGCCAGTTGATGTGCTCCTACTGAACCCCATGATCAGCGCCTACTCAGCCGGCCGATCAGTGACTGTCAGCCTCTTGAGAAGTACCTGTCAGCCACTTGATCAGCACCTGTCAGCCGCTTGATAAACGCATGTCAGCAGCTTGATCAGTACCTGTCAGCCACTTTATCAGCACCTGTCAGCCAATATATCAGCAACTCTCAACAGCTTGATCAGTGCCCGCTTAGCTGCGTAATCAGAGCCTACTCCGCCACAGGATCAGTGACCCTCAGCGGGCTGATCAGCGCCTGTCAGCGGCTTGATCATTTCCTGCTCTGATGGTCATTCAGCGCCTGGTCCACCACTAGATCAGTGCATGTCAGCCCCTTGACCAGGGCCCACTCAGCTGATTGGTAAACGCATACGCATCCACGCGATAAGCGCCTGTCAGCCACTTGAGAAGCATCTGTAAGCAACTTGATCAGTACCTGTCAGCCAGTTGATCAGCACCTGTCAGCCACTTCATTTGCACCTGTCAGCCACTTTATCAGCAACTGTCAGGCGCTAGGGCAGCCCCTAGAAGCAGCTTGATCATTAACTGTCAGCCACATTATCAGCACGTGTTAGCCGCTGTATCAGAACCTGTCAACCGCTTGATCAGCACCTGTCAGCAGCTTGATCATTACCTCTCAGCCACTTTATCAGCACCTGTTAGCCGCTAAATCAGGACCTGTCAACCGCTTGATCAGCACCTGTCAGCAGCTTTATCAGCACCTATCAGCTACTTGATTAGCACCTGTCAGCATGTTGATCAGCACCTGTCAGCAGCTTTATCAGCACCTGTCAGCTGCTTGATCAGCACCTGTAAGCCACTTAAACAGCGCCTGCCAGCCTCTTCATCAGTGCCTGTCAGCTGCTTGATCATTGCTTTCTCAGCTGCGCGATCAGCGCCTACTCGGCAGTGAATGAGCCCCTACACAAACGCGTGATCATATTCTGTCAGGCTCTTTATCAGAGTCGGTCATTCGCTTGATCAGCACCTTTCAGCAGGTTGAAGAGTGCCTACTCAGCCACGCGAATTGCATCTCTCAGAGAGTTGATCTGCTCCTACTGAGCCCCGCAATCAGCGCCTACTCAGCCGCTCGATCAGTGCCTGTCAGCAGCTTGAGAAGTACCTGTCAGCCAGTTGATCAGCACCTGTCAGCAGCTTGGTAAACGCGTGTCAGCCTCCTGACCAGCAGCTAATCAGACACGCGATGATCATTTACTCAGCCGCGCGATCATCCCCTCAGACTCTTGATCTGTGCCTACTCAGCCATGTGATCTGCGCCTGACAGCCACTTGATCAATGACTCTCAGCCGCTTGATCAGCAACTGTCAACCATTTATCATAACCTGTAAGCCGCTTGATCAGCGCCGGTTAGCCGCTTTGTCATCGCCTAATCTGCTGCCTGATCAGCGCCTACTCAGCCGCTTGATCAGTACCAGTCAGCCAGTTGATCAGCACCTGTCAGCAGCTTGATCAGCGCCTATCAGCTGCTTGGTTAGCACCTGTCAGCCAGTTGATCAGCACATCTCAGCCAGTTGATCATCACCTGTAAGCCAATGGATCAGCGCCTGTTAGCCGCTTAATCATTGCCTTATCAGCTGCACGATCAGCGCCTACTCAGCCGCGTGATCAGTACCTGTCAGCCGCTTGATCAGCACCTGTCAGCAGCTTGATCAGCACGTATCAGATGCTTGATTAGCACCTGTCAGCATGTTGACCAACACCTGACAGCCGCTTCATTAGCAACTGTCAGCCAGTTGATCAGCACCTGTCAGCCACTTCATTTGCACCTGTCAGCCATTTTATCAGCAACTGTCAGGAGTTAGGGCAGCCCCTATAAGCAGCTTGATCATTAACTGTCAGCCACATTATCAGCACCTGTTAGCCGCTGTATCAGAACCTGTCAACCGCTTGATCAGCACCTGTCAGCAGCTTTATCAGCACCTATCAGCTGCTTGATTAGCCCCTGTCAGCCGCTTGATCAGCAATTGTCAGCCGCTTGTTATGCACCTGTCAGCAGCTTGATCAGCGCTTGACCACTTTCCACTCAGCCGATTGAAAAGCAAAGACTCAACCGCGTGAAGAGCATCTTTCAGCCAGTTGATCTGTGCCTACTGAGCCCCGCAGTCAGTGCCTACACAGCCGCCCGATCAGTGCTTGTCAGCCGCTTGACAAGTACCTGTCAGCCACTTGATCAGCACCTGTCAGCAGCTTGATGTGCACCTATCAGCCGCTTGATTAGCACCTGTCAGCCAGTTGACCAGCACCTGTCAGCGGCTTGATCAGCGCCTATCAGTGGCTTGATTAGCCCCTGTCAGCCAGTTGATCAGCAATTGTCAGCCACTTGTTAGGCACCTGTCAGCAGCTTGATCAGCGCTTGACCACTTTCCACTCAGCCGATTGAAAAGCACTGACTCAGCCGCGTGAATAGCATCTTTCAGCCAGTTGATCTGTGCCTACTGAGCCCCGCAGTCAGTGCCTACACAGCAGCCCGATCAGTGCTTGTCAGTCGCTTCACAAGTACCTGTCAGCCTCTTGATCAGCACCTAATCGGCCACACGATGATCATTTACTCAGCCGCGCGATCATCGCCTCAGCCGCTTGATCTGTGTCTACTCAGCCCCGCGATCAGCGCCTACTCAGCCGTGCAGGTGCGCCTGACAGACACTTGAGAAGTACTGTCAGCCACTTTATCAGCGACTATCAGTCGCTTGATCAGCACCTGTCAACGACTTTATCAGCACCTGTCAGCCGCTTGATTAGTGCCTGTCAGCTGCTTGACCACTGCCCACTGAGCCGATTGGAAAGCGCCAATGCAGCTGCGCGATAAGCACCAGTCAGCCGCCTGAAATTCACCTGTCAGCAGCTTGATCAGGGCCTATTAGCCACTTGATTAGCACCTGTCAGCTAGTTGATCAGCACCTGTCAGCCAATTGATCAGCACCTGTCAGCCGCTTCATTAGCACCTGTCAGCCAGTTGAACAGCACCTGTCAGCCCCTTGATCATCTCCTATCAGCTGTGTGATTAGCACCTGTCAGCCAGTTGATCAGCCCATGTCAGCCTCTTGATCAGAACCTGTCAGCAGCTTGATCATTGCCTATCAGCTACTTGATTAGCACTTGTCCGCCAGTTGATCAGCACCTGCCTACCGATTGATCAGTTCCTGTCAGCTGCTTGATCATTGCATTCTCAGCTGCGCAATCAGCACCTATCAGCTGCTTGTTTAGCACCTGTCAGCCAGTTGATCAGCACCTGTCAGCACCTTGATCATCGCCTCTCAGCCGCTTGATTAGCACCTGTCAGCCAGATGATCAGCACCTGTCAGCAGCTTGAGCGGCGAGTATCAGCTGCTTGATCAGCACCTGTCAGCCAGTTGATCAGCACCTGTCAGCAGATTGATCAGGGCCTATCAGCCACTTGATTAGCACCTGTCAGCCAGTTGATCAGCACCTGAGAGTCGCTTCATTAGCACCTGTCATCCGGTTGATCAGCACCTGTCAGCAGGTTGATCAGTGCGTATCAGCTGCTTGATTAACACCTGTCAGTCTATTGATCATCACCTGTCAACCGCTAGATCAGCACCCACTTTGCTGCATGAACAGAACCTACTCAACCACGCGGTCAGTGACGCTCAGCCGGTTGATCTTCTCCTGTCAGGCGCTTGATCATTTCCTGCTCTGCTGGTCATTCAGCGCCTGGTCAACCACTGGATCAGTGTCAGTCAGCCGCTTGACCACTGCCCACTCAGCAGATTGAAAAGCGCCTATGCAGCCGAGCGATAAGCGCCTGTCAGCCGCTTTACAAGCACCTGTAAACCGCTTGATCAACACTTACTGAGCTGCGCTATCAGTGCTTAATCAGCCGCGAGATCAGTGTCTGTCAGCTGCTTGATCAGCACCGGTCAGCCGGTTGAACAGTGCCTATTCAGCCGAGCAAATAACATCTCTCAGCCAGTTGATCTGCTCCTACTGAGCCCCATGATCAGCGCCTACTCAGCCGGCCGATCAGTGACTGTCAGCCTCTTGAGAAGTACCTGTCAGCCACTTGATCAGCACCTGTCAGCCGCTTGATAAACGCATGTCAGCAGCTTGATCAGTACCTGTCAGCCACTTTATCAGCACCTGTCAGCCAATATATCAGCAACTCTCAACAGCTTGATCAGTGCCCGCTTAGCTGCGTAATCAGAGCCTACTCCGCCACAGGACCAGTGACCCTCAGCGGGCTGATCAGCGCCTGTCAGCGGCTTGATCATTTCCTGCTCTGATGGTCATTCAGCGCCTGGTCCACCACTAGATCAGTGCCTGTCAGCCCCTTGACCAGTGCCCACTCAGCTGATTGGTAAAAGCATACGCATCCACGCGATAAGCGCCTTTCAGCCACTTGAGAAGCATCTGTCAGCAACTTGATCAGTACCTGTCAGCCAGTTGATCAGCACCTGTCAGCCACTTCATTTGCACCTGTCAGCCACTTTATCAGCAACTCTCAGGCGCTAGGGCAGCCCCTATAAGCAGCTTGATCATTAACTGTCAGCCACATTATCAGCACGTGTTAGCCGCTGTATCAGAACCTGTCAACCGCTTGATCAGCACCAGTCAGCAGCTTGATCAGCACCTATCAGCTGCTTGATTACCCCTGTCAGCCACTTGATCAGCAATTGTCAGCCGCTTGTTATGCACCTGTCAGCAGCTTGATCAGCGCTTGACCACTTTCCACTCAGCCGATTGAAAAGCAAAGACTCAACCGAGTGAATATCATCTTTCAGCCAGTTGATCTGTGCCTACTGAGCCCCGCAGTCAGTGCCTACACAGCTGCCTGATCAGTATTTGTCAGCCCCTTGACAAGTACCTGTCAGCCACTTGATCAGCACCTGTCAGCAGCTTGATGTGCACCTATCAGCCGCTTGATTAGCACCTGTCAGCCAGATGATCAGCACCTGTCAGCAGCTTGAGCAGCGAGTATCAGCTGCTTGATCAGCACCTGTCAGCCAGTTGATCAGCACCTGTCAGCAGATTGATCAGGGCCTATCAGCCACTTGATTAGCACCTGTCAGCCAGTTGATCAGCACCTGAGAGTCGCTTCATTAGCACCTGTCATCCGGTTGATCAGCACCTGTCAGCAGGTTGATCAGTGCGTATCAGCTGCTTGATTAACACCTGTCAGTCTATTGATCATCACCTGTCAACCGCTAGATCAGCACCCACTTTGCTGCATGAACAGAACCTACTCAACCACGCGGTCAGTGACGCTCAGCCGGTTGATCTTCTCCTGTCAGGCGCTTGATCATTTCCTGCTCTGCTGGTCATTCAGCGCCTGGTCAACCACTGGATCAGTGTCAGTCAGCCGCTTGACCACTGCCCACTCAGCAGATTGAAAAGCGCCTATGCAGCCGAGCGATAAGCGCCTGTCAGCCGCTTTACAAGCACCTGTAAACCGCTTGATCAACACTTACTGAGCTGCGCTATCAGTGCTTAATCAGCCGCGAGATCAGTGTCTGTCAGCTGCTTGATCAGCACCGGTCAGCCGGTTGAACAGTGCCTATTCAGCCGAGCAAATAACATCTCTCAGCCAGTTGATCTGCTCCTACTGAGCCCCATGATCAGCGCCTACTCAGCCGGCCGATCAGTGACTGTCAGCCTCTTGAGAAGTACCTGTCAGCCACTTGATCAGCACCTGTCAGCCGCTTGATAAACGCATGTCAGCAGCTTGATCAGTACCTGTCAGCCACTTTATCAGCACCTGTCAGCCAATATATATGCAACTCTCAACAGCTTGATCAGTGCCCGCTTAGCTGCGTAATCAGAGCCTACTCCGCCACAGGACCAGTGACCCTCAGCGGGCTGATCAGCGCCTGTCAGCGGCTTGATCATTTCCTGCTCTGATGGTCATTCAGCGCCTGGTCCACCACTAGATCAGTGCCTGTCAGCCCCTTGACCAGTGCCCACTCAGCTGATTGGTAAAAGCATACGCATCCACGCGATAAGCGCCTGTCAGCCACTTGAGAAGCATCTGTCAGCAACTTGATCAGTACCTGTCAGCCAGTTGATCAGCACCTGTCAGCCACTTCATTTGCACCTGTCAGCCACTTTATCAGCAACTGTCAGGCGCTAGGGCAGCCCCTATAAGCAGCTTGATCATTAACTGTCAGCCACATTATCAGCACGTGTTAGCCGCTGTATCAGAACCTGTCAACCGCTTGATCAGCACCAGTCAGCAGCTTGATCAGCACCTATCAGCTGCTTGATTACCCCTGTCAGCCACTTGATCAGCAATTGTCAGCCGCTTGTTATGCACCTGTCAGCAGCTTGATCAGCGCTTGACCACTTTCCACTCAGCCGATTGAAAAGCAAAGACTCAACCGAGTGAATATCATCTTTCAGCCAGTTGATCTGTGCCTACTGAGCCCCGCAGTCAGTGCCTACACAGCTGCCTGATCAGTATTTGTCAGCCCCTTGACAAGTACCTGTCAGCCACTTGATCAGCACCTGTCAGCAGCTTGATGTGCACCTATCAGCCGCTTGATTAGCACCTGTCAGCCAGTTGACCAGCACCTGTCAGCCGCTTGGTCAGCGCCTATCAGTGGCTTGATTAGCCCCTGTCAGCCACTTGATCAGCAATTGTCAGCCGATTGTTAAGCACATGTCAGCAGCTTGATCAGCTCTTGACCACTTTCCACTCAGCCGATTGAAAAGCACTGACTCAGCCGCGCGAATAGCATCTTTCAGCCAGTTGATCTGTGCCTTCTGAGCCCCGCAGTCAGTGCCTACACAGCAGCCCGATCAGTGCTTGTCAGCCGCTTGACAAGTACCTGTCAGCCTCTTGATCAGCACCTAATCAGCCACACGATGATCATTTACTCAGCCGCCCTATCATCGCCTCAGCCTCTTGATCTGTGCCTACTCAGCCCCATGACCAGCGCCTACTCAGCCATGCGATCTGTGCCTGACAGCCACTTGATCAACGACTATCAACCGCTTGATCATCGCCTTATCAGCTGCACGATCAGCGCCTACTCAGCCGCATGATCAGAACCTGTCAGGCAGTTGATCAGCACCAGTCAGCCGCTTGATCATTTCCTGCTCTGCTGGTCATTCAGCTCCTGGTCATCCACTTGATCAGTGCCTGTCAGCCGCTTGAGAAGTACCTGGCAGCCACTTGACCAGCACCTAATCAGCCACGCGATCATCATTTACTCAGCCGCACGATCATCACCTCAGCCGCTTGATCTGTGTCTACTCAGCCCCGCGATCAGCGCCTACTCAGCCGTGCGATGTGCGCCTGACAGACACTTGAGAAGTACTGTCAGCCACTTTATCAGCGACTATCAGTCGCTTGATCAGCACCTGTCAACGACTTTATCAGCAACTGTCAGCCGCTTGATTAGTGCCTGTCAGCTGCTTGACCACTGCCCACTCAGCCGACTGAAAAGCGCCAATGCAGCCGCGCGATAATCACCAGTCGGCCGCCTGAAAATCACCTGTCAGCAGCTTGATCAGGGCCTATAAGCCACTTGATTAGCACCTGTCAGCCAGATGATCAGCACCTGTCAGCAGCTTGAGCAGCGAGTATCAGCTGCTTGATCAGCACCTGTCAGCCAGTTGATCAGCACCTGTCAGCAGATTGATCAGGGCCTATCAGCCACTTGATTAGCACCTGTCAGCCAGTTGATCAGCACCTGAGAGTCGCTTCATTAGCACCTGTCATCCGGTTGATCAGCACCTGTCAGCAGGTTGATCAGTGCATATCAGCTGCTTGATTAACACCTGTCAGTCTATTGATCATCACCTGTCAACCGCTAGATCAGCACCCACTTTGCTGCATGAACAGAGCCTACTCAGCCACGCGGTCAGTGACGCTCAGCCGGTTGATCTTCTCCTGTCAGGCGCTTGATCATTTCCTGCTCTGCTGGTCATTCAGCGCCTGGTCAACCACTGGATCAGTGTCAGTCAGCCGCTTGACCACTGCCCACTCAGCAGATTGAAAAGCGCCTATGCAGCCGAGCGATAAGCGCCTGTCAGCCGCTTTACAAGCACCTGTAAACCGCTTGATCAACACTTACTGAGCTGCGCTATCAGTGCTTAATCAGCCGCGAGATCAGTGTCTGTCAGCTGCTTGATCAGCACCGGTCAGCCGGTTGAACAGTGCCTATTCAGCCGCACAAATAGCATCTTTCATCCAGTTGATGTGCTCCTACTGAGCCCCATGATCAGCGCCTACTCAGCCGGCCGATCAGTGACTGTCAGCCTCTTGAGAAGTACCTGTCAGCCACTTGATCAGCACCTGTCAGCAGCTTGATGTGCACCTATCAGCCGCTTGATTAGCACCTGTCAGCCAGTTGACCAGCACCTGTCAGCCGCTTGGTCAGCGCCTATCAGTGGCTTGATTAGCCCCTGTCAGCCACTTGATCAGCAATTGTCAGCCGATTGTTAAGCACATGTCAGCAGCTTGATCAGCTCTTGACCACTTTCCACTCAGCCGATTGAAAAGCACTGACTCAGCCGCGCGAATAGCATCTTTCAGCCAGTTGATCTGTGCCTTCTGAGCCCCGCAGTCAGTGCCTACAGAGCAGCCCGATCAGTGCTTGTCAGCCGCTTGACAAGTACCTGTCAGCCTCTTGATCAGCACCTAATCAGCCACACGATGATCATTTACTCAGCCGCCCTATCATCGCCTCAGCCTCTTGATCTGTGCCTACTCAGCCCCATGACCAGCGCCTACTCAGCCATGCGATCTGTGCCTGACAGCCACTTGATCAACGACTATCAGCCGCTTGATCATCGCCTTATCAGCTGCACGATCAGCGCCTACTCAGCCGCTTGATCAGAACCTGTCAGGCAGTTGATCAGCACCAGTCAGCCGCTTGATCATTTCCTGCTCTGCTGGTCATTCAGCTCCTGGTCGTCCACTTGATCAGTGCCTGTCAGCCGCCTGAGAAGTACCTCCAGCCACTTGACCAGCACCTAATCAGCCACGCGATCATCATTTACTCAGCCGCACGATCATCACCTCAGCTGCTTGATCTGTGTCTACTCAGCCCCGCGATCAGCGCCTACTCAGCCGTGCGAGGTGCGCCTGACAGACACTTGAGAAGTACTGTCAGCCACTTTATCAGCGACTATCAGTCGCTTAATCAGCACCTGTCAACGACTTTATCAGCACCTGTCAGCCGCTTGATTAGTGCCTGTCAGCTGCTTGACCACTGCCCACTCAGCCCATTGAAAAGCACCAATGCAGCCGCGCGATAAGCACCAGTCAGCCGCCTGAAAATCACCTGTCAGCAGCTTGATCAGGGCCTATTAGCCACTTGATTAGCACCTGTCAGCTAGTTGATCAGCACCTGTCAGCCAATTGATCAGCACCTGTCAGCCGCTTCATTAGCACCTGTCAGCCAGTTGAACTGCACCTGTCAGCCTCTTGATCAGAACCTGTCAGCAGCTTGACAATCGCCTATCAGCTACTTGATTAGCACTTGTCAGCCAGTTGATCAGCACCTGCCTACCGATTGATCAGTGCCTGTCAGCTTCTTGATCATTGCATTCTCAGCTGTGCAATCAGCACCTATCAGCTGCTTGTTTAGCACCTGTCAGCCAGTTGATCAGCACCTGTCAGCACCTTGATCATCGCCTATCAGCCGCTTGATTAGCACCTGTCAGCCAGATGATCAGCACCTGTCATCAGCTTGAGCAGCGAGTATCAGCTGCTTGATCAGCACCTGTCAGCCAGTTGATCAGCACCTGTCAGCAGATTGATCAGGGCCTATCAGCCACTTGATTAGCACCTGTCAGCCAGTTGATCAGCACCTGTCAGCAGATTGATCAGGGCCTATCAGCCACTTGATTAGCACCTGTCAGCCAGTGATCAGCACCTGAGAGTCGCTTCATTAGCACCTGTGAGCCAGTTGATCAGCACCTGTCAGCAGGTTGATCAGTGCGTATCAGCTGCTTGATTAACACCTGTCAGTCTATTGATCATCACCTGCCACCCGCTAGATCAGCACACACTTTGCTGCATGAACAGAGCCTACTCAGGCACGCGGTAGTGACGCTCAGCCGGTTGATCTTCTCCTGTCAGGCGCTTGATCATTTCCTGCTATGCTGGTCATTCAGCGCCTGGTCAACCACTTGATCAGTGTCAGTCAGCCGCTTGACCACTGCCCACTCAGCAGATTTAAAAGCACCTACGCAGCCGAGCGATAAGCGCCTGTCAGCCACTTGAGAAGCATCTGTCAGCAACCTGATCAGGGCCTATCAGCCACTTGATCAGTACCTGTCAGCCAGTTGATCAGCACCTGTCAGCCACTTCAATTGCACCTCTCAGCCAATTTATCAGCAACTGTCAGGCGCTAGGGCAGCCCCTATAAGCAGCTTGATCATTACCTCTCAGCCACTTTATCAGCACCTGTTAGCCGCTAAATCAGAACCTGTCAACCGCTTGATCAGCACCTGTCAGCAGCTTTATCAGCACCTATCAGCTGCTTGATTAGCACCTGTCAGCATGTTGATCAGCACCTGTCAGCAGCTTTATCAGCACCTATCAGCTGCTTGATTAGCACCTGTCAGCCAGTTGATCAGCACCTGTCAGCTGCTTGATCAGCACCTGTAAGCCACTTAAACAGCGCCTGCCAGCCTTTTCATCAGTGCCTGTCAGCTGCTTGGTCATTGCTTTCTCAGCTGCGCGATCAGCGCCTACTCGGCAGTGAATGAGCCCCTACACAAACGCGTGATCATATTCTGTCAGGCTTTTTATCAGAGTCGGTCATTCGCTTGATCAGCACCTTTCAGCAGGTTGAAGAGTGCCTACTCAGCCACGCGAATTGCATCTCTCAGAGAGTTGATCTGCTCCTACTGAGCCCCGCAATCAGCGCCTACTCAGCCGCTCGATCAGTGCCTGTCAGCAGCTTGAGAAGTACCTGTCAGCCAGTTGATCAGCACCTGTCAGCAGCTTGGTAAACGCGTGTCAGCCTCTTGACCAGCAGCTAATCAGACACGCGATGATCATTTACTCAGCCGCGCGATCATCCCCTCAGACTCTTGATCTGTGCCTCCTCAGCCATGTGATCTACGCCTGACAGCCACTTGATCAATGACTCTCAGCCGCTTGATCAGCAACTGTCAACCATTTATCATAACCTGTAAGCCGCTTGATCAGCGCCGGTTAGCCGCTTTGTCATCGCCTAATCTGCTGCCTGATCAGCGCCTACTCAGCCGCTTGATCAGTACCAGTCAGCCAGTTGATCAGCACCTGTCAGCAGCTTGATCAGCGCCTATCAGCTGCTTGGTTAGCACCTGTCAGCCAGTTGATCAGCACATCTCAGCCAGTTGATCATCACCTGTAAGCCAATGGATCAGCGCCTGTTAGCCGCTTGATCACTGCCTTATCAGCTGCACGATCAGCGCCTACTCAGCCGCTTGATCAGTACCTGTCAGCTGCTTGATCAGCACCTGTCAGCAGCTTGATCAGCACGTATCAGATGCTTGATTAGCACCTGTCAGCATGTTGACCAACACCTGACAGCCGCTTCATTAGCCACTGTCAGCCAGTTGATCAGCACCTGTCAGCCACTTCATTTGCACCTGTCAGCCACTTTATCAGCAACTGTCAGGCGCTAGGGCAGCCCCTAGAAGCAGCTTGATCATTAACTCTCAGCCACATTATCAGCACCTGTTAGCCGCTGTATCAGAACCTGTCAACCGCTTGATCAGCACCTGTCAGCAGCTTTATCAGCACCTGTCAGCTGCTTGATTAGCCCCTGTCAGCCGCTTGATCAGCAATTGTCAGCCGCTTGTTATGCACCTGTCAGCAGCTTGATCAGCGCTTGACCACTTTCCACTCAGCCGATTGAAAAGCAAAGACTCAACCGCGTGAATAGCATCTTTCAGCCAGTTGATCTGTGCCTACTGAGCCCCGCAGTCAGTGCCTACACAGCCGACCGATCAGTGCTTGTCAGCCGCTTGACAAGTACCTGTCAGCCACTTGATCAGCACCTGTCAGCAGCTTGATGTGCACCTATCAGCCGCTTGATTAGCACCTGTCAGCCAGTTGACCAGCACCTGTCAGCCGCTTGATCAGCGCCTATCAGTGGCTTGATTAGCCCCTGTCAGCCAGTTGATCAGCAATTGTCAGCCACTTGTTAAGCACCTGTCAGCAGCTTGATCAGCGCTTGACCACTTTCCACTCAGCCGATTGAAAAGCACTGACTCAGCCGCGCGAATAGCATCTTTCAGCCAGTTGATCTGTGCCTACTGAGCCTCGCAGTCAGTGCCTACACAGCAGCCCGATCAGTGCTTGTCAGCCGCTTGACAAGTACCTGTCAGCCACTTGATCAGCACCTAATCGGCCACACGATGATCATTTACTCAGCCGCGCCATCATCGCCTCAGCCTCTTGATCGGTGCTTACTCAGCCCCATGACCAGCGCCTACTCAGCCATGCGATCTGTGCCTGACAGCCACTTGATCAATGACTATCAGCCGCTTGATCATCAGCTTCACGATCAGCGCCTACTCAGCCGCTTGATCAGAACCTGTCAGGCAGTTGATCAGCACCAGTCAGCCGCTTGATCATTTCCTGCTCTGCTGGTCATTCAGCTCCTGGTCATCCACTTGATCAGTGCCTGTCAGCCGCTTGAGAAGTACCTGGCAGCCACTTGACCAGCACCTAATCAGCCACGCGATCATCATTTACTCAGCCGCACGATCATCGCCTCAGCCGCTTGATCTGTGTCTACTCAGCCCTGCGATCAGCGCCTACTCAGCCGTGCGATGTGTGCCTGACAGACACTTGAGAAATACTGTCAGCCACTTTATCAGCGACTATCTGTCGCTTGATCAGCACCTGTCAACGACTTTTTCAGCACCTGTCAGCCGCGTGATTAGTGCCTGTCAGCTGCTTGACCACTGCCCACTCAGCCGATTGAAAAGCGCCAATGCAGCCGCGCGATAAGCACCAGTCAGCCGTCTGAAAATCACCTGTCAGCAGCTTGATCAGGGCCTATTAGCCACTTGATTAGCACCTGTCAGCTAGTTGATCAGCACCTGTCAGCCAATTGATCAGCACCTGTCAGCCGCTTCATTAGCACCTGTCAGCCAGTTGAACAGCACCTGTCAGCACCTTGATCATCGCCTATCAGCCGTGTGATTAGCACCTGTCAGCCAGTTGATCAGCACCTGTCAGCCTCTTGATCAGAACCTGTCAGCAGCTTGATCATCGCCTATCAGCTACTTGATTAGCACTTGTCAGCCAGTTGATCAGCACCTGCCTACCGATTGATAAGTGCCTGTCAGCTGCTTGATCATTGCATTCTCAACTGCGCAATCAGCACCTATCAGCTGCTTGTTTAGCACCTGTCAGCCAGTTGATCAGCACCTGTCAGCACCTTGATCATTGCCTATCAGCCGCTTGATTAGCAACTGTCAGCCAGATGATCAGCACCTTTCAGCAGCTTGAGCAGCGAGTATCAGCTGCTTGATCAGCACCTGTCAGCCAGTAGATCAGCACCTGTCAGCAGATTGATCAGGGCCTATCAGCCACTTGATTAGCACCTGTCAGCCAGTTGATCAGCACCTGAGAGTCGTTTCATTAGCACCTGTCAGCCAGTTGATCAGCACCTGTCATCCGGTTGTTCAGCACCTGTCAGCAGGTTGATCAGCGATTATCAGCCGCTAGATCAACATCTGTCAACCACTTTATCAGCACCAGTAAGCCGCTTAAACAGCGCCTGCCAGCCGCTTCATCAGTGCCTGTCAGCTGCTGGATCTTTGCCTTCTCAGCTGCGGGATCAGCGCCTACTCAGCCGGGAATCTGCCCCTACACAGCCGCGTGATCATAGTCTGTCAGCCTCTTTATCAGAGTCGGTCATCCGCTTGATCAGCACCTGTCAGCAGGTTGAAGAGTGCCTACTCAGCCGCGTGAATTTCATCTCTCAACCAGGTGATCTGTGCCTACTGAGCCCAGCAATCAGCGACTACTCAGCTGCCCGATCTGTGCCTGTCAGCCGCTTGAGAAGTAAAAGTCAGCCAGTTCATCAGAACCTCTCAGCCAGTTGATCACCACCTGTAAGCCACTGGATCAGCACCTGTCAGCCGCTTGATCAGCACCTGTCAGCAGCTTGATCAGCGCCTATCAGCTGCTTAATTAACACTTCTCAGCCAGGTGATCAGCACCTGTCAGCAGCTTGATAAACGCGTGTCAGCCTCTTGATCAGCACCTAATCAGCCACGCCATGATCATTTACTCAGCCGTGCGATCATCGCCTCAGCCTCTTGATCTGTGCCTACTCAGCCCCAAGACCAGCGCCTACTCGGCCATGCGATCTGCACCTGACAGCCACTTGATCAACGACTATCAGCCTCTTGATCAGCACCTGTCAACCACTTTATCATCACCTTTCAGCTGCTGGATCAGTGCCTGTTACCCGCTTTCTCATGGCCTAATTAGCTGCATGATCAGCGCCTACTCAGCCGTTTGATCAGTACCAGTCAGCCAGTTGATCAGCACCTTTCAGCCAATTGATCAGCACCTGTCAGCCGCTTCATTAGCACCTGTCAGCCAGTTGAATAGCACCTCTCAGCCTCTTGATCAGAACCTGTCAGCAGATTGACAATCGCCTATCAGCTACTTGATTAGCACTTGTCCGCCAGTTGATCAGTACCTGCCTACCGATTGATCAGTGCCTGTCAGCTTCTTGATCATTGCATTCTCAGCTGTGCAATCAGCACCTATCAGCTGCTTGTTTAGCACCTGTCAGCCAGTTGATCAGCACCTGTCAGCACCTTGATCATCGCCTATCAGCCGCTTGATTAGCACCTGATAGCCAGATGATCAGCACCTGTCACCAGCTTGAGCAGCGAGTATCAGCTGCTTGATCAGCACCTGTCAGCCAGTTGATCAGCACCTGTCAGCAGATTGATCAGGGCCTATCAGCCACTTGATTAGCACCTGTCAGCCAGTGATCAGCACCTGAGAGTCGCTTCATTAGCACCTGTGAGCCAGTTGATCAGCACCTGACAGCAGGTTGATCAGTGCGTATCAGCTGCTTGATTAACACCTGTCAGTCTATTGATCATCACCTGCCACTCGCTAGATCAGCACACACTTTGCTGCATGAACAGAGCCTACTCAGGCACGCGGTCAGTGACGCTCAGCCGGTTGATCTTCTCCTGTCAGGCGCTTGATCATTTCCTGCTATGCTGGTCATTCAGCGCCTGGTCAACCACTGGATCAGTGTCAGTCAGCCGCTTGACCACTGCCCACTCAGCAGATTTAAAAGCGCTTACGCAGCCGAGCGATAAGCGCCTGTCAGCCACTTGAGAAGCATCTGTCAGCAATCTGATCAGGGCCTATCAGCCACTTGATCAGTACCTGTCAGCCAGTTGATCAGCACCTGTCAGCCACTTCAATTGCACATCTCAGCCAATTTATCAGCAACTGTCAGGCGCTAGGGCAGCCCCTATAAGCAGCTTGATCATTAACTGTCAGCCACATTATCAGCACGTGTTAGCCGCTGTATGAGAACCTGTCAACCGCTTGATCAGCACCTGTCAGCAGCTTTATCAGCACTTATCAGCTGCTTGATTAGCCCCTGTCAGCCGCTTGATCAGCAATTGTCAGCTGCTTGTTATGCACCTGTCAGCAGCTTGATCAGCGCTTGACCACTTTCCACTCAGCCGATTGAAAAGCAAAGACTCAACCGCGTGAAGAGCATCTTTCAGCCAGTTGATCTGTGCCTAGTGAGCCCCGCAGTCAGTGCCTACACAGCCGCCCGATCAGTGCTTGTCAGCCGCTTGACAGGTACCTGTCAGCCACTTGATCAGCACCTGTCAGCAGCTTGATGTGCGCCTATCAGCCGCTTGATTAGCACCTGTCAGGCAGTTGACCAGCACCTGTCAGCCGCTTGATCAGCGCCTATCATTGGCTTGATTAGCCCCTGTCAGCCAGTTGATCAGCAAATGTCAGCCACTTGTTAAGCACCTGTCAGCAGCTTGATCAGCGCTTGACCACTTTCCACTCAGCCGATTGAAAAGCACTGACTCAGGCGCGTGAATAGCATCTTTCAGCCAGTTGATCTGTGCCTACTGAGCCCCGCAGTCAGTGCCTACACAGCCGCCTGATCAGTGCTTGTCAGTCGCTTGACAAGTACCTGTCAGCCTCTTGATCAGCACCTAATCGGCCACACGATGATCATTTACTCAGCCGCACGATCATCGCCTCAGCCGCTTGATCTGTGTCTACTCAGCCCCGCGATCAGCGCCTACTCAGCCGTGCGAGGTGCGCCTGACAGACACTTGAGAAGTACTGTCAGCCACTTGATCAGCGACTATCAGTCGCTTGATCAGCACCTGTCAACGACTTTATCAGCACCTGTCAGCCGCTTGATTAGTGCCTGTCAGCTGCTTGACCACTGCCCACTCAGCCGATTGAAAAGCGCCAATGCAGCCGCGCGATAAGCACCAGTCAGCCGCCTGAAATTCACCTGTCAGCAGATTGATCAGGGCCTATTAGCCACTTGATTAGCACCTGTCAGCTAGTTGATCAGCACCTGTCAGCCAATTGATCAGCACCTGTCAGCCAGTTGAAAAGCACCTGTCAGCAACTTGATCATCGCCTATCAGCCGTGTGATTAGCACCTGTCAGCCTCTTGATCAGAACCTGTCAGCAGCTTGATCATCGCCTATCAGCTACTTGATTAGCACTTGTCAGCCAGTTGATCAGCACCTGCCTACCGATTGATCAGTGCCTGTCAGCTGCTTGATCATTGCATTCTCAGCTGCGCAATCAGCACCTACCAGCTGCTTGTTTAGCACCTGTCGCCCGATCAGAGCTTGTCAGCCGCTTGAGAAGTACCTGTCAGCCACTTGATCAGCACCTGTCAGCCGCTTGATTAGCACCTGTCAGTCAGTTGATCAGCACCTGTCAGCACCTTGAGCAACGAGTATCAGCTGCTTGATCAGCACCTGTCAGCCAGTTGATCAGCACCTGAGAGTCGCTTCATTAGCACCTGTCAGCCAGTTGAGCAGCACCTGTCATCCTCTTGATCAGCACCTGTCAGCAGGTTGATCAGTGCGTATCAGCTGCTTGATTAACACCTGTCAGTCTATTGATCATCACCTGTCAACCGCTAGATCAGAACCCACTTTGCTGCATGAACAGATCCTACTCAGCCACGCGGTCAGTGACGCTCAGCCGGTTGATCTTCTCCTGTCAGGCGCTTGATCATTTCCTGCTCTGCTGGTCATTCAGCGCCTGGTCAACCACTGGATCAGTGTCAGTCAGCCTCTTGACCACTGCCCACTCAGCAGATTGAGAAGCGCCTACGCAGCCGAGCAATAAGCGCCTGTCAGCCGCTTTACAAGCACCTGTAAACCTCTTGATCAACACTTACTGAGCTGCGCTATCAGTGCTTAATCAGCCGCGAGATCAGTGTCTGTCAGCTGCTTGATCAGCACCTGTCAGCCGGTTGAACAGTGCCTATTCAGCCGCGCAAATAGCATCTCTCAGCCAGTTGATCTGCTCCTACTGAGCCCCATGATCAGCGCCTACTCAGCCGGCCGATCAGTGACTGTCAGCCTCTTGAGAAGTACCTGTCAGCCACTTGATCAGCACCTGTCAGCTGCTTGATAAACGCATGTCAGCAGCTTGATCAGTACCTGTCAGCCACTTTATCAGCACCTGTCAGCCAATATATCAGCAACTCTCAACAGCTTGATCAGTGCCCGCTTAGCTGCGTAATCAGAGCCTACTCCGCCACAGGATCAGTGACCCTCAGCGGGCTGATCAGCGCCTGTCAGCGGCTTGATCATTTCCTGCTCTGATGGTCATTCAGCGCCTGGTCCACCACTAGATCAGTGCCTGTCAGCCCCTTGACCAGTGCCCACTCAGCTGATTGGTAAACCCATACGCATCCACGCGATAAGCGCCTGCCAGCCACTTGAGAAGCATCTGTCAGCAACTTGATCAGTACCTGTCAGCCAGTTGATCAGCACCTGTCAGCCACTTCATTTGCACCTGTCAGTCACTTTATCAGCAACTGTCAGGCGCTAGGGCAGCCCCTAGAAGCAGCTTGATCATTAACTGTCAGCCACATTATCAGCACGTGTTAGCCGCTGTATCAGAACCTGTCAACCGCTTGATCAGCACCTGTCAGCAGCTTTATCAGCACCTGTCAGCTGCTTGATTAGCCCCTGTCAGCCACTTGATCAGCAATTGTCAGCCGCTTGTTATGCACCTGTCAGCAGCTTGATCAGCGCTTGACCACTTTCCACTCAGCCGATTGAAAAGCAAAGACTCAACCGCGTGAATAGCATCTTTCAGCCAGTTGATCTGTGCCTACTGAGCCCCGCAGTCAGTGCCTACACAGCTGCCTGATCAGTGCTTGTCAGCCGCTTGACAAGTACCTGTCAGCCACTTGATCAGCACCTGTCAGCAGCTTGATGTGCACCTATCAGCCACTTGATTAGTACCTGTCAGCCAGTTGACCAAAACCTGCCTACCGATTGATCAGTGCCTGTCAGCTGCTTGATCATTGCATTCTCAGTTGCGCAATCAGCACCTATCAGATGCTTGTTTAGCACCTGTCAGCCAGTTGATCAGCACCTGTCAGCACCTTGATCATCGCCTATCAGACGTTTGATTAGCACCTGTCAGCCAGATGATCAGCACCTGTCAGCAGCTTGAGCAGCGAGTATCAGCTGCTTGATCAGCACCTGTCAGCCAGTTGATCAGCACCTGTCAGCAGATTGATCAGGGCCTATCAGCCACTTGATTAGCACCTGTCAGCCAGTTGATCAGCACCTGAGAGTCGCTTCATTAGCACCTGTCAGCCAGTTGATCAGCACCTGTCATCTGGTTGATCAGCACCTGTCAGCAGCTTGATGTGCAACTATCAGCCGCTTGATTAGCACCTGTCAGCCAGTTGAACAGCACCTGTCAGCCGCTTGGTCAGCGCCTATCAGCTGCTTGATTAGCCCCTGTCAGCCAGTTGATCAGCAATTGTCAGCCGCTTGTTAAGCACCTGTCAGCAGCTTGATCAGCGCTTGACCACTTTCCACTCAGCCGATTGAAAAGCACCGACTCAGCCGCACGAATAGCATCTTTCAGCCAGTTGATCTGTGCCTACTGAGCCCCGCAGCCAGTGCCTACACAGCCGCCTGATCAGTGCTTGTCAGCCGCTTGACAAGTACCTGTCAGCCTCTTGATGAGCACCTAATCAGCCACACGATGATCATTTACTCAGCCGCGCGATCATCGCCTCAGCCTCTTGATCTGTGCCTACTCAGCCCCATGACCAGCGCCTACTCAGCCATGCGATCTGTGCCTGACAGCCACTTGATCAACGACTATCAGCGGCTTGATCATCGCATTATCAGCTTCACGATCAGCACCTACTCAGCCGCTTGGTCAGAACCTGTCAGGCAGTTGATCAGCACCAGTCAGCCGCTTGATCATTTCCTGCTCTGCTGGTCATTCAGCTCCTGGTCATCCACTTGATCAGTGCCTGTCAGCCGCTTGAGAAGTACCTGGCAGCCACTGGACCAGCACCTAATCAGCCACGCGATCATCATTTACTCAGCCGCACGATCATCGCCTCAGCCGCTTGATCTGTGTCTACTCAGCCCCGCGATCAGCGCCTACTCAGCCGTGCGAGGTGCGCCTGACAGACACTTGAGAAGTACTGTCAGCCACTTGATCAGCGACTATCAGTCGCTTGATCAGCACCTGTCAACGACTTTATCAGCACCTGTCAGCCGCTTGATTAGTGCCTGTCAGCTGTTGACCACTGCCCTCTCAGCCGATTGAAAAGCGCCAATGCAGCCGCGCGATAAGCACCAGTCAGCCGCCTGAAAATCACCTGTCTGCAGCTTGATCAGGGCCTATTAGCCACTTGATTAGCACCTGTCAGCTAGTTGATCAGCACCTGTCAGCCAATTGATCAGCACCTGTCAGCCGCTTCATGAGCACCTGTCAGCCAGTTGATCAGCACCTGTCAGCACCTTGATCATCGCCTATCAGCCGCTTGATTAGCACCTGTCAGCCAGATGATCAGCACCTGTCAGCAGCTTGAGCAGCGAGTATCAGCTGCTTGATCAGCACCTGTCAGCCAGTTTATCAGCACCTGTCAGCAATTTGATCAGGGCCTATCAGCCACTTGATTGGCACCTGTCAGCCAGTTGATCAGCACCTGAGAGTCTCTTAATTAGCACCTGTCAGCCAGTTGAGCAGCACCTGTCATCCTCTTGATCAGCACCTGTCAGCAGGTTGATCAGTGCGTATCAGCTGCTTGATTAACACCTGTCAGTCTATTGATCATCACCTGTCAACCGCTAGATCAGCACCCACTTTGCTGCATGAACAGAGCCTACTCAGCCACGCGGTCAGTGACGCTCAGCCGGTTGATCTTCTCCTGTCAGGCGCTTGATCATTTCCTGCTCTGCTGGTCTTTCAGCGCCTGGTCAACCACTGGATCAGTGTCAGTCAGCCGCTTGACCACTGCCCACTCAGCAGATTGAAAAGCGCCTACGCAGCCGAGCGCTAAGCGCCTGTCAGCCGCTTTACAAGCACCTGTAAACCGCTTGATCAACACTTACTGAGCTGCACTATCAGTGCTTAATCAGCCGCGATATCAGTGTTTGTCAGCTGCTTGATCAGAACCTGTCAGCCGGTTGAACAGTGCCTATTCAGAAGCGCAAATAGCATCTCTCAGCCAGTTGATCTGATCCTACTTAGAACCACGATCAGCGCCTACTCAGCTGCCCGATCAGTGCCTGTCAGCCTCTTGAGAAGTACCTGTCAGCCTCTTGATCAGCACCTGTCAGCCGCTTGATAAACACGTGTCAGCAGCTTGATCGGTACCTGTCAGCCACTTTATCAGCACCTGTCAGCCAATGTATCAGCAACTCTCAACAGCTTGATCAGTGCCCGCTTAGCTGTGTAATCAAAGCCTACTCAACCACGTGATCAGTGACTCTCAGCCGGTTGATCAGCGCCTGTCAGCCGCTTGATCAGCACCTATCAGCGGCTTGATTAGCCCCTGTCAGCCAGTTGATCAGTAATTGTCAGACGCTTGTTAAGCACCTGTCAGCAGCTTGATCAGCGCTTGACCACTTTCCACTCAGCCGATTGAAAAGCACTGACTCAGCCGCGTGAAAAGCATCTTTCAGCCAGTTGATCTGTGCCTACTGAGCCCTGCAGTCAGTGCCTACACAGCCGCCTGATCAGTGCTTGTCAGCCGCTTGACAAGTACCTGTCAGCCGCTTGATCAGCGATTATCAGCCGCTAGATCAACATCTGTCAACGACTTATCAGCTCCTGTCAACCGCTTTATCAGCGCCTGTCAGCCGCTTTATCATGGCCTAATCAGCTGCGCGATCAGCGCCTACTCAACTGCTTGATCAGTACCTGTCAGCCACTTTATCAGCACCTTTCGGCCACTATAACAGCACCTGTCAACTGCTTGATCAGCGACCACTTTGCTGCGTGGTCAGATCTTTCTCAGCCACGTGATCAGTGACCCTCATACAGTTGATCAGCACCTGTAAGCCACTGGATCATCGCCTGTAGCCGCTTGATCATCGCCTTATCAGCTGCACGATCAGCGCATACTCAGCCGCTTGATCAGCACCTGTCAGCCACTTGATGAGCGCCTATCAGCTGCTTGATTAGCACCTGTCAGCCAGTCGACCAGCACCTGTCAGCCGCTTGATCAGCACCTGTCAGCAGGTTTATCAGCACCTATCAGCCGCTTGATCATTTCCTGCTCTGCTGGTCATTCAGCGCCTGGTCAACCACTTCATCAGTGCCTGTCAGCCACTTGACCACTGCCCACTCAGCTGATTGAAAAGCGCCTACGCAGCCGCGCATTAAGTGCCTCTCAGCCGCTTGACAAGCATCTGTCAAAAGATTGATCAGGGCCTATCAGCCACTTGAATAGTACCTATCAGCCAGTTGATCAGCACCTGTCAGCCCCTTGATCAGCACCTTTCAGCAGCTTGATCAGTGCCTATCAGGTGCTTAATTAACAATTCTCAGCCAGTTGATCAGCACCTGTTAGCCGCTTGATCAGCACCTATTGGCCACTTGATTAGCAGCTGTCCGCCAGTTGATTAGCACCTGTCAGCCGCTTAATCAGCACCTGTCAGCAGCTTGATCAGCACCTGTCAGCCCCTTGATCAGCGCCTATCAGCCGCTTGATCAGCAACTGTCAGCCGCTTGATGAGCGCTTGACCACTTTCCACTCAGCCAATTGAAAAGCACCGACTCAGCCGCGCGAATAGCATCTTTCAACCAGTTGATCTGTGCCTACTGAACCGCGCAGTCCGTGCCTACACAGCCGCCCTATCAGTGCTTGTCCGCCGCTTGACAAGTACCTGTCAGCCACTTGATCAGCACCTGTCAGCAGCTTGATGAGCACCTATCAGCCGCTTGATTAGCACCTGTCAGCCAGTTGACCAGCACCTGTCAGCCACTTGATCAGCGCCTATCAGTGGCTTGATTAGCCCCAGTAAGCCTGTTGATCAGCAATTGTCAGCCGCTTGTTAAGCACCTGTCAGCAGCTTGATCAGCGCTTGACCACTTTCCACTCAGCCCATTGCAAAGCACCGACTCAGCCGCCCGAATAGCATCTTTCAGCCAGTTGATCTGTGCCTACTGAGCCCCGCAGTCAGTGCCTACACAGCAGCCCGATCAGTGCTTGTCAGCCGCTTGACAAGTACCTCTCAGCCTCTTGATCAGCAGCTAATCAGCCACACGATGATCATTTACTCAGCCGCGCGATCATCGCCTCAGCCTCTTGATCTGTGCCTACTCAGCCCCATGACCAGCGCCTACTCAGCCATGCGATCTTTGCCTGACAGCCACTTGATCAACGACTATCAGCCGCTTGATCATCACCTGTCAACCACTTTATCATCACCTGTCAGCCGCTTGATCAGCGCCTGTTAGCCACTTGATCATCGCCTTATCAGCTGCACGATCAGCGCCTACTCAGCCGCTTGATCAGAACCTGTCAGGCAGTTGATCAACACCAGTCAGCCGCTTGATCATTTCCTGCTCTGCTGGTCATTCAGCGCCTGGTCATCCACTTGATCAGTGCCTGTCAGCCGCTTGAGAAGTACCTTTCAGCCACTTGCCCAGCGCCTACTCAGCCATGCGATCTGTGCCTGACAGCCACTTGGTCAACGACTATCAGCCGCTTGATCATCACCTGTCAACCACTTTATCATCACCTGTCAGCCGCTTGATCAGCGCCTGTTAGCCATTTTATCATCACCTAATCAGCTGAATGATCAGCGCCTACTCAGCCGCTTGATCAGTTCCAGTCAGCCAGTTGATCAGCACCTGTCAGCAGCTTGATCAGCGCCTATCAGCTGCTTGATTAGCACGTGTCAGCCTGTTGATCAGCACCTCTCAGCCAGTTGATCAGCACCTGTTAGCCACTGGATCAGGGCCTGTTAGCCGCTTGATCATCGCCTTATCAGCTGCACGATCAGCGCTTACTCAGCCGCTTGATCAGAACCTGTCAGGCAGTTGATCAGCACCAGTCAGCCGCTTGATCATTTCCTGCTCTGCTGGCCATTCAGCGCCTGGTCATCCACTTGATCAGTGCCTGTCAGCCGCTTGAGAAGTACCTTTCAGCCTCTTGAACAGCACCTAATCAGCCACACGATCATCATTTACTCAGCCGCATGATCATTGCCTCAGCCGCTTGATCTGTGTCTACTCAGTCCCGCAATCAGTGCCTACTCAGCCGTGTGAGGTGCGCCTGACAGACACTTGAAAGTACTGTCAGCCACTTTATCAGCGACTATCAGTCACTTGATCAGCACCTGTCAACGACTTTATCAGCACCTGTCAGCCGCTTGATTAGAGCCTGTCAGCTGCTTGACCACTGACCATTCAGCCGATTGATAAGCACCAATGCAGCCACGCGATAAGCACCAGTCAGCCGCCTGAAAATCACCTGTCAGCAGCTTGATCAGGGCCTAATAGCCACTTGATTAGCACCTGTCAGCTAGTTGATCAGCACCTGTCAGCCACTTCATTAGCACCTGTCAGCCAGTTGAACAGCACCTGTCAGCACCTTGATCATCGCCTATCAGCCCTGTGATTAGCACCTGTCAGCCTCTTGATCAGAACCTGTCAGCAGCTTGAACATCGCCTATCAGGTACTTGTTTAGCACCTGTCAGCCAGTTGATCAGCACCTGTCAGCACCTTGAACATCGCCTATCAGCCGCTTGATTAGCACCTGTCAGCCAGATGATCAGCACCTGTCAGCAGCTTGAGCAGCGAGTATCAGCTGCTTGATCAGCCCCTGTCAGCCAGTTGATCAGCACCTGTCAGCAGATTGATCAGGGCCTATCAGCCACTTGATTAGCACCTGTCAGTCAGTTGATCAGCACCTGAGAGTCGCTTCATTAGCACCTGTCAGTCAGTTGATCAGCACCTGTCAGCAGCTTGATCAGCGCCTATCAGCTACTTGATTAGCATCTGTCAGCCAGTTGATCAGCATCTCTCAGCCAGTTGATCAGCACCTGTAAGTCACTGGATCAGTGCCTGTTAGATGCTTGATCATCGCCTTATCAGCTGCACGATCAGCGCCTACTCAGCCGCTTGATAAGAACCTGTCAGCCAGTTGATCGGCACCTGTCACCCGCTTGATCAGCACCTGTCAGCAGCTTTATCAGCACCTATCAGCTGCTTGATTAGCACCTGTCAGCATGTTGATCAACACCTGTCAGCTGCTTCATTAGCAACTGTCAGCCGCTGGATTAGCACCTGTCAGCCAGTTGATCAGCACCTGTCAGCTGCTTGATCAGCACCTGTAAGCCGCTTAAACAGCGCCTGCCTGCTGCTTTATCAGTGCCTGTCAGCTGCTTGATCATTCCCTTCTTAGCTGCTCGATCAGCGCCTACTCAGCTGCGAATCAGCCCCTCTACAGCCGCGTGATCATAGTCTGTCAGAGTCTTTATCAGAGTCGGTCATCCACTTGATCAGCACCTGTCAGCAGGTTGAAGTGTGCTTACTCAGCCACGCGAATTGCATCTCTCAGCCAGTTGATCTGCACCTACTGAGCCCTGAATCCAGCACCTACTCAGCTGCCCGATCAGTGCCTTTCAGCCGCTTGAGAAGTACCTGTCAGCCAGTTGATCAGCACCTCTTAGCCAGTTGATCACCACCTGTAAGCCACTGGATCAGCACCTGTCAGCCGCTTGATCAGCACCTTTCAGCAGCTTGATCAGTGCCTATCAGCTGCTTAATTAACACTTCTCAGCCAATTGATCAGCTTCTGTTAGCCGCTTGATCAGCACCTATGAGCCAGTAAATCATCACCTGTAAGCCACTGAATCAGCACTTGTCAGCGGCTTGATCAGCACCTTTCAGCAGCTTTATCAGCACCTATCAGCTGCTTGATTAGCACCTGTCAGCATGTTGTTCAACACCTGTCAGCCTCTTCATTAGCAACTGTCAGCCAGTTGATCAGCACCTGTCAGCTGCTTGATCAGCACCTGTAAGCCGCTTAAACAGCGCCTGCCAGCTGCTTGATCAGTGCCTTCTCAGCTGTACGATCAATGCCTACTCAGCCGTGAATCAGCCCCTACACAGCAGCGTGATCATAGTCTGTCAGCCGATTGATCAGAGACTGTCAGACGCTTGACAGTCACCTATACACCACTTGATCAACACCTAATTAGCTTTGCTATCAATATTTACTGAGCCATGTGATCATCGCCTCAGCCGCATGATCTGTGCCTACTCAGCCCCTCGATCAGTGCCTACTCAGCTGTGCGATATGTACCTGAAAGCCGATTGAGAAGTACTGTCAGCCGCTTGATCATCGCCTAATCAGCTGCGCGATCAGCGCCTACTCAAGCGCTTGATCAGGACCTGTCATCCACTTTTAAGCAGCTTTCAGCCGCTATATCAGCACCTGTCAACTGCTTGATCAGCGACCACTTTGCTGCGTGATCAGATCTTACTCAGCCACGTGATGCGTGACCCTCAGCCGGCTGATCAGCGCCTGTCAGCGGCTTGATCATTTCCTGCTCTTCTGGTCATTCAGCGCCTGGTCAACCACTTCATCAGTGCCTGTCAGCCACTTGACCAGAGCCCACTCAGCTGATTGAAAAGCGCCTACGCAGCCGCGCCCTAAGTGCCTCTCAGCCGCTTGATCAGGGCTTTCAGCCACTTGAAGAGTACCTATCAGCCAGTTGATCAGCACCTGTCAGCCCCTTGATCAGCGCCTATCAGCCGCTTGATCAGCACCTGTCAGCTGCTTGATGAGCGCCTATCAGCCTCTTGATTAGCCCCTGTCAGCCAGTTGACCAGCAATTGTCAGCCGCTTGTTAAGCACCTGTCAGCAGGTTGATCAGCACCTGTCAGCAACTTGATAAAAGCGTGTCAGTCTCTTGATCAGCACCTAATCAGCCACGCGGTGATCATTTACTCAGCCCCACGATCATCACCTCAGCCTCTTGATCTGTGCCTACTCAGCCATGCGATCTGCTCCAGACAGCCGCTTGATCAACGACTATCAGCTGCTTGATCAGCTCCTGTCAACCACTTTAACAGCACCTGTCAGCCGCTTGATCAGCGCCTGTTAGCCACTTTATCATCGACTAATCAGCTGCATGATCAGCGCCTACTCAGCCGCTTGATCAGCACCTGTCAGCCGCTTGATCAGCACCTGTCAGAAGATTTATCAGCACCTATCAGCTTCTTGATTAGCACCTGTCAGCATGTTGATCAACACCTGTCAGCCGCTTCATTAGCAACACTCAGCCAGTTGATCAGCAACTGTCAGCCCCTGAATTAGCACCTGTCAGCCAGTTGATCAGCACCTGTCAGCTGCTTGATCAGCACCTGTAAGCCGCTTAAACAGCGCCTGCCAGCCGCTTCATCAATGCCTGTCAGCGCTTGATCAGTTCCTTCTCAGCTGTGCGATCAATGCCTACTGAGCCTCGTATCAGCGCCTACACAGCCGCGTTATCATAGTCTGTCAGCCTCTTTATCAGAGTCGTTCATCCGCTTGATCAGCACCTGTCAGCAGGTTGAAGAGTGCCTACTCAGCCGCGCGAATTGCATCTCTCAGCCAGTTGATCTGCGCCTACTGAGCCCCGCAATCAGCGCCTACTCAGCCGCCCGATCAGTGCCTGTCAGCCGCTTGAGAAGTACCTGGCTGCCAGTTGATCAGCACCTCTCATCCATTTGATCACCACCTGTAAGCCACTGGATCAGCACCTGTCAGCCGCTTGATCAGCACCTTTCAGCCGCTTGATTAGCCCCTGTCAGCCAGTTGACCAGCACCTGTCAGCCGCTTGATCAGTGCCTGTCAGCTGCTTGATCAGTGATTATCAGCCGTTAGATCAACATCTGCCAATGAAAATCAGCACCTGTCAGCCGCTTGATCAGCGCCTGTCAGCCACTTTATCATCGCCTAATCAGCTGCACGATCAGCACCTACTCAACCGCTTGATCAGTACCTGTCAGCCACTTTATCAGTACCTGTCAGCCACTATATCAGCACCTGTCAACTGCTTGATCAGAGACCACTTTGCTGCGTGATCAGATCCTACTCAGCCACGTGATCAGTGAGCCTCAGCCTGTTGATCAGCGCCTGTCAGCCGCTTGATCATTTCCTGCTCTGCTGGTCATTCATCGCCTGGTCAAAAACTTCATCAGTGCCTGTCAGCCACTTGACCACTGCCCAGTCAGCTGATTGAAAAATGCCTACGCAGCCACGAGGTAAGTGCCTCTCAGCCACTTGATCATGGCTTTCAGCCACTTGAAGAGTACCTATAAGCCAGTTGATCAGCACCTGTCAGCCCCTTGTTCAACGCCTATCAGCTGCTTGATCAGCACCTGTCAGCCGCTTGATGAGCACCTATCAGCCTCTTGATTAGCCCCTGTCAGACAGGTGACCAGCAATTGTCAGCCGCTTGTTAAGCACCTGTCAGCAGCTTGATCAGGACCTGTCAAAAACTTGATAAACGAGTGTCAGCCTCTTGATCAGCACCTAAGCAGCCACGCAATGATCATTTACTCAGCCATGCGATCTGCTCCAGACAGCCACTTGATCAACGACTATCAGCTGCTTGATCAGCTCCTGTCAACCACTTTATCAGCACCTGTCAGCCGCTTGATCAGAGCCTGTTAGCCGCTTTATCATCGCCTAATCAGCTGCATGATCAGCGCCTACTCAGCCACTTGATCAGTACCAGTCCGCCAGTTGACCAGCACCTGTCAGCGGCTTGATCAGCACCTGTCAGCAGATTTATCAGCACCTATCAGCTGCTTGATTAGCACCTGTCAGCATGTTGATCAACACCTGTCAGCCGCTACATTAGCAACTCTCAGCCACTTGATCAGCAACTGTCAGCCGCTGGATTAGCACCTGTCAGCCAGTTGATCAGCACCTGTCAGCTGCTTGATCAGCACCTGTAAGCCGCTTAAACAGCGTCTGCCAGCCGCTTCATCAATGCCTGTCAGCGCTTGATCAGTTCCTTCTCAGCTGTGCGATCAATGCCTATTGAGCCTCGAATCAGCCCCTACACAGCCGCGTGGTCATAGTCTGTCTGCCGCTTGATCAGAGACTGTCAGACGCTTGATCAGCGCCTAATCACCCCCTCGATCAGCGCCTATTGAGCGGCGCAATCAGCACCTGTCAGCTGCTTGCCAAGCACCTATAAACCACTTGATCAACACCTAATTAGATTCACTATGAGTATTTCCTGAGCCATGCGATCATCGCCTCAGCCGCATGATCTGTGCCTACTGAGCCCCGCGATCAGTGCCTAATCAGCCGTGCGATATATGCCTGAAAGCCGAATGCGAAGTACTCTCAGCCGCTTGATCGGCGATCATCAGCCGCTAGATCGGCATCTGCCAAAAACTTTATCAGCACCTTTCAGCCGCTTGATCAGCGCCTGTCAGCCTCTTGTTCAGTGATTATCAGGCGCTAGATCAACATCTGTCAACGACTTTATCAGCACCTGTCATCTGCTTGATCAGCGCCTTTTAGATGCTTTATCATCACCTAATCAGCTGCATGATCAGCGCCTACTCAGCCGCTTGATCAGTACCAGTCAGCCAGTTGATCAGCACCTGTCAGCACCTTGATCAGCGCCTATAAGCTGCTTGATTAGCACCTGTCAGCCAGATGATCAGCACCTGTCAGCCAGTTGACCAGCACCTGTCAGCCAATTGATCAGCACCTGTCAGCCGCTTCATTAGCACCTGTCAGCCAGTTGAACAGCACCTGTCAGCACCTTGATCATCGCCTATCAGCCGTGTGATTAGCACCTGTCAGCCAGTTGATCAGCACCTGTCAGCCTCTTGATCAGAACCTGTCAGCAGCTTGATCATCGCCTATCAGCTACTTGATTAGCACTTGTCAGCCAGTTGATCAGCACCTGCCTACCGATTGATCAGTGCCTGTCAGCTGCTTGATCATTGCATTCTCAACTGCGCAATCAGCACCTATCAGCTGCTTGTTTAGCACCTGTCATCCAGTTGATCAGCACCTGTCAGCCCCTTGATCATCGCCTATCAGCCGTGTGATTAGCACCTGTCAGCCAGTTGATCAGCACCTGTCAGCACCTTGATCATCGCCTATCAGCCGCTTGATTAGCACCTGTCAGCCAGATGATCAGCAATTGTCAGCCGCTTGTTAAGCACCTGTCAGCAGCTTGATCAGCGCTTGACCACTTTCCACTCAGCCGATTGAAAAGCACCGACTCAGCCGCACGAATAGCATCTTTCGGCCAGTTGATCTCTGCCTACAGAGCCCCGCAGTCAGCGCCTACTCAGCTGCCCGATCAGTGTCTGTCAGCCGCTTGAGAATTACTGTCAGCCAGTTGATCAGCACCTGTCAGCCCCTTAATCAGCGCCTATCAGCCGCTTGATCAGCACCTGTCAGCCACTTGATCAGCACCTGTCAGCAGCTTGATAAACGCGTGTCAGCCTCTTGATCAGCACCTAATCTGCCAAGCGATGATCATTTACTCAGCCCCGCGTTCATCGCCTCAACCTCTTGATCTGTGCCTACTCAGCCCCACGACCAGCGCCTACTTAGCCACGTGATCTACGCCTGACAGCTACTTAATCAACGACTATCAGTCGCTTGATCAGCACCTGTCAACCACTTTATCATCACCTGTCAGCCGCTTGATCAGCGCCTGTTAGCCGATTTATCATCGCCTTATCAGCTGCACGATCAGAACCTACTCAGCCGCTTGATCAGAACCTGTCAGCCAGTTGATCAGCACCTCTCAGCCAGCTGATCACCACGTGTAAGCCACTGGATCAGCACCTGTCAGCCGCTTGATCAGCACCATTCAGCAGCTTGATCAGGGCGTATCAGCTGCTTAATTAACACTTCTCAGCCAGTTGATCAGCACCTGTTAGCTGCTTGATCAGCGCCTATCAGCCGTTTGATCAGCACCTATCAGATGCTTGATTAGCACCTGTCAGCATGTTGATCAACACCTGTCAGCCGCTTCATTAGCAACTGTCAGCCAGTTGATCAGCACCTGTCAGCAGCTTGATAAACGCGTGTCAGCCTCTTGATCAGCAGCTAATCAGACACGCGATGATCATTTACTCAGCCGCGCGATCATCCCCTCAGCCTCTTGATCTGTGCCTACTCAGCCATGTGATCTGTGCCTGACAGTCACTTGATCAATGACTCTCAGCCGCTTGATCAGCAACTGTCAACCATTTATCATCACCTGTAAGCCGCTTGATCAGCGCCTGTTAGCCACTTTGTCATCGCCTAATCAGCTGCCTGATCAGCGCCTACTCAGCCGCTTGATCAGTACCAGTCAGCCAGTTGTTCAGCACCTGTCAGCAGCTTGATCAGCGCCTATCAGCTGCTTCTTTAGCACCTGTCAGCCAATTGATCAGCACGTCTCAGCCAGTTGATCATCACCTGTAAGCCACTGGATAAGCGCCTGTTAGCCGCTTGATCATTGCCTTATCAGCTGCACGATCAGCGCCTACTCAACCGGTTGATCAGTACCTGTCTGCCTCTTTATCAGCACCTGTCAGCCACTATATCAGCACCTGTCAACTGCTTGAACAGCGACCACTTTGCTGCGAGATCAGATCCTACTCAGCCACGTGATCAGTGACCCTCAGCCGGTTGATCAGGGCCTGTCAGCCGCTTGATCATTTCCTGCTCTGCTGGTCATTCAGCGCCTGGTCAACCACTTCACCAGTGCCTTTCAGTGACTTGACCAGTGCCCACTCAGCTGATTGAAAAGCGCCTACACAGCCGCGCGATAAGTGCCTCTCAGCCGCTTGACAAGCACCTGTCAGAAGCTTGATCAGGGCCTATCAGCCACTTGAATAGTACCTATCAGCCAGTTGATCAGCGCCTGTCAGACCCTTGATCAGCGCCTATTAGCCGCTAGATCATCACCTGTCAGCCGCTTGATCAGCGCCTATCAGCCGCATGATCAGCACCTGTCAGCAGCTTGATCAGCATCTGTCAGCAGCTTTATCAGCACCTATCAGCTGCTTGATTAGCACCTGTCAGCATGTTGATCAACACCTGTCAGCCGCTTCATTAGCAACTGTCAGCCAGTTGATCAGCACCATTCAGCTGCTTGATCAGCACCTGTAAGCCGCTTAAACAGCGCTGCCAGCCGCTTGATCAGTGCCTTCTCAGCTGCGCCATCAATGCCTACTTAGCCAAGAAACAGCCCCTACACTGCCGGGTGATCATAGTCTGTCGGCCGCTTGATCAGAGAGTGTCAGACGCTTGATCAGCGCCTAATCACCCCCTCGATCAGCGCCTATTCAGCGGCGTGATCAGCACCTGTCAGCCGCTTGACAAGCTCCTATAAACCACTTGATCAACACCTAATTAGCTTCGCTATCAGTATTTACTGAGCCATGCGATGCTCGCCTCAGCCGCATGATCTGTGCCTACTCAACCCCGCGATCACTGCCTGCTCAGCCGTGCGATATGTGCCTGACAGCCGAATGCGAAGTACTGTCAGCCGCTTGATCAGCGATTATCAGCCGCAAGATCAGCATCTGTCAAAGATTTATCAGCACCTGTCAGCCCCTTGTTCAGCGATTATTAGCCGCTAGATCAACATCTGTCAACGACTTTATCAGCACCTGTCAGCCGCTTGATCAGCGCCTGTCAGCCGCTTTATCATCGCCTAATCAGCTGCGCGATCAGTGCCTACTCAACGGCTTGATCGGTACCTGTCAGCCACTTTATCAGCACCTGTCAGCCACTCTATCGGCACCTGTCAACTGCTTGATCAGCGACCACTTTGCTGCGTGATCAGATCCTACTCAGCCACGTGATCCGTGACCCTCAGTCTGTTGATCAGCACCTGTCAGCTGCTTGATCATTTCCTGCTCTGCTGGTCATTCAGCGCCTATCAGCTGCTTGTTTAGCACCTGTCAGCCAGTTGATCAGCACCTGTCAGCAGGTTGAAGAGTGCCTACTCAGCCGCGCGAATTGCATCTCTCAACCAGGTGATCTGCACCTACTGAGCCCAGCAATCAGCGACTACTCAGCTGCCCGATCAGTGCCTGTCAGCCGCTTGAGAAGTAAAAGTCAGCCAGTTCATCAGCACCTCTCAGCCAGTTGATCACCACCTGTAAGCCACTGGATCAGCACCTGTCATCAGCTTGATCATCGCCTATCAGCTGCTTAATTAACACTTCTCAGCTAGGTGATCAGCACCTGTCAGCAGCTTGATAAACACGTGTCAGCCTCTTGATCAGCACCTAATCAGCCACGCGATGATCATTTACTCAGCCGTGCGATCATCGCCTCAGCCTCTTGATCTGTGCCTACTCAGCCCCACGACCAGAGCCTACTCGGCCATGCGATCTGCCCCTGACAGCCACTTGAACAACGACTATCAGCCTCTTGATCAGCACCTGTCAACCACTTTATCATCACCTTTCAGCTGCTGGATCAGTGCCTGTTACCCGCTTTCTCATCGCCTAATTAGCTGCATGATCAGCGCCTACTCAGCCGCTTGATCAGTACCAGTCAGCCAGTTGATCAGCACCTGTCAGCAGCTTGATCAGCACCTATCAGCTGCTTGATTAGCACCTGTCAGCCAGTTGATCTGCACCTGTCAGCCAGTTGATCAGCACCTGTAAGCCACTGGATCAGCGCCTGTTAGCCCCTTGATCATCGCCTTATCACCTGCACGATCAGCTCCTACTCAGCCGCTTGACCAGAACCTGTCAGCCTGTTGATCAGCACCTGTCAGATTCTTGATCAGCAACTGTCAGCAGTTTTATCAGCACCTATCAGCTGCTTGATTAGCACCTTTCAGCCTGTTGATCAACACCTGTCAGCCGCTTCATTAGCAACTGTCAGCCAGTTGATCACCAACTTTCAGCCGCTTGATTAGCACCTGTCAGCCAGTTGATCAGCACCTGTCAGCCGCTTGATCAGCACCTGTAAGCCGATTAAATAGCACCTGCCAGCCGCTTCATCAGTGCCTGTCAGCTGCTGGATCATTGCCTTCTCAGCTGCGCGATCAGCCCCTACTCAGCCACGAATCAGCCCCTCCACAGCCATGTGATCATAGTCTGTCAGCCTCTTTATCAGAGTCAGTCATCCGCTTGATCAGCAACTGTCTGCAGGTTGAAGAGTGCCTACTCAGCCGCACGAATTGCATCTCTCACCCAGTTGATCTGCGCCTACTGAGCCCCGCAATGAACGCCTACTCAGCAGCCCGGTCCGTGCCTGTCAGCCGCTGGAGAAGTACCTGTCAGCCAGTTGATCAGCACCTCTCATCCAGTTGATCACCACCTGTAAGCCACTGCATCAGCATCTGTCAGCCGCTTGATCAGCACCATTAAGCAGCTTGATCAGCACCTATCAGCTGCTTAATTAACACTTCTCAGCCAGTTCATCAGCACCTGTTAGCCGCTTGATCAGCCCCTATCAGCCGCTTGATAAGCGCCTGTCAGCCAGTTGATTAGCACCTGTCAGCCGCTTAATCAGCACCTGTCAGCAGCTTGATGAGCACCTGTCAGCAGCTTGATCAGCACCTATCAGCTGCTTGATTAGCACCTGTCAGCATGTTGATCAACACCTGTCAGCCGCTTCATTAGCAACTGTCAGCCAGTTGATCAGCAACTGTCAGCCGCTTGATTAGCACCTGTCAGCCAGTTGATCAGCACCTGTCAGCCGCTTGATCATTTCCTGCTCTGCTGGTCATTCAGCGCCTGGTCAACCACTTCATCAGTGCCTGTCAGCCACTTGACCAGTGCCCACTCAGCTGATTGAAAAGCGCCTACGCAACTGTGCGATAAGTGCCTCTGAGCCGCTTGACAAGCACCTGTCAGAAGCTTGATCAGGGCCTATCAGCCACTTGAATAGTAGCTATCAGCCAGTTGATCAGCACCTGTCAGCCTCTTGATGAGCACCTATGAGCCGCTTGATCTGCACCTGTCAGCCGCTTGATGAGCACCTATCAGCTGCTTGATCAGCGCTTGTTAGCCACCTTATCATCGTCTAACCAGCTGCATGATCAGCGCCTACTCAGCCGCTTGATCAGTACCAGTCAGCCAGTTGATCATCACCTGTCAGCAGCTTGATAAACGCATGTCAGCCTCTTGACCAGCACCTAATCAGCCACGTGATCATCATTTACTCAGCCGCACGATCATCACCTCAGCCGCTTGATCTGTGTCTACTCAGCCCCAGGATCAGCGCCTACTCAGCCGTGGGATGTGCGCCTGACAGACACTTGAGAAATACTGTCAGCCATTTTATCAGCGACTATCAGTCGCTTGATCAGCACCTGTCAATGACTTTATGAGCACCTGTCAGCCGCTTGATTAGCGCCTGTCAGCTGCTTGACCACTGCCCACTCAGCCGATTGAAAAGCGCCAATGCAGCCGCGCGATAAGCACCAGTCAGTCGCCTGAAAATCACCTGTCAGCAGCTTGATCAGGGCCTATTAGCCACTTGATTAGCACCTGTCAGCTAGTTGATCAGCACCTGTCAGCCAATTGATCAGCACCTGTCAGCCGCTTCATTAGCACCTGTCATCCAGTTGATCAGCACCTGTCAGCCTCTTGATCAGAACTTGTCAGCAGCTTGATCATTGCATTCTCAGCTGTGCAATCAGCGCCTATCAGCTGCTTGTTTAGCACCTCTCAGCCAGTTGAACAGCACCTGTCAGCACCTTGATCATCGCCTATCAGCTACTTGATTAGCACTTTTCAGCCAGTTGATCAACACCTGCCTACCGATTGATCAGTGCCTGTCAGCTGCTTGATCATTGCATTCTCAGCTGTGCAATCAGCGCCTATCAGCTGCTTGTTTAGCACCTGTCAGCCAGTTGATCAGCACCTGTCAGCAGGTTGAAGAGTGCCTACTCAGCCGCGCGAATTGCATCTCTCAACCAGGTGATCTGCACCTACTGAGCCCAGCAATCAGCGACTACTCAGCTGCCCGATCAGTGCCTGTCAGCCGCTTGAGAAGTAAAAGTCAGCCAGTTCATCAGCACCTCTCAGCCAGTTGATCACCACCTGTAAGCCACTGGATCAGCACCTGTCATCAGCTTGATCATCGCCTATCAGCTGCTTAATTAACACTTCTCAGCTAGGTGATCAGCACCTGTCAGCAGCTTGATAAACACGTGTCAGCCTCTTGATCAGCACCTAATCAGCCACGCGATGATCATTTACTCAGCCGTGCGATCATCGCCTCAGCCTCTTGATCTGTGCCTACTCAGCCCCACGACCAGAGCCTACTCGGCCATGCGATCTGCCCCTGACAGCCACTTGAACAACGACTATCAGCCTCTTGATCAGCACCTGTCAACCACTTTATCATCACCTTTCAGCTGCTGGATCAGTGCCTGTTACCCGCTTTCTCATCGCCTAATTAGCTGCATGATCAGCGCCTACTCAGCCGCTTGATCAGTACCAGTCAGCCAGTTGATCAGCACCTGTCAGCAGCTTGATCAGCACCTATCAGCTGCTCGATTAGCACCTGTCAGCCAGTTGATCAGCACCTGTCAGCAGCTTGATCAGCACCTATCAGCTGCTCGATTAGCACCTGTCAGCCAGTTGATCTGCACCTGTCAGCCAGTTGATCAGCACCTGTAAGCCACTGGATCAGCGCCTGTTAGCCCCTTGATCATCGCCTTATCACCTGCACGATCAGCTCCTACTCAGCCGCTTGACCAGAACCTGTCAGCCTGTTGATCAGCACCTGTCAGATTCTTGATCAGCAACTGTCAGCAGTTTTATCAGCACCTATCAGCTGCTTGATTAGCACCTTTCAGCCTGTTGATCAACACCTGTCAGCCGCTTCATTAGCAACTGTCAGCCAGTTGATCACCAACTTTCAGCTGCTTGATTAGCACCTGTCAGCCAGTTGATCAGCACCTGTCAGCCGCTTGATCAGCACCTGTAAGCCGATTAAATAGCACCTGCCAGCCGCTTCATCAGTGCCTGTCAGCTGCTGGATCATTGCCTTCTCAGCTGCGCGATCAGCCCCTACTCAGCCACAAATCAGCCCCTCCACAGCCATGTGATCATAGTCTGTCAGCCTCTTTATCAGAGTCAGTCATCCGCTTGATCGGCAACTGTCTGCAGGTTGAAGAGTGCCTACTCAGCCGCACGAATTGCATCTCTCACCCAGTTGATCTGCGCCTACTGAGCCCCGCAATGAACGCCTACTCAGCAGCCCGGTCCGTGCCTGTCAGCCGCTTGAGAAGTACCTGTCAGCCAGTTGATCAGCACCTCTCATCCAGTTCATCACCACCTGTAAGCCACTGCATCAGCATCTGTCAGCCGCTTGATCAGCACCATTCAGCAGCTTGATCAGCACCTATGAGCTGCTTAATTAACACTTCTCAGCCAGTTCATCAGCACCTGTTAGCCACTTGATCAGCCCCTATCAGCAACTTGATAAGCACCTGTCAGCCAGTTGATTAGCACCTGTCAGCCGCTTAATCAGCACCTGTCAGCAGCTTGATGAGCACCTGTCAGCAGCTTGATCAGCACCTATCAGCTGCTTGATTAGCACCTGTCAGCATGTTGATCAACACCTGTCAGCCGCTTCATTAGCAACTGCCAGCCAGTTGATCAGTAACTGTCAGCCGCTTGATTAGCACCTGTCAGCCAGTTGATCAGCACCTGTCAGCCGCTTGATCATTTCCTGCTCTGCTGGTCATTCAGCGCCTGGTCAACCACTTCATCAATGCCTGTCAGCCACTTGACAATTCCCCCTCAGCTGATTGAAAAGGGCCTATGTAGCCGTGCAATAAGTGCCTCTCAGCCGCTTGACAAGCACCTGTCAGAAGCTTGATCAGGGCCTATCAGCCACTTGAATAGTACCTATCATCCACTTGATCAGCAACTGTCCGCCGCTTGATGAGCACCTATCAGCCACTTGATCAGCGCCTGTTAGCCACTTTATCATCGTCTAACCACCTGCATGATCAGCGCCTACTCAGCCGCTTGATCAGTACCAGTCAGGCAGTTGATCAGCACCAGTCAGCCGCTTGATCATTTCCTGCTCTGCTGGTCATTCAGCTCCTGGTCATCCACTTGATCAGTGCCTGTCAGCCGCTTGAGAAGTACCTGGCAGCCACTGGACCAGCACCTAATCAGCCACGCGATCATCATTTACTCAGCCGCACGATCATCGCCTCAGCCGCTTGATCTGTGTCTACTCAGCCCCGCGATCAGAGCCTACTCAGCCGTGCGAGGTGCTCCTGACAGACACTTGAGAAGTACTGTCATCCACTTTATCAGCGACTATCAGTCGCTTCATCAGCACCTGTCAACGACTTTATCAGCACCTGTCAGCCGCTTGATTAGTTCCTGTCAGGTGCTTGACCACTGCCCACTCAGCCGATTGAAAAGCGCCAATGCAGCCGCGCGATAAGCACCAGTCAGCCGCCTGAGAATCACCTGTCAGCCGCTTTACAAGCACCTGTAAACCGCTTGATCAACACTTACTGAGCTGCGCTATCAGTGCTTAATCAGCCGCGAGATCAGTGTCTGTCAGCTGCTTGATCAGCACCTGTCAGCCGATTGAACAGTGCCTATTCAGCCGCACAAATATCATCTCTCAGCCCGTTGATCTGCTCCTACTGAGCCCCAAGATGGGCGCCTACTCAGCCGCCCGATCAGTGACTGTCAGCCTCTTGAGAAGTAACTGTCAGCCTCTTGATCAGCAACTGTCAGGCGCTAGGGCAGCCCCTAGAAGCAGCTTGATCATTAACTGTCAGCCACATTATCAGCACCTGTTAGCCGCTCTATCAGAAACTGTCATCCGCTTGATCAGCACCTCTCAGCAGCTTTATCAGCACCTATCAGCTGCTTGATTAGCCCCTGTCAGCCACTTGATCAGCAATTGTCAGCCGCTTGTTATGCACCTGTCAGCAGCTTGATCAGCGCTTGACCACTTTCCAGTCAGCCGATTGAAAAGCAAAGACTCAACCGCGTGAATAGCATCTTTCAGCCAGTTGATCTGTGCCTACTGAGCCCCGCAGTCAGTGCCTACACAGCCGCCCGATCAGTGCTTGTCAGCCGCTTGACAAGTACCTGCCAGCCACTTGATCAGCAACTGTCAGCAGCTTGATGTGCGCCTATCAGCCGCTTGATTAGCACCTGTCAGCCAGTTGACCAGCACCTGTCAGCTGCTTGATCAGCGCCTATCAGTGGCTTGATTAACCCCTGTGAGCCAGTTGATCAGCAATTGTCAGCCGCTATTTAAGCACCTGTCAGCAGCTTGATCAGTGCTTGACCCCTTTCCACTCAGCCGATTGAAAAGCACCGACTCAGCCGCGCGAATAGCATCTTTCAGCCAGTTGATCTGTGCCTACTGAGCCCCGCAGTCAGTGCCTACACAGCCGCCTGATCAGTGCTTGTCAGCCGCTTGACAAGCACCTGTCAGCCTCTTGATCAGCACCTAATCAGCCACACGATGATCATTTACTCAGCCGCGCGATCATCGCCTCAGCCTCTTCATCTGTGCCTACTCAGCCCCATGACCAGCGCCTACTCAGCCATGCGATCTGTGCCTGACAGCCACTTGATCAACGACTATCAGCCGCTTGATCATGGCCTTATCAGCTGCACCGTCAGCGCCTACTCAGCCGCTTGATCAGAACCTGTCAGGCAGTTGATCAGCACCAGTCAGCCGCTTGATCATTTCCTGCTCTGCTGGTCATTCAGCTCCTGGTCATCCACTTGATCAGTGCCTGTCAGCCGCTTGAGAAGTACCTGGCAGCCACTTGACCAGCACCTAATCAACCACGCGATCATCATTTACTCAGCCGCACGATCATCGCCTCAGCCGCTTGATCTGTGTCTACTCAGCCCCGCGATCAGCGCCTACTCAGCCGTGCGATGTGCGCCTGACAGACACTTGAGAAGTACTGTCAGCCACTTTATCAGGGACTATCAGTCGCTTGATCAGCACCTGTCAACGACTTTATCAGCCCCTGTCAGCCGCTTGATTAGCGCCTGTCAGCTGCTTGACCACTGCCCACTCAGCCGATTGAAAAGCGCCAATGCAGCCGCGCGATAAGCACCAGTCAGCCGCCTGAAAATCACCTGTCAGCAGCTTGATCAGGGCCTATAAGCCACTTGATTAGCACCTGTCAGCTAGTTGATCAGCACCTGTCAGCCAATTGATCAGCACCTGTCAGCCAGTTGAACAGCACCTGTCAGCACCTTGATTATCGCCTATCTGCCGTGTGATTAGCACCTGTCAGCCTCTTGATCAGAACCTGTCAGCAGCTTGATCATCTCCTATCAGCTACTTGATTAGCACTTGTCAGCCAGTTGATCAGCACCTGCCTACCGATTGATCAGTGCCTGTCAGCTGCTTGATCATTGCATTCTCAGCTGCACAATCAGCACCTATCAGCTGCTTGTTTAGCACCTGTCAGCCAGTTGATCAGCACCTGTCATCACCTTGATCATCGCCTATCAGCCGCTTGATTAGCACCTGTCAGCAAGATGATCAGCACCTGTCAGCAGCTTGAGCAGCGAGTATCAGCTGCTTGATCAGCACCTGTCAGCAGATTGATCAGGCCTATCAGCCACTTGATTAGCACCTGTCAGCCAGTTGATCAGCACCTGAGAGTCGCTTCATTAGCACCTGTCAGCCAGTTGATCGGCACCTGTCAGCTGCTTGATAAGCACCTGTCAGAAGCTTTATCAGCACCTATCAGCTGCTTGATTGGCACCTGTCAGCATGTTGATCAACACCTCTCAGCCGCTTCATTAGCAACTGTCAGCCAGTGGATCAACAACTGTCAGCCGCTGGATTAGCACCTGTCAGCCAGTTGATCAGCACCTGTAAGCCGCTTAAACAACACCTGCCAAAGGCTTCATCAATGCCTGTCAGCTGCATGATCATTGCCTCCTCAGCTGCACGATGAGCGCCTACTCAGCCGCGAATCAGCCCCTACACAGCCGCGTGATCATAGTCTGTCAGCCTCTTTATCAGAGTCGGTCATCCGCTTGATCAGCACCTGTCAGCAGGTTGAAGAGTGCCTACTCAGCCGCGCGAATTGCATCTCTCAGCCAGTTGATCTGCGCCTACTGAGCCCCGCAATCAGCGCCTACTCAGCCGCCTGATCAGTGCCTGTCAGCCGCTTGAGAAGTACCTGTCAGCCGCTTGATCAGCACCTTTCAAACGCTTGATCAACGCCTATCCGCTTCTTAATTAACACTTCTCAGCCAGTTGATCAGCACCTGTTATCCGCTTGAACAGCACCTATTAGCCGCTTAATCAGCACCTGACAGCAGCTTGATCAGCACCTGTCAGCAGGTTTATCAGCACCTATCATCTGCTTGATTAGCACCTGTCAGCAGGTTGATCAACACCTGTCAGCCGCTTCATTGGAAACTGCCAGCCAGTTGCTCAGCCCTTGTCAGCTGCTTGATCAGCCCCTACACAGCCGTGTGATAATAGTCTGTCAGCCGCTTGATCAGAGACTGTCAGATGCTTGATCAGCGCCTAATCACCCCCTCGATCAGCACCTATTGCGCGGCGCGATCAGCACCTGTCAGCCGCTTGACAAGCACCTATAAACCACTTGATCAATACCTAATTAGCTTCGCTATCAGTATTTACTGAGCCATGTGATCATTGCCTCAAGCACATTATCTGTGCCTACTCAGCCCCGTGATCAGTGCCTATGCAGTCGTGCGATACGTGCCTGACAGCTGATTGCGAAGTACTGTAAGACGCTTGATCAGTGATTATCAGCCGCTAGATCAGCATCTGTAAACGACTTTATCAGCACCTCTCACCCGCTTGATCAGCGCGTGTCAGCCGCTTTATCATCGCCTCCTCAGCTGCATGATTAGCACCTACTCAGCCCCTTGATCAGTACCAGTCAGACAGTTGATCAGCACCTGTCAGCAGCTTGATCAGCACCTGTCAGCCAGTTGATCAGCACCTGTCAGCCACTTCATTTGCACCTGTCAGCCACTTTATCAGCAACTGTCAGGCGCTAGGGCAGCCCCTATAAGCAGCTTGATCATTAACTGTCAGCCACATTATCAGCACCTGTTAGCCGCTGTATCAGAACCTGTCAACCGCTTGATCAACACCTGTCAGCCGCTTCATTAGCAACTGTCAGCCAGTTGATCAGCGCCTGTCAGCTGCTTGATCAGCACCAGTAAGCCGCTTAAACAGTGCCTGCCAGCCGCTTCATCAGTGCCTGTCACGTGCTTGATCATTGCCTTCTCAGCTGCGCGATCAGCGCCTACTCAGCCGCGAATCAGCCCCTCCACAGCCGCGTGATCATAGTCTGTCAGCCTCTTTATCAGAGTCGGTGATCTGCTTGATCAGCACCTGTCAGCAAGTTGAAGAGTGCCTACTCAGCCGCGCGAAATGCATCTCTCAGCCAGTTGATGTGCACGTACTGAGCCCAGGAATCAGCGCCTACTCAGCCGCCCGGTCCGTGCCTGTCAGCCGCTTGAGAAGTACCTGTCAGCCGCTTGATCAGCGCCTATCAGCTGCTTAATTAACACTTCTCAGCCAGTTGATCAGCACCTGTGAGCCGCTTGATCAGCGCCTACCAGCCGCTTGATTAGCACCTGTCAGCCATTTGATGAGCACCTGTCAGCCGCTTAATCAGCACCTGTCAGCAGCTTGATCGGCACCTGTCAGCATCTTTATCAGCACCTATCAGCTGCTTGATTAGCACCTGTCAGCATGTTGATCAACACCTGTCAGCCGCTTCATTAGCAACACTCAGCCAGTTGATCAGCTACTGTCAGCCTCTGGATTAGCACCTGTCAGCCACTTGATCAGCACCTGTCAGCCGCTTCATAAACGCGTGTCAGCCTCTAGAGAAGTACCTGTCAGCCACTTGATCAGCACCTGTCAGCCAATATATCAGCAACTCTCAACAGCTTGATCAGTGCCCGCTTAGCTGCGTAATCAGAGCCTACTCAGCCACAGGATCAGTGACCCTCAGGCGGCTGATAAGCGCCTGTCAGCCGCTTGATCATTTCCTGCTCTGATGGTCATTCAGCGCCTGGACAACCACTAGATCAGTGCCTGTCAGCCCCTTGACCAGTGCCCACTCAGCTGATTGATAAACGCATACGCATCCACGCGATAAGTGCCTGTCAGCCACTTGAGAAGCATCTGTCAGCAACTTGATCAGTACCTATCAGCCAGTTGATCAGCACCTCTCAGCCACTTAATTTGCACCTGTCAGCCACTTTATCAGCAACTGTCAGGGGCTAGGGCAGCCCCTATAAGCAGCTTGATCATTAACTGTCAGCCACATTATCAGCACGTGTTAGCCGCTGTATCAGAACCTGTCAACCGCTTGATCAGCACCTGTCAGCAGCTTTATCAGCACCTATCAGCTGATTGATTAGCCCCTGTCAGCAGCTTGATCAGCGCTTAACCAATTTCCACTCAGCCGATTGAAAAGCAAAGACTCAACCGCCTGAATAGCATCTTTCAACCAGTTGATCTGTGCCTACTGATCCCCGCAGTCAGTGCCTACACAGCCGCCCGATCAGTGCTTGTCAGCCGCTTGACAAGTACTTGTCAGCCACTTGATCAGCACCTGTCAGCAGCTTGATGTGCGCCTGTAAGCCGCTTGATTATCACCTGTCAGCCAGTTGAACAGCACCTGTCAGCCGCTTGATCAGCGCCTATCAGTGGCTTGATTAGCCCCTGTCAGCCAGTTGATCAGCATTGTCAGCTGCTTGTTAAGCACCTGTCAGCAGCTTGATCAGCGCTTGACCACTTTCCACAGCCGATTGAAAAGCACCGACTCAGCCACGCGAATAGCATCTTTCAGCCAGTTGATCTGTGCCTACTGAGCCCCGCAGTCAGTGCCTACACAGCCGCCTGATCAGTGCTTGTCAGCCGCTTGACAAGTACCTGTCAGCCTCTTGATCAGCACCTAATCAGCCACACGATGATCATTTACTCAGCCGCGCGATCATCGCCTCAGCCTCTTCATCTGTGCCTACTCAGAATCATGACCAGCGCCTAATCAGCCATGCTATCTGTGCCTGACAGCCACTTGATCAACGACTATCAGCCGCTTGATCATCGCCTTATCAGCTGCACGATCAGCCCCTACTCAGCAGCTTGATCAGCACCTGTCAGCCGATTGAACAGTGCCTATTCAGCCGCGCAAATAGCATCTCTCAGCCAGTTGATCTGCTCCTACTGAGCCCCATGATCAGCGCCTACTCAGCCGCCCTATCAGTGACTGTCAGCCTCTTGAGAAGTACCTAACAGCCACTTGATCAGAACCTGTCAGGCGCTTTATCAGCACCTGTCAGCCAATATATCAGCAACTCTCAACAGCTTGATCAGTGCCCGCTTAGCTGTGTAATCAGAGCCTACTCCGCCACAGGATCAGTGACCCTCAGCCGGCTGATCAGCGCCTGTCAGCGGCTTGATCATTTCCTGCTCTGATGGTCATTCAGCGCCTGGTCCACCACTAGATCAGTGCCTGTCAGCCCCTTGACCAGTGCCCACTCAGCTGTTTGACAAACGCATACGCATCCACGCGATAAGCACCTGTCAGCCACTTGAGAAGCATCTGTCAGCAACTTGATCAGTACCTGTCAGCCAGTTGATCAGCACCTGTCAGCCACTTCATTTGCACCTGTCAGCCCCTTTATCAGCAACTGTCAGGCGCTAGGGCAGCCCCTATAAGCAGCTTGATCATTAACTGTCAACCACATTATCAGCACGTGTTAGCCGCTGTATCAGAACCTGTCAACCGCTTGATCAGCACCTGTCAGCAGCTTTATCAACACCTATCAGCTGCTTGATTAGCCCCTGTCAGCCACTTGATCAGCAATAGTCAGCCGCTTGTTATGCACCTGTCAGCAGCTTGATCAGCGCTTGACCACTTTCCACTCAGCCAATTGAAAATCAAAGACTCAACCGCGTGAATATCATCTTTCAGCCAGTTGATCTGTGCCTACTGAGCCCCGCAGTCAGTGCCTACACAGCCGATCGATCAGTGCTTGTCAGCCGCTTGACAAGTACCTGTCAGCCACTTGATCAGCACCTGTCAGCAGCTTGATGTGCGCCTATCAGCCGCTTGATTAGCACCTGTCAGCCAGTTGATCAGCACCTGTCAGCCAGTTGATCAGCACCTGTCAGCAGATTGATCAGGGCCTATCAGCCACTTGATTAGCACCTGCCAGCCAGTTGATCAGCACCTGAGAGTCGCTTCATTAGCACCTGTCAGCCAGTTGATCAGCACCTGTCATCCGGTTGATCAGCACCTGTCAGCAGGTTGATCAGTGCGTATCAGCTGCTTGATTAACACCTGTCAGTCTATTGATCATCACCTGTCAACCGCTAGATCAGCACCCACTTTGCTCCATGAACAGAGCCTACTCAGCCACGCGGTCAGTGACGCTCAGCCGGTTGATCTTCTCCTGTCAGGCGCTTGATCATTTCCTGCTCTGCTGGTCATTCAGCGCCTGGTCAACCACTGGATCAGTGTCAGTCAGCCGCTTGACCACTGCCCACTCAGCAGATTGAAAAGCGCCTACGCAGCCGAGCGATAAGCGCCTGTCAGCAGCTTTACAAGCACCTGTAAACCGCTTGATCAGCGCCTATCAGCTGCTTAATTAACACTTCTCAGCCAGTTGATCAGCACCTGTGAGCCGCTTGATCAGCGCCTATCAGCCGCTTGATTAGCACCTGTCAGCCAGTTGATGAGCACCTGTCAGCCGCTTAATCAGCACCTGTCAGCAGCTTGATCCGCACCTGTCAGCATCTTTATCAGCACCTATCAGCTGCTTGATTAGCACCTGTCAGCATGTTGATCAACACCTGTCAGCCGCTTCATTAGCAACACTCAGCCAGTTGATCAGCTACTGTCAGCCTCTGGATTAGCACCTGTCAGCCACTTGATCAGCACCTGTCAGCCGCTTGATAAACGCGTGTCAGCCTCTAGAGAAGTACCTGTCAGCCACTTGATCAGCACCTGTCAGCCAATATATCAGCAACTCTCAACAGCTTGATCAGTGCCCGCTTAGCTGCGTAATCAGAGCCTACTCAGCCACAGGATCAGTGACCCTCAGGCGGCTGATAAGCGCCTGTCAGCCGCTTGATCATTTCCTGCTCTGATGGTCATTCAGCGCCTGGACAACCACTAGATCAGTGCCTGTCAGCCCCTTGACCAGTGCCCACTCAGCTGATTGATAAACGCATACGCATCCACGCGATAAGTGCCTGTCAGCCACTTGAGAAGCATCTGTCAGCAACTTGATCAGTACCTATCAGCCAGTTGATCAGCACCTCTCAGCCACTTCATTTGCACCTGTCAGCCACTTTATCAGCAACTGTCAGGCGCTAGGGCAGCCCCTATAAGCAGCTTGATCATTAACTGTCAGCCACATTATCAGCACGTGTTAGCCGCTGTATCAGAACCTGTCAACCGCTTGATCAGCACCTGTCAGCAGCTTTATCAGCACCTATCAGCTGATTGATTAGCCCCTGTCAGCAGCTTGATCAGCGCTTAACCAATTTCCACTCAGCCGATTGAAAAGCAAAGACTCAACCGCCTGAATAGCATCTTTCAGCCAGTTGATCTGTGCCTACTGATCCCCGCAGTCAGTGCCTACACAGCCGCCCGATCAGTGCTTGTCAGCCGCTTGACAAGTACTTGTCAGCCACTTGATCAGCACCTGTCAGCAGCTTGATGTGCGCCTGTAAGCCGCTTGATTATCACCTGTCAGCCAGTTGAACAGCACCTGTCAGCTGCTTGATCAGCGCCTATCAGTGGCTTGATTAGCCCCTGTCAGCCAGTTGATCAGCATTGTCAGCTGCTTGTTAAGCACCTGTCAGCAGCTTGATCAGCGCTTGACCACTTTCCACAGCCGATTGAAAAGCACCGACTCAGCCACGCGAATAGCATCTTTCAGCCAGTTGATCTGCGCCTACTGAGCCCCGCAGTCAGTGCCTACACAGCCGCCTGATCAGTGCTTGTCAGCCGCTTGACAAGTACCTGTCAGCCTCTTGATCAGCACCTAATCAGCCACACGATGATCATTTACTCAGCCGCGCGATCATCGCCTCAGCCTCTTCATCTGTGCCTACTCAGAATCATGACCAGCGCCTAATCAGCCATGCTATCTGTGCCTGACAGCCACTTGATCAACGACTATCAGCCGCTTGATCATCGCCTTATCAGCTGCACGATCAGCCCCTACTCAGCAGCTTGATCAGCACCTGTCAGCCGATTGAACAGTGCCTATTCAGCCGCGCAAATAGCATCTCTCAGCCAGTTGATCTGCTCCTACTGAGCCCCATGATCAGCGCCTACTCAGCCGCCCTATCAGTGACTGTGAGCCTCTTGAGAAGTACCTAACAGCCACTTGATCAGAACCTGTCAGGCGCTTTATCAGCACCTGTCAGCCAATATATCAGCAACTCTCAACAGCTTGATCAGTGCCCGCTTAGCTGTGTAATCAGAGCCTACTCCGCCACAGGATCAGTGACCCTCAGCCGGCTGATCAGCGCCTGTCAGCGGCTTGATCATTTCCTGCTCTGATGGTCATTCAGCGCCTGGTCCACCACTAGATCAGTGCCTGTCAGCCCCTTGACCAGTGCCCACTCAGCTGTTTGACAAACGCATACGCATCCACGCGATAAGCACCTGTCAGCCACTTGAGAAGCATCTGTCAGCAACTTGATCAGTACCTGTCAGCCAGTTGATCAGCACCTGTCAGCCACTTCATTTGCACCTGTCAGCCACTTTATCAGCAACTGTCAGGCGCTAGGGCAGCCCCTATAAGCAGCTTGATCATTAACTGTCAACCACATTATCAGCACGTGTTAGCCGCTGTATCAGAACCTGTCAACCGCTTGATCAGCACCTGTCAGCAGCTTTATCAGCACCTATCAGCTGCTTGATTAGCCCCTGTCAGCCACTTGATCAGCAATAGTCAGCCGCTTGTTATGCACCTGTCAGCAGCTTGATCAGCGCTTGACCACTTTCCACTCAGCCAATTGAAAATCAAAGACTCAACCGCGTGAATATCATCTTTCAGCCAGTTGATCTGTGCCTACTGAGCCCCGCAGTCAGTGCCTACACAGCCGATCGATCAGTGCTTGTCAGCCGCTTGACAAGTACCTGTCAGCCACTTGATCAGCACCTGTCAGCAGCTTGATGTGCGCCTATCAGCCGCTTGATTAGCACCTGTCAGCCAGTTGATCAGCACCTGTCAGCCAGTTGATCAGCACCTGTCAGCAGATTGATCAGGGCCTATCAGCCACTTGATTAGCACCTGCCAGCCAGTTGATCAGCACCTGAGAGTCGCTTCATTAGCACCTGTCAGCCAGTTGATCAGCACCTGTCATCCGGTTGATCAGCACCTGTCAGCAGGTTGATCAGTGCGTATCAGCTGCTTGATTAACACCTGTCAGTCTATTGATCATCACCTGTCAACCGCTAGATCAGCACCCACTTTGCTCCATGAACAGAGCCTACTCAGCCACGCGGTCAGTGACGCTCAGCCGGTTGATCTTCTCCTGTCAGGCGCTTGATCATTTCCTGCTCTGCTGGTCATTCAGCGCCTGGTCAACCACTGGATCAGTGTCAGTCAGCCGCTTGACCACTGCCCACTCAGCAGATTGAAAAGCGCCTACGCAGCCGAGCGATAAGCGCCTGTCAGCAGCTTTACAAGCACCTGTAAACCGCTTGATCAACACTTACTGAGCTGCGCTATCAGTGCTTAATCAGACGCGAGAACAGTGTCTGTCAGCTGCTTGATCAGCTCCTGTCAGCCAATTGAACAGTGCCTATTCAGCCGCGCAAATAGCATCTCTCAGCCAGTTGATCTGCTCCTACTGAGCCCCATGATCAGCGCCTACTCAGCCGCCCTATCATTGACTGTCAGCCTCTTGAGAACTACCTGACAGCCACTTGATCAGCACGTGTCAGGCGCTTTATCAGCACCTGTCAGCCAATATATCAGCAACTCTCAACAGCTTGATCAGTGCCCGCTTAGCTGTGTAATCAGAGCCTACTCCGCCACAGGATCAGTGACCCTCAGCGGGCTGATCAGCGCCTGTCAGCGGCTTGATCATTTCCTGCTCTGATGGTCATTCAGCGCCTGGTCCACCACTAGATCAGTACCTGTCAGCCCCTTGACCACTGCCCACTCAGCTGTTTGACAAACGCATACGCATCCACGCGATAAGCACCTGTCAGCCACTTGAGAAGCATCTGTCAGCAACTTGATCAGTACCTGTCAGCCAGTTGATCAGCACCTGTCAGCCACTTCATTTGCACCTGTCAGCCACTTTATCAGCAACTGTCAGGGGCTAGGGCAGCCCCTATAAGCAGCTTGATCATTAACTGTCAGCCACATTATCAGCACGTGTTAGCCGCTGTATCAGAACCTGTCAACCGCTTGATCAGCACCTGTCAGCAGCTTTATCAGCACCTATCAGCTGCTTGATTAGCCCCTGTCAGCCACTTGATCAGCAATAGTCAGCCGCTTGTTATGCACCTGTCAGCAGCTTGATCAGCGCTTGACCACTTTCCACTCAGCCGATTGAAAAGCAAAGACTCAACCGCATGAAGAGCATCTTTCAGCCAGTTGATCTGTGCCTACTGAGCCCCGCAGTCAGTGCCTACACAGCCGCCTGATCAGTGCTTGTCAGCCGCTTGACAAGTACCTGTCAGCCTCTTGATCAGCACCTAATCAGCCACACGATGATCATTTACTCAGCCGCGCGATCATCGCCTCAGCCTCTTCATCTGTGCCTACTCAGCCCCATGACCAGCGCCTACTCAGCCATGCGATCTGTGCCTGACAGCCACTTGATCAACGACTATCAGCCGCTTGATCATCGCCTTATCAGCTTCACGATCATCGCCTACTCAGCCGCTTGGTCAGAACCTTTCAGGCAGTTGATCAGCACCAGTCAGCCGCTTGAGCATTTCCTGCTCTGCTGGTCATTCAGCTCCTGGTCATCCACTTGATCAGTACCTGTCAGCCGCTTGAGAAGTACCTGGCAGCCACTTGACCAGCACCTAATCAGCCACGCGATCATCATTTACTCACCCGCACGATCATCGCCTCAGCCGCTTGATCTGTGTCTACTCAGCCCCGCGATCAGAGCCTACTCAGCCGTGCGAGGTGCGCCTGGCAGACACTTGAGAAGTACTGTCATCCACTTTATCAGCGACTATCAGTCGCTTCATCAGCACCTGTCAACGACTTTATCAGCACCTGTCAGCCGCTTGATTAGTTCCTGTCAGGTGCTTGACCACTGCCCACTCAGCCGATTGAAAAGCGCCAATGCAGCCGCGCGATAAGCACCAGTCAGCCGCCTGAGAATCACCTGTCAGCCGCTTTACAAGCACCTGTAAACCGCTTGATCAACACTTACTGAGCTGCGCTATCAGTGCTTAATCAGCCGCGAGATCAGTGTCTGTCAGCTGCTTGATCAGCACCTGTCAGCAGCTTGATCATCGCCTATCAGCTACTTGATTAGCACTTGTCAGCCAGTTGATCAGCACCTGCCTACCGATTGATCAGTGCCTGTCAGCTGCTTGATCATTGCATTCTCAGCTGCGCCATTAGCACCTATCAGCTGCTTGTTTAGCACCTGTCAGCCAGTTGATCAGCACCTGTTAGCACCTTGATCATCGCCTATCAGCCGCTTGATTAGCATCTGTCAGCCAGATTATCAGCACCTGTCAGCAGCTTGAGCAGTGAGTATCAGCTGCTTGATCAGCACCTGTCAGCCAGTTGATCATCACCTGTCAGCAGATTGATCAGGGCCTATCAGGCACTTGATTAGCACCTGTAAGCCAGTTGATCAGCACCTGTGAGTCGCTTCATTAGCACCTGTCAGCCAGTTGATCAGCACCTGTCATCCGGTTGATCAGCACCTGTCAGCAGGTTGATCAGTGCGTATCAGCTGCTTGATTAACACCTGTCAGTCTATTGATCATCACCTGTCAACCGCTAGATCAGCATCCACTTTGCTGCATGAACAGAGCCTACTCAGCCACGCGGTCAGTGACGCTCAGCCGGTTGATCTTCTCCTGTCAGGCGCTTGATCATTTCCTGCTCTGCTGGTCATTCAGCGCCTGGTCAACCACTGGATCAGTGTCAGTCAGCCGATTGACCACTGCCCACTCAGCAGATTGAAAAGCGCCTACGCAGCCGAGCGATAAGCGCCTGTCAGCCGCTTTACAAGCACCTGTAAACCGCTTGATCAACACTTACTGAGCTGCGCGATCAGTGCTTAATCAGCCGCGAGATCAGTGTCTGTCAGCTGCTTGATCAGCACCTGTCAGCCGGTTGAACAGTGCCTATTCAGCCGCGCAAATTGCATCTCTCAGCCACTTGATCTGCTCCTACTGAGCCCCATGATCGGCGCCTACTCAGCCGCCCGATCAGTGACTGTCAGCCTCTTGAGAAGTACCTGTCAGCCACTTGATCAGCTCCTGTGAGCCGCTTGATAAACGCATGTCAGCAGCTTGATCAGTACCTTTCAGCCACTTGATCAGCACCTGTCAGCCAATATATCAGCAACTCTCAACAGCTTGATCAGTGCCCGCTTAGCTGCGTAATCAGAGCCTACTCCGCCACAGGATCAGTGACCCTCAGCGGGCTGATCAGCGCCTGTCAGCGGCTTGATCATTTCCTGCTCTGATGGTCATTCTTCGCCTGGACAACCACTAGATCAGTGCCTGTCAGCCCCTTGACCAGTGCCCCCTCAGCTGATTGATAAACGCATACGCATCCACGCAATAAGCGCCTGTCAGCAACTTGAGAAGCATCAGTCAGCAACTTGATCAGGGCCTATCAGCCACTTGATCAGTACCTGTCAGCCAGTTGATCAGCACCTGTCAGCCACTTCATTTGCACCTGTCAGCCACTTTATCAGCAACTGTCAGGCGCTAGGGCAGCCCCTATAAGCAGCTTGATCATTAACTGTCAGCCACATTATCAGCACGTGTTAGCCGCTGTATCAGAACCTGTCAACCGCTTGATCAGCACCTGTCAGCAGCTTTATCAGCACCTATCAGCTGCTTGATTAGCCCCTGTCAGCCACTTGATCAGCAATTGTCAGCCGCTTGTTATGCACCTGTCAGCAGCTTGATCAGCGCTTGACCACTTTCCACTCAGCCGATTGAAAAGCAAAGACTCAACCGCGTGAAGAGCATCTTTCAGCCATTTGATCTGTGCCTACTGAGCCTCGCAGTCAGTGCCTACACGGCTGCCCGATCAGTGCTTGTCAGCCGCTTGACAAGTACCTGTCAGCCACTTGATCAGCACCTGTCAGCAGCTTGATGTGCACCTATCAGCCGCTTGATTAGCACCTGTCAGCCAGTTGACCAGCACCTGTCAGCCGCTTGGTCAGGGCCTATCAGTGGCTTGATTAGCCCCTGTCAGCCACTTGATCAGCAATTGTCAGCCGCTTGTTATGCACCTGTCAGCAGCTTGATCAGCGCTTGACCACTTTCCACTCAGCCGATTGAAAAGCAAAGACTCAACCGCGTGAATAGCATCTTTCAGCCAGTTGATCTGTGCCTACTGAGCCCCGCAGTCAGTGCCTACACAGCTGCCCGATCAGTGCTTGTCAGCCGCTTGACAAGTACCTGTCAGCCACTTGATCAGCACCTGTCAGCCGCTTGTTATGCACCTGTCAGCAGCTTGATCAGCGCTTGACCACTTTCCGCTCAGCCGATTGAAAAGCAAAGACTCAACCGCGTGAAGAGCATCTTTCAGCCAGTTGATCTGTGCCTACTGAGCCCCGCAGTTAGTGCCTACACAGCCGCCTGATCAGTGCTTGTCAGCCGCTTGACAAGTACCTGTCAGCCTCTTGATCAGCACCTAATCAGCCACACGGTGATCATTTACTCAGCCGCGCGATCATCGCCTCAGCCTCTTCATCTGTGCCTACACAGCCCCATGACCAGCGCCTACTCAGCCATGCGATCTGTGCCTGACAGCCACTTGATCAACGACTATCAGCCGCTTGATCATCGCCTTCTCAGTTTCACGATCAGCACCTACTCAGCCGCTTTGTCAGAACCTGTCAGGCAGTTGATCAGCACCAGTCAGCCGCTTGATCATTTCCTGCTCTGCTGGTCATTCAGCTCCTGGTCATCCACTTGATCAGTGCCTGTCAGCCGCTTGAGAAGTACCTGGCAGCCACTTGACCAGCACCTAATCAACCACGCGATCATCATTTACTCAGCCGCACGATCATCGCCTCAGCCGCTTGATCTGTGTCTACTCAGCCCCGCGATCAGCGCCTACTCAGCCGTGCGATGTGCGCCTGACAGACACTTGAGAAGTACTGTCAGCCACTTTATCAGGGACTATCAGTCGCTTGATCAGCACCTGTCAACGACTTTATCAGCCCCTGTCAGCCGCTTGATTAGCGCCTGTCAGCTGCTTGATCAGTTCCTGCTCTGATAGTCATTCAGCGCCTGGTCGACCACTAGATCAGTGCCTGTCAGCCCCTTGACCAGTGCCCACTCAGCTGATTGAAAAGCGCCAATGCAGCCGCACGATAAGCACCAGTCAGCCGCCTGAAAATCACCTGTCAGCAGCTTGATCATGGCCTATAGGCCACTTGATTAGCACCTGTCAGCTAGTTGATCAGCACCTGTCAGCCAATTGATCAGCACCTGTCAGCCGCTTCATTAGCACCTGTCAGCCAGTTGATCAGCACCTGTCAGCCTCTTGATCAGAACCTGTCAGAAGCTTGATCATCGCCTATCAGCTACTTGATTAGCACTTGTCAGCCAGTTGATCAGCACCTGCCTACCGATTGATCAGTGCCTGTCAGCTGCTTGATCATTGCATTCTCAGCTGCGCAATCAGCACCTATCAGCTGCTTGTTTAGCACCTGTCAGCCAGTTGATCAGCACCTGTCAGCAGCTTGAGCAGCGAGTATCAGCTGCTTGATCAGCACCTGTCAGCCTCTTGATTAGCACCTGTCAGCCAGTTGATCAGCACCTGACAGTCGCTTCATTAGCACCTGTCAGCCAGTTGATCAGCACCTGTCATCCGGTTGATCAGCACCTGTCAGCAGGTTGGTCAGTGCGTATCAGCTGCTTGATTAACACCTGTCAGTCTCTTGATCATCACCTGTCAACCGCTAGATCAGCACCCACTTTGCTGCATGAACAGAGCCTACTCAGCCACGAGGTCAGTGACGCTCAGCCGGCTGATCTTCTCCTGTCAGGCGCTTGATCATTTCCTGCTCTGCTGGTCATTCAGCGCCTGGTCAACCACGGGATCAGTGTCAGTCAGCCGCTTGACCACTGCCCACTCAGCAGATTGAAAAGCGCCTACGCAGCCGAGCGATAAGCGCCTGTCAGCCGCTTTACAAGCACCTGTAAACCGATTGATCAAGACTTACTGAGCTGCGCTATCAGTGCTTAATCAGCCGCGAGATCAGTGTCTGTCAGCTGCTTGATCAGCACCTGTCAGCCGGTTGAACAGTGCCTATTCAGCCGCGCAAATAGCATCTCTCAGCCAGTTGATCTGCTCCTACTGAGCCCCATGATCAGCGCCTACTCAGCCACCCGATCAGTGACTGTCAGCCTCTTGAGAAGTACCTGTCAGCCACTTGATCAGCACCTGTCAGCCGCTTGATAAACGCATGTCAGCAGCTTGATCAGTACCTGTCAGCCACTTTATCAGCACCTGTCAGCCAATATATCAGCAACTCTCAACAGCTTGATCAGTGCCCGCTTAGCTGCGTAATCAGAGCCTACTCCGCCACAGGATCAGTGACCCTCAGCGGGCTGATAAGCGCCTGTCAGCGGCTTGATCATTTCCTGCTCTGATGGTCATTCAGCGCCTGGTCCACCACTAGATCAGTGCCTGTCAGCCCCTTGACCAGTGCCCACTCAGCTGATTGGTAAATGCATACGCATCCACGCGATAAGCGCCTGTCAGCCACTTGAGAAGCATCTGTCAGCAACTTGATCAGTACCTGTCAGCCAGTTGATCAGCACCTGTCAGCCACTTCATTTGCACCTCTCAGCCACTTTATCAGCAACTGTCAGGCGCTAGGGCAGCCCCTATAAGCAGCTTGATCATTAACTGTCAGCCACATTATCAGCACGTGTTAGCCGCTGTATCAGAACCTGTCAACCGCTTGATCAGCACCTGTCAGCAGCTTTATCAGCACCTATCAGCTGCTTGATTAGCCCCTGTCAGCCACTTGATCAGCAATTGTCAGCCGCTTGTTATGCACCTGTCAGCAGCTTGATCAGCGCTTGACCACTTTCCACTCAGCCGATTGAAAAGCAAAGACTCAACCGCGTGAAGAGCATCTTTCAGCCATTTGATCTGTGCCTACTGAGCCTCGCAGTCAGTGCCTACACGGCTGCCCGATCAGTGCTTGTCAGCCGCTTGACAAGTACCTGTCAGCCACTTGATCAGCACCTGTCAGCAGCTTGATGTGCACCTATCAGCCGCTTGATTAGCACCTGTCAGCCAGTTGACCAGCACCTGTCAGCCGCTTGGTCAGGGCCTATCAGTGGCTTGATTAGCCCCTGTCAGCCACTTGATCAGCAATTGTCAGCCGCTTGTTATGCACCTGTCAGCAGCTTGATCAGCGCTTGACCACTTTCCACTCAGCCGATTGAAAAGCAAAGACTCAACCGCGTGAATAGCATCTTTCAGCCAGTTGATCTGTGCCTACTGAGCCCCGCAGTCAGTGCCTACACAGCTGCCCGATCAGTGCTTGTCAGCCGCTTGACAAGTACCTGTCAGCCACTTGATCAGCACCTGTCAGCCGCTTGTTATGCACCTGTCAGCAGCTTGATCAGCGCTTGACCACTTTCCGCTCAGCCGATTGAAAAGCAAAGACTCAACCGCGTGAAGAGCATCTTTCAGCCAGTTGATCTGTGCCTACTGAGCCCCGCAGTTAGTGCCTACACAGCCGCCTGATCACTGCTTGTCAGCCGCTTGACAAGTACCTGTCAGCCTCTTGATCAGCACCTAATCAGCCACACGGTGATCATTTACTCAGCCGCGCGATCATCGCCTCAGCCTCTTCATCTGTGCCTACACAGCCCCATGACCAGCGCCTACTCAGCCATGCGATCTGTGCCTGACAGCCACTTGATCAACGACTATCAGCCGCTTGATCATCGCCTTCTCAGTTTCACGATCAGCACCTACTCAGCCGCTTTGTCAGAACCTGTCAGGCAGTTGATCAGCACCAGTCAGCCGCTTGATCATTTCCTGCTCTGCTGGTCATTCAGCTCCTGGTCATCCACTTGATCAGTGCCTGTCAGCCGCTTGAGAAGTACCTGGCAGCCACTTGACCAGCACCTAATCAGCCAGGCGATCATCATTTACTCAGCCGCACGATCATCACCTAAGCCGCTTTATCTGTGTCTACTCAGCCCCGCGATCAGCCCCTACTCAGCCGCGCGAGGTGCGCCTGACAGACACTTGAGAAGTACTGTCAGCCACTTGATCAGCGATTATCAGTCGCTTGATCAGCACCTGTCAACGACTTGATCAGCACCTGTCAGCCGCTTGATTAGTGCCTGTCAGCTGCTTGACCACTGCCCACTCAGCCGATTGAAAAGCGCCAATGCAGCCGCGCGATAAGCAACAGTCAGCCGCCTGAAAATCACCTGTCAGGAGCTTGATCAGGGCCTATTAGCCACTTGATTAGCACCTGTCAGCCAGTTGATCAGCACCTGAGAGTCGCTTCATTAGCACCTGTCAGCCTGTTGATCAGCACCTGTCATCCGGTTGATCAACACCTGTCAGCAGGTTGATCAGTGCGTATCAGCTGCTTGATTAACACCTGTCAGTCTATTGATCATCACCTGTCAACCGCTAGATCAGCACCCACTTTGCTGCATGAACAGTGCCTACTCAGCCACGCGGTCAGTGACGCTCAGCCGGTTGATCTTCTCCTGTCAGGCGCTTGATCATTTCCTGCTCTGCTGGTCATTCAGCGCCTGGTCAACCACTGGATCAGTGTCAGTCAGCCGCTTGACCACTGCCCACTCAGCAGATTGAAAAGCGCCTACGCAGCCGAGCGATAAGCGCCTGTCAGCCGCTTTACAAGCACCTGTAAACCGCTTGATCAACACTTACTGAGCTGCGCTATCAGTGCTTAATCAGCCGCGAGATCAGTGTCTGTCAGCTGCTTGATCAGCACCTGTCAGCCGGTTGAACAGTGCCTATTCAGCCGCGCAAATTGCATCTCTCAGCCAGTTGATCTGCTCCTACTGAGCCCCATGATCAGCGCCTACTCAGCCGCCCGATCAGTGACTGTCAGCCTCTTGAGAAGTACCTGTCAGCCACTTTATCAGCACCTGTCAGCCAATATATCAGCAACTCTCAACAGCTTGATCAGTGCCCGCTTAGCTGCGTAATCAGAGCCTACTCCGCCACAGGATCAGTGACCCTCAGCGGGCTGATCAGCGCCTGTCAGCGGCTTGATCATTTCCTGCTCTGATGTTCATTCAGCGCCTGGTCCACCACTAGATCAGTGCCTGTCAGCCCCTTGACCAGTGCCCACTCAGTTGATTGATAAACGCATACGCATCCACGCGATAAGCGCCTGCCAGCCACTTGAGAAGCATCTGTCAGCAACTTGATCAGTACCTGTCAGCCAGTTGATCAGCACCTGTCAGCCACTTCATTTGGACCTGTCAGCCACTTTATCAGCAACTGTGAGGCGCTAGGGCAGCCCGTATAAGCAGCTTGATCATTAACTGTCAGCCACATTATCAGCACGTGTTAGCCGCTGTATCAGAACCTGTCAACCGCTTGATCAGCACCTGTCAGCAGCTTTATCAGCACCTATCAGCTGCTTGATTAGCCCCTGTCAGCCACTTGATCAGCAATTGTCAGCCGCTTGTTATGCACCTGTCAGCAGCTTGATCAGCGCTTGACCACTTTCCACTCAGCCGATTGAAAAGCAAAGACTCAACCGCGTGAAGAGCATCTTTCAGCCAGTTGATCTGGGCCTACTGAGCCCCGCAGTCAGTGCCTACACAGCTGCCCGATCAGTGCTTGTCAGCCGCTTGACAAGTACCTGTCAGCCACTTGATCAGCACCTGTCAGCAGCTTGATGTGCACCTATCAGTCGCTTGATTAGCACCTGTCAGCCAGTTGACCAGAACCTGTCAGCTGCTTGGTCAGCGCCTATCAGTGGCTTGATTAGCCCCTGTCAGCCAGTTGATCAGCAATTGTCAGCCGCTTGTTAAGCACCTGTCAGCAGCTTGATCAGCGCTTGACCACTTTCCACTCAGCCGATTGAAAAGCAGTGACTCAGCCGCGCGAAGAGCATCTTTCAGCCAGTTGATCTGTGCCTACTGAGCCACACAGTCAGTGCCTACACAGCCGCTGGATCAGTGCTTGTCAGCCGCTTGACAACTACCTGTCAGCCTCTTGATCTGTGCCTACTCAGCCCCATGACCAGCGCCTACTAAGCCATGCGATCTGTGCCTGACAGCCACTTGATCAACGACTATCAGCCACTTGATCATCGCCTTATCAGCTTCACGATCAGCACCTACTCAGCCACTTGGTCAGAACCTGTCAGGCAGGTGATCAGCACCAGTCAGCCGCTTGATCATTTCCTGCTCTGCTGGTCATTCAGCTACTGGTCATCCACTTGATCAGTGCCTGTCAGCCGCATGAGAAGTACCTGGCAGCCACTTGACCAGCACCTAATCAGCCACGCGATCATCATTTACTCAGCCGCACGATCTTCGCCTCAGCCGCTTGATCTGTGTCTACTCAGCCCCGCGATCAGCGCCTACTCAGCCGTGCGATGTGCGCCTGACAGACACTTGAGAAGTACTGTCAGCCACTTTATCAGCGACTATCAGTCGCTTGATCAGCACCTGTCAACGACATTATCAGCACCTGTCAGACGCTTGATTAGCGCCTGTCAGCTGCTTGACCACTGCCCACTCAACAGATTGAAAAGCGCCAATGGAGCCGCGCGATAAGCACCAGTCAGCCGCCTGAAAATCACGTGTCAGGAGCTTGATCAGGGCCTATTAGCCACTTGATTAGCACCTGTCAGCCAGTTGATCAGCACCTGTCAGCCAATTGATCAGCACCTGTCAGCCGCTTCATTAGCACCTGTCAGCCAGTTGAACAGCACCTGTCAGCCCCTTGATCATCGCCTATCAGCCGTGTGATTAGCACCTGTCAGCCAGTTGATCAGCACCTGTCAGCCTCTTGATCAGAACCTGTCAGCAGCTTGATCATCGCCTATCAGCTACTTGATTAGCACTTGTCAACCAGTTGATCAGTACCTGCCTACCGATTGATCAGTGCCTGTCAGCTACTTGTTCATTGCATTCTCAGGTGCGCAAATAGCGCCTATCAGCTGCTTGTTTAGCACCTGTCAGCCAGTTGATCAGCACCTGTCAGCACCTTGATCATCGCCTACTTAGCCGCTTGATCAGAACCTGTCAGGCAGTTGATCAGCACCAGTCAGCCGCTTGATCATTTCCTGCTCTGCTGGTCATTCAGCTCCTGGTCATCCACTTGATCAGTGCCTCTCAGCCGCTTGAGAAGTACCTGGCAGCCACTGGACCAGCACCTAATCACCCACGCGATCATCATTTATGAGCCGCACGATCATCGCCTCAGCCGCTTGATCTGTGTCTACTCAGCCCCGCGATCAGCGCCTACTCAGCCGTGCGAGGTGCGCCTGACAGACACTTGAGAAGTACTGTCAGCCACTTTATCAGCGACTATCAGTCGCTTGATCAGCACCTGTCAACGACTTTATCAGCACCTGTCAGCCGCTTGATTAGTGCCTGTCAGCTGCTTGACCACTGCCCACTCAGCCGTTTGAAAAGCGCCAATGCAGCCGCGCGATAAGCACCAGTCAGCCGCCTGAAAATCACCTGTCAGCAGCTTGATCAGGGCCTATTAGCCACTTGATTAGCAGCTGTCAGCTAGTTGATCAGCACCTGTCAGCCAATTGATCAGCAACTGTCAGCCAGATGAACAGCACCTGTCAGCCCCTTGATCATCGACTATCAGCCGTGTGATTAGCACCTGTCAACCTCTTGATCAGCACCTGTCAGCCTCTTGATCAGAACCTGTCAGCAGCTTGATCATCGCCTATCAGCTACTTGATTAGTACTTGTCAGCCACTTGATCAGCACCTGCCTACCGATTGATCAGTGCCTGTCAGCTGCTTGATCATTGCATTCTCAGCTGCGCAATCAGCACCTATCAGCTGCTTGTTTAGCACCTGTCAGCCAGTTGATCAGCACCTGTCAGCACCTTGATCATCGCCTATCAGCCGCTTGATTAGCACCTGTCAGCCAGATGATCAGCACCTGTCAGCAGCTTGAGCAGCGAGTATCAGCTGCTTGATCAGCACCTGTCAGCCAGTTGATCAGCACCTGTCAGCCAGTTGATCAGCACCTGTCAGCAGATTGATCAGGGCCTATCAGCCACTTGATTAGCACCTGTCAGCCAGTTGATCAGCACCTGAGAGTCGCTTCATTAGCACCTGTCAGCCAGTTGATCAGCACGTGTCATCCGCTTGATCAGCACCTGTCAGCCGCTTGATAAACGCGTGTCAGCAGCTTGATCAGTACCTGTCAGCCACTTTATCAGCACCTGTCAGCCAATATATCAGCAACTCTCAACAGCTTGATCAGTACCCGCTTAGCTGCGTAATCAGAGCCTACTCAGGCACGTGATCAGTGACTCTCAGCCGGTTGATCAGCGCCTGTCTGCCGCTTGATCATTTCCTGCTCTGCTGGTCATTCAGCGCCTGGTCAACCACTTCATCAGTGCCTGTCAGCCACTTGACCATTGCCCACTCACCTGATTGAAAAGCGCCTATGCAGCCGCACGATAAGTGCCTCTCAGCCGCTTGACAAGCAACTGTCTGAAGCTTGATCAGGGCCTATCAGCCACTAGAATAGTACCTATCAGCCAGTTGATCGACACCTGTCAGCCGCTTGATCAGGACCTTTCAGCAGCTTTATCAGCACCTATCAGCTGCTTGATTAGGAACTGTCAGCATCTTGATCAACACCTGTCAGCCGCTTCATTAGCAACTGTCAGCCAGTTGATCAGCAACTGTCAGCCAGTTGATCACCACCTGTAAACCACTGGATCAGCACCTGTCAGCCGCTTGATCAGCACCATTCAGCAGCATGATCAGCACCTATCAGCTGCTTAATTAACACTTCTCAGCCAGTTCATCAGCACCTGTTAGGCGCTTGATCAGCGCCTATCAGACGCTTGATTAGCACCTGTCAGCCAGTTGATTAGCACCTGTCAGCCGATTAATCAGCACCTGTCAGCAGCTTGATCAGCACCTGTCAGCAGCTTGATCAGCACCTATCAGCTGCTTGATTAACACCTGTCAGCATGTTGATGAACATCTGTCAGCCGCTTCGTTAGCAACTGTCAGCCAGTTGATCAGCACCAGTCAGCTGCTTGATCAGCACCTGAAAGCCGCTTAAACTGCGCCTGCCATCCGCTTGATAAGTGCATTCTCAGCTGTGCGATCAACGCCTACTCAGCCGCGAATCAGCCCCTACACAGCCGCGTGATCATAGTCTGTCAGCCATTTGATCAGAGACTGTCAGACGTTTGATCAGCGCCTAATCACCCCCTCCATCAGCGCCTATTGAAGCGGCGCGATCAGCACCTGTCAGCCGCTTGATCAGCGATTATCAGCCGCTAGATCAAAATCCGTCAACGACTTTATCAGCACCTGTCAGCCGCTTTATCATCGCCTAATCAGCTGCGCTATCAGTGCCTACTCAACCGCTTGATCAGTACCTGTCAGCCACTTTATCAGCACCTGTCAGCCACTATATCAGCACCTGTCAACTGCTTGATCAGCGTCCACTTTGCTGCGTGATCAGATCCTACTAAGCCAGTTGATCAGTGACCCTCAGCCGGTTGATCTGCACCTGTCAGCCGCTTGATGAGCACCTATCAGCCGCTTGATCAGCGCCTGTTACCCACTTTATCATCGTCTAACCAGCTGCATGATCAGCGCCTACTCAGCCGCTTGATCAGTACCAGTCAGCCAGTTGATCAGCACCTGTCAGCAGCTTGATAAACGCGTGTCAGCCTCTTGACCAGCACCTAATCAGCCACGCGATCATCATTTACTCAGCCGCACGATCATCACCTCAGCCGCTTGATCTGTGTCTACTCAGCCCCGCGATCAGCGCCTACTCAGCCGTGCGATGTGCGCCTGACAGACACTTGAGAAGTACTGTCAGCCACTTTATCAGCGACTATCAGTCGCTTGATCAGCACCTGTCAACTACTTTATCAGGACCTGTCAGCCGCTTGATCAGCACTTGTAATCCACTTAAACAGCGCCTGCCATCCGCTTGGTAAGTGCATTCTCAGCTGCGCGATCAACGCCTACTCAGCCGCGAAACAGCCCCTACACAGCCGTGTGATCATAGTCTGTCAGCCATTTGATCAGAGACTCTCAGACGCTTGATCAGCGCCTAATCACCCCCTCCATCAGGGCCTATTGAGCGGCGTGATCAGCACCTGTCAGCCGCTTGATCAGCGATTATCAGCCGCTAGATCAACATCTGTCAACGACTTTATCAGCACCTGTCAGCCGCTTGATTATCGCCTGTCAGCTGCTTGACCACTGCGCACTCAGCCGATTGAAAAGCGCCAATGCAGCCGCGCGATAAGCACCAGTCAGCCGCCTGAAAATCACCTCTCAGCAGCTTGATCAGGGCTTATTAGCCACTTGATTAGCACCTGTCAGCTAGTTGATCAGCACCTGTCAGCCAAATGATCAGCATCTGTCAGCCAGTTGAACAGCACCAGTCAGCACCTTGATCATCGCCTATCAGCCGTGTGATTAGCACCTGTCAGCCTCTTGATCAGAACCTGTCAGCAGCTTGATCATCGCCTATCAGCTACTTGATTAGCACTTGTCAGCCAGTTGATCAGCACCTGCCTACCGATTGATCAGTGCCTGTCAGCTGCTTGATCATTGCATTCTCAGCTGCGCAATCAGCACCTATCAGCTGCTTGTTTAGCACCTGTCAGCCAGATGATCAGCACCTGTCAGCACCTTGATCATCGCCTATCTGCCGCTTGATTAGCACCTGTCAGCCAGATGATCAGCACCTGTAAGCAGCTTGAGCAGCGAGTATCAGCTGCTTGATCAGCACCTGTCAGCCAGTTGATCAGCACCTGTCATCCGCTTGATCAGCACCTGTCAGCAGGTTGATCAGTGCATATCATCTGCTCGATTAACACCTGTCAGTCTATTGATCATCACCTGTCAACCGCTAGATCAGCACCCACTTTGCTGCATGAACAGAGCTTACTCAGCCACGCGGTCAGTGACGCTCAGCCGGTTGATCTTCCCCTGTCAGGCGCTTGATCATTTCCTGCTCTGCTGGTCATTCAGCGCCTGGTCAACCACGGGATCAGTGTCAGTCAGCCGCTTGACCACTGCCCTCTCAGCAGATTGAAAAGAGCCTGTGCAGCCGAGCGATAAGTGCCTGTCAGCCGCTTTACAAGCACCTGTAAACCGCTTGATCAACACTTACTGAGCTGCGCTATCAGTGCTTAATCAGCCGCGAGATCAGTGTCTGTCAGCTGCTTGATCAGCACCTGTCAGCCGGTTGAACAGTGCCTATTCAGCCGCACAAATAGCATCTCTCAGCCAGTTGTTCTGCTCCTACTAAGCCCCACGATCAGCGCCTACTCAGCCACCCGATCAGTGACTGTCAGCCTCTTGAGAAGTACCTGTCAGCCACTTGATCAGCACCTGTCAGCCGCTTGATAAATGCGTGTCAGCAGCTTGATCAGTACCTGTCAGGCACTTGATCAGCACCTGTCAGCCAATATATCAGCAACTCTCAACAGCTTGATCAGTGGCCGCTTAGCTGCGTAATCAGAGCCTACTCCGCCACAGGATCAGTGACCCTCAGGCGGCTGATCATCGCCTGTCAGCGGCTTGATCATTTCCTGCTCTGATGGTCATTCTTCGCCTGGAAAACCACTAGATCAGTGCCTGTCAGCCCCTTGACCAGTGCCCCCTCAGCTGATTGATAAACGCATACGCATCCACGCAATAAGCGCCTGTCAGCAACTTGAGAAGCATCAGTCAGCAACTTGATCAGGGCCTATCAGCCACTTGATCAGTACCTGTCAGCCAGTTGATCAGCACCTGTCAGCCACTTCATTTGCACCTGTCAGCCACTTTATCAGCAACTGTCAGGCGCTAGGGCAGCCCCTATAAGCACCTTGATCATTAACTGTCAGCCACATTATCAGCACCTGTTAGCCGCTGTATCAGAACCTGTCAACCGCTTGATCAGCACCTGTCAGCAGCTTTATCAGCACCTATCAGCTGCTTGATTAGCACCTGTCAGCATGTTGATCAACACCTGTCAGCCGCTTCATTAGCACCTGTCAGCCAGTTGATCAGCACCTGTCAGCCGCTTGATCAGCACCTGTCAACCACTTTATCATCACCAGTCAGCCTCTTGATCAGCGCGTGTTAGCCGCTTTATCATCACATAATCGGCTGCCTGATCAGCGCCTACTCAGCCACTTGATCAGTACCAGTCAGCCAGTTGATTACCACCTGTCAGAACCTTGCTAAGCTCCTATAAGCTGCTTGATTATCACCTGTCAGCGAGTTGATCATCACCTCTCAGTCAGTTGATCAGAACATGTAAGCCACTGGATCAGCACCTGTTAGCCGCTTGATCATCGCCTTACCAGCTGGATGATCAGCGCCTACCCAGCCAATTGATCAGAACCTGTCAGCCAGTTAATCAGCACCTGTCAGCCGCTTGATCAGCACCTGTCAGCCCCTTGATCAACGACTATCAGGCGCTTGATCAGCACCTGTCAGCCCCTTGATCAGCACCTCTCAGCAGCTTTATCAGCACCTATCAGATGCTTGATTAGCACCTGTCAGCAAGTTGATCAACACCTGTCAGCCGCTTCATTTGCAACTGTCAGCCAGTTGATCAGCACCTGTCAGCCGCTTGATCAGCACCTGTTAGCAGGTTTATCAGCACCTATCAGCAGCTTGATCATTTCGTGCTCTGCTGGTCATTCAGCGCCTGGTCAACCACTTCATCAGTGCCTGTCAGCCACTTGACCACTGCCCACTCAGCTGATTGAAAAGCGCCTACGCAGCCGCGCGATAAGTGCCTCTCAGCCGCTTGACAAGCACCTGTCAGAAGCTTGATCAGGGCCCATCAGCCACTTGAATAGTACCTATCAGACAGTTGATCAGCGTCTGTCAGACACTTGATCAGCGCCTATCAGCCGCTAGATCAGCACCTGTCAGCCAGTTGACCAGTACCTGTCAGCCGCTTGATCGGCGCCTAGCAGTGCTTGATTAGCCCCTGTCAGCCACTTCATTTGCACCTGACAGCCACTTTATCAGCAACTGTCAGGCGCTAGGGCAGCCCCTATAAGCAGCTTGATCATTAACTGTCAGCCACATTATCAGCACCTGTTAGCCGCTGTATCAGAACCTGTCAACCGCTTGATCAGCACCTGTCAGCAGCTTTATCAGCACCTATCAGCTGCTTGATTAGCACCTGTCAGCATGTTGATCAACACCTGTCAGCCGCTTCATTAGCAACTGTCAGCCAGTTGATCAGCAACTGTCAGCCGCTTGATTAGCACCTGTCAGCCAGTTGATCAGCACCTGTCAGCTGCTTGATGAGCACCTGTAAGCCGATTAAACCGCACCTGCCAGCCGCTTCATCACTGCCTGTCAGCTGCTGGATCATTGCCTTCTCAGCTGCGCGATCAGCGCCTACTCAGCCGCGAATCAGCCCCTCCACAGCCACGTGATCATAGTCTGTCAGCCTCTTTATCAGAGTCAGTCATCCGCTTGATCAGCAACTGTCTGCAGGTTGAAGAGTGCCTACTCAGCCGCGCGAATTGCATCTCTCACCCAGTTGATCTGCGCCTACTGAGCCCCGCAATGAACGCCTACTCAGCCGCCCGGTCCGTGCCTGTCAGCCGCTTGAGAAGTACCTGTCAGCCAGTTGATCAGCACCTCTCAGCCAGTTGATCACCACCTGTAAGCCACTGGATCAGCACCTGTCAGCCGCTTGATCAGCAACTTTCAGCAGCTTGATCAGCACCTATCAGCTGCTTAATTAACACTTCTCAGCCCGTTGATCAGCACCTGTTAGCTGCTTGATCAGCGCCTATCAGCCGCTTGATTAGCCCCTGTCAGCCGCTTAATCAGCACCTGTCAGCAACTTGATCAGGGCCTATCAGCCACTTGATCAGTACCTGTCAGCCAGTTGATCAGCACCTGTCAGCAGCTTGATGTGCGCCTATCAGCAGCTTGATTAGCACCTGTCAGCCAGTTGACCAGCACCTGTGGGCCGCTTGACCAACGCATATCAGTGGCTTGATTAGCCCCTGTCAGCCAGTTGATCAGCAATTGTCAGCCGCTTGTTAAGCACCTGTCAGCAGCTTGATCAGCGCTTGACCACTTTCCACTCAGCCAATTGAAAAGCACCGACTCAGCCGCACGAATAGCATCTTTCGGCCAGTTGATCTCTGCCTACTGAGCCCCGCAGTCAGCGCCTACTCAGCTGCCCGATCAGTGTCTGTCAGCCGCTTGAGAAGTACTGTCAGCCAGTTGATCAGCACCTGTCAGCCCCTTAATCAGCGCCTATCAGCCGCTTGATCAGCACCTGTCAGCCACTTGATCAGCACCTGTCAGCAGCTTGATAAACGCGTGTTAGCCTCTTGATCAGCACCTAATCTGCCAAGCGATGATCATTTACTCAGCCCTGCGTTCATCGCCTCAACCTCTTGATCTGTGCCTACTCAGCCCCACGACCAGCGCCTACTTAGCCACGTGATCTACGCCTGACAGCTACTTAATCAACGACTATCAGTCGCTTGATCAGCACCTGTCAACCACTTTATCATCACCTGTCAGCCGCTTGATCAGCGCCTGTTAGCCGCTTTATCATCACATAATCAGCTGCATGATCAACGCCTAATCAGCTGCTTGATCAGTTCCAGTCAGCCAGTTGATCAGCACCTGTCTGCACCATGATCAGCGCCTGTAAGCTGCTTGATTAGCACCTGTCAGCCAGTTGATCAGCAACTCTCAGCCAGTTGATCAGAACCTGTAAGACACTGGATCAGCGCAAGTTAGCTGCTTGATCATCGCCTTATCAGCTGCACGATCAGCACCTACTCAGCCGCTTGATCAGAACCTGTCAGCCAGTTGATCAGCACCTGTCAGCCCCTTATTCAGCACCTGTCAGCAGCTTTATCAGCACCTATCAGCTGCTTGATTAGCACCTGTCAGCATGTTGATCAACACCTGTCAGCCGCTTCATTAGCAACTCTCAGCCAGTTGATCAGCCACTGTCAGCCAATGGATTAGCATCTGTCAGCCAGTTGATCAACACCTGTCAGCTGCTTGATCAGCACCTGTAAGCCGCTTAAACAGGGCCTGCCAGCCGCTTAATCAATGCCTGTCAGCGCTTGATCAGTGCCTTCTCAGCTGTGCGATCAATGCCTACTGAGCCTCGAATCAGCCCCTACACAGCCACGTGATCATAGTCTGTCTGCCGCTTGATCAGAGACTGTCAGACGCTTGATCAGCGCATAATCACCCCCTCGATCAGCGCCTACTGAGCGGCGCAATCAGCACCTGTCAGCTGCTTGACAAGCACCTATAAACCACTTGATCAACACCTAATTAGCTTCGCTATCAGTATTTACTGAGCCATGCGATCATCGTCTCAGCCGCATGATCTGTGCCTACTGAGCCCCGCGATCAGTGCCTACTCAGCCGTGCGATATGTGCCTGAGAGCCGAATGGGAAGTACTGTCAGCCGCTTGATCAGCGATCATCAGACGCTAGATCAGCATCTGCCAACGACTTTATCAGCACCTTTCAGCCGCTTGATTAATGCCTGTTAGCCGCTTGATCAGCGATTATCAGCCGCTAGATCAACATCTGTCAACGACATTATCAGCACCTGTCAGCCGCATGATCAGCGCCTGTCAGCCTCTTTATCATCGCCTAATCAGCTGCGTGATCAGCGCCTACTCAACCGTATGATCAGTACCTGTCAGCCACATTATCAGCACCTGTCAGCCACTCTATCAGCACCTGTCAACTGCTTGATAGCGACCAATTTTCTGCGTGATCAGATCCTAGTCAGCCACGTGATGCGCGACCCTCAGCTGGCTGATCAGTGCCTGTCAGCTGCTTGATCAGTTCCTGCTCTGATAGTCATTCAGCGCCTGGTCGACCACTAGATCAGTGCCTGTCAGCCCCTTGACCAGTGCCCACTCAGCTGATTGAAAAGCGCCAATGCAGCTGCACGATAAGCACCAGTCAGCCGCCTGAAAATCACCTGTCAGCAGCTTGATCATGGCCTATAGGCCACTTGATTAGCACCTGTCAGCTAGTTGATCAGCACCTGTCAGCCAATTGATCAGCACCTGCCAGCCGCTTCATTAGCACCTGTCAGCCAGTTGATCAGCACCTGTCAGCCTCTTGATCAGCACCTGTCAGCAGCTTTATCAGCACCTATCAGCTGCTTGATTAGCACCTGTCAGCATGTTGATCAACACGTTTCAGCCGCTTCATTAGCAACTGTCAGCCAGTTGATCAGCACCTGTCAGCTGCTTGATCAGCACCTGTAAGCCGCTTAAACAGTGCTGCCAGCCGCTTGATCAGTGCCTTCTCAGCTGCGCCATCAATGCCTACTTAGCCGAGAAACAGCCCCTACACTGCCGGGTGATCATAGTCTGTCGGCCGCTTGATCAGAGACTGTCAGACGCTTGATCAGCGCCTAATCACCCCCTCGATCAGCGCCTATTCAGCAGCGTGATCAGCACCTGTCAGCCGCTTGACAAGCTCCTATACACCACTTGATCAACACCTAATTAGCTTCGCTATCAGTATTTACTGAGCCATGCGATGCTCGCCTCAGCCGCATGATCTGTGCCTACTCAACCCCGCGATCACTGCCTACTCAGCCGTGCGATATGTGCCTGACAGCCGATTGAGAATTACTGTCAGCCGCTTGATCAGCGATTATCAGCCGCCAGATCAGCATCTGTCAAAGATTTAACAGCACCTGTCAGCCCCTTGATCAGCGATTATTAGCCGCTAGATCAACATCTGTCAATGACTTTATCAGCACCTGTCAGCCACTTCATCAGCGCCTGTCAGCTGCTTTATCATCGCCTAATCAGCTGCGCGATCAGCGCCTACTCAACGGCTTGATCAGTACCTGTCAGCCACTTTATCAGCACCTGTCAGCCACTCTATCAGCACCTGTCAACTGCTTGATCAGCGACCACTTTGCTGCGTGATCAGTTCCTACTCAGCCACGTGATTCCTGACCCTCAGCCGGTTGATCATTTCCTGCTCTGCTGGTCATTCAGCGCCTGGTCAACCACTTCATCAGTGCCTGTCAGCCACTTGACCAGTGCCCAATCAGCTGATTGAAAAGCGCCTACACAGCCGCGCTATAAGTGCCTCTCAGCCGCTTGACCAGCACCTGTCAGAAGTTTGATCAGGGCCTATCAGCCACTTGATCAGCACCTGCCAGCTGCTTGATGAGTGCCTATCAGCCGCTTGATTAGCACCTGTCAGCCAGTTGATCAGCACCTGTCAGCCCCTTGATCAGCTCCTATCAGCCGCTTGATTAGCCCCTGTCAGCCAGTTGATCAGCAATTGTTATATGCTTGTTAAACACCTGTCAGCAGCTTGATCAGCACCTGTCAGCAGCTTTATCAGCACCTGTCAGCCGCTTAATCAGCACCTGTCAGCATGTTGATCAAAACCTTTCAGCCGCTTCATTAGCAACTGTCAGCCAGTTGATCAGCGGCTGTCAGCCGCTTCATTAGCCACTGTCAGCCAGTTGATCAGCACCTGAAAGCCGCTTAAACAGCACCTGACAGCCTCTTGATCATTGCCTTCTCAGCTGCGGGATCAATGCCTACTCATCTGCGAATCAGCCCCTAAACAGCCGCGTGATCATAGTCTGTAAGCCGCTTGATCAGAGACTGTCAGACACTTGATCAGCGCCTAATCACCCCCTCGATCAGCGCATATTCAGCGGCATGATCAGCACCTGTCAGCCGCTTGACAAGCTCCTATACACCACTTGATCAACACCTAATTAGCTTCGCTATCAGTATTTACTGAGCCATGCGATCATCGCCTCAGCCGCATGATCTGTGCCTACTCAGCCCCGCAATCAATGTCTACTCAGCCATGCGATATGTGCCTGAAAGCCGATTGAGAAGTACTGTCAGTCGCTTGATCAGCGATTATCAGCCGCTAGATCAGCATCTATTAACGACTTTATCAACACCTTTCAGCCGCTTGATCAGCACCTGTCAGCTGCTTGATCAGCGATTATCAGCCGCTAGATCAAGATCTGTCAACGACTTGATCAGCACCTGTCAGCCACTTGATCAGCGCCTGTCAGCCACTTTATCATTGCCTAATCAGCTGCGCGATCAGCGCCTACTCAACGGCTTGATCAGTACCTGTCAGCCACTTAATCAGCACCTGTCAGCCACTCTATCAGTACCTGTCAACTGCTTGATCAGCGACCACTTTGCTGCGTGATCAGTTCCTACTCAGCCACGTGATCCGTGACCCTCAGCCGGTTGATCAGCGCCTGTCAGCCGCTTGATCATTTCCTGCTCTGCTGGTCATTCAGCGCCTGGTCAACCACTTCATCAGTGCCTGTCAGCCACTTGACCAGTGCCCAATCGGCTGATTGAAAAGCGCCTACACAGCCGCGCGATAAGTGCCTCTCAGCCGCTTGACCAGCACCTGTCAGAAGTTTGATCAGGGCCTATCAGCCACTTGATCAGCACCTGCCAGCTGCTTGATGAGTGCCTATCAGCCGCTTGATTAGCACCTGTCAGCCAGTTGATCAGCACCTGTCAGCCCCTTGATCAGCGCCTATCAGCCGCTTGATCAGCACCTGTCAGCCGCTTGATGAGTGCCTATCAGCCGCTTGATTAGCACCTGTCAGCCAGTTGACCAGCACCTGTCAGCCGCTTGATAAGCGCCTATCAGTGGCTTGATTAGCCCCTGTCAGCCAGTTGATCAGCAATTGTTAGATGCTTGTTAAACACCTGTCAGCAGCTTGATCAGCACCTGTCAGCAGCTTTATCAGCACCTGTCAGGCGCTTAATCAGCACCTGTCAGCATGTTGATCAAAACCTTTCAGCCGCTTCATTAGCAACTGTCAGCCAGTTGATCAGCGGCTGTCAGCCGCTTCATTAGCCACTGTCAGCCAGTTGATCAGCACCTGTAGCTGCTTGATCAGCACCTGAAAGCCGCTTAAACAGCACCTGACAGCCTCTTGATCATTTCCTTCTCAGCTGCGGGATCAATGCCTACTCATCTGCGAATCAGCCCCTAAACAGCCGCGTGATCATAGTCTGTAAGCCGCTTGATCAGAGACTGTCAGACACTTGATCAGCGCCTAATCACCCCCTCGATCAGCGCATATTCAGCGGCGTGATCAGCACCTGTCAGCCGCTTGACAAGCTCCTATACACCACTTGATCAACACCTAATTAGCTTCGCTATCAGTATTTACTGAGCCATGCGATCATCGCCTCAGCCGCATGATCTGTGCCTACTCAGCCCCGCGATCAATGTCTACTCAGCCATGCGATATGTGCCTGAAAGCCGATTGAGAAGTCCTGTCAGTCGCTTGATCAGCGATTATCAGCCGCTAGATCAGCATCTATTAACGACTTTATCAGCACCTTTCAGCCGCTTGATCATCGCCTGTCAGCTGCTTGATCAGCGATTATCAGCCGCTAGATCAAGATCTGTCAACGACTTGATCAGCACCTGTCAGCCACTTGATCAGCGCCTGTCAGCCACTTTATCATTGCCTAATCAGCTGCGCGATCAGCGCCTACTCAGCCGCTTGATCAGAATCTGTCAGCCAGTTGATCAGCACCTGTCAGCCGCTTGATCAGCACCTGTCAGCAGCTTTATCAGCACCTATCAGCTGCTTGATTAGCACCTGTCAGCATGTTGATCAACACCTGTCAGCCGCTTCATTAGCACCTCTCAGCCAGTTGATCAGCACCTGTCAGCTGCTTGATCAGCACATGTAACCGGCTTCATCAGTGCCCGTCAGCTGCTTGATCATTGCCTTCTCAGCTGGGCTATCAGCGCCTACTCAGCCACAAATCAGCCCCTACACAGACGCGTGATCATAGTCTGCCAGCCGCTTGAGCAGAGACTGTCAGGCGCTTGATCAGCGCCTAATCACCCCCTCCATCAGCGCCTATTGAGCAGGGCGATCAGCACCTGTCAGGCGCTTGACAAGAACTTATACACCACTTGATCAACACCTTATTAGCTTCACTCTCAGTATTTCCTGAGCCATGCGATCATGGCCTCAGCTGCATGATCTGTGCCTACACAGCCCCGCGATCAGTGCCTACTCAGCCGTGCGATATGTGCCTGACATCCGATTGAGAAGTACTGTCACTCGCTTGATCAGTGATAATCAGCCGCTAGATCAGTGATCATCAACCGCTAGATCAGCATCTGTCAACTACTTTATCAGCACCTTTCAGACGCTTGATCAGCGCCTATCAGCTGCTTAATTAACACTTCTCAGCCAGTTGATCAGCACCTGAGAGCCCCTTGAACAGCGCCTATCAGCTGCTTGATTAGCACCTGTCAGCCAGTTGATTAGCACCTGTCAGCCGCTTAATCAGCACCTGTCAGCAGCTTGATCAGCATCTGTCAGCAGCTTTATCAGCACCTATCAGCTGCTTGATTAGCACCTGTCAGCATGTTGATCAACACCTGTCAGCCGCTTCATTAGCAACTGTCAGCCAGTTGTTCAGCACCTGTAAGCCGCTTAAACAGTGCTGCCAGCCGCTTGATCAGTGCCTTCTCAGCTGCGCCATCAATGCCTACTTAGCCGAGAAACAGCCCCTACACTGCCGGGTGATCATAGTCTGTCGGCCGCTTGATCAGAGACTGTCAGACGCTTGATCAGCGCCTAATCACCCCCTCGATCAGCGCCTATTCAGCAGCGTGATCAGCACCTGTCAGCCGCTTGACAAACTCCTATACACCACTTGATCAACACCTAATTAGCTTCGCTATCAGTATTTACTGAGCCATGCGATGCTCACCTCAGCCGCATGATCTGTGCCTTCTCAACCCCGCGATCACTGCCTACTCAGCCGTGCGATATGTGCCTGACAGCCGATTGAGAATTACTGTCAGCCGCTTGATCAGCGATTATCAGCCGCCAGATCAGCATCTGTCAAAGATTTAACAGCACCTGTCAGCCCCTTGATCAGCGATTATTAGCCGCTAGATCAACATCTGTCAACGACTTTATCAGCACCTGTCAGCCACTTCATCAGCGCCTGTCAGCCGCTTTATCATCGCCTAATCAGCTGCGCGATCAGCGCCTACTCAACGGCTTGATCAGTACCTGTCAGCCACTTTATCAGCACCTGTAAGCCACTCTATCAGCACCTGTCAACTGCTTGATCAGCGACCAATTTGCTGCGTGATCAGTTCCTACTCAGCCACGTGATCCGTGACCCTCAGCCGGTTGATCAGCGCCTGTCAGCCGCTTGATCATTTCCTGCTCTGCTGGTCATTCAGCGCCTGGTCAACCACTTCATCAGTGCCTGTCAGCCACTTGACCAGTGCCCAATCAGCTGATGGAAAAGCGCCTACACAGCCGCGCGATAAGTGCCTCTCAGCCGCTTGACAAGCACCTGTCAGAAGTTTGATCAGGGCCTATCAGCCACTTGATCAGCACCTGCCAGCTGCTTGATGAGTGCCTATCAGCCGCTTGATTAGCACCTATCAGCCAGTTGATGAGCACCTGTCAGCCGCTTAATCAGCACCTGTCAGCAGCTTGATCCGCACCTGTCAGCATCTTTATCAGCACCTATCAGCTGCTTGATTAGCACCTGTCAGCAAGTTGATCAACACCTGTCAGCCGCTTCATTAGAAACTCTCAGCCAGTTGATCAGCCACTGTCAGCCGCTGGATTAGCACCTGTCAGCCACTTGATCAGCACCTGTCAGCAGCTTCATAAACGCTTGTCAGCCTCTAGAGAAGTACCTGTCAGCCACTTGATCAGCACCTGTCAGCCAATATATCAGCAACTCTCAACATCTTGATCAGTGCCCGCTTAGCTGCGTAATCAGAGCCTACTCAGCCACAGGATCAGTGACCCTCAGGCGGCTGATCAGCTCCTGACAGCCGCTTGATCATTTCCTGCTCTGATGGTCATTCAGCGCCTGGACAACCACTAGATCAGTGCCTGTCAGCCCCTTGACCAGTGCCCACTCAGCTGATTGATAAACGCATACGCATCCACGCGATAAGTGCCTGTCAGCCACTTGAGAAGCATCTGTCAGCAACTTGATCAGTACCTGTCAGCCAGTTGATCAGCACCTCTAAGCCACTTCATTTGCACCTGTCAGCCACTTTATCAGCAACTCTCAGGCGCTAGGGCAGCCCCTATAAGCAGCTTGATCATTAACTGTCAGCCACTTTATCAGCACGTGTTAGCCGCTGTATCAGAACCTGTCTACCGCTTGATCAGCAACTGTCAGCAGCTTTATCAGCACCTATCAGCTGATTGATTAGCCCCTGTCAGCAGCTTGATCAGCGCTTAACCATTTTCCACTCAGCCGATTGAAAAGCAAAGACTCAACCGCCTGAATAGCATCTTTCAGCCAGTTGATCTGTGCCTACTGATCCCCGCAGTCAGTGCCTACACAGCCGTCCGGTCAGTGCTTGTCAGCCGCTTGACAAGTACCTGTCAGCCACTTGATCAGCACCTGTCAGCAGCTTGATGTGCGCCTGTCAGCCGCTTGATTAGCACCTGTCAGCCAGTTGAACAGCACCTGTCAGCCGCTTGATCAGCGCCTATCAGTGGCTTGATTAGCCCCTGTCAGCCAGTTGATCAGCAATTGTCAGCTTCTTGTTAAGCACCTGTCAGCAGCTTGATCAGCGCTTGACCACTTTCCACAGCCGATTGAAAAGCACCGACTCAGCCACGCGAATAGCATCTTTCAGCCAGTTGATCTGTGCCTACTGAGCCCCGCAGTCAGTGCCTACACAGCCGCCTGATCAGTGCTTGTCAGCCGCTTGACAAGTACCTGTCAGCCTCTTGATCAGCACCTAATCAGCCACACGATGATCATTTACTCAGCCGCGCGATCATCGCCTCAGCCTCTTCATCTGTGCCTACTCAGCCTCATGACCAGCGCCTAATCAGCCATGCTATCTGTGCCTGACAGCCACTTGATCAACGACTATCAGCCGCTTGGTCACGCCTTATCAGCTGCACGATCAGCCCCTACTCAGCAGCTTGATCAGAACCTGTCAGGCAGTTGATCAGCACCAGTCAGCCGCTTGATCATTTCCTGCTCTGCTGGTCATTCAGCTCCTGGTCATCCACTTGATCAGTGCCTGTCAGCCGCTTGAGAAGTACCTGGCAGCCACTTGACCAGCACCTAATCAGCCAAGCGATCATCATTTACTCAGCCGCACGATCATCACCTCAGCCGCTTGATCTGTGTCTACTCAGCCCCGGGATAAGCGCCTACTCAGCCGTACGAGGTGCGCCTGACAGACACTTGAGAAGTACTGTCAGCCACTTTATCAGCGACTATCAGTCGCTTGATCAGCACCTGTCAACGACTTTATCAGCACATGTCAGCCGCTTGATTAGTGCCTGTCAGCTGCTTGACCACTGCCCACTCAGCCGATTGAAAAGCGCCAATGCAACCGCGCGATAAGCACCAGTCAGCCGCCTGAAAATCACCTGTCAGCAGCTTGATCAGGGCCTATTAGCCACTTGATTAGCACCTGTCAGCTAGTTGATCAGCACCTGTCAGCCAATTGATCAGCACCTGTCAGCCAGTTGAACAGCACCTGTCAGCACCTTGATCATCGCCTATCAGCCGCTTGATTAGCACCTGTCAGCCAGATGATCAGCACCTGTCTGCACCTTGATCATCGCCTATCAGCCGTGTGATTAGCACCTCTCAGCCTCTTAATCAGAACGTGTCAGCAGCTTGATCATTGCATTTTCAGCTGCGCAATCAGAACCCTTCAGCTGTTGCTTTAGCACCTGTCAGCCAGTTGATCAGCACCTGTCAGCAGCTTTATCACCACCTATCAGCTGCTTGATTAGAACCTGTCAGCCACTTGATCAGCAATTGTCAGCCGCTTGTTATGCACCTGTCAGCAGCTTGATCAGCGCTTGTCCACTTTCCACTCAGCCGATTGAATAGCACCGACTCAGCCGCGCGAATAGCATCTTCCAGCCAGTTGATCTGTGCCCACTGAGCCCCGCAGTCAGTGCCTACACAGCCGCCTGATCAGTGCTTGTCAGCCGCTTGACAAGTACCTGTCAGCCTCTTGATCAGCACCTGTCAGCAGCTTGATGTGCGCCTATCAGCCGCTTGTTTAGCACCTGTCAGCCAGATGATCAGCACCTGTCAGCAGCTTGAGCAGCGAGTATCAGCTGCTTGATCAGCACCTGTCAGCCAGTTGATCAGCACCTGTCAGCAGCTTGATCAGGGCCTATTAGTCACTTGATTAGCACCTGTCAGCTAGTTGATCATCACCTGTCAGCCAGTTGATCACCACCTGTCAGCCGCTTCATTAGCACCTGTCAGCCAGTTGAACAGCACCTGTCAGCTCATTGATCATCGCCTATCAGACGTGTGATTAGCACCTGTCAGCCAGTTGATCAGAACCTGTCAGCAGCTTGATCATCGCCTATCAGCTACTTGATTAGCACCTGTCAGCCAGATGATCAGCACCTGTCAGCAGCTTGAGCACCGAGTATCAGCTGCTTGATCAGCACCTCTCAGCCAGTTGATCAGCACCTGTCAGCATATTTATCAGGGCCTATCAGCCACTTGATCAGCAACTGTCAGCCAGTTGATCAGCACCTGTCAGCCAGTTGATCAGCACCTCTCAGCCAGTTGATCACCACCTGTAAGCCACTGGATCAGCACCTGTCAGCCGCTTGATCAGCACCATTCAGCAGCTTGATCGGCACCTATCAGCTGCTTAATTAACACTTCTCAGGCTGTTGATCAGCACCTGTCAGCCGCTTGATCAGCGCCTATCAGCCGCTTCATTAGCACCTGTCAGCCAGTTGATTAGCACCTGTCAGCCGCTTAATCAGCACCTGTCAGCAGCTTGATCAGCACCTGTCAGCAGCTTGATCAGCACCTCACAGCTGCTTGATTAGCACCTGTCAGCATGTTGATCAACACCTGTCATCCGCTTCATTAGCAACTGTCAGCGAGTTGATCAGCACCTGTGAGATGCTTGATCAGCATCTGTAAGCCGCTTAAACAGCGCCCGCCATCTGCTTGATAAGTGCATTCTCAGCTGCGCGATCAACGCCTACTCAGCCGCGAATCATCTCCTACACAGCCGCGTGATCATAGTCTGTCAGCCATTTGATCAGAGACTGTCAGACGCTTGATCAGCGCCTAATCACCCCCTCCATCAGTGCCTATTGAGCGGCGCGATCAGCACCTGTCAGCCGCTTGATCAGCGATTATCAGCCGCTAGATCAACATCTGTCAACAACTTTATCAGCACCTGTCAGCCCCTTGATCAGAACCTGTCAGCAGCTTGATCATCGCCTATCAGCTACTTGATTAGCACTTGTCAGCCAGTTGATCAGCACCTGCCTACCGATTGATCAGTGCCCGTCAGCTGCTTGATCATTGCGTTCTCAGCTGCGCAATCAGCACCTATCAGCTGCTTGTTTAGCACCTGTCAGCCAGTTGATCAGCACCTGTCAGCACCTTGATCATCGCCTATCAGACGCTTGATTAGCACCTGTCAGCCAGATGATCAGCACCTGTCAGCAGCTTGAGCAGCGAGTATCAGCTGCTTGATCAGCACCTCTCAGCCAGTTGATCAGCACCTGTCAGCAGATTGATCAGGGCATATCAGCCACTTGATCAGCAACTGTCAGCCAGTTGATCAGCACCTGTCAGCCAGTTGATCAGCACCTCTCAGACAGTTGATCACCACCTATAAGCCACTGGATCAGCACCTCTCAGCCGCTTGATCAGCACCTATCAGCTGCTTAATTAACACTTCTCAGGCTGTTGATCAGCACCTGTCAGCCGCTTGATCAGCGCCTATCAGCCGCTTGATTAGCACCTGTTAGCCCGTTGATTAGCACCTGTTAGCCGCTTAATCAGCACCTGTCAGCTGCTTGATCAGCACCTGTCAGCCGGTTGAACAGTGCCTATTCAGCCGCGCAAATAGCATCTCTCAGCCAGTTGATCTGCTCCTACTGAGCCCCACGATAAGCGCCTACTCAGCCGACCGATCAGTGACTGTCAGCCTCTTGAGAAGTACCTGTCAGCCACTTGATCAGCACCTCTAAGCCAGTTGATCAGCATCTGTAAGGCACTGGATCAGCACCTGTCAGCCGCTTGATAAGCAACTTTCAGTAGCTTGATCAGCACCTCTCAGCTGCTTAACACTTCTCAGCCAGTTGATCATCACCTGTTAGCCGCTTGATCAGCGCCTATCAGCCGCTTGATTAGCACCTATCAGCCAGTTGATTAGCACCTGTCAGCCGCTTAATCAGCACCTGTCAGCAGCTTGATCAGCACCTGTCAGCATCTTTATCAGCACGTATCAGCCGCTTAATCAGCACCTGTCAGCAGCTTGATCAGCACCTGTCAGCACCTTGATCATCGCCTATCAGCCGTGTGATTAGCACCTGTAAGCCAGTTGATCAGCACCTGTCAGCCTCTTGATCAGAACCTGTCAGCAGCTTGATCATCGCCTATCAGCTACTTGATTAGCACTTGTCCGCCAGTTGATCAGCACCTGCCTACCGATTGATCAGTGCCTGTCAGCTGCTTGATCATTGCATTCTCAGCTGCGCAATCAGCACCTATCAGCTGCTTGTTTAGCACCTGTCAGCCAGTTGATCAGCAATTTTCAGCCGCTTGTTAAGCACCTGTCAGCAGCTTGATCAGCGCTTGACCACTTTCCACTCAGCCGATTGAAAAGCACCGACTCAGCCGCGCGAATAGCATCTTTCAGCCAGTTCATCTGTGCCCACTGAGCCCCGCAGTCAGTGCCTACACAGCCGCCTGATCAGTGCTTGTAGGCCGCTTGACAAGTACCTGTCAGCCTCCTGATCAGCACCTAATCAGCCACGCGATCATCATTTACTCAGCCGCGCGGTCATCGCCTCAGCCGCTTGATCTGTGTCTACTCAGCCCCGCGATCAGCGCCTACTCAGCCGTGCGAGGTGCGCCTGACAGACACTTGAGAAGTACTGTCAGCCACTTTATCAGCGACTATCAGTCGCTTGATCAGCACCTGTCAACGACTTTATCAGCACCTGTCAGCCGCTTGATTAGTGCCTGTCAGCTGCTTGACCACTGCCCACTCAGCCGATTGAAAAGCGCCAATGCAGCCGCGCGATAAGCACCAGTCAGCCGCCTGAAAATCACCTGTCAGCAGCTTAATCAGGGCCTATTATCCACTTGATTAGCACCTGTCAGCTAGTTGATCAGCACCTGTCAGCCAATTGATCAGTACCAGTCAGCCAGTTGATCAGCACCTGTCAGCATCTTGATCAGCACCTATCAGCTGCTTGATTAGCAACTGTCAGCCAGTTGATCAGCACCTGTCAGCTGCTTGATCAGCACCTGAAAGCCGCTTAAACAGCGCCTTCCATTCGCTTGATAAGTGCATTCTCAGCTGCGCGATCAACGCCTACTCAGCCACGAATCAGCCCCTGCACAGCCGCGTGATCATAGTCTTTCAGCCATTTGATCAGAGACTGTCAGACGCTTGATCAGCGCCTAATCACCCCCTCCATCAGTGCCTATTGAGCGGCGCGATCAGCACCTGTCAGCCGCTTGATCAGCGATTATCAGCCGCTAGATCAACATCTGTCAACGACTTTATCAGCACCTGTCAGCCGCTTTATCAGCGCCTAATCAGCTGCGCGATCAGTACCTACTCAACCGCTTGATCAGTACCTGTCAGCCACTTTATCAGCACCTGTCAGCCACTATATCAGCACCTGTCAACTGCTGGATCAGCGACCACTTTGCTGCGTGATCAGATCCTACTCAGCCACGTGATCCGTGACCCTCAGCCGGTTGATCAGCGCCTGTCAGCCGCTTGATCATTTCCTGCTCTGCTGGTCATTCAGCGCCAGGTCAACCACTTCATCAGTGCCTGTCAGCCACTTGACCAGTGCCCACTCAGCTGATTGAAAAGCGCCTACGCCGCTGAGCGATAAGTGCCTCTGAGCCGCTTGACAAGCACCTGTCAGAAGCTTGATCAGGGCCTATCAGCCACTTGATCAGTACCTGTCGGCCAGTTGATCAGCACCTGTCAGCCACTTCATTTGCACCTGTCAGCCACTTTATCAGCAACTGTCAGGCGCTAGAGCAGCCCCTATAAGCAGCTTGATCATTAACTGTCAGCCACATTATCAGCACCTGTTAGCCGCTGTGTCAGAACCTGTCAACCGCTTGATCAGCACCTGTCAGCAGCTTTATCAGCACCTATCAGCTGCTTCATCAGCATCTGTCAGCATGTTGATCAACAACTGTAAACTGCTGGATTAGTACCTGTCAGTCAGTTGATCAGCACCTGTCAGCTACTCGATCAGCACCTGTAAGCCGCTTAAACAGCGCCTGCCAGCCGCTTGATCAGTGCCTTCTCAGCTGCTTGATCATTGCCTACTCAGCCGTGAATCATCTCCTACACAGCCGCGTGATCATAGTCTGTCAGCCGCATGATCATTTCCTGATCTGCTGGTCATTCAGTGCCTGGTCAACCACTTCATCAGTGCCTGTCAGCCTCTTGACCAGTGCCCCCTCAGCTTATTGAAAAGCGCCTATGCAGCCGCATGATAAGTGCCTCTCAGCGGCTTGACAAGCAACTGTCAGAAGCTTTAGCATGCCCTACCACCCACTTGAATAGTACCTATCAGCCGCTTGATCAGCACCTGTCAGCTGATTGATGAGTGCCTATCAGCCACTTGATAAGCGCCTGTTAGCTGCTTTATCATCGCCTAATCAGCTGCATGATCAGTGCCTACTCAGCCGCTTGATCAGCACCTCTCAGCCAGTTGATCAGCACCTGTAAGCGACTGGATAAGTGCCTGTTAGCCGCTTGATCATCGCCTTATCAGCTGCACTATCAGTGTCTACTCAGCCGCTTGATCAAAACCTGTCAGCCAGTTGATTAGCACCTGTCAGCAGCTTGATCAGCACCTGTCACCAGCTTTATCAGCACCTATCAGCTGCTTGATTAGCACCTGTCAGCATGTTGATCACACCTGTCAGGCGCTTCATTAGCAACTCTCAGCCAGTTGATCAGCAAATGTCAGCCGCTGGATTAGCACCTGTCAGCCAGTTGATCAGCACCTGTAAGCTGCTTAAACAGCGCCTGCCAGCCGCTTCATCAGTGCCTGTCAGCTGATTGATCATTGCATTCTCAGCTGTGAGATCAGCGCCTACTCAGCCGCGAATCAGCCCCTACACATCCGCGTGATCATAGTCTGTCAGCCTCTTTATCAGATTCGGTCATCCGCTTGATCAGCACCTTTCAGCAGCTTGAACGGCGCCTATCAGCTGCTTAATTAACACTTCTCAGCAAGTTGATCAGCGCCTATCAGCCGCTTGATTAGCACCTGTCAGCCAGTTGATTAGCACTTGTCAGCCGCTTAATCAGCACCTGTCAGCAGGTTGATCAGCGCGTATCAGCTGCTTGATTAGCACCTGTCAGCCAGTTCATCAGCACCTCTCAGCCATTTGAACAGCACCTGTCAGCCGCTTGATCAGCACCTGTCAGCAGGTTGAAGAGTGCCTACTCAATTGCCCGAATTGCAACTCTCAGCCAGTTGATCTGCGCCTACTGATCCCCGCAATCAGCGCCTACTCAGCCGCCTGATCAGTGCCTGTCAGCTGCTTGAGAAGTGCCTGTCAGCCAGTTGATCAGCACCTGTCAGCCGCTTGATCTGCACCTTTCAGCAGCTTTATCAGTGCCTATCAGCTGCTTAATTAACATTTCTCAACCAGTTGATCAGCACATGTTAGCCGCTTGATCAGCACCTGTCAGCAGGTTGAAGAGTGCCTACTCAATTGCCCGAATTGCAACTCTCAGCCAGTTGATCTGCGCCTACTGATCCCCGCAATCAGCGCCTACTCAGCCGCCTGATCAGTGCCTGTCAGCTGCTTGAGAAGTGCCTGTCAGCCAGTTGATCAGCACCTGTCAGCCGCTTGATCTGCACCTTTCAGCAGCTTTATCAGTGCCTATCAGCTGCTTAATTAACATTTCTCAACCAATTGATCAGCACATGTTAGCCGTTTGATCAGCACCTGTCAGCCAGTTGATCATCACCTGTAAGCCACTGAATCAGCACATGTCAGCGGCTTGATCAGCACCTTTCAGCAGCTTGATCAGCGTCTATCAGCTGCTTAATTAACACTTCTCAGCCAATTGATCAGCACCTGTTAGCCGCTTGATCAGCGCCTATCAGCCGCTTGATTAGCACCTGTCAGCCAGTTGATTAGCACCTGTCAGCCGCTTAATCAGCACCTCTCAGCAGCTTGATCAGCACCTGTCAGCAACTTGATCAGCACTTTTCAGCCGCTTGATCAGCACCTTTCAGCAGCTTTATCAGCACCTATCAGCTGCTTGATTAGCACCTGTCAGCATGTTGATCCACACCCTTCAGCCTCTTCTTTAGCAACTCTCAGCCAGTTGATCAGCGGCTGTCAGCCGCTTCATTAACAACTGTCAGCCAGTTGATCAGCACCTGTCAGCTGCTTGATCAGCACCTGTAAGCCGCTTAAACAGCGCCTGCCAGCCGCTTGATCAGTGCCTTCTCAGCTGTACAATCAATGCCTACTCAGCCGTGAATCAGCCCCTACAGAGCAGCGTGATCATAGTCTGTCAGCCGCTTGATCAGAGGCTGTCAGACGCTTGATCAACGCCGAATCACCGCCTCCATCAGCGCCTATTGAGCGGCTCGATCAGCACCTGTCAGTCGCTTGAAAGTCACCTATACACCACTTGATCAACACCTAATTAGCTTTGCTATCAATATTTACTGAGCCATGTGATCATCGCCTCAGCCACATGATCTGTGCCTATTCAGCCCCGCGATCAGTGCCTACTCAGCTGTGCGATATGTACCTGAAATCCGATTGAGAAGTACTGTCAGCCGCTTGATCATCGCTAATCAGCTGCGCGATCAGCGCCTACTCAAGCGCTTGATCAGGACCTGTCATCCACTTTTCAGCAGCTGTCAGCCACTATATCAGCACCTGTCAACTGCTTGATCAGCGACCACTTTGCTGCGTGATCAGATCCTACTCAGCCACGTGAGGCGTGACCCTCAGCCGGCTGATCAGCAGGCGCTTGATCATTTCCTGCTCTTCTGGTCATTCAGCGCCTGGTCAACCACTTCATCAGTGCCTGTCAGCCACTTGACCAGGGCCCACTCAGCTGATTGAAAGGCGCCTACGCAGCCGCGCCCTAAGTGCCTCTCAGCCGCTTGATCAGGGCTTTCAGTCACTTGAAGAGTACCTATCAGCCAGTTGATCAGCACCTGTCAGCCCCTTGATCAGCGCCTATCAGCCGCTTGATCAGCACCTGTCAGCTGCTTGATGAGCGCCTATCAGCCCCTTGATTAGCCCCTGTCAGCCAGTTGACCAGCAATTGTCAGCCGCTTGTTAAGCACCTGTCAGCAGGTTGATCAGCACCTGTCAGCAACTTGATAAAAGCATGTCAGCCTCTTGATCAGCACCTAATCAGCCACGCAATGATCATTTACTCAGCCCCACGATCATCGCCTCAGCCTCTTGATCTGTGCCTACTCAGCCATGCGATCTGCTCCAGACAGCCACTTGATCAACGACTATCAGCTGCTTGATCAGCTCCTGTCAACCACTTTATCAGCACCTGTCAGCCGCTTGATCAGCGCCTGTTAGCCACTTTATCATCGCCTAATCAGCTTAATGATCAGCGCCTACTCAGCCGCTTGATCAGTACCAGTGAGCCAGTTGACCAGCACCTGTCAGCAGCTTGATCAGCGCCTATCAGCTGCTTGATTAGCACCTGTCAGCATGTTGATCAACACCTGTCAACTACATTTTTAGCACCTGTCAGCCAGTTGATCAGCACCTGTCAGCTGCTTGATCAGCACCTGTAAGCCGCTTAAACAGCGCCTGCCAGTCGCTTCATCAATGCCTGTCAGCGCTTGATCAGTTCCTTCTCAGCTGTGCGATCAATGCCTACTGAGCCTCGAATCATCTCCTACACAGCCGCGTGATCATAGTCTGCCTGCCGCTTGATCAGAGACTGTCAGACGCTTGGTCAGCGCCTAATCACCCCCTCGATCAGCACCTATTGAGCGGCGCAATCAGCGCCTGTCATCTGCTTGCCAAGCACCTATAAACCACTTGATCAACACCTAATTAGATTCACTATGAGTATTTCCTGAGCCATGCGATCATCGCCTCAGCCGCATGATCTGTGCCTACTGAGCCCCGCGATCAGTGCCTAATCAGCCGTGCGATATATGCCTGAGAGCCGAATGCGAAGTACTCTCAGCTGCTTGATCGGCGATCATCAGCAGCTAGATCGGCATCTGCCAAAAACTTTATCAGCACTTTTCAGCCGCTTGATCAGCGCCTGTCAGCCTCTTGTTCAGTGATTATCAGGCGCTAGATCAACATCTGTCAACGACTTTATCAGCACCTGTCACCTGCTTGATCAGCGCCTGTTAGCCGCTTTATCATCACCTAATCAGCTGCATGATCAGCGCCTATCAGCCGCTTGATCAGTACCAGTCATCCAGTTGATCAGCACATGTCAGCAGCTTGATCAGCGCCTATCAGCTGCTTGATTAGTACCTGTCAGCATGTGGATCAAAACCTGTCAACCGCTTTTTTAGCACCTGTCAGCCAGTTGATCAGCAGATGTCAGCTGCTTGATCAGCACCTGTAAGCCGATTAAACAGCGCCTTCAAGCCGCTTCATCAGTGCCTGTCAGCTGCTGGATCATTGCCTTCTCAGCTGCGCGATCAGCACCTACTCAGCCACGAATCAGCCCCTCCACAGCCACGTGATCATAGTCTGTCAGCCTCTTTATCAGAGTCGGTCATCCACTTGATCAGCACCTGTCTGCAGGTTGAAGAGTGCCTACTCAGCCGCGCGAATTGCATCTCTCACCCAGGTGATCTGCGCTTACTGAGCCCCTCAATGAAAGCCTACTCAGCCGCCCGATCAGTGCCTGTCAGCAGCTTGAGAAGTACCTATCATTCAGTTGATCAGCACCTTTCAGCCAGTTGATCACCACCTGTAAGCCACTGGATCAGGACCTGTCAGCAGCTTGATCAGCGCGTATCAGCTACTTAAAAAACACTTCTCAGCCAGTTGATCAGCACCTGTTAGCCGCTTGATCAGCACCTGTCAGCCACTTCATTTGCACCTGTCAGCCACTTTATCAGCAACTGTCAGGCGCTAGGGCAGCCCCTATAAGCAGCTTGATCATTAACTGTCAGCCACATTATCATCACCTGTTGGCCGCTGTATCAGAACCTGTCAACCGCTTGATCAGCACCTGTCAGCAGCTTTATCAGCACCTATCAGCTGCTTGATTAGCCCCTGTCAGCCACTTGATCAGCAATTGTCAGCCGCTTGTTATGCACCTGTCAGCAGCTTGATCAGCGCTTGACCATTTTCCACTCAGCCGATTGAAAAGCAAAGACTCAACCGCGTGAATAGCATCTTTCAGCCAGTTGATCTGTGCCTACTGAGCCCCGCAGTCAGTGCCTACACAGCCGCCCGATCAGTGCTTGTCAGCCGCTTGACAAGTACCTGTCAGCCACTTGATCAGCACCTGTCAGCAGCTTTATGTGCACCTATCAGCCGCTTGATTAGCACCTGTCAGCCAGTTGACCAGCACCTGTGGGCCGCTTGACCAACGCATATCAGTGGATTGATTAGCCCCTGTCAGCCACTTGATCAGCAATTGTCAGCCGCTTGTTAAGCACCTGTCAGCAGCTTGATCAGCGCTTGACCACTTTCCACCCAGCCGATTGAAAAGCACTGACTCAGCCGCGCGAATAGCATCTTTCAGCCACTTGATCTGTGCCTTCTGAGCCCCGCAGTCAGTGCCTACACAGCAGCCGGATGAGTGCTTGTCAGCCGCGTGACAAGTACCTGTCATCCGCTTGATCAGCACCTAATCAGCCACACGATGATCATTTACTCAGCCGCGCGATCATCGCCTCAGCCTCTTGATCTGTGCCTACTCAGCCGGATGACCAGCGCCTACTCAGCCATGCGATCTGTGCCTGACAGCCACTTGATCAATGACTATCAGCCGCTGGATCATCGCCTTATCAGCTGCACGATCAGCACCTACTCAGCTGCTTGATCAGAACCTGTCAGGCAGTTGATCAGCACCAGTCAGCCGCTTGATCATTTCCTGCTCTGCTGGTCATTCAGCTCCTGGTCATCCACTTGATCAGGGCCTGTCAGCCGCTTGAGAAGTACCTGGCAGCCACTGGACCAGCACCTAATCAGCCACGCGATCATCATTTACTCAGCCGCACGATCATCACCTCAGCCGCTTGATCTGTGTCTACTCAGCCCCGCGATCAGCGCCTACTCAGCCGTGCGAGGTGCGCCTGACAGACACTTGAGAAGTACTGTCATCCACTTTATCAGTGACTATCAGTCGCTTGATCAGCACCTGTCAACGACTTTATCAGCACCTGTCAGCCGCTTGATTAGTGCCTGTCAGATGCTTGACCACTGCCCACTCAGCCGCTTGAAAAGCGCCAATGCAGCCGCGCGATAAGCACCAGTCAGCCGCCTGAAAATCACCTGTCAGCAGCTTGATCAGGGCCTATTAGCCACTTGATTAGCACCTGTCAGCTAGTTGATCAGCACCTGTCAGCCAATTGATCAGCACCTGTCAGCCGCTTCATTAGCACCTGTCAGCCAGTTGAACAGCACCTGTCAGCACCTTGATCATCGCCTATCAGCCGTGTGATTAGCACCTGTCAGCCTCTTGATCAGAACCTGTCAGCAGCTTGATCATCGCCTATCAGCTACTTGATTAGCACTTGTCAGCCAGTTGATCAGCACCTGCCTACCGATTGATCAGTGCCTGTCAGCTGCTTGATCATTGCATTCTCAACTGCGCAATCAGCACCTATCAGCTGCTTGTTTAGCACCTGTCAGCCAGTTGATCAGCACCTGTCAGCACCTTGATCATCACCTATCAGCCGCTTGATTAACACCTGTCAGCCAGTTGATCAGCACCTGTCAGCAGATTGATCAGGGCCTATCAGCCACTTGATTAGCACCTGTCAACCAGTTGATCAGCACCTGAGAGTCGCTTCATTAGCATCTCTCAGCCAGTTGATCAGCACCTGTCAGCCAGTTGATCAGCACCTGTCAGCAGGTTGATCAGCGATTATCAGCCGCTAGATCAACATCTGTCAACGACTTTATCAGCACCTGTAAGCCGCTTAAACAGCGCCTGCCAGCCGCTTCATCAGTGCTTGTCAGCTGCTTGGTCATTGCCTTCTCCGCTGCGAGATCAGTGTCTACTCAGCCGCGAATCAGCCCCTACACAGCCGCGTGATCATAGTCTGTCAGTCTCTATATCAGAGCAGGTCATCCTCTTGATCAGCACCTGTCAGCAGTTTGAAGAGTGCCTACACAGCTGAGCGAATTGCATCTCTCAGCCAATTGATCTGCGCCTACTGAGCCCGCAATCAGCGCCTACTCAGCTGCCAGATCAGTGCCTGTCAGCCGCTTGATCAGCACCTGTCAGCCAGTGGATCAGCACCTATCAGCTTCTTGACTAGCACCTGTCAGCGGCTTGATCAGCACCTGTCAGCCGCTTGATCAGTGCCTAATCAGGCGGGCAATCAGCGCCTACTCAGCCACTTGATCAGTACCTGATAGCCACTTTATCAGCACCTGTCAGCCACTTTATCAGCAACAGTCAGTCGCTAGGGCTGCCCCTATAAGCAGCTTGATCATTAACTGTCAGCCACATTATCAGTTCCTGTTAGCCGCTGTATCAGAACCTGTCAACTGCTTGATCAGCACCTGTCAGCAGCTTTATCAGCACCTATCAGCTGCTTGATAAGCACCTGTCAGCATGTTGATCAACACCTGTCAGCCGCTTCATGAGCAACTGTCAGCCAGTTGATCAGCAACTGTCAGCCGCTTGATTAGCACCTGTCAGCCAGTTGATCAGCACCTGTCAGCTGCTTGATCAGCACCTGTAAGCCGCTTAAAGAGCGCCTGCCAGCCGCTTCATCAGTGCCTGTCAGCTGCTGGATCATTGTCTTCTCAGCTGCGGGATCAGCTCCTACTCAGCCGTGAATCAGCCCCTACACAGCCACGTGATCATAGTCTGTTAGCCTCTTTATCAGAGTCGGTCATCCGCTTGATCAGCACCTGTCAGCAGGTTGAAGAGTGCCTACTCAGCCGCGTGAATTGCATCTCTCAACCAGGTGATCTGCGCCTACTGAGCCCAGCAATCAGTGACTACTCAGCTGCCTGATCAGTGCCTGTCAGCCGCTTGAGAAGTAAAAGTCAGCCAGTTCATCAGCACCTCTCAGCCAGTTGATCACCAACTGTAAGCCACTGGATCAGCACCTGTCAGCCGCTTGATCAGCACCTGTCAGCAGCTTGATCAGCGCCTATCAGCTGCTTAATTAACACTTCTCAGCCAGGTGATCAGCACCTGTCAGCAGCTTGATAAACGCGTGTCAGCATCTTGATCAGCACCTAATCAGCCACGCGATGATCATTTACTCAGCCGCGCGATCATCGCCTCAGCCTCTTGATCTGTGCCTACTCAGCCCCATGACCAGCGCCTACTCGGCCATGCGATCTGCACCTGACAGCCACTTGATCAACGACTATCAGCCTCTTGATCAGCACCTGTCAACCACTTTATCATCACCTTTCAGCTGCTGGATCAGTGCCTGTTACCCGCTTTCTCATGGCCTAATTAGCTGCATGATCAGCGCCTACTCAGCCGCTTGAACAGTACCAGTCAGCCAGTTGATCAGCACCTGTCAGCAGCTTGATCAGCACCTATCAGCTGCTTGATTAGCACCTGTCAGCCAGTTGATCTGCACCTGTCAGCCAGTTGATCAGCACCTGTAAGCCACTGGATCAGCGCCTGTTAGCCCCTTGATCATCACCTTATCACCTGCACGATCAGCGCCTACTCAGCCGCTTGATCAGAACCTGTCAGCCTGTTGATAAGCACCTGTCAGCTGCTTGATCAGCAACTGTCAGCAGTTTTATCAGCACCTATCAGCTGCTTGATTAGCACCTGTCAGCATGTTGATCAACACCTGTCAGCCGCTTCATTAGCAACTGTCAGCCAGTTGATCACCAACTGTCAGCCGCTGGATTAGCACCTGTCACCAGTTGATCAGCACCTGTCAACTGCTGGATCAGCACCTGTAAGCCGCTTAAACAGCGCCTGCCTGCCGCTTCATCAGTGCCTGTCAGCTGCTTTATCATTGCCTTCTCAGCTGCATGATCAGCGCCTACTCACACGCGAATTAGCCCCTACACAGCCGTGTGATCATAGTCTGTCAGCCTCTTTATCAGAGTGGGTCATTTGCTTGATCAGCACCTGTCAGCAGGTTGAAGAGTGCCTACTCAGCCACGCGAATTGCATCCCTCAGCCAGTTGATCTGCGCCTACTGAGCCCTTCAATCAGCGCCTACTCAGCCGCCCGATCAGTGCCTGTCAGCCGTTTGAGAAGTACGTGTCAGCCAGTAGATCAGCACCTCTCAGCCAGTTGATCACCAACTGAAAGCCACTGGATCAGCACCTTTCAGCAGCTAGATCAGCGCCTCTCAGCTGCTTAATTATCACTTCTCAGCCAGTTGATCAGCACCTGTTAGCCGCTTGATCAGCACCTATCGGCTGCTTGATTACCACCTGTCAGCCAGTTGATTAGCACTTGTCAGCGGCTGGATTAGCACCTCTCAGCCAGTTGATCACCAACTGTAAGCCACTGGATCAGCACCTGTCAGCCGCTTGATCAGCACCTTTCAGCAGCTTGATCAGCGCCTATCAGCTGCTTAATTATCACTTCTCAGCCAGTTGATTAGCACCTGTCAGCCGCTTGATCAGCAACTGTCAGCAGCTTAATCAGCACCTATCAGCTGCTTGATTAGCACCTGTCAGCATGTTGATCATCACCTGTCAGCTGCTTCATTAGCAACTCTCAGCCAGTAGATCAGCAACTGTAAGCTGCTTGATCAGCATCTGTAAGCCGCTTAAACAGCTCCTGCCAGCCACTTCATCAGTGCCTGTCAGCCGCTTGATCAGTGCCTTCTCAGCTGCTCGATCAATGCCTACTGAGCCGCGAATCAGCCCCTACACAGCCGCGTGATCATAATCTGTCTGCCGCTTGATCAGAGACTGTCAGACGCTTGATTAGCACCTAATCACCCCCTCCATCAGCGCTTATTGAGTTGCGCAATCACCACCTGTCAGCTGCTTGCCAAGCACCTATAAACCACTTGATCAACACCTAATTAGATTCACTATGAGTATTTCCTGAGCCATGTGATCATCGCCTCAGCCGCATGATCTGTGCCTACTCAGCCCCGCGATCAGTGCCTAATCAGCCTTGCGATATGTGCCTGACAGCCGAATGCGAAGTATTGTCAGCCACTTGATTCGCGATCATCAGACGCTAGATCAGCATCTGCAAACGACTTTATCAGCACCTTTCAGCCGCTTTATCAGTACCTGTCAGCCGCTTGATCAGCGATTATCAGCCGCTAGATCAACATATGTCCACGACTTTATCAGCACCTGTCAGCCGCTTTATCATCGCCTAATCAGCTGCGCGATCAGCGCCTACTCAACCGCTTGATCAGTACCTGTCAGCTACTTTATCAGCACCTGTCAGCCACTATATCAGCAACTGTCAACTGCTTGATCAGCGACCACTTTGCTGCGTGATCAGATCCTACTCAGGCACGTGATCAGTGCCCACTCAGCTGATTGAAAAGGGCCTACGCAGCCGTGCGATAAGGGCCTCTCAGCCGCTTGACAAGCACCTGTCAGAAGCTTGATCAGGGCCTATCAGCCACTTGAATAGTACCTGTCAGCCAGTTGATCGGCACCTGTCAGCCGCTTGATCAGGACCTTTCAGCAGCTTGATAAACGTGTGTCAGCCTCTTGATCAGCACCTAATGAGCCATGCGATGATAATTTACTCAGCCGCGTGATCATCGCCTCAGCCTCTGGATCTGTGCCTACTCAGCCATGCGATCTGCTCCAGACAGCCACTTGATCAACGACTATCAGCTGCTTGATCAGCTCCTGTCAACCACTTTATCAGCACCTGTCAGCCACTTGATCAGCGCCTGTTAGCCACTTTATCATCGCCTAATCAGCTTCATGATCAGCGCCTACTCAGCCGCTTGATCAGTAGCAGTCAGCCAGTTGATCAGCACCTGTCAGCAGCTTGATCAGCGCCTATCAGCTGCTTCATTAGCACCTGTCAGCATGTTGATCAGCACCTCTCAGCCAGTTGATCAGCACCTGTAAGCCACTGGATCAGTGCCTGTTAGCCGCTTGATCATCGCCTTATCAGGTGCACAATCAGCGCATACTCAGCTGTTTGATCAGAACCTGTCAGCCAGTTGATCGGCACCTGTCAGCCGCTTGATCAGCACCTGTCAGTAGCTTTATCAGCACTTATCAGCTGCTTGATTAGCACCTGTCTGCATGTTGATCAACACCTGTCAGCCGATTCATTAGCAACTGTCAGCCAGTTGATCAGCACCTGTCAGCTGCTTGATAAGCACCTGTAAGCGGCTCTAACAGTGCCTGCCAGCCGCTTCATCAGTGCCTGTCACGTGCTTGATCATTGCCTTCTCAGCTGCACGATCAGCGCCTACTCAGCCGTGAATCAGCCCCTCCACAGCCGCGTGATCATAGTCAGTCAGCCTCTTTATCAGAGTCGGTGATCCGCTTGATCAGCACCTGTCAGCAAGTTGAAGAGTGCCTACTCAGCCGCGCGAATTGCATCTCTCAGCCAGTTGATGTGCACCTACTGAGCCCAGCAATCAGCGCCTACTCAGCCACCCGATCAGTGCCTGTCAGCCGCTTGAGAAGTACCTGTCAGTCGCTTGATCAGCACCTGTTAGCCGCTTGATCAGCACCTATCAGCCAGTTGGTCATCACTTGTAAGCCACTGAATCAGCACCTGTCAGCGGCTTGATCAACACCTTTCAGCAGGTTGATCAGCGCCTATCAGCTGCTTAATTAACACTTCACAGCCAGTTGATCAGAACCTGTTAGCCGCTTGATCAGCCCCTATCAGCCGCTTGATTAGCACCTGTCAGCCAGTTGATGAGCACCTGTCAGCCGCTTAATCAGCACCTGTCAGCATCTTTATGAGTACCTATCAGCTGCTTGATTAGCACCTGTCAGCATGTTGATCAACACCTGTCAGCTGCTTCATTAGCAACTGTCAGCCAGTTGATCAGCACCTGTAAGCTGCTTGATCAGCACCTGTAAGCCGCTTAAACAGGGCCTGCCATCCGCTTGATCAGTGCCTTCTCAGCTGTGCGATCAATGCCTACTCAGCCACGAAACAGCCCCTACACAGCCGCGGGATCATAGTCTGTCAGCCGCTTGATCAGAGACTGTCAGACGCTTGTTCAGCGCCTAATCACCCCCTCGATCAGCGCCTATTGAGCGGCGCGATCAGCACCTGTCAGCGGCTTGATCAGCACCTCTCAGCAGCTTTATCAGCACCTATCAGCTGCTTGATTAGCACCTGTCAGCATGTTGATCAACACCTGTCAGCCGCTTCATTAGCAAGTGTCAGCCAGTTGATCAGCAACTGTCAGACGCTTGAAAAGCACCTTTCAGCCAGTTGATCAGCACCTGTCAGCTGCTTGATCAGCACCTGTAAGCCGCTTAAACAGCGCCTGCCAGCCGCTTCATCAGTGCCTGTCAGCTGCTTGATCATTGCTTTCTCAGCTGCGCGATCAGCGCCTACTCGGCTGTGAATCAGCCCCTACACAAACGCGTGATCATATTCTGTCAGGCTCTTTATCAGAGTCGGTCATCCGCTTGATCGGCACCTTTCAGCAGGTTGAAGAGTGCCTACACAGCCGCGCGAATTGCATCTCTCAGCGAGTTGTTCTGCTCCTACTGAGCCCCGAAATCAGCGCCTACTCAGCCGCTCGATCAGTGCCTGTCAGCCGCTTGAGAAGTACCTGTCAGCCAGTTGATCAGCAGCTCTCAGCCAGCTGATCACCACCTGTAAGCCACTGGATCAGCACCTGTCAGCCGCTTGATCAGCACCTTTCAGCAGCTTGATCAGGGCGTATCAGCTGCTTAATTAACACTTCTCAGCCAGTTGATCAGCACCTGTTAGCCGCTTGATCAGCGCCTATCAGCCGCTGGATCAGCACCTATCAGATGCTTGATTAGCACCTGTCAGCATGTTGATCAACACCTGTCAGCCGCTTCATTAGCAACTGTCAGCCAGTTGATCAGCACCTGTCAGCAGCTTGATAAACGCGTGTCAGCCTCTGGATCAGCAGCTAATCAGACACGCGATGATCATTTACTCAGCCTCGCGATCATCCCCTCAGCCTCTTGATCTGTGCCTACTCAGCCATGTGATCTGTGCCTGACAGCCACTTGATCAACGACTCTCAGCCGCTTGATCAGCAACTGTCAACCATTTATCATCACCTGTAAGCCGCTTGATCAGCGCCTGTTAGCCGCTTTGTCATCGCCTAATCAGCTGCCTGATCAACGCCTACTCAGCCGCTTGATCAGTACCAGTCAGCCAGTTGATCAGCACCTGTCAGCAGCTTGATCAGCGCCTATCAGCTGCTTGGTTAGCACCTGTCAGCCAGTTGATCAGCACGTCTCAGCCAGTTGATCATCACCTGTAAGCCACTGGATCAGCGCCTGTGAGCTGCTTGATCATCGCCTTATCAGCTGCACGATCAGCGCCTACTCAACCGGTTGATCAGTACCTTTCTGCCTCTTTATCAGCACCTGTCAGCCACTATATCAGCACCTGTCAACTGCTTGAACAGCGACCACTTTGCTGCGTGATCAGATCCTACTCAGCCACGTGATCAGTGACCCTCAGCCGGTTGATCAGGGCCTGGCAGCCGCTTGATTATTTCCTGCTCTGCTGGTCATTCAGCGCCTGGTCAACCACTTCACCCGTGCATTTCAGTGACTTGACCAGTGCCCACTCAGCTGATTGAAAAGCACCTACACAGCCGCGCGATAAGTGCCTCTCAGCCGCTTGACAAGCACCTGTCAGAAGCTTGATCAGGGCCTATCAGCCACTTGAATAGTACCTATCAGCCAGTTGATCAGCGCCTGTCAGACCCTTGATCAGCGCCTATCAGCCGCTAGATCATCACCTGTCAGCCGCTTGATCAACGCCTATCAGCCGCTTGATCAGCACCTGTCAGCAGCTTGATCAGCATCTGTCAGCAGCTTTATCAGCACCTATCAGCTGCTTGATTAGCACCTGTCGTCATGTTGATCAATACCTGTCAGCCGCTTCATTAGCAACTGTCAGCCAGTTGATCAGCACCTGTCAGCTGCTTGATCAGCACCTGTAAGCCGCTTAAACAGCGCTGCCAGCCGCTTGATCAGTGCCTTCTCAGCTGCGCCATCAATGCCTACTTAGCCGAGAAACAGCCCCTACACTGCCGGGTGATCATAGTCTGTCGGCCGCTTGATCAGAGAGTGTCAGACGCTTGATCAGCGCCTAATCAACCCCTCGATCAGCGCCTATTCAGCGGCGTGATCAGCACCTGTCAGCCGCTTGACAAGCTCCTATACACCACTTGATCAACACCTAATTATCTTCGCTATCAGTATTTACTGAGCCATGCGATGCTCGCCTCAGCCGCATGATCTGTGCCTACTCAACCCCGCGATCACTGCCTACTCAGCCGTGCGATATGTGCCTGACAGCCGATTGAGAATTACTGTCAGCCGCTTGATCAGCGATTATCAGCCGCCAGATCAGCATCTGTCAAAGATTTATCAGCACCTGTCAGCCCCTTGATCAGCGATTATTAGCTGCTAGATCAACATCTGTCAACGACTTTATCAGCACCTCTCAGCCGCTTGATCAGCACCTGTCAGCCGCTTTTTCATCGCCTAATCAGCTGCGCAATCAGTGCCTACTCAAAGGCTTGATCAGTACCTGTCATCCACTTTATCAGCACCTGTCAGCCATTCTATCAGCACCTGTCAACTGCTTGATCAGCGACCACTTTGCTACGTGATCAGATCCTACTCAGCCACATGATCCGTGACCCTCAGCCTGTGATCAGCGCCAGTCAGCCGCTTGATCATTTCCTGCTCTGATGGTCATTCAGCGCCTGGTCCACCACTTCATCAGTGCCTGTCAGCCACTTGACCAGTGCCCACTCAGCTGATTGAAAAGCGCCTACGCAGCCGCGCGATAAGTGCCTCTCAGCCGCTTGACAAGCACCTGTCAGAAGTTTGATCAGGGCCTATCAGCCACTTGATCAGCACCTGCCAGCTGCTTGATGAGTGCCTATCAGCCGCTTGATTAGCACCTGTCAGCCAGTTGATCGGCACCTGTCAGCCCCTTAATCAGCACCTATCAGCCGCTTGATCAGCACCTGTCAGCCGCTTGATGAGTGCCTATCAGCCGCTTGATTAGCACCTGTCAGCCAGTTGACCAGGACCTGTCAGCCGCTTGATCAGCGCCTATCAGTGGCTTGATTAGCCCCTGTCAGCCAGTTGATCAGCACCTGTCAGCCGATTGTTAAGCACCTGTCAGCAGCTTGATCAGCGCTTGACCACTTTCCGCTCAGCCGATTGAAAAGCACTGACTCAGCCGCGCGAATAGCATCTTTCGTCCAGTTGATCTGTGCCTACTGAGCCCCGCAATCAGTGCCTACTCAGACGCCCAATCAGTGTCTGGCAGCCGCTTGAGAAGTACTGTCAGCCAGTTGATCAGCACCTGTCAGCCCCTTAATCAGCGCCTATCAGCCGCTTGATCAGCACCTGTCAGCCACTATATCAGCAACTGTCAACTGCTTGATCAGCGACCACTTTGCTGCGTGATCAGATCCTACTCAGCCACGTGATCAGTGACCCTCAGCAGGTTGATCCGCGCCTGTCAGCCGCTTGATCATTTCCTGCTCTGCTGTTCATTCAGCGCCTGGTCAACTACTTCTTCAGTGCCTGTCAGCCACTTGAACAGTGCCCACTCAGCTGATTGAAAAGCGCGTGATAAGTGCTCTCAGCCGCTTGACAAGCACCTGTCAGAAGCTTGATCAGGGCCTATCAGCCACTTGAATAGTACATATCAGCCACTTGATCAGCACCTGTCAGCTCCTTGATCAGCGCCTATCAGTCGCTTGATCAGCACCTGTCAGCCGCTTGATGAGCGCCTATCAGCCGCTTGATTAGCACCTGTCAGCCGCTTGATCAGCACCTAATCAGCTGCATGATCAGTGCTTATTCAGCTGCTTGATCAATACCAGTCAGCCAGTTGATCAGCACCTGTCAGCAGCTTGATCAGCGCCTATCAGCTGCTTGATTAGCACCTGTCAGCCAGTTAATCAGCAATTGTCATCCACTTGTTAACACCTGTCAGCAGCTTTATCAGTGCTTGACCACTTTCCACTCAGCCGAATGAAAAGCACCGACTCAGCCGCGTGAATAGCATCTTTCAGCCAGTTGATCTGTGCTTACTGATCCCCGCAGTCAGTGCCTACACAGCGCCCGATGAGTGCTTGTCAGCCGCTGGATTAGCATCTGACAGCCAGTTGATCAGCACCTGTCAGCCCCTTGATCAGCGCCTGTCAGCCACTTGATCATTTCCTGCTCTGCTGGTCATTCAGCGCCTGGTCAACCACTTCATCAGTGCCTGTCAGCCACTTGACCAGTGCCCACTCAGCTGATTGAAAAGCCCCTATGCAGCCGCGTGATAAGTGCCTCTCAGCCGCTAGACAAGCACCTGTCAGAAGCTTGATCGGGGCCTGTCAGCCACTTGAATAGTACCTATCAGCCAGTTGATCAGCACCTGTCATCCGCTTGATCAGCACCTGTCAGCAGATTGATCAGCACCTACCAGCTGCTTGATTAGCACCTGTCAGCATGTTGATCAACACCTGTCAGCCGCTTCATTAGAAACTCTCAGCCAGTTGATCAGCAACTGTCAGCCAGTTGATCAGCACCTGTCAGCTGCTTGATCAGCACCTGTAAGCCTCTTAAACAACGCCTGCCAGTCGCTTCATCAATGCCTGTCAGCGCTTGATCAGTGCCTTCTCAGCTGCACGATCAATGCCTACTGAGCCTTGAATGAGCCCCTACACAGCCGCGTGATCAGAGACTGTCAGACGCTTGATCAGCGCATAATCACCTCCTCGATCAACGCCTATTGAGCGGCCCAATCAGCACCTGTCAGCTGCTTGACAAGCACCTATAAACCACGCCTAATTAGATTCACTATCAGTATTTACTGAGCCATGTGATCATCACCTCAGCCGCATGATCTGTGCCTACTGAGCCCCGCGATCAGGGCCTAATCAGCCGTGCAATATGTGCCTGACAGCCGAATGCGAAGTACTGTCAGCCGCTTGATCAGCGATCATCAGCCGCTAGATCAGCATCTGCCAACGGCTTTATCAGCACCTTTCAGCCGCTTGACCAGCGAGTATCAGCCGCTAGATCAACATCTGTCAACGACTTTATCAGCACCTGTCAGTTGCTTGATCAGCGCCTGTCAGCCGCTTTATCATCACCTAATCAGCTGCGCGATCAGCGCCTACTCAACCGCTTCATCACTACCTGGGAGCCACTTTATCAGCACCTGTCAGCCACTATATCAGCACCTGTCAACTGCTTGATCAGCGACCAATTTTCTGCGTGATCAGATCCTACTCAGCCACGTGATCAGATCCTACTCAGCCACGTGATCAGTGACCCTCAGCCGGTTGATCATTTCCTGCTCTGCTGGTCATTCAGCGCCTGGTCAACCACTTCATCAGTGCCTGTCAGCCACTTGACCAGTGCCCACTCAGCTGATTGAAAAGCGCCTACGCAGCCGCGCGATAAGTGCCTCTCAGCCGCTTGACAAGAACCTGTCAGAAGCTTGATCAGGGCCTATCAGCCACTTGTATAGTACCTATCAGCCAGTTGATCAGCACCTGTCAGCCGCTTGATCAGCGCCTATCAGTGGCTTGATTAGCCCCTGTCAGCCAGTTGATCAGCAATTGTCCGCCGCTTGTTAAGCACCTGTCAGCAGCTTGATCAGCGCTTGACCACTTTCCACTCAACCGATTGAAAAGCACGGACTGAGCCACGTCGCTTAAACAGCGCCTGCCAGCCGCTTCATCCGTGCCTGTCAGCTGCTTGATCATTGCCTTCTCAGCTGCGCGATCAGCGCCTACTCAGCCGCGAATCAGCCCCTACACAGCCGCGTGATCATAGTCTGTCAGCCTCTTTATCAGAGTCGGTCATCCGCTTGATCAGCACCTGTCAGCAAGTTGAAGAGTGCCTACTCAGCCGCGCAAATTGCATCTCTCAGCCAGTTGATCTGCACCTACTGAGCCCAGCAATCAACGCCTACTCAGCCGCCCCATCCGTGCCTGTCAGCCGCTTGAGAAGTACCTGTCATTCAGTTGATCAGCACCTCTCAGCCAGTTGATCACCACCTGTAAGCCACTGGATCAGGACCTGTCAGCCGCTTGATCAGCGCGTATCAGCTACTTAATTAACACTTCTCAGCCAGTTGATCGGCACCTGTTAGCCGTTTGATCAGCACCTGTCAGCCAGTTGATCAGCACCTGTAAGCCACTGGATCAGCACCTGTCAGCCGCTTCATCAGCACCGTTCAGCATCTTGATCAGCACCTATCAGCTGCTTAATTAACACTTCTCATCCAGTTGATCAGCACCTGTGAGCCGCTTGATCAGCGCCTATCAGCCGCTTATTTAGCACCTGTCTAGCCAGTTGATTAGCACCTGTCAGCCGCTTAATCAGCACCTGTCAACAGCTTGATCAGCACCTGTCAGCAGCTTGATCAGCACATATCAGCTGCTTGATTTGCACCTGTCACCATGTTGATCAACACCTGTTAGCCGCTTCATTAGCAACTGTCAGCCAGTTGATCAGCACCTGTCAGCTACTTGATCAGCACCTGTAAGCCACTTAAACAGCGCCTGCCAGCCGTTTGATCAGTGCCTTCTCAGCCCCGGAATCAGTGCCTACCCAGCCGTGCGATATGTGCCTGACAGCCGATTGCGAAGTACTGTCAGCCGAATGATCAGCGATTATCAGCCGGTAGATCAGCATCTGTCAACGACTTTATCAGCACATTTCAGCCGCTTGATCAGCGCCTGTCAGCCGCATGATCAGCGATTATCAGCAGCTAGATCAACATCTGTCAACGACTTTATCAGCACCTGTCAGCCACTTGATCAGCGCCTGTCAGCCACTTGATCATTTCCTGCTCTGCTGGTCATTCAGCCCCTGGTCAACCACTTCATCACTGCCTGTCAGCCACTTGACCAGTGGCCACTCAGCTGATTGAAAAGCGCCTACACAGCTGCGCGTTAAGTGTCTCTCAGCCACTTGACAAGCACCTGTCAGAAGCTTGATCAGGGCCTATCAGCCACTTGAATACTACCTATCAGCCAGTTGATCAGCACCTGTCAGCGCCTTGATCAGCGCCTATCAGCCGCTTGATTAGCATCTGTCAGCTGCTTGATGAGCGCCTATCAGGCGCTTGATTAGCACCTGTCAGCAACTTGACCAGCACCTGTCAGCCGCTTGATCAGCGATTATCAGCCGCTAGATCAGCACCTGTCAACCACTTTATCATCACCTGTCAGCCGCTTGATCAGCGCCTGTTAGCCGCTTTATCATCGCCTAAACAGCAGCCTGATCAGCACCTACTCAGCCGCTTGATCAGTACCAGTCAGCCAGTTGATCAACACCTGTCAGCAGCTTGATCAGCGCCTATCAACTGCTTGATTAGCACCTGTCAGCCAGTTGATCAGCACCTCTCAGCCAGTTGATCAGCACCTGTAAGCCACTGGATCAGCGCCTGTTAGCCGCTTGATCATCGCCTTATCAGGTGCACGATCAGCGCCTACTCAGCTGCTTGATCAGAACCTGTCAGCCAGTTGATCGGCACCTGTCAGCCGCTTGATCAGCACCTGTCAGTAGCTTTATCAGCACTTATCAGCTGCTTGATTAGCACCTGTCACCATGTTGATCAACACCTGTTAGCCGCTTCATTAGCAACTGTCAGCCAGTTGATCAGCACCTGTCAGCTACTTGATCAGCACCTGTAAGCCACTTAAACAGCGCCTGCCAGCCGTTTGATCAGTGCCTTCTCAGCCCCGGAATCAGTGCCTACCCAGCCGTGCGATATGTGCCTGACAGCCGATTGCGAAGTACTGTCAGCCGAATGATCAGCGATTATCAGCCGGTAGATCAGCATCTGTCAACGACTTTATCAGCACATTTCAGCCGCTTGATCAGCGCCTGTCAGCCGCATGATCAGCGATTATCAGCAGCTAGATCAACATCTGTCAACGACTTTATCAGCACCTGTCAGCCACTTGATCAGCGCCTGTCAGCCACTTGATCATTTCCTGCTCTGCTGGTCATTCAGCCCCTGGTCAACCACTTCATCACTGCCTGTCAGCCACTTGACCAGTGGCCACTCAGCTGATTGAAAAGCGCCTACACAGCTGCGCGTTAAGTGTCTCTCAGCCACTTGACAAGCACCTGTCAGAAGCTTGATCAGGGCCTATCAGCCACTTGAATACTACCTATCAGCCAGTTGATCAGCACCTGTCAGCGCCTTGATCAGCGCCTATCAGCCGCTTGATTAGCATCTGTCAGCTGCTTGATGAGCGCCTATCAGGCGCTTGATTAGCACCTGTCAGCAACTTGACCAGCACCTGTCAGCCGCTTGATCAGCGATTATCAGCCGCTAGATCAGCACCTGTCAACCACTTTATCATCACCTGTCAGCCGCTTGATCAGCGCCTGTTAGCCGCTTTATCATCGCCTAAACAGCAGCCTGATCAGCACCTACTCAGCCGCTTGATCAGTACCAGTCAGCCAGTTGATCAACACCTGTCAGCAGCTTGATCAGCGCCTATCAACTGCTTGATTAGCACCTGTCAGCCAGTTGATCAGCACCTCTCAGCCAGTTGATCAGCACCTGTAAGCCACTGGATCAGCGCCTGTTAGCCGCTTGATCATCGCCTTATCAGGTGCACGATCAGCGCCTACTCAGCTGCTTGATCAGAACCTGTCAGCCAGTTGATCGGCACCTGTCAGCCGCTTGATCAGCACCTGTCAGTAGCTTTATCAGCACTTATCAGCTGCTTGATTAGCACCTGTCAGCATGTTGATCAACACCTGTCAGCCGCTTCATTAGCCACTGTCAGCCAGTTGATCAGCACCTGTCAGCTGCTTGATCAGCACCTGTAAGCCGCTTAAACAGTGCCTGCCAGCCGCTTCATCAGTGCCTGTCACGTGCTTGATCATTGCCTTCTCAGCTGCGCGATCAGCGCCTACTCAGCCGCGAATCAGCCCCTCCACAACCGCGTGATCATAGTCTGTCTGCCTCTTTATCAGAGTCGGTGATCCGCTTGATCAGCACCTGTCAGCAAGTTGAAGAGTGCCTACTCAGCCGCGCGAATTGCATCTCTCAGCCAGTTGATGTGCACCTACTGAGCCCAGCAATCAGCGCCTACTCAGCCGCCCGATCAGTGCCTGTCAGCCGCTTGAGAAGTACCTGTCAGCCGCTTGATCAGCACCTATCAGCAGCTTGATCAGCGCCTATCAGCTACTTAATTAACACTTCTCAGCCAGTTGATCAGCACCTGTTAGCCGCTTGATCAGCACCTATCAGCCAGTTGGTCAGCACCTGTCAGCTGCTTGATCAGCACCTGTAAGCCGGTTAAACAGCGCCTGCCAGCCGCTTCATCAGTGCCTGTCAGCTGCTTGATCAGCGACCACTTTGCTGCATGATCAGATCCTACACAGCCACGTGGTCAGTGACCCTCAGCCTGTTGATCAGCTCCTGTCAGCCGCTTGATCATTTCCTGCTCTGCTGGTCATTCAGCGCCTGGTCAACCACTTCATCTGTGCCTGTCAGCCACTTGACCAGTGCCCACTCAGCTGATTGAAAAGCACCTATGCAGCCGCGTGATAAGGGCCTCTCAGCCGCTAGACAAGCACCTGTCAGAAGCTTGATCGGGGCCTGTCAGCCACTTGAATAGTACCTATCAGCCAGTTGATCAGCACCTGTCATCCGCTTGATCAGCACCTGTCAGCAGATTGATCAGCACCTACCAGCTGCTTGATTAGCACCTGTCAGCATGTTGATCAACACCTGTCAGCCGCTTCATTAGCAACTCTCAGCCAGTTGATCAGCAACTGTCAGCCAGTTGAACAGCACCTGTCAGCTGCTTGATCAGCACCTGTAAGCCTCTTAAACAACGCCTGCCAGTCGCTTCATCAATGCCTGTCAGCGCTTGATCAGTGCCTTCTCAGCTGCACGATCAATGCCTACTGAGCCTTGAATGAGCCCCTACACAGCCGCGTGATCAGAGACTGTCAGACGCTTGATCAGCGCATAATCACCTCCTCGATCAACGCCTATTGAGCGGCCCAATCAGCACCTGTCAGCTGCTTGACAAGCACCTATAAACCACTTGATCAACGCCTAATTAGATTCACTATCAGTATTTACTGAGCCATGTGATCATCGCCTCAGCCGCATGATCTGTGCCTACTGAGCCCCGCGATCAGGGCCTAATCAGCCGTGCAATATGTGCCTGACAGCTGAATGCGAAGTACTGTCAGCCGCTTGATCAGCGATCATCAGCCGCTAGATCAGCATCTGCCAACGGCTTTATCAGCACCTTTCAGCCGCTTGACCAGCGAGTATCAGCCGCTAGATCAACATCTGTCAACGACTTTATCAGCACCTGTCAGTTGCTTGATCAGCGCCTGTCAGCCGCTTTATCATCACCTAATCAGCTGCGCGATCAGCGCCTACTCAACCGCTTCATCACTACCTGGGAGCCACTTTATCAGCACCTGTCAGCCACTATATCAGCACCTGTCAACTGCTTGATCAGCGACCAATTTTCTGCGTGATCAGATCCTACTCAGCCACGTGATCAGATCCTACTCAGCCACGTGATCAGTGACCCTCAGCCGGTTGATCATTTCCTGCTCTGCTGGTCATTCAGCGCCTGGTCAACCACTTCATCAGTGCCTGTCAGCCACTTGACCAGTGCCCACTCAGCTGATTGAAAAGCGCCTACGCAGCCGCGCGATAAGTGCCTCTCAGCCGCTTGACAAGAACCTGTCAGAAGCTTGATCAGGGCCTATCAGCCACTTGTATAGTACCTATCAGCCAGTTGATCAGCACCTGTCAGCCGCTTGATCAGCGCCTATCAGTGGCTTGATTAGCCCCTGTCAGCCAGTTGATCAGCAATTGTCCGCCGCTTGTTAAGCACCTGTCAGCAGCTTGATCAGCGCTTGACCACTTTCCACTCAGCCGATTGAAAACCACGGACTGAGCCACGTCGCTTAAACAGCGCCTGCCAGCCGCTTCATCCGTGCCTGTCAGCTGCTTGATCATTGCCTTCTCAGCTGCGCGATCAGCGCCTACTCAGCCGCGAATCAGCCCCTACACAGCCGCGTGATCATAGTCTGTCAGCCTCTTTATCAGAGTCGGTCATCCGCTTGATCAGCACCTGTCAGCAAGTTGAAGAGTGCCTACTCAGCCGCGCAAATTGCATCTCTCAGCCAGTTGATCTGCACCTACTGAGCCCAGCAATCAACGCCTACTCAGCCGCCCCATCCGTGCCTGTCAGCCGCTTGAGAAGTACCTGTCATTCAGTTGATCAGCACCTCTCAGCCAGTTGATCACCACCTGTAAGCCACTGGATCAGGACCTGTCAGCCGCTTGATCAGCGCGTATCAGCTACTTAATAAACACTTCTCAGCCAGCTGATCGGCACCTGTTAGCCGTTTGATCAGCACCTTTCAGCCAGTTGATCAGCACCTGTAAGCCACTGGATCAGCACCTGTCAGCCGCTTCATCAGCACCGTTCAGCATCTTGATCAGCACCTATCAGCTGCTTAATTAACACTTCTCATCCAGTTGATCAGCACCTGTGAGCCGCTTGATCAGCGCCTATCAGCCGCTTATTTAGCACCTGTCTAGCCAGTTGATTAGCACCTGTCAGCCGCTTAATCAGCACCTGTCAACAGCTTGATCAGCACCTGTCAGCAGCTTGATCAGCACATATCAGCTGCTTGATTTGCACCTGTCACCATGTTGATCAACACCTGTTAGCCGCTTCATTAGCAACTGTCAGCCAGTTGATCAGCACCTGTCAGCTACTTGATCAGCACCTGTAAGCCACTTAAACAGCGCCTGCCAGCCGTTTGATCAGTGCCTTCTCAGCCCCGGAATCAGTGCCTACCCAGCCGTGCGATATGTGCCTGACAGCCGATTGCGAAGTACTGTCAGCCGAATGATCAGCGATTATCAGCCGGTAGATCAGCATCTGTCAACGACTTTGTCAGCACATTTCAGCCGCTTGATCAGCGCCTGTCAGCCGCATGATCAGCGATTATCAGCAGCTAGATCAACATCTGTCAACGACTTTATCAGCACCTGTCAGCCACTTGATCAGCGCCTGTCAGCCACTTGATCATTTCCTGCTCTGCTGGTCATTCAGCCCCTGGTCAACCACTTCATCAGTGCCTGTCAGCCACTTGACCAGTGGCCACTCAGCTGATTGAAAAGCGCCTACACAGCTGCGCGTTAAGTGTCTCTCAGCCGCTTGACAAGCACCTGTCAGAAGCTTGATCAGGGCCTATCAGCCACTTGAATACTACCTATCAGCCAGTTGATCAGCACCTGTCAGCGCCTTGATCAGCGCCTATCAGCCGCTTGATTAGCATCTGTCAGCTGCTTGATGAGCGCCTATCAGGCGCTTGATTAGCACCTGTCAGCAACTTGACCAGCACCTGTCAGCCGCTTGATCAGCGATTATCAGCCGCTAGATCAGCACCTGTCAACCACTTTATCATCACCTGTCAGCCGCTTGATCAGCGCCTGTTAGCCGCTTTATCATCGCCTAAACAGCAGCCTGATCAGCACCTACTCAGCCGCTTGATCAGTACCAGTCAGCCAGTTGATCAACACCTGTCAGCAGCTTGATCAGCGCCTATCAACTGCTTGATTAGCACCTGTCAGCCAGTTGATCAGCACCTCTCAGCCAGTTGATCAGCACCTGTAAGCCACTGGATCAGCGCCTGTTAGCCGCTTGATCATCGCCTTATCAGGTGCACGATCAGCGCCTACTCAGCTGCTTGATCAGAACCTGTCAGCCAGTTGATCGGCACCTGTCAGCCGCTTGATCAGCACCTGTCAGTAGCTTTATCAGCACTTATCAGCTGCTTGATTAGCACCTGTCAGCATGTTGATCAACACCTGTCAGCCGCTTCATTAGCCACTGTCAGCCAGTTGATCAGCACCTGTCAGCTGCTTGATCAGCACCTGTAAGCCGCTTAAACAGTGCCTGCCAGCCGCTTCATCAGTGCCTGTCACGTGCTTGATCATTGCCTTCTCAGCTGCGCGATCAGCGCCTACTCAGCCGCGAATCAGCCCCTCCACAACCGCGTGATCATAGTCTGTCTGCCTCTTTATCAGAGTCAGTCATCCGCTTGATCAGCAACTGTCTGCAGGTTGAAGAGTGCCTACTCAGCCGCGCGAATTGCATCTCTCAGCCAGTTGATGTGCACCTACTGAGCCCAGCAATCAGCGCCTACTCAGCCGCCCGATCAGTGCCTGTCAGCCGCTTGAGAAGTACCTGTCAGCCGCTTGATCAGCACCTATCAGCAGCTTGATCAGCGCCTATCAGCTACTTAATTAACACTTCTCAGCCAGTTGATCAGCACCTGTCAGCAGATTTATCAGCACCTACCAGCTGCTTGATTAGCACCTGTCAGCATGTTGATCAACACCTGTCAGCCGCTTCATTAGCAACTCTCAGCCAGTTGATCAGCAACTCTCAGCCAGTTGGTCAGCACCTGTCAGCTGCTTGATCAGCACCTGTAAGCCGGTTAAACAGCGCCTGCCAGCCGCTTCATCAGTGCCTGTCAGCTGCTTGATCAGCGACCACTTTGCTGCATGATCAGATCCTACACAGCCACGTGGTCAGTGACCCTCAGCCTGTTGATCAGCTCCTGTCAGCCGCTTGATCATTTCCTGCTCTGCTGGTCATTCAGCGCCTGGTCAACCACTTCATCTGTGCCTGTCAGCCACTTGACCAGTGCCCACTCAGCTGATTGAAAAGCACCTATGCAGCCGCGTGATAAGTGCCTCTCAGCCGCTAGACAAGCACCTGTCAGAAGCTTGATCGGGGCCTGTCAGCCACTTGAATAGTACCTATCAGCCAGTTGATCAGCACCTGTCATCCGCTTGATCAGCACCTGTCAGCAGATTGATCAGCACCTACCAGCTGCTTGATTAGCACCTGTCAGCATGTTGATCAACACCTGTCAGCCGCTTCATTAGCAACTCTCAGCCAGTTGATCAGCAACTCTCAGCCAGTTGATCAGCACCTGTCAGCTGCTTGATCAGCACCTGTAAGCCTCTTAAACAACGCCTGCCAGTCGCTTCATCAATGCCTGTCAGCGCTTGATCAGTGCCTTCTCAGCTGCACGATCAATGCCTACTGAGCCTTGAATGAGCCCCTACACAGCCGCGTGATCAGAGACTGTCAGACGCTTGATCAGCGCATAATCACCTCCTCGATCAACGCCTATTGAGCGGCCCAATCAGCACCTGTCAGCTGCTTGACAAGCACCTATAAACCACTTGATCAACGCCTAATTAGATTCACTATCAGTATTTACTGAGCCATGTGATCATCGCCTCAGCCGCATGATCTGTGCCTACTGAGCCCCGCGATCAGGGCCTAATCAGCCGTGCAATATGTGCCTGACAGCCGAATGCGAAGTACTGTCAGCCGCTTGATCAGCGATCATCAGCCGCTAGATCAGCATCTGCCAACGGCTTTATCAGCACCTTTCAGCCGCTTGACCAGCGAGTATCAGCCGCTAGATCAACATCTGTCAACGACTTTATCAGCACCTGTCAGTTGCTTGATCAGCGCCTGTCAGCCGCTTTATCATCACCTAATCAGCTGCGCGATCAGCGCCTACTCAACCGCTTCATCACTACCTGGGAGCCACTTTATCAGCACCTGTCAGCCACTATATCAGCACCTGTCAACTGCTTGATCAGCGACCAATTTTCTGCGTGATCAGATCCTACTCAGCCACGTGATCAGATCCTACTCAGCCACGTGATCAGTGACCCTCAGCCGGTTGATCATTTCCTGCTCTGCTGGTCATTCAGCGCCTGGTCAACCACTTCATCAGTGCCTGTCAGCCACTTGACCAGTGCCCACTCAGCTGATTGAAAAGCGCCTACGCAGCCGCGCGATAAGTGCCTCTCAGCCGCTTGACAAGAACCTGTCAGAAGCTTGATCAGGGCCTATCAGCCACTTGTATAGTACCTATCAGCCAGTTGATCAGCACCTGTCAGCCGCTTGATCAGCGCCTATCAGTGGCTTGATTAGCCCCTGTCAGCCAGTTGATCAGCAATTGTCCGCCGCTTGTTAAGCACCTGTCAGCAGCTTGATCAGCGCTTGACCACTTTCCACTCAGCCGATTGAAAACCACGGACTGAGCCACGTCGCTTAAACAGCGCCTGCCAGCCGCTTCATCCGTGCCTGTCAGCTGCTTGATCATTGCCTTCTCAGCTGCGCGATCAGCGCCTACTCAGCCGCGAATCAGCCCCTACACAGCCGCGTGATCATAGTCTGTCAGCCTCTTTATCAGAGTCGGTCATCCGCTTGATCAGCACCTGTCAGCAAGTTGAAGAGTGCCTACTCAGCCGCGCAAATTGCATCTCTCAGCCAGTTGATCTGCACCTACTGAGCCCAGCAATCAACGCCTACTCAGCCGCCCCATCCGTGCCTGTCAGCCGCTTGAGAAGTACCTGTCATTCAGTTGATCAGCACCTCTCAGCCAGTTGATCACCACCTGTAAGCCACTGGATCAGGACCTGTCAGCCGCTTGATCAGCGCGTATCAGCTACTTAATAAACACTTCTCAGCCAGCTGATCGGCACCTGTTAGCCGTTTGATCAGCACCTTTCAGCCAGTTGATCAGCACCTGTAAGCCACTGGATCAGCACCTGTCAGCCGCTTCATCAGCACCGTTCAGCATCTTGATCAGCACCTATCAGCTGCTTAATTAACACTTCTCATCCAGTTGATCAGCACCTGTGAGCCGCTTGATCAGCGCCTATCAGCCGCTTATTTAGCACCTGTCTAGCCAGTTGATTAGCACCTGTCAGCCGCTTAATCAGCACCTGTCAACAGCTTGATCAGCACCTGTCAGCAGCTTGATCAGCACATATCAGCTGCTTGATTTGCACCTGTCACCATGTTGATCAACACCTGTTAGCCGCTTCATTAGCAACTGTCAGCCAGTTGATCAGCACCTGTCAGCTACTTGATCAGCACCTGTAAGCCACTTAAACAGCGCCTGCCAGCCGTTTGATCAGTGCCTTCTCAGCCCCGGAATCAGTGCCTACCCAGCCGTGCGATATGTGCCTGACAGCCGATTGCGAAGTACTGTCAGCCGAATGATCAGCGATTATCAGCCGGTAGATCAGCATCTGTCAACGACTTTGTCAGCACATTTCAGCCGCTTGATCAGCGCCTGTCAGCCGCATGATCAGCGATTATCAGCAGCTAGATCAACATCTGTCAACGACTTTATCAGCACCTGTCAGCCACTTGATCAGCGCCTGTCAGCCACTTGATCATTTCCTGCTCTGCTGGTCATTCAGCCCCTGGTCAACCACTTCATCAGTGCCTGTCAGCCACTTGACCAGTGGCCAGTCAGCTGATTGAAAAGCGCCTACACAGCTGCGCGTTAAGTGTCTCTCAGCCGCTTGACAAGCACCTGTCAGAAGCTTGATCAGGGCCTATCAGCCACTTGAATACTACCTATCAGCCAGTTGATCAGCACCTGTCAGCGCCTTGATCAGCGCCTATCAGCCGCTTGATTAGCATCTGTCAGCTGCTTGATGAGCGCCTATCAGCCGCTTGATTAGCACCTGTCAGCAACTTGACCAGCACCTGTCAGCCGCTTGATCAGCGATTATCAGCCGCTAGATCAGCACCTGTCAACCACTTTATCATCACCTGTCAGCCGCTTGATCAGCGCCTGTTAGCCGCTTTATCATCGCCTAAACAGCAGCCTGATCAGCACCTACTCAGCCGCTTGATCAGTACCAGTCAGCCAGTTGATCAACACCTGTCAGCAGCTTGATCAGCGCCTATCAACTGCTTGATTAGCACCTGTCAGCCAGTTGATCAGCACCTCTCAGCCAGTTGATCAGCACCTGTAAGCCACTGGATCAGCGCCTGTTAGCCGCTTGATCATCGCCTTATCAGGTGCACGATCAGCGCCTACTCAGCTGCTTGATCAGAACCTGTCAGCCAGTTGATCGGCACCTGTCAGCCGCTTGATCAGCACCTGTCAGTAGCTTTATCAGCACTTATCAGCTGCTTGATTAGCACCTGTCAGCATGTTGATCAACACCTGTCAGCCGCTTCATTAGCCACTGTCAGCCAGTTGATCAGCACCTGTCAGCTGCTTGATCAGCACCTGTAAGCCGCTTAAACAGTGCCTGCCAGCCGCTTCATCAGTGCCTGTCACGTGCTTGATCATTGCCTTCTCAGCTGCGCGATCAGCGCCTACTCAGCCGCGAATCAGCCCCTCCACAACCGCGTGATCATAGTCTGTCTGCCTCTTTATCAGAGTCAGTCATCCGCTTGATCAGCACCTGTCTGCAGGTTGAAGAGTGCCTACTCAGCCGCGCGAATTGCATCTCTCAGCCAGTTGATGTGCACCTACTGAGCCCAGCAATCAGCGCCTACTCAGCCGCCCGATCAGTGCCTGTCAGCCGCTTGAGAAGTACCTGTCAGCCGCTTGATCAGCACCTATCAGCAGCTTGATCAGCGCCTATCAGCTACTTAATTAACACTTCTCAGCCAGTTGATCAGCACCTGTCAGCAGATTTATCAGCACCTACCAGCTGCTTGATTAGCACCTGTCAGCATGTTGATCAACACCTGTCAGCCGCTTCATTAGCAACTCTCAGCCAGTTGATCAGCAACTCTCAGCCAGTTGATCAGCACCTGTCAGCTGCTTGATCAGCACCTGTAAGCCTCTTAAACAACGCCTGCCAGTCGCTTCATCAATGCCTGTCAGCGCTTGATCAGTGCCTTCTCAGCTGCACGATCAATGCCTACTGAGCCTTGAATGAGCCCCTACACAGCCGCGTGATCAGAGACTGTCAGACGCTTGACCAGCGCATAATCACCTCCTCGATCAACGCCTATTGAGCGGCCCAATCAGCACCTGTCAGCTGCTTGACAAGCACCTATAAACCACTTGATCAACGCCTAATTAGATTCACTATCAGTATTTACTGAGCCATGTGATCATCGCCTCAGCCGCATGATCTGTGCCTACTGAGCCCCGCGATCAGGGCCTAATCAGCCGTGCAATATGTGCCTGACAGCCGAATGCGAAGTACTGTCAGCCGCTTGATCAGCGATCATCAGCCGCTAGATCAGCATCTGCCAACGGCTTTATCAGCACCTTTCAGCCGCTTGACCAGCGAGTATCAGCCGCTAGATCAACATCTGTCAACGACTTTATCAGCACCTGTCAGTTGCTTGATCAGCGCCTGTCAGCCGCTTTATCATCACCTAATCAGCTGCGCGATCAGCGCCTACTCAACCGCTTCATCACTACCTGGGAGCCACTTTATCAGCACCTGTCAGCCACTATATCAGCACCTGTCAACTGCTTGATCAGCGACCAATTTTCTGCGTGATCAGATCCTACTCAGCCACGTGATCAGATCCTACTCAGCCACGTGATCAGTGACCCTCAGCCGGTTGATCATTTCCTGCTCTGCTGGTCATTCAGCGCCTGGTCAACCATTTCATCAGTGCCTGTCAGCCACTTGACCAGTGCCCACTCAGCTGATTGAAAAGCGCCTACGCAGCCGCGCGATAAGTGCCTCTCAGCCGCTTGACAAGAACCTGTCAGAAGCTTGATCAGGGCCTATCAGCCACTTGTATAGTACCTATCAGCCAGTTGATCAGCACCTGTCAGCCGCTTGATCAGCGCCTATCAGTGGCTTGATTAGCCCCTGTCAGCCAGTTGATCAGCAATTGTCAGCCGCTTGTTAAGCACCTGTCAGCAGCTTGATCAGCGCTTGACCACTTTCCACTCAGCCGATTGAAAAGCACGGACTGAGCCACGTCGCTTAAACAGCGCCTGCCAGCCGCTTCATCCATGCCTGTCAGCTGCTTGTTCATTGCCTTCTCAGCTGCGCGATCAGCGCCTACTCAGCCGCGAATCAGCCCCTACACAGCCGAGCGATCATAGTCTGTCAGCCTCTTTATCAGAGTCGGTCATCCGCTTGATCAGGACCTGTCAGCAAGTTGAAGAGTGCCTACTCAGCCGCGCAAATTGCATCTCTCAGCCAGTTGATCTGCACCTACTGAGCCCAGCAATCAACGCCTACTCAGCCGCCCGATCCGTGCCTGTCAGCCGCTTGAGAAGTACCTGTCATTCAGTTGATCAGCACCTCTCAGCCAGTTGATCACCACCTGTAAGCCACTGGATCAGGACCTGTCAGCCGCTTCATCAGCGCGTATCAGCTACTTAATTAACACTTCTCAGCCAGTTGATCGGCACCTGTTAGCCGTTTGATCAGCACCTGTCAGCCAGTTGATCAGCACCTGTAAGCCACTGGATCAGCACTTGTCAGCCGCTTCATCAGCACCGTTCAGCATCTTGATCAGCACCTATCAGCTGCTTAATTAACAGTTCTCATCCAGTTGATCAGCACCTGTGAGCCGCTTGATCAGCGCCTATCAGCCGCTTATTTAGCACCTGTCTAGCCAGTTGATTAGCACCTGTCAGCCGCTTAATCAGCACCTGTCAACAGCTTGATCAGCACCTGTCAGCAGCTTGATCAGCACATATCAGCTGCTTGATTTGCACCTGTCAGCCAGTTGATCAGCACCTCTCAGCCAGTTGATCAGCACCTGTAAGCCACTGGATCAGCGCCTGTTAGCCGCTTGATCATCGCCTTATCAGGTGCACGATCAGCGCCTACTCAGCTGCTTGATCAGAACCTGTCAGCCAGTTGATCGGCACCTGTCAGCCGCTTGATCAGCACCTGTCAGTAGCTTTATCAGCACTTATCAGCTGCTTGATTAGCACCTGTCAGCATGTTGATCAACACCTGTCAGCCGCTTCATTAGCAACTGTCAGCCAGTTGATCAGCACCTGTCAGCTGCTTGATCAGCACCTGTAAGCCGCTTAAACAGTGCCTGCCAGCCGCTTCATCAGTGCCTGTCACGTGCTTGATCATTGCCTTCTCAGCTGCGCGATCAGCGCCTACTCAGCCGCGAATCAGCCCCTCCACAACCGCGTGATCATAGTCTGTCTGCCTCTTTATCAGAGTCGGTGATCCGCTTGATCAGCACCTGTCAGCAAGTTGAAGACTGCCTACTCAGCCGCGCGAATTGCATCTCTCAGCCAGTTGATGTGCACCTACTGAGCCCAGCAATCAGCGCCTACTCAGCCGCCCGATCAGTGCCTGTCAGCCGCTTGAGAAGTACCTGTCAGCCGCTTGATCAGCACCTATCAGCAGCTTGATCAGCGCCTATGAGCTACTTAATTAACACTTCTCAGCCAGTTGATCAGCACCTGTTAGCCGCTTGATCAGCACCTATCAGCCAGTTGGTCAGCACCTGTCAGCTGCTTGATCAGCACCTGTAAGCCGCTTAAACAGCGCCTGCCAGCCGCTTCATCAGTGCCTGTCAGCTGCTTGATCAGCGACCACTTTGCTGCATGATCAGATCCTACACAGCCACGTGGTCAGTGACCCTCAGCCTGTTGATCAGACCCTGTCAGCCGCTTGATCATTTCCTGCTCTGCTGGTCATTCAGCGCCTGGTCAACCACGGCATCAGTGCCTGTCAGCCACTTGACCAGTGCCCACTCAGCTGATTGAAAAGCGCCTACGCAGCTGTGCGATAAGTGCCTCTCAGCCGCTTGACAATCACCTGTCAGAAGCTTGATCAGGGCCCATCAACCACTTGAACAGTACCTGTCAGCCAGTTGATCGACACCTGTCAGCCGCTTGATCAGCGCCTGTTAGCCACTTTATCATTCCCTAATCAGCTGCATGATCAGCGCCTATTCAGCCGCTTGATCAGTACCAGTCAGCCAGTTGATCAGCACCTGTCAGCTGCTTGATCAGCACCTGTCAGCAGCTTTATCAGCACCTATCAGCTGCTTGATTAGCCCCTGTAAGCCACTTGATCAGCAATTGTAAGACGCTTTTTATGCACCTGTCAGCAGCTTGATCAGTACCTGTCAGCCACTTGATCAGCACCTGTCAGCCAATATATCAGCAACTCTCAACAGCTTGATCAGTGCCCGCTTAGCTGTGTAATCAGAGCCTACTCCGCCACAGGGTCAGTGACCCTCAGCGGGCTGATCAGCGCCTGTCAGCGGCTTGATCATTTCCTGCTCTGATGGTCATTCAGCGCCTGGTCCACCACTAGATCAGTGCCTGTCAGCCCCTTGACCAGTGCCCACTCAGCTGATTGATAAACGCATACGCATCCACGTGATAAGCGCCTGTCAGCCACTTGAGAAGCATCTGTCAGCAACTTGATCAGTACCTGTCAGCCAGTTGATCAGCATCTGTCAGCCACTTCATTTGCACCTGTCAGCCACTTTATCAGCAACTGTCAGGAGCTAGGGCAGCCCCTATAAGCAGCTTGATCATTAACTGGCAGCCACATTATCAGCACGTGTTAGCCGCTGTATCAGAACCTGTCAACCGCTTGATCAGCACCTGTCAGCAGCTTGATGTGCGCCTATCAGCCTCTTGATTAGCACCTGTCAGCCAGTTGACCAGCACCTGTCAGCCGCTTGATCAGCGCCTATCAGTGGCTTGATTAGCCCCTGTCAGCCAGTTGATCAGCAATTGTCAGCCGCTTGTTAAGCACCTGTCAGCAGCTTGATCAGCGCATGACCACTTTTCACTCAGCCGTTTGCAATGCACCGTCTCAGCCGTGCGAATAGCATCTTTCAGCCAGTTGATCTGTGCGTACTGAGCCCCGCAGTCAGTGCCTACACAGTCGCCCGAACAGTGCTTTTCAGCCGCTTGACAACTACCTGTCAGCCACTTGATCAGCACCTGTCAGCAGCTTGATAAACGCGTGTCAGCCTCTTGATCAGCACCTAATCAGCCACTCGATGATCATTTACTCAGCCGCGCGATCATAACCTCAGCCTCTTGATCTGTGCCTACTCAGCCCCACGACCAGCGCCTACACAGCCATGCGATCTGCGCCTGACAGCCACTTGATCAACGACTATCAGCCGCTTGATCAGCACCTGTCAACCACTTTATCATCACCTGTCAGCCTGTTGATCAGCGCCTGTTAGCCGCTTGATCATCACATAATCAGCTGCATGATCAGCGCCTACTCAGCCAGTTGATCAGCACCTGTCAGCACCTTGATCAGCGCCTATAAGCTGCTTGATTAGCACCTGTCAGCCAGTTGATCACCACCTGTAAGCCACTGGATCAGCACCTGTCAGCCGCTTGATCAGCACCTTTCAGCCGCTTGATTAGACCCTGTCAGCCAGTTGACCAGCACCTGTCAGCCGCTTGATCAGCGCTTGTCAGCTGCTTGATCAGTGATTATCAGCCGTTAGATCAACATCTGTCAATGAATATCAGCACCTGTCAGCCGCTTGATCAGCGCCTGTCAGCCACTTTATGATCGCCTAATCAGCTGCACGATCAGCACCTACTCAACGGCTTGATCAGTACCTGTCAGCCACTTTATCAGTACCTGTCAGCCACTATATCAGCACCTTTCAACTGCTTGATCAGAGACCACTTTGCTGCGTCATCAGATCCTACTCAGCTACGTGAACATTGACCCTCAGCCTGTTGATCAGCGCCTGTCAGCCGCTTGATCATTTCCTGCTCTGCTGGTCATTCATCGCCTGGTCAACAACTTCATCAGTGCCTGTCAGCCACTTGACCAGTGCCCAGTCAGCTGATTGAAAAACGCCTACGCAGCCACGAGATAAGTGCCTCTCAGCCGCTTGATCAGGGCTTTCAGCCACTTGAAGAGTACCTATCAGCTAGTTGATCAGCACCTGTCAGCCCCTTGTTCAACGCCTATCAGCCGCTTGTCAGCACCTATCAGCCTCTTGATTAGCCCGTCAGCCAGGTGACGAGCAATTGTCAGCCGCTTGTTAAGCACCTGTCAGCAGCTTGATCAGCTCCTGTCAACAACTTGATAAACGAGTGTCAGCCTCTTGATCAGCACCTAATCAACCACGCGATGATCATTTACTCAGCCATGCGATCTGCTCCAGACAGCCACTTGATCAACGACTATCAGCTGCTTGATCAGCTCCTGTCAACCACTTTATCAGCACCTGTCAGCCGCTTGATCAGCGCCTGTTAGCCGCTTTATCATCGCCTAATCAGCTGCATGATCAGCGCCTACTCAGCCGCTTGATCAGTACCATTCAGCCAGTTGACCAGCACCTGTCAGCAGCTTGATCAGCGCCTATCAGCTGCTTGATTAGCACCTGTCAGCATGTTGATCAACACCTGTCAACTACATTTTTAGCAACTGTCAGCCAGTTGACCAGCACCTGTCAGCGGCTTGATCAGCACCTGTCAGCAGATTTATCAGCACCTATCAGCTGCTTGATTAGCACCTGTCAGCATGTTGATCAACACCTGTCAGCCGTTTCATTAGCAACTCTCAGCCAGTTGATCAGCAACTGTCAGCCGCTGGATTAGCACCTGTGAGCCAGTTGATCAGCACCTGTCTGCAGGTTGAAGAGTGCCTACTTAACCACGCGAATTGCATCTCTCACCCAGGTGATCTGCGCCTACTGAGCCCATCAATGAACGCCTACTCAGCCGCCCGATCAGTGCCTGTCAGCAGCTTGAGAAGTACCTATCATTCAGTTGATCAGCACCTCTCAGCCAGTTGATCACCACCTGTAAGCCACTGGATCAGGACCTGTCAGCAGCTTGATCAGCGCGTATCAGCTGCTTAATTAACACTTCTCAGCCAGTTGTTCAGCACCTGTTAGCCTCTTGATCAGGGTCTATCAGCCGCTTGATTAGCACCTGTCAGCCAGTTGATGAGCAGCTGTCAGCCGCTAATCAGCACCTGTCAGCAGCTTGATCAGCACCTGTCAGCATCTTTATCAGCACCTATCAGCTGCTTGATTAGCACCTGTCAGCATGTTGATCAGCACCTGTCAGCAGCTTGATCAGCACCTATCAGCTGCTTGATTAGCACCTGTCAGCATGTTGATAAATAACTGTCAGCCGCCTCATTAGCAACTGTCAGCCAGTTGATCAGCGCCTGTCAGCTGCTTGATAAGCACCTGTAAGCCGCTTAAGCAGCTCCTGCCAGCCGCTTGATCAGTGCCTCTCAGCTGTGCGATCAATGCCTACTCAGCCGCAAATCAGCCCCTACACATCCGTGTTATCATAGTCTGTCAGCCGCTTGATCAGAGACTGTCAGACGCTTGATCAGCGCCTAATCACCCCCTCCATCAGCGCCTATTGAGCGGCGATATCAGCACCTGTCAGCCGCTTGACAAGCACCTAAAAACCTCTTGTTCAACACCTAATTAGCTTGGCTATCAGTATTTACTGTTCCATGGGTTCAAAGCCTCAGCCGCATGATCTGTGCATACTCAGCCCCGTGATCAGTGCCTACTCAGCTGTGCGATATATGCCTGACAGCAGATTGAGAAGTACTCTCAGGCGCTTGATCAGCGATTATCAGCCGCTAGATCAACATCTGTCAACGACTTTATCAGCACCTGTAAGCTGTTTAAACAGCGCCTGCCAGCCGCTTCATCAGTGCCTGTCAGCTGCTTGATCATTGCCTTCTCAGCTGGACTATCAGCACCTACTGAGACGCGAATCAGCCCCTACACAGCCGCGTGATCATAGTCTGTCACCGTTTGATCAGAGACTCTCAGGCGCTTGATCAGGGCATAATCACCCCCTCCATCAGCGCCTATTGAGCGGGGCGATCAGCACCTGTCAGCCGCTTGACAAGCACCTATACACCACTTGATCAACATCTAATTAGCTTCACTCTCAGTATTTACTGAGCCATGCGATCATCGCCTCAGCCTCATGATCTGTGCATACTCAGCCCCGTGATCAGTGCCTACTCAGCCATGCGAAATGTGCCTGACAGCCGATTGAGAAGTACTGTCAGTCACTTGATCAGCGATAATCAGCCGCTAGATCAGCGATCATCAACCGCTAGTTCAGCATCTGTCAACGACTTTATCAGCACCTTTCAGCCGCTTGATCAGCGCCTTTCAGCCGCTTTATCATCGCCTAATCAGCTGCGCGATCAGCGCCTACTCAACCGCTTGATCAGTACCTGTCAGCCACTTTATCAGCACCTGTCGGCCACTATAACAGCACCTGTCAACTGCTTGATCAGCGACCAATTTGCTGCGTGATCAGATCCTTCTCAGCCACGTGATCAGTGACCTTCAGCCAGTTGATCAGCACCTGTAAGCCACGGGATCATGGCTTGTTAGCCGCTTGATCATCGCTTTATCAGCTGCACGATCAGCGCATACTCAGCTGCTTGATCAGAACCTGTCAGCCAGTTGACCAGCACCTGTCAGCCGCTTGATCAGCACCTGTCAGCAGGTTTATCAGCACCTATCAGCTGCTTGATTAGCACCTGTCCGCATGTTGAGCAGCTCCTGTCAGCCGCTTGATCATTTCCTGCTCTGCTGGTCATTCAGCGCCTGGTCAACCACTTCATCAGTGCCTGTCAGCCACTTGACCAGTGCCCACTCAGCTGATTGAAAAGCACCTATGCAGCCGCGTGATAAGTGCCTCTCAGCCGCTAGACAAGCACCTGTCAGAAGCTTGATCGGGGCCTGTCAGCCACTTGAATAGTACCTATCAGCCAGTTGATCAGCACCTGTCATCCGCTTGATCAGCACCTGTCAGCAGATTTATCAGCACCTACCAGCTGCTTGATTAGCACCTGTCAGCATGTTGATCAACACCTGTCAGCCACTTCATTAGCAACTGTCAGCCAGTTGATCAGCACCTGTCAGCTGCTTGATCAGCACCTGTAAGCCGCTTGATCAGCACCTGTAAGCCTCTTAAAAAACGCCTGCCAGTCGCTTCATCAATGCCTGTCAGCGCTTGATCAGTGCCTTCTCAGCTGCACGATCAATGCCTACTGAGCCTTGAATGAGCCCCTACACAGCCGCGTGATCAGAGACTGTCAGACGCTTGATCAGCGCATAATCACCTCCTCGATCAATGCCTATTGAGCAGCCCAATCAGCACCTGTCAGCTGCTTGACAAGCACCTATAAACCACTTGATCAACACCTAATTAGATTCACTATCAGTATTTACTGAGCCATGTGATCATCGCCTCAGCCGCATGATCTGTGCCTACTGAGCCCCGCGATCAGGGCCTAATCAGCCGTGCAATATGTGCCTGACAGCCGAATGCGAAGTACTGTCAGCCGCTTGATCAGCGATCATCAGCCGCTAGATCAGCATCTGCCAACGGCTTTATCAGCACCTTTCAGCCGCTTGACCAGCGAGTATCAGCCGCTAGATCAACATCTGTCAACGACTTTATCAGCACCTGTCAGTTGCTTGATCAGCGCCTGTCAGCCGCTTTATCATCACCTAATCAGCTGCGCGATCAGCGCCTACTCAACCGCTTCATCACTACCTGGGAGCCACTTTATCAGCACCTGTCAGCCACTATATCAGCACCTGTCAACTGCTTGATCAGCGACCAATTTTCTGCGTGATCAGATCCTACTCAGCCATGTGATCAGATCCTACTCAGCCACGTGATCAGTGACCCTCAGCCGGTTGATCATTTCCTGCTCTGCTGGTCATTCAGCGCCTGGTCAACCACTTCATCAGTGCCTGTCAGCCACTTGACCAGTGCCCACTCAGCTGACTGAAAAGCGCCTACGCAGCCGCGCGATAAGTGCCTCTCAGCCGCTTGACAAGCACCTGTCAGAAGCTTGATCAGGGCCTATCAGCCACTTGTATAGTACCTATCAGCCAGTTGATCAGCACCTGTCAGCCGCTTGATCAGCGCCTATCAGTGGCTTGATTAGCCCCTGTCAGCCAGTTGATCAGCAATTGTCAGCCGCTTGTTAAGCACCTGTCAGCAGCTTGATCAGCGCTTGACCACTTTCCACTCAGCCGATTGAAAAGCACGGACTGAGCCACGTCGCTTAAACAGCGCCTGCCAGCCTCTTCATCCGTGCCTGTCAGCTGCTTGATCATTGCCTTCTCAGCTGCGCGATCAGCGCCTACTCAGCCGCGAATCAGCCCCTACACAGCCGCGTGATCATAGTCTGTCAGCCTCTTTATCAGAGTCGGTCATCCGCTTGATCAGCACCTGTCAGCAAGTTGAAGAGTGCCTACTCAGCCGCGCAAATTGCATCTCTCAGCCAGTTGATCTGCACCTACTGAGCCCAGCAATCAACGCCTACTCAGCCGCCCGATCCGTGCCTGTCAGCCGCTTGAGAAGTACCTGTCATTCAGTTGATCAGCACCTCTCAGCCAGTTGATCACCACCTGTAAGCCACTGGATCAGGACCTGTCAGCCGCTTCATCAGCGCGTATCAGCTACTTAATTAACATTTCTCAGCCAGTTGATCGGCACCTGTTAGCCGTTTGATCAGCACCTGTCAGCCAGTTGATCAGCACCTGTAAGCCACTGGATCAGCACCTGTCAGCCGCTTCATCAGCACCGTTCAGCATCTTGATCAGCACCTATCAGCTGCTTAATTAACACTTCTCATCCAGTTGATCAGCACCTGTGAGCCGCTTGATCAGCGCCTATCAGCCGCTTATTTAGCACCTGTCTAGCCAGTTGATTAGCACCTGTCAGCCGCTTAATCAGCACCTGTCAACAGCTTGATCAGCACCTGTCAGCAGCTTGATCAGCACATATCAGCTGCTTGATTTGCACCTGTCACCATCTTGATCAACACCTGTTAGCCGCTTCATTAGCAACTGTCAGCCAGTTGATCAGCACCTGTCAGCTACTTGATCAGCACCTGTAAGCCACTTAAACAGCGCCTGCCAGCCATTTGATCAGTGCCTTCTCAGCCCCGGAATCAGTGCCTAACCGGCCGTGCGATATGTGCCTGACAGCCGATTGCGAAGTACTGTCAGCCGAATGATCAGCGATTATCAGCCGGTAGATCAGCATCTGTCAACGACTTTATCAGCACATTTCAGCCGCTTGATGAGCGCCTGTCAGCCGCATGATCAGCGATTATCAGCAGTTAGATCAACATCTGTCAACGACTTTATCAGCACCTGTCAGCCACTTGATCAGCGCCTGTCAGCCACTTGATCATTTCCTGCTCTGCTGGTCATTCAGCCCCTGGTCAACCACTTCATCAGTGCCTGTCAGCCACTTGACCAGTGGCCACTCAGCTGATTGAAAAGCGCCTACACAGCTGCGCGTTACGTGCCTCTCAGCCGCTTGACAAGCACCTGTCAGAAGCTTGATCAGGGCCTATCAGCCACTTGAATACTACCTATCAGCCAGTTGATCAGCACCTGTCAGCACCTTGATCAGCGCCTATCAGCCGCTTGATTAGCATCTGTCAGCTGCTTGATGAGCGCCTATCAGGCGCTTGATTAGCACCTGTCAGCAACTTGACCAGCACCTGTCAGCCGCTTGATCAGCGATTATCAGCCGCTAGATCAGCACCTGTCAACCACTTTATCATCACCTGTCAGCCGCTTGATCAGCGCCTGTTAGCCGCTTTATCATCGCCTAAACAGCAGCCTGATCAGCACCTACTCAGCCGCTTGATCAGTACCAGTCAGCCAGTTGATCAACACCTGTCAGCAGCTTGATCAGCGCCTATCAACTGCTTGATTAGCACCTGTCAGCCAGTTGATCAGCACCTCTCAGCCAGTTGATCAGCACCTGTAAGCCACTGGATCAGCGCCTGTTAGCCGCTTGATCATCGCCTTATCAGGTGCACGATCAGCGCCTACTCAGCTGCTTGATCAGAACCTGTCAGCCAGTTGATCGGCACCTGTCAGCCGCTTGATCAGCACCTGTCAGTAGCTTTATCAGCACTTATCAGCTGCTTGATTAGCACCTGTCAGCATGTTGATCAACACCTGTCAGCCGCTTCATTAGCAACTGTCAGCCAGTTGATCAGCACCTGTCAGCTGCCTGATCGGCACCTATACGCCGCTTAAACAGCGCCTGCCAGCCGCTTCATCAATGCCTGTCAGCGCTTGATCAGTGCCTTCTCAGCTGTGCGATCAATGCCTACTGAGCCTCGAATCAGCCCCTACACAGCCGCGTAATCATAGTCTGTCTGCCGCTTGATCAGAGACTGTCAGACGCTTGATCAGCGCCTAATCACCCCCCGATCAGCGCCTATTGAGTGGCGCAATCAGCACCTGTCAGCTGCTTGACAAGCACCTATAAACCACTTGATCAACACCTAATAAGATTCACTATGAGTATTTACTGAGCCATGCAATCATCGCCTCAGCCGCATGATCTGTGCCTAATCAGCCGTGCGATATGTGCCTGAGAGCCGAATGCGAAGTACTCTCAGCCGCTTGATCGGCGATCATCAGCCGCTAGATCGGCATCTGCCAACGACTTTATCAGCACCTTTCAGCCGCTTGATCAGCGCCTGTCAGCCTCTTGATCAGCGATTATCAGGCGCTAGATCAACATCTGTCAACGACTTTATCAGCACCTGTCAGCTGCTTGATCAGCGCCTGTTAGCCGCTTTAACATCACCTAATCAGCTGCATGATCAGCGCCTACTCAGCCGCTTGATCAGTACCAGTAAGCCAGTTGATCAGCACCTGTCAGCAGCTTGATCAGCGCCTATCAGGTGATTGATTAGCAACTGTCAGCATGTTGATCAACACCTGTCAACCGCTTTTTTAGCAACTGTCAGCCAGTTGATCAGCCACTGTCAGCCGCTGGATAAGCACCTGTCAGCCAGTTGATCAGCACCTGTCAGCTGCTTGATCAGCACCTGTAAGCTGCTTAAACACCGCCTGCCAGCCGCTTCATCAGTGCCCGTAAGCTGCTTGATCATTGCCTTCTCAGGTGCACGATCAGCCCCTACTCAGCTGCGAATCAGCCCCTACACAGCAGCGTGATCATAGGCTGTCAGCCTCTTTATCAGAGTCGGTCATCCGCTTCATCAGCACCTGTCAGCAGGCTGAAGAGTGCCTACTCAGCCGCGCGAATTGCATCTCTCAGCTAGTTGATCTGCGCCTACTGAGCCCCGCAATCAGCGCCTACTCAGCCGCCCGATCAGTGCCTGTCAGCCGCTTGAGAAGTACCTGGCTGCCAGTTGATTAGCAGCTCTCAGCCAGTTGAACACCACCTGTAAGCCACTGGATCAGCACCTGTCAGCCGCTTGATCAGCACTTATCAGCAGCTTGATCAGCGCCTATCAGCTGCTTAATTTACACTTCTGAGCCAGTTGATCAGCACCTGTCAGCCGCTTGCTCAGCGCCTAACAGCCGCTTGATGAGCACCTGTCAGGCAGTTGATTAGCACCTGTCAGCCGCTTGATCAGCACCTATCAGCAGCTTGATCAGCGCCTATCATCTGCTTAGTTAACACTTCTGAGCCACTTGATCAGCACCTGCCAGCAGCTTGATGAGTGCCTATCAGCCGCTTGATTAGCACCTGTCAGCCAGTTGATCAGCACCTGTCAGCCCATTGATCAGCGCCTATCAGCCGCTTGATCAGCACCTGTCAGCCGCTTGATGAGTGCCTATCAGCCGCTTGATTAGCACCTGTCAGCCAGTTGACCAGCACCTGTCAGCCTCTTGATAAGTGCCTATCAGTGGCTTGATTAGCCCCTGTCAGCCAGTTGATCAGCACCTGTCAGCTGCTTCATTTGCACCTGTCAGCCAGTTGAACAGCACCTGTCAGCCCCTTGATCATCGCCTATCAGCCGTGTGATTAGCACCTGTCAGCCAGTTGATCAGCACCTGTCAGCCTCTTGATCAGAACCTGTCAGCAGCTTGATCATCGCCTATCAGCTGCTTGACTAGCAACTGTCAGCATGTTGATCAACACCTGTCAGCCGCTTCATTAGCAACTGTCAGCCAGTTGATCAGCACCTGTCAGCTGCCTGATCAGCACCTATAAGCCGCTTAAAGAGTGCCTGCCAGCCGCTTCATCAATGCCTGTCAGCGCTTGATCAGTGCCTTCTCAGCTGTGCGATCAATGCCTACTGAGCCTCGAATCAGCCCCTACACAGCCGCGTAATCATAGTCTGTCAGACGCTTGATCAGCGCCTAATCACCCCCCGATCAGCGCCTATTGAGTGGCGCAATCAGCACCTGTCAGCTGCTTGACAAGCACCTATAAACCACTTGATCAACACCTAATAAGATTCACTATGAGTATTTACTGAGCCATGCAATCATCGCCTCAGCCGCATGATCTGTGCCTAATCAGCCGTGCGATATGTGCCTGAGAGCCGAATGCGAAGTACTCTCAGCCGCTTGATCGGCGATCATCAGCCGCTAGATCGGCATCTGCCAACGACTTTATCAGCACCTTTCAGCCGCTTGATCAGCGCCTGTCAGCCTCTTGATCAGCGATTATCAGGCGCTAGATCAACATCTGTCAACGACTTTATCAGCACCTGTCAGCTGCTTGATCAGCGCCTGTTAGCCGCTTTAACATCACCTAATCAGCTGCATGATCAGCGCCTACTCAGCCGCTTGATCAGTACCAGTAAGCCAGTTGATCAGCACCTGTCAGCAGCTTGATCAGCCCGTATCAGGTGATTGATTAGCAACTGTCAGCATGTTGATCAACACCTGTCAACCGCTTTTTTAGCAACTGTCAGCCAGTTGATCAGCCACTGTCAGCCGCTGGATAAGCACCTGTCAGCCAGTTGATCAGCACCTGTCAGCTGCTTGATCAGCACCTGTAAGCCGCTTAAACACCGCCTGCCAGCCGCTTCATCAGTGCCCGTAAGCTGCTTGATCATTGCCTTCTCAGGTGCACGATCAGCCCCTACTCAGCTGCGAATCAGCCCCTACACAGCAGCGTGATCATAGGCTGTCAGCCTCTTTATCAGAGTCGGTCATCCGCTTCATCAGCACCTGTCAGCAGGTTGAAGAGTGCCTACGCAGCCGCGCGAATTGCATCTCTCAGCTAGTTGATCTGCGCCTACTGAGCCCCGCAATCAGCGCCTACTCAGCCGCCCGATGAGTGCCTGTCAGCCGCTTGAGAAGTACCTGGCTGCCAGTTGATTAGCAGCTCTCAGCCAGTTGAACACCACCTGTAAGCCACTGGATCAGCACCTGTCAGCCGCTTGATCAGCACTTATCATCAGCTTGATCAGTGCCTATCAGCTGCTTAATTTGCACTTCTGAGCCAGTTGATCAGCACCTGTCAGCCGCTTGATTAGCACCTGTCAGCCAGTTGATTAGCACCTGTCAGCCGCTTGATCAGCACCTATCAGCAGCTTGATCAGCGCCTATGAGCTGCTTAGTTAACACTTCTGAGCCACTTGATCAGCACCTGCCAGCAGCTTGATGAGTGCCTATCAGCCGCTTGATTAGAACCTGTCAGCCAGTTGATGAGTGCCTATCAGCCGCTTGATTAGCACCTGTCAGCCAGTTGATCAGCACCTGAGAGTCGCTTCATTAGCACCTGTCAGCCAGTTGATCAGCACCTGTCATCCACTTGATCAGCACCTGTCAGCAGGTTGATCAGTGCGTATCAGCTGCTTGATTAACACCTGTCAGTCTATTGATCATCACCTGCCAACCGCTAGATCAGCACCCACTTTGCTGCATGAACAGAGCCTACTCAGCCACGCGGTCAGTGACTCTCAGCCGGTTGATCTCCTGTCAGGCGCTTGATCATTTCCTGCTATGCTGGTCATTCAACGCCTGGTCAACCACTTGATCAGTGTCAGTCAGCCGCTTGACCACTTTCCACTCAGCGGATTGAAAAGCACTGACTCAGCCACGCAAATAGCATCTCTCAGCCCATTGATCTGCTCCTACTGAGCCCCACGATCAGCACCTACACAGCCGCTCGATCAGTGACTGTCAGCCTCTTGAGAAGTACCTGTCAGCCACTTGATCAGCACCTGTCAGCCGCTTGATAAATGCGTGTCAGCAGCTTGATCAGTACCTGTCAGCCACTTTATCAGCACCTGTCAGCCAATATATCAGCAGCTCTCAACAGCTAGATCAGTGCCCGCTTAGCTGCGTAATCAGAGCCTACTCCGCCACAGGATCAGTGACCCTCAGCCGGCTGATCAGCGCCTGTCAGCGGCTTGATCATTTCCTGCTCTGATGGTCATTCAGCGCCTGGTCTACCACTAGATCAGTGCCTGTCAGCCCCTTGACCAGTGCCCACTCAGCTGATTGATAAACGCATACGCATCCACGTGATAAGCGCCTGTCAGCCACTTGAGAAGCATCTGTCAGCAACTTGATCAGGGCCTATCAGCCACTTGATCAGTACCTGTCAGCCAGTTGATCAGCACCTGTCAGCCACTTCATTTGCACCTGTCAGCCACTTTATCAGCAACTGTAAGGCGCTAGGGCAGCCCCTATAAGCAGCTTGATCATTAACTGTCAGCCACATTATCAGCACCTGTTGGCCGCTGTATCAGAACCTGTCAACCGCTTGATCAGCACCTGTCAGCAGCTTTATCAGCACCTGTCAGCAGCTAGATCAGCACCTGTCAGCAGCTTGATCAGCACCTATCAGCTGCTTGATTAGCACCTGTCAGCATGTTTATCAACACCTGTGAGCCGCTTCATTAGCAACTGTCAGCCAGTTGATCAGCACCTGTCAGCTGCATGATCAGCACCTGTAAGCCGCTTAAACAGCGCCTGCCAGCCGCTTGATCAGTGCCTTCTCAGCTGCGCGATCAGCGCCTACTCAGCCGCGAATCAGCCCCTACACAGCCGCGTGATCATAGTCTGTCAGCCTCTTTATCAGAGTCGGTCATCCGCTTGATCAGCACCTGTCAGCAGGTTGAAGAGTGCCTACTCAGCCGCGTGAATTGCATCTCTCAGCCAGTTGATCTGCGCCTACTGAGCCCCGCAATCAGCGCCTACTCAGCCGCCCGATCAGTGCCTGTCAGCCGCTTGAGAAATACCTGTCAGCCAGTTGATCAGCACCTCTCAGCCAGTTGATCACCACCTGTAAGCCACTGGATCAGCACCTGTCAACCGCTTGATCAGCAAAATTCAGCAGCTTGATCAGCACCATTCAGCAGCTTGATCAGCACCTATAAGATGCTTAATTATCACTTCTCCGCCAGTTCATCAGCACCTGTCAGCCGCTTAATCAGCACCTGTCAGCAGCTAGATCAGCACCTGTCAGCAGCTTGATCAGCACCTATCAGCTGCTTGATTAGCACCTGTCAGCATGTTTATCAACACCTGTGAGCCGCTTCATTAGCAACTGTCAGCCAGTTGATCAGCACCTGTCAGCTGCATGATCAGAACCTGTAAGCCGCTTAAACAGCGCCTGCCAGCCGCTTGATCAGTGCCTTCTCAGCTGCGCGATCAGCGCCTACTCAGCCGCGAATCAGCCCCTACACAGCCGCGTGATCATAGTCTGTCAGCCTCTTTATCAGAGTCGGTCATCCGCTTGATCAGCACCTGTCAGCAGGTTGAAGAGTGCCTACTCAGCCGTGCGAATAGCATCTCTCAGCCAGTTGATCTGCACCTACTGAGACCTGCAATCACCGCCTACTCAGCCGCCCGATTAGTGCCTGTCAGCTGCTTGAGAAGTAACTGTCAGCCAGTTGATCAGCACCTCTCAGCCAGTTGATCACCACCTGTAAGCCACTGGATCAGCACCTGTCAGCCGCTTGATCAGCACCGTTCAGCAGCTTGATCAGCACCTATCAGCTGCTTAATTAACACTTCTCAGCCAGTTGATCAGCACCTGTTAGCCGCTTGATCAGCGCCTATCAGCCGCTTAATCAGCACCTACCAGCTGCTTGATTAGCACCTGTCAGCATGTTGATCAACACCTGTCAGCCGCTTCATTAGCAACTGTCAGCCAGTTGATCAGCACCTGTCAGCTGCCTGATCGGCACCTATAAGCCGCTTAAACAGCGCCTGCCAGCCGCTTCATCAATGCCTGTCAGCGCTTGATCAGTGCCTTCTCAGCTGTGCGATCAATGCCTACTGAGCCTCGAATCAGCCCCTACACAGCCGCGTAATCATAGTCTGTCTGCCGCTTGATCAGAGACTGTCAGACGCTTGATCAGCGCCTAATCACCCCCCGATCAGCGCCTATTGAGCGGCGCAATCAGCACCTGTCAGCTGCTTGACAAGCACCTATAAACCACTTGATCAACACCTAATAAGATTCACTATGAGTATTTACTGAGCCATGCAATCATCGCCTCAGCCGCATGATCTGTGCCTAATCAGCCGTGCGATATGTGCCTGAGAGCCGAATGCGAAGTACTCTCAGCCGCTTGATCGGCGATCATCAGCCGCTAGATCGGCATCTGCCAACGACTTTATCAGCACCTTTCAGCCGCTTGATCAGCGCCTGTCAGCCTCTTGATCAGCGATTATCAGGCGCTAGATCAACATCTGTCAATGACTTTATCAGCACCTGTCAGCTGCTTGATCAGCGCCTGTTAGCTGCTTTAACATCACCTAATCAGCTGCATGATCAGCGCCTACTCAGCCGCTTGATCAGTACCAGTAAGCCAGTTGATCAGCACCTGTCAGCAGCTTGATCAGCGCCTATCAGGTGATTGATTAGCAACTGTCAGCATGTTGATCAACACCTGTCAACCGCTTTTTTAGCAACTGTCAGCCAGTTGATCAGCCACTGTCAGCCGCTGGATAAGCACCTGTCAGCCAGTTGATCAGCACCTGTCAGCTGCTTGATCAGCACCTGTAAGCTGCTTAAACACCGCCTGCCAGCCGCTTCATCAGTGTCCATAAGCTGCTTGATCATTGCCTTCTCAGATGCACGATCAACCCCTACTCAGCTGCGAATCAGCCCCTACACAGCAGCGTGATCATAGGCTGTCAGCCTCTTTATCAGAGTCGGTCATCTGCTTGATCAGCACCTGTCAGCAGGCTGAAGAGTGCCTACTCAGCCGCGCGAATTGCATCTCTCAGCTAGTTGATCTGCGCCTACTGAGCCCCGCAATCAGCGCCTACTCAGCCGCCCGATCAGTGCCTGTCAGCCGCTTGAGAAGTACCTGGCTGCCAGTTGATTAGCAGCTCTCAGCCAGTTGAACACCACCTGTAAGCCACTGGATCAGCACCTGTCAGCCGCTTGATCAGCACTTATCAGCAGCTTGATCAGCGCCTATCAGCTGCTTAATTTACACTTCTGAGCCAGTTGATCAGCACCTGTGAGCCGCTTGATCAGCGCCTAACAGCCGCTTGATTAGCACCTGTCAGGCAGTTGATTAGCACCTGTCAGCCGCTTGATCAGCACCTATCAGCAGCTTGATCAGCGCCTATCATCTGCTTAGTTAACACTTCTGAGCCACTTGATCAGCACCTGCCAGCAGCTTGATGAGTGCCTATCAGCCGCTTGATTAGCACCTGTCAGCCAGTTGATCAGCACCTGTCAGCCCATTGATCAGCGCCTATCAGCCGCTTGATCAGCACCTGTCAGCCGCTTGATGAGTGCCTATCAGTGGCTTGATTAGCCCCTGTCAGCCAGTTGATCAGCACCTGTCAGCTGCTTCATTTGCACCTGTCAGCCAGTTGAACAGCACCTGTCAGCCCCTTGATCATCGCCTATCAGCCGTGTGATTAGCACCTGTCAGCCAGTTGATCAGCACCTGTCAGCCTCTTGATCAGAACCTGTCAGCAGCTTGATCATCGCCTATCAGCTCCTTGATTAGCACTGGTCCGCCAGTTGATCAGCACCTGCCTACCGATTGATCAGTGCCTGTCAGCTGCTTGATCATTGCATTCTCAGCTGCGCAATCAGCACCTATCAGCTGCTTGTTTAGCACCTGTCAGCCAGTTGATCAGCACCTGTCAGCACCTTGATCATCGCCTTTCAGCCGCTTGATTAGCACCTGTCAGCCAGATGATCAGCACCTGTCAGCAGATTGATCAGGGCCTATCAGCCACTTGATTAGCACCTGTCAGCCAGTTGATCAGCACCTGTCAGCAGATTGATCAGGGCCTCTCAGCCACTTGATTAGCACCTGTCAGCCAGTTGATCAGCACCTGAGAGTCGCTTCATTAGCACCTGTCAGCCAGTTGATCAGCACCTGTCATCCACTTGATCAGCACCTGTCAGCAGGTTGATCAGTGCGTATCAGCTGCTTGATTAACACCTGTCAGTCTATTGATCATCACCTGCCAACCGCTAGATCAGCACCCACTTTGCTGCATGAACAGAGCCTACTCAGCCACGTGGTCAGTGACGCTCAGCCGGTTGATCTTCTCCTGTCAGGCGCTTGATCATTTCCTGCTATTCTGGTCATTCAGCGCCTGGTCAACCACTTGATCAGTGTCAGTCAGCCGCTTGACCACTTTCCACTCAGCGGATTGAAAAGCACTGACTCAGCCACGCAAATAGCATCTCTCAGCCCGTTGATCTGCTCCTACTGAGCCCCACGATCAGCACCTACACAGCCGCTCGATCAGTGACTGTCAGCCTCTTGAGAAGTACCTGTCAGCCACTTGATCAGCACCTGTCAGCCGCTTGATAAATGCGTGTCAGCAGCTTGATCAGTACCTGTCAGCCACTTTATCAGCACCTGTCAGCCAATATATCAGCAGCTCTCAACAGCTTGATCAGTGCCCGCTTAGCTGCGTAATCAGAGCCTACTCCGCCACAGGATCAGTGACCCTCAGCCGGCTGATCAGCGCCTGTCAGCGGCTTGATCATTTCCTGCTCTGATGGTCATTCAGCGCCTGGTCTACCACTAGATCAGTGCCTGTCAGCCCCTTGACCAGTGCCCACTCAGCTGATTGATAAACGCATACGCATCCACGTGATAAGCGCCTGTCAGCCACTTGAGAAGCATCTGTCAGCAACTTGATCAGGGCCTATCAGCCACTTGATCAGTACCTGTCAGCCAGTTGATCAGCACCTGTCAGCCACTTCATTTGCACCTGTCAGCCACTTTATCAGCAACTGTAAGGCGCTAGGGCAGCCTCTATAAGCAGCTTGATCATTAACTGTCAGCCACATTATCAGCACCTGTTGGCCGCTGTATCAGAACCTGTCAACCGCTTGATCAGCACCTGTCAGCAGCTTTATCAGCACCTGTCAGCAGCTAGATCAGCACCTGTCAGCAGCTTGATCAGCACCTATCAGCTGCTTGATTAGCACCTGTCAGCATGTTTATCAACACCTGTGAGCCGCTTCATTAGCAACTGTCAGCCAGTTGATCAGCACCTGTCAGCTGCATGATCAGCACCTGTAAGCCGCTTAAACAGCGCCTGCCAGCCGCTTGATCAGTGCCTTCTCAGCTGCGCGATCAGCGCCTACTCAGCCGCGAATCAGCCCCTACACAGCCGCGTGATCATAGTCTGTCAGCCTCTTTATCAGAGTCGGTCATCCGCTTGATCAGCACCTGTCAGCAGGTTGAAGAGTGCCTACTCAGCCGCGTGAATTGCATCTCTCAGCCAGTTGATCTGCGCCTACTGAGCCCCGCAATCAGCGCCTACTCAGCCGCCCGATCAGTGCCTGTCAGCCGCTTGAGAAATACCTGTCAGCCAGTTGATCAGCACCTCTCAGCCAGTTGATCACCACCTGTAAGCCACTGGATCAGCACCTGTCAACCGCTTGATCAGCAAAATTCAGCAGCTTGATCAGCACCATTCAGCAGCTTGATCAGCACCTATAAGATGCTTAACTATCACTTCTCCGCCAGTTCATCAGCACCTGTCAGCCGCTTAATCAGCACCTGTCAGCAGCTAGATCAGCACCTGTCAGCAGCTTGATCAGCACCTATCAGCTGCTTGATTAGCACCTGTCAGCATGTTTATCAACACCTGTGAGCCGCTTCATTAGCAACTGTCAGCCAGTTGATCAGCACCTGTCAGCTGCATGATCAGAACCTGTAAGCCGCTTAAACAGCGCCTGCCAGCCGCTTGATCAGTGCCTTCTCAGCTGCGCGATCAGCGCCTACTCAGCCGCGAATCAGCCCCTACACAGCCGCGTGATCATAGTCTGTCAGCCTCTTTATCAGAGTCGGTCATCCGCTTGATCAGCACCTGTCAGCAGGTTGAAGAGTGCCTACTCAGCCGTGCGAATAGCATCTCTCAGCCAGTTGATCTGCACCTACTGAGACCTGCAATCACCGCCTACTCAGCCGCCCGATTAGTGCCTGTCAGCTGCTTGAGAAGTACCTGTCAGCCAGTTGATCAGCACCTCTCAGCCAGTTGATCACCACCTGTAAGCCACTGGATCAGCACCTGTCAGCCGCTTGATCAGCACCGTTCAGCAGCTTGATCAGCACCTATCAGCTGCTTAATTAACACTTCTCAGCCAGTTGATCAGCACCTGTTAGCCGCTTGATCAGCGCCTATCAGCCGCTTAATCAGCACCTACCAGCTGCTTGATTAGCACCTGTCAGCATGTTGATCAACACCTGTCAGCCGCTTCATTAGCAACTGTCAGCCAGTTGATCAGCACCTGTCAGCTGCCTGATCGGCACCTATAAGCCGCTTAAACAGCGCCTGCCAGCCGCTTCATCAATGCCTGTCAGCGCTTGATCAGTGCCTTCTCAGCTGTGCGATCAATGCCTACTGAGCCTCGAATCAGCCCCTACACAGCCGCGTAATCATAGTCTGTCTGCCGCTTGATCAGAGACTGTCAGACGCTTGATCAGCGCCTAATCACCCCCCGATCAGCGCCTATTGAGCGGCGCAATCAGCACCTGTCAGCTGCTTGACAAGCACCTATAAACCACTTGATCAACACCTAATAAGATTCACTATGAGTATTTACTGAGCCATGCAATCATCGCCTCAGCCGCATGATCTGTGCCTAATCAGCCGTGCGATATGTGCCTGAGAGCCGAATGCGAAGTACTCTCAGCCGCTTGATCGGCGATCATCAGCCGCTAGATCGGCATCTGCCAACGACTTTATCAGCACCTTTCAGCCGCTTGATCAGCGCCTGTCAGCCTCTTGATCAGCGATTATCAGGCGCTAGATCAACATCTGTCAATGACTTTATCAGCACCTGTCAGCTGCTTGATCAGCGCCTGTTAGCTGCTTTAACATCACCTAATCAGCTGCATGATCAGCGCCTACTCAGCCGCTTGATCAGTACCAGTAAGCCAGTTGATCAGCACCTGTCAGCAGCTTGATCAGCGCCTATCAGGTGATTGATTAGCAACTGTCAGCATGTTGATCAACACCTGTCAACCGCTTTTTTAGCAACTGTCAGCCAGTTGATCAGCCACTGTCAGCCGCTGGATAAGCACCTGTCAGCCAGTTGATCAGCACCTGTCAGCTGCTTGATCAGCACCTGTAAGCTGCTTAAACACCGCCTGCCAGCCGCTTCATCAGTGTCCATAAGCTGCTTGATCATTGCCTTCTCAGATGCACGATCAACCCCTACTCAGCTGCGAATCAGCCCCTACACAGCAGCGTGATCATAGGCTGTCAGCCTCTTTATCAGAGTCGGTCATCGGCTTGATCAGCACCTGTCAGCAGGCTGAAGAGTGCCTACTCAGCCGCGCGAATTGCATCTCTCAGCTAGTTGATCTGCGCCTACTGAGCCCCGCAATCAGCGCCTACTCAGCCGCCCGATCAGTGCCTGTCAGCCGCTTGAGAAGTACCTGGCTGCCAGTTGATTAGCAGCTCTCAGCCAGTTGAACACCACCTGTAAGCCACTGGATCAGCACCTGTCAGCCGCTTGATCAGCACTTATCAGCAGCTTGATCAGCGCCTATCAGCTGCTTAATTTACACTTCTGAGCCAGTTGATCAGCACCTGTCAGCCGCTTGATCAGCGCCTAACAGCCGCTTGATTAGCACCTGTCAGGCAGTTGATTAGCACCTGTCAGCCGCTTGATCAGCACCTATCAGCAGCTTGATCAGCGCCTATCATCTGCTTAGTTAACACTTCTGAGCCACTTGATCAGCACCTGCCAGCAGCTTGATGAGTGCCTATCAGCCGCTTGATTAGCACCTGTCAGCCAGTTGATCAGCACCTGTCAGCCCATTGATCAGCGCCTATCAGCCGCTTGATCAGCACCTGTCAGCCGCTTGATGAGTGCCTATCAGCCGCTTGATTAGCACCTGTCAGCCAGTTGACCAGCACCTGTCAGCCGCTTGATAAGTGCCTATCAGTGGCTTGATTAGCCCCTGTCAGCCAGTTGATCAGCACCTGTCAGCTGCTTCATTTGCACCTGTCAGCCAGTTGAACAGCACCTGTCAGCCCCTTGATCATCGCCTATCAGCCGTGTGATTAGCACCTGTCAGCCAGTTGATCAGCACCTGTCAGCCTCTTGATCAGAACCTGTCAGCAGCTTGATCATCGCCTATCAGCTCCTTGATTAGCACTGGTCCGCCAGTTGATCAGCACCTGCCTACCGATTGATCAGTGCCTGTCAGCTGCTTGATCATTGCATTCTCAGCTGCGCAATCAGCACCTATCAGCTGCTTGTTTAGCACCTGTCAGCCAGTTGATCAGCACCTGTCAGCACCTTGATCATCGCCTTTCAGCCGCTTGATTAGCACCTGTCAGCCAGATGATCAGCACCTGTCAGCAGATTGATCAGGGCCTATCAGCCACTTGATTAGCACCTGTCAGCCAGTTGATCAGCACCTGTCAGCAGATTGATCAGGGCCTCTCAGCCACTTGATTAGCACCTGTCAGCCAGTTGATCAGCACCTGAGAGTCGCTTCATTAGCACCTGTCAGCCAGTTGATCAGCACCTGTCATCCACTTGATCAGCACCTGTCAGCAGGTTGATCAGTGCGTATCAGCTGCTTGATTAACACCTGTCAGTCTATTGATCATCACCTGCCAACCGCTAGATCAGCACCCACTTTGCTGCATGAACAGAGCCTACTCAGCCACGTGGTCAGTGACGCTCAGCCGGTTGATCTTCTCCTGTCAGGCGCTTGATCATTTCCTGCTATTCTGGTCATTCAGCGCCTGGTCAACCACTTGATCAGTGTCAGTCAGCCGCTTGACCACTTTCCACTCAGCGGATTGAAAAGCACTGACTCAGCCACGCAAATAGCATCTCTCAGCCCGTTGATCTGCTCCTACTGAGCCCCACGATCAGCACCTACACAGCCGCTCGATCAGTGACTGTCAGCCTCTTGAGAAGTACCTGTCAGCCACTTGATCAGCACCTGTCAGCCGCTTGATAAACGCGTGTCAGCAGCTTGATCAGTACCTGTCAGCCACTTTATCAGCACCTGTCAGCCAATATATCAGCAGCTCTCAACAGCTTGATCAGTGCCCGCTTAGCTGCGTAATCAGAGCCTACTCCGCCACAGGATCAGTGACCCTCAGCCGGCTGATCAGCGCCTGTCAGCGGCTTGATCATTTCCTGCTCTGATGGTCATTCAGCGCCTGGTCTACCACTAGATCAGTGCCTGTCAGCCCCTTGACCAGTGCCCACTCAGCTGATTGATAAACGCATACGCATCCACGTGATAAGCGCCTGTCAGCCACTTGAGAAGCATCTGTCAGCAACTTGATCAGGGCCTATCAGCCACTTGATCAGTACCTGTCAGCCAGTTGATCAGCACCTGTCAGCCACTTCATTTGCACCTGTCAGCCACTTTATCAGCAACTGTAAGGCGCTAGGGCAGCCCCTATAAGCAGCTTGATCATTAACTGTCAGCCACATTATCAGCACCTGTTGGCCGCTGTATCAGAACCTGTCAACCGCTTGATCAGCACCTGTCAGCAGCTTTATCAGCACCTGTCAGCAGCTAGATCAGCACCTGTCAGCAGCTTGATCAGCACCTATCAGCTGCTTGATTAGCACCTGTCAGCATGTTTATCAACACCTGTGAGCCGCTTCATTAGCAACTGTCAGCCAGTTGATCAGCACCTGTCAGCTGCATGATCAGCACCTGTAAGCCGCTTAAACAGCGCCTGCCAGCCGCTTGATCAGTGCCTTCTCAGCTGCGCGATCAGCGCCTACTCAGCCGCGAATCAGCCCCTACACAGCCGCGTGATCATAGTCTGTCAGCCTCTTTATCAGAGTCGGTCATCCACTTGATCAGCACCTGTCAGCAGGTTGAAGAGTGCCTACTCAGCAGTGCGAATAGCATCTCTCAGCCAGTTGATCTGCACCTACTGAGACCTGCAATCACCGCCTACTCAGCCGCCCGATTAGTGCCTGTCAGCTGCTTGAGAAGTAACTGTCAGCCAGTTGATCAGCACCTCTCAGCCAGTTGATCACCACCTGTAAGCCACTGGATCAGCACCTGTCAGCCGCTTGATCAGCACCGTTCAGCAGCTTGATCAGCACCTATCAGCTGCTTAATTAACACTTCTCAGCCAGTTGATCAGCACCTGTTAGCCGCTTGATCAGTGCCTATCAGCCGCTTAATCAGCACCTATCAGCTGCTTGATTAGCACCTGTCAGCATGTTGATCAACACCTGTCAGCCGCTTCATTAGCAATTGTCAGCCAGTTGATCAGCACCTGTCAGCTGCCTGATCGGCACCTATAAGCCGCTTAAACAGCGCCTGCCAGCCGCTTCATCAATGCCTGTCAGCGCTTGATCAGTTCCTTCTCAGCTGTGCGATCAATGCCTACTGAGCCTCGAATCAGCCCCTACACAGCCGCGTAATCATAGTCTGTCTGCCGCTTGATCAGAGACTGTCAGACGCTTGATCAGCGCCTAATCACCCCCCGATCAGCGCCTATTGAGCGGCGCAATCAGCACCTGTCAGCTGCTTGACAAGCACCTATAAACCACTTGATCAACACCTAATAAGATTCACTATGAGTATTTACTGAGCCATGCAATCATCGCCTCAGCCGCATGATCTGTGCCTAATCAGCCATGCGATATGTGCCTGAGAGCCGAATGCGAAGTACTCTCAGCCGCATGATCGGCGATCATCAGCCGCTAGATCGGCATCTGCCAACGACTTTATCAGCACCTTTCAGCCGCTTGATCAGCGCCTGTCAGCCTCTTGATCAGCGATTATCAGGCGCTAGATCAACATCTGTCAACGACTTTATCAGCACCTGTCAGCTGCTTGATCAGCGCCTATCAGGTGATTGATTAGCAACGGTCAGCATGTTGATCAACACCTGTCAACCGCTTTTTTAGCAACTGTCAGCCAGTTGATCAGCCACTGTCAGCCGCTGGATAAGCACCTGTCAGCCAGTTGATCAGCACCTGTCAGCTGCTTGATCAGCACCTGTAACCCGCTTAAACACCACCTGCCAGCCGCTTCATCAGTGCCCGTAAGCTGCTTGATCATTGCCTTCTCAGGTGCACGATCAGCCCCTACTCAGCTGCGAATCAGCCCCTACACAGCAGCGTGTTCATAGGCTGTCAGCCTCTTTATCAGAGTCGGTCATCCGCTTGATCAGCACCTGTCAGCAGGCTGAAGAGTGCCTACTCAGCCGCGCGAATTGCATCTCTCAGCTAGTTGATCTGCGCCTACTGAGCCCCGCAATCAGCGCCTACTCAGCCGCCCGATCAGTGCCTGTCAGCCGCTTGAGAAGTACCTGGCTGCCAGTTGATTAGCAGCTCTCAGCCAGTTGAACACCACCTGTAAGCCACTGGATCAGCACCTGTCAGCCGCTTGATCAGCACTTATCAGCAGCTTGATCAGCGCCTATCAGCTGCTTAATTTACACTTCTGAGCCAGTTGATCAGCACCTGTCAGCCGCTTGATCAGCGCCTAACAGCCGCTTGATTAGCACCTGTCAGGCAGTTGATTAGCACCTGTCAGCCGCTTGATCAGCACCTATCAGCAGCTTGATCAGCGCCTATCATCTGCTTAGTTAACACTTCTGAGCCACTTGATCAGCACCTGCCAGCAGCTTAATGAGTGCCTATCAGCCGCTTGATTAGCACCTGTCAGCCAGTTGATCAGCACCTGTCAGCCCATTGATCAGCGCCTATCAGCCGCTTGATCAGCACCTGTCAGCCGCTTGATGAGTGCCTATCAGCCGCTTGATTAGCACCTGTCAGCCAGTTGACCAGCACCTGTCAGCCGCTTGATAAGTGCCTATCAGTGGCTTGATTAGCCCCTGTCAGCCAGTTGATCAGCACCTGTCAGCCCCTTGATCATCGCCTATCAGCCGTGTGATTAGCACCTGTCAGCCAGTTGATCAGCACCTGTCAGCCTCTTGATCAGAACCTGTCAGCAGCTTGATCATCGCCTATCAGCTCCTTGATTAGCACTGGTCCGCCAGTTGATCAGCACCTGCCTACCGATTGATCAGTGCCTGTCAGCTGCTTGATCATTTCATTCTCAGCTGCACAATCAGCACCTATCAGCTGCTTGTTTAGCACCTGTCAGCCAGTTGATCAGCACCTGTCAGCACCTTGATCATCGCCTATCAGCCGCTTGATTAGCACATGTCAGCCAGATGATCAGCACCTGTCAGCAGCTTGAGCAGCGAGTATCAGCTGCTTGATCAGCACCTGTCAGCCAGATGATCAGCACCTGTCAGCAGATTGATCAGGGCCTATCAGCCACTTGATTAGCACCTGTCAGCCAGTTGATCAGCACCTGTCAGCAGATTGATCAGGGCCTCTCAGCCACTTGATTAGCACCTGTCAGCCAGTTGATCAGCACCTGAGAGTCGCTTCATTAGCACCTGTCAGCCAGTTGATCAGCACCTGTCATCCACTTGATCAGCACCTGTCAGCAGGTTGATCAGTGCGTATCAGCTGCTTGATTAACACCTGTCAGTCTATTGATCATCACCTGCCAACCGCTAGATCAGCACCCACTTTGCTGCATGAACAGAGCCTACTCAGCCACGTGGTCAGTGACGCTCAGCCGGTTGATCTTCTCCTGTCAGGCGCTTGATCATTTCCTGCTATGCTGGTCATTCAGCGCCTGGTCAACCACTTGATCAGTGTCAGTCAGCCGCTTGACCACTTTCCACTCAGCGGATTGAAAAGCACTGACTCAGCCACGCAAATAGCATCTCTCAGCCCGTTGATCTGCTCCTACTGAGCCCCACGATCAGCACCTACACAGCCGCTCGATCAGTGACTGTCAGCCTCTTGAGAAGTACATGTCAGCCACTTGATCAGCACCTGTCAGCCAATATATCAGCAGCTCTCAATAGCTTGATCAGTGCCCACTTAGCTGCGTAATCAGAGCCTACTCCGCCACAGGATCAGTGACCCTCAGCCGGCTGATCAGCGCCTGTCAGCGGCTTGATCATTTCCTGCTCTGATGGTCATTCAGCGCCTGGTCAACCACTAGATCAGTGCCTGTCAGCCCCTTGACCAGTGCCCACTCAGCTGATTGATAAACGCATACGCATCCACGTGATAAGCGCCTGTCAGCCACTTGAGAAGCATCTGTCAGCAACTTGATCAGGGCCTATCAGCCACTTGATCAGTACCTGTCAGCCAGTTGATCAGCACCTGTCAGCCACATAATTTGCACCTGTCAGCCACTTTATCAGCAAGTGTCAGGCGCTAGGGCAGCCCCTATAAGCAGCTTGATCATTAAATGTCAGCCACATTATCAGCACCTGTTAGCCGCTGTATCAGAACCTGTCAACCGCTTGATCAGCACCTGTCAGCAGGTTGAAGACTGCCTACTCAGCCGCGCGAATTGCATCTCTCAGCCAGTTGATCTGCGCCTACTGAGCCCCGCAATCAGCGCCTACTCAGCCGCCCGATCAGTGCCTGTCAGCCGCTTGAGAAATACCTGTCAGCCAGTTGATCAGCACCTCTCAGCCAGTTGATCACCACCTGTAAGCCACTGGATCAGCACCTGTCAACCGCTTGATCAGCACCATTCAGCAGCTTGATCAGCACCTATAAGATGCTTAATTATCACTTCTCCGCCAGTTCATCAGCACCTGTCAGCCGCTTAATCAGCACCTGTCAGCAGCTAGATCAGCACCTGTCAGCAGCTTGATCAGCACCTATCAGCTTCTTGATTAGCACCTGTCAGCATGTTTATCAACACCTGTGAGCCGCTTCATTAGCAACTGTCAGCCAGTTGATCAGCACCTGTCAGCTGCATGATCAGCACCTGTAAGCCGCTTAAACAGCGCCTGCCAGCCGCTTGATCAGTGCCTTCTCAGCTGCGCGATCAGCGCCTACTCAGCCGTGAATCAGCCCCTACACAGCCGCGTGATCATAGTCTGTCAGCCTCTTTATCAGAGTCGGTCATCCGCTTGATCAGCACCTGTCAGCAGGTTGAAGAGTGCCTACTCAGCCGTGCGAATAGCATCTCTCAGCCAGTTGATCTGCACCTACTGAGACCTGCAATCACCGCCTACTCAGCCGCCCGATTAGTGCCTGTCAGCTGCTTGAGAAGTAACTGTCAGCCAGTTGATCAGCACCTCTCAGCCAGTTGATCACCACCTGTAAGCCACTGGATCAGCACCTGTCAGCCGCTTGATCAGCACCGTTCAGCAGCTTGATCAGCACCTATCAGCTGCTTAATTAACACTTCTCAGCCAGTTGATCAGCACCTGTTAGCCGCTTGATCAGTGCCTATCAGCCGCTTAATCAGCACCTATCAGCTGCTTGATTAGCACCTGTCAGCATGTTGATCAACACCTGTCAGCCGCTTCATTAGCAACTGTCAGCCAGTTGATCAGCACCTTTCAGCTGCCTGATCGGCACCTATAAGCCGCTTAAACAGCACCTGCCAGCCGCTTCATCAATGGCTGTCAGCGCTTGATCAGTGCCTTCTCAGCTGTGCGATCAATGCCTACTGAGCCTCGAATCAGCCCCTACACAGCCGTGTAATCATAGTCTGTCTGCCGCTTGATCAGAGACTGTCAGACGCTTGATCAGCGCCTAATCACCCCCCGATCAGCGCCTATTGAGCGGCGCAATCAGCACCTGTCACCTGCTTGACAAGCACCTATAAACCACTTGATCAACACCTAATAAGATTCACTATGAGTATTTACTGAGCCATGCAATCATCGCCTCAGCCGCATGATCTGTGCCTAATCAGCCGTGCGATATGTGCCTGAGAGCCGAATGCGAAGTACTCTCAGCCGCTTGATCGGCGATCATCAGCCGCTAGATCGGCATCTGCCAACGACTTTATCAGCACCTTTCAGCCGCTTGATCAGCGCCTGTCAGCCTCTTGATCAGCGATTATCAGGCGCTAGATCAACATCTGTCAACGACTTTATCAGCACCTGTCAGCTGCTTGATCAGCGCCTGTTAGCTGCTTTAACATCACCTAATCAGCTGCATGATCAGCGCCTACTCAGCCGCTTGATCAGTACCAGTAAGCCAGTTGATCAGCACCTGTCAGCAGCTTGATCAGCGCCTATCAGGTGATTGATTAGCAACTGTCAGCATGTTGATCAACACCTGTCAACCGCTTTTTTAGCAACTGTCAGCCAGTTGATCAGCCACTGTCAGCCGCTGGATAAGCACCTGTCAGCCAGTTGATCAGCACCTGTCAGCTGCTTGATCAGCACCTGTAAGCCGCTTAAACACCGCCTGCCAGCCACTTCATCAGTGCCCGTAAGCTGCTTGATCATTGCCTTCTCAGGTGCACGATCAGCCCCTACTCAGCTGCGAATCAGCCCCTACACAGCAGCGTGATCATAGTCTGTCAGCCTCTTTATCAGAGTCGGTCATCCGCTTCATCAGCACCTGTCAGCAGGTTGAAGAGTGCCTACTCAGCCGCGCGAATTGCATCTCTCAGCTAGTTGATCTGCGCCTACTGAGCCCCGCAATCAGCGCCTACTCAGCCTCCCGATCAGTGCCTGTCAGCCTCTTGAGAAGTACCTGGCTGCCAGTTGATTAGCAGCTCTCAGCCAGTTGATCACCACCTGTAAGCCACTGGATCAGCACCTGTCAGCCGCTTGATCAGCACTTATCAGCAGCTTGATTAGCGCCTATCAGCTGCTTAATTTACACTTCTGAGCCAGTTGATCAGCACCTGTCAGCCGCTTGATCAGCGCCTATCATCCGCTTGATTAGCACCTGTCAGCCAGTTGATTAGCACCTGTCACCCGCTTGATCAGCACCTATCAGCAGCTTGATCAGCGCCTATCAGCTGCTTAGTTAACACTTCTGAGCCACTTGATCAGCACCTGCCAGCAGCTTGATGAGTGCCTTTCAGCCGCTTGATTAGCACCTGTCAGCCAGTTGATCAGCACCTGTCAGCCCATTGATCAGCGCCTATCAGCCGCTTGATCAGCACCTGTCAGCCGCTTGATGAGTGCCTATCAGCCGCTTGATTAGCACCTGTCAGCCAGTTGACCAGCACCTGTCAGCCGCTTGATAAGTGCCTATCAGTGGCTTGATTAGCCCCTGTCAGCCAGTTGATCAGCACCTGTCAGCTGCTTCATTTGCACCTGTCAGCCAGTTGAACAGCACCTGTCAGCCCCTAGATCATCGCCTATCAGCCGTGTGATTAGCACCTGTCAGCCAGTTGATCAGCACCTGTCAGCCTCTTGATCAGAACCTGTCAGCAGCTTGATCATCGCCTATCAGCTCCTTGATTAGCACTTGTCCGCCAGTTGATCAGCACCTGCCTACCGATTGATCAGTGCCTGTCAGCTGCTTGATCATTGCATTCTCAGCTGCACAATCAGCACCTATCAGCTGCTTGTTTAGCACCTCTCAGCCAGTTGATCAGCACCTGTCAGCACCTTGATCATCGCCTATCAGCCGCTTGATTAGCACATGTCAGCCAGATGATCAGCACCTGTCAGCAGCTTGAGCAGCGAGTATCAGCTGCTTGATCAGCACCTGTCAACAGATTGATCAGGGCCTATCAGCCACTTGATTAGCCCCTGTCAGCCAGTTGATCAGCACCTGTCAGCAGATTGATCAGGGCCTATCAGCCACTTGATTAGCACCTGTCAGCCAGTTCATCAGCACCTGTCATCCACTTGATCAGCACCTGTCAGCAGGTTGATCAGTGCGTATCAGCTGCTTGATTAACACCTGTCAGTCTATTGATCATCACCTGCCAACCGCTAGATCAGCACCCACTTTGCTGCATGAACAGAGCCTACTCAGCCACGCGGTCAGTGACGCTCAGCCGGTTGATATTCTCCTGTCAGGCGCTTGATCATTTCCTGCTCTGCTGGTCATTCAGCGCCTGGTCAACCACTTGATCAGTGTCAGTCAGCCGCTTGACCAATTTCCACTCAGCGGATTGAAAAGCACTGACTCAGCCACGCAAATAGCATCTCTCAGCCCGTTGATCTGCTCCTACTGAGCCCCACGATCAGCACCTACACAGCCACTCGATCAGTGACTGTCAGCCTCTTGAGAAGTACCTGTCAGCCACTTGATCAGCACCTGTCAGCCGCTTGATAAATGCGTGTCAGCAGCTTGATCAGTACCTGTCAGCCACTTTATCAGCACCTGTCAGCCAATATATAAGCAGCTCTCAACAGCTTGATCAGTGCCCGCTTAGCTGCGTAATCAGAGCCTACTCCGCCACAGGATCAGTGACCCTCGGCGGGCTGATCAGCGCCTGTCAGCGGCTTGATCATTTCCTGCTATGATGGTCATTCAGCGCCTGGTCCACCACTAGATCAGTGCCTGTCAGCCCCTTGACCAGTGCCCACTCAGCTGATTGATAAACGCATATGCATCCACGTGATAAGCGCCTGTCAGCCACTTGAGAAGCATCTGTCAGCAACTTGATCAGGGCCTATCAGCCACTTGATCAGTACCTGTCAGCCAGTTGATCAGCACCTGTCAGCCACTTCATTTGCACCTGTCAGCCACTTGATCAGTAACTGTCAGGCGCTAGGGCAGCCCCTATAAGCAGCTTGATCATTAACTGTCAGCCACATTATCAGCACCTGTTAGCCTCTGTATCAGAACCTGTCAACCGCTTGATCAGCACCTGTCAGCAGCTTTATCAGTACCTATCAGCTGCTTGATTAGCCCCTGTCAGCCACTTGATCAGCACCTGTCAGCCGCTTGATAAACGCATGTCAGCAGCTTGATCAGGGCCTATTAGCCACTTGATCAGGACCTGTCAGCCGCTTCATTAGCACCTGTCAGCCAGTTGAACAGAACCTGTCAGCCCCTTGATCATCACCTATCAGCCGTGTGATTAGCACCTGTCAGCCAGTTGATCAGCACCTGTCAGCCTCTTGATCAGAACCTGTCAGCAGCTTGATCATGGCATATCAGCTCCTAGATTAGCACTTGTCCGCCAGTTGATCAGCACCTGCCTACCGATTGATCAGTGCCTGTCAGCTGCTTGATCATTGCATTCTCAGCTGCGCAATCAGCACCTATCAGCTGCTTGTTTAGCACCTGTCAGCCAGTTGATCAGCACCTGTCAGCACCTTGATCATCGCCTATCAGCCGCTTGATTAGCACCTGTCAGCCAGTTGATCAGCAATTGTCGGCCGCTTGTTAAGCACCTGTCAGCAGCTTGATCAGCGCTTGACCACTTTCCACTCAGCCGATTGAAAAGCACTGACTCAGCCGCGCTAATAGCATCTTTCAGCCAGTTGATCTGTGCCTACTGAGCCCCGCTGTCAGTGCCTACACAGCTGCCCGAACAGTGCTTGTCAGCCGCCTGACAAGGACCTGCCAGCCACTTGATCAGCACCTGTCAGCAGCTTGATGTGCACCTATCAGCCACTTGATTAGCACCTGTCATCCAGTTGACCAGCACCTGTCAGCCGCTTGGTCAGCGCCTACCATGGCTTCATTAGCCCCTGTCAGCCAGTTGATCAGCAGTTGTCAGCCGCTTGTTAAGCACCTGTCAGCAGCTTGATCAGCGCTTGACCACTTTCCACTCAGCCGATTGAAAACCACTGACTCAGCCGCGTGAATAGCATCTTTCAGCCAGTTGATCTGTGCCTACTGAGCCCTGCAGTCAGTGCCTACACAGCCGCCTTATCAGTGCTTGTCAGCCGCTTGACAAGTACCTCTCAGCCTCTTGATCAGCACCTAATCAGCCACACGATGATCATTTACTCAGCCGCGCGATCATCGCCTCAGCCTCTTGATCTGTGCCTACTCAGCCCCATGACCAACGCCTACTAAGCCATGCGATCTCTGCCTGACAGCCACTTGATCAACGACTATCAGCCGCTTGATCATCGCCTTATCAGCTTCACGATCAGCACCTACTCAGCCGCTTGGTCAGAACCTGTCAGGCAGTTGATCAGCACCAGTCAGCCGCTTGATCATTTCCTGCTTTGCTGGTCATTCAGCTCCTGGTCATCCACTTGATCAGTGCCTGTCAGCCGCTTGAGAAGTACCTGGCAGCCACTGGACCAGCACCTAATCAGCAACGCGATCATCATTTACTCAGCCGCACGATCATCGCCTCAGTCGCTTGATCTGTGTCTACTCAGCCCCGCGATCAGCGCCTACTCAGCCGTGCGAGGTGCGCCTGACAGACACTTGAGAAGTACTGTCAGCCACTTTATTAGCGACTATCAGTCGCTTGATCAGCACCTGTCAACGACTTTATCAGCACCTGTCAGCTGCTTGATTAGTGCCTGTCAGCTGCTTGACCACTGCCCACTCAGCCGATTGAAAAGCGCCAATGCAGCCGCGCGATAAGCACCAGTCAGCCGCCTGAAAATCACCTGTCAGCAGCTTGATCAGGGCCTATTAGCCACTTGATTAGCACCTGTCAGCTAGTTGATCAGCACCTGTCAGCCAATTGATCAGCACCTGTCAGCCGCTTCATTAGCACCTGTCAGCCAGTTGAACAGCACCTGTCAGCCCCTTGATCATCGCCTATCAGCCGTGTGATTAGCACCTGTCAGCCAGTTGATCAGCACCTGTCAGCCTCTTGATCAGAATCTGTCAGCAGCTTGACCATCGCCTATCAGCTACTTGATTAGCACTTGTCAGCCAGTTGATCAGCACCTGCCTACCGATTGATCAGTGCCTGTCAGATGCTTGATCATTGCATTCTCAGCTGCGCAATCAGCACCTATCAGCTGCTTGTTTAGCACCTGTCAGCCAGTTGATCAGCACCTGTCAGCACCTTGATCATCGCCTATCAGACGCTTGATTAGCACCTGTCAGCCAGATGATCAGCACCTGTCAGCAGCTTGAGCAGCGAGTATCAGCTGCTTGATCAGCACCTGTCAGCCAGTTGATCAGCACCTGTCAGCAGATTGATCAGGGCCTATCAGCCACTTGATTAGCACCTGTCAGCCAGTATATCAGCACCTGAGAGTCGCTTCATTAGCACCTGTCAGCCAGTTGATCAGCACCTGTCATCCGGTTGATCAGCACCTGTCAGCAGGTTGATCAGTGCGTATCAGCTGCTTGATTAACACCTGTCAGTCTATTGATCATCACCTGTCAACCGCTAGATCAGCACCCACTTTGCTGCATGAACAGGGCCTACTCAGCCACGCGGTCAGTGACGCTCAGCCGGTTGATCTTCTCCTGTCAGGCGCTTGATCATTTCCTGCTCTGCTGGTCATTCAGCGCCTGGTCAACCACTGGATCAGTGTCAGTCAGCCGCTTGACCACTGCCCACTCAGCAGATTGAAAAGCGCCTACGCAGCCGAGTGATAAGCGCCTGTCAGCCGCTTTACAAGCACCTGTAAACCGCTTGATCAACACTTACTGAGCTGCGCTATCAGTGCTTAATCAGCCGCGAGATCAGTGTCTGTCAGCGGCTTGATCAGCACCTGTCAGCCTGTTGAACAGTGCCTATACAGCCGCGCATATAGCATCTCTCAGCCAGTTGATCTGCTCCTACTGAGCCCCATGATCAGCGCCTAGTCAGCCGCCCGGTCAGTGACTGTCAGCCTCTTGAGAAGTACCTGTCAGCCACTTGATCAGCACCTGTCAGCCGCTTGATAAACGCATGTCAGCAGCTTGATCAGTACCTGTCAGCCACTTTACCAGCACCTGTCAGCCAATATATCAGCAACTCTCAACAGCTTGATCAGTGCCCGCTTAGCTGCGTAATCAGAGCCTACTCCGCCACGGGATCAGTGACCCTCGGCGGGCTGATCAGAGCCTGTCAGCGGCTTGATCGTTTCCTGCTCTGATGGTCATTCACCGCCCGGTCAACCACTAGATCAGTGCCTGTCAGCCCCATGACCAGTGCCCACTCAGCTGATTGATAAACGCATACGCATCCACGCGATAAGCACCTGTCAGCCACTTGAGAAGCATCTGTCAGCAACTTGATCAGTACCTGTCAGCCAGTGGATCAGCACCTGTCAGCCACTTCATTTGCACCTGTCAGCCACTTTATCAGCAAGTGTCAGGCGCTAGGGCAGCCCCTATAAGCAGCTTGATCATTAACTGTCAGCCACATTATCAGCACGTGTTAGCCGCTGTATCAGAACCTGTCAACCGCTTGATCAGCACCTGTCAGCAGCTTTATCAGCACCTATCAGCTGCTTGATTAGCCCCTGTCAGCCACTTGATCAGCAATTGTCAGCCGCTTGTTATTCACCTGTCAGCAGCTTGATCAGCACTTGACCACTTTCCACTCAGCCGATTGAAAAGCAAAGACTCAACCGCGTGAATATCATCTTTCAGCCAGTTGATCTGTGCCTACTGAGCCCCGCAGTCAGTGCCTACACAGCTGCCCGATCAGTGCTTGTCAGCCGCTTGACAAGTACCTGTCAGCCACTTGATCAGCACCTTTCAGCAGCTTGATGTGCACCTATCAGCCGCTTGATTAGCACCTGTCAGCCAGTTGACCAGCACCTGTCAGCCGCTTGGTCAGCGCCTATCAGTGGCTTGATTAGCCCCTGTCAGCCAGTTGATCAGCAATTGTCAGCCGCTTGTTAAGCACCTGTCAGCAGCTTGATCAGCGCTTGACCACTTTCCACTCAGCCGATTGAAAAGCACTGACTCAGCCGCGAGAATAGCATCTTTCAGCCAGTTGATCTGTGCCTACTGAGCCCCGCAGTCAGTGCCTACACAGCCGCCTGATCAGTGCTTGTCAGCCGCTTGACAAGTACCTGTCAGCCTCTTGATCAGCACCTAATCAGCCACGCGATCATCATTTACTCAGCTGCACGATCATCGCCTCAGCCGCTTGATCTGTGTCTACTCAGCCCCGCGATCAGCGCCTACTCAGCCGTGCGAGGTGCGCCTGACAGACACTTGAGAAGTACTGTCAGCCACTTTATCAGCGACTATCAGTCGCTTGATCAGCACCTGTCAACGACTTTATCAGCACCTGTCAGCCGCTTGATTAGTGCCTGTCAGCTGCTTGACCACTGCCCACTCAGCCGATTGAAAAGCGCCAATGCAGCCGCGCGATAAGCACCAGTCAGCCGCCTGAAAATCACCTGTCAGCAGCTTGATCAGGGCCTATTAGCCACTTGATTAGCACCTGTCAGCTAGTTGATCAGCACCTGTCAGCCAATTGATCAGCACCTGTCAGCCGCTTCATTAGCACCTGTCAGCCAGTTGAACAGCACCTGTCAGCCCCTTGATCATCGCCTATCAGCCGTGTGATTAGCACCTGTCAGCCAGTTGATCAGCACCTGTCAGCCTCTTGATCAGAACCTGTCAGCAGCTTAATCATCGCCTATCAGCTCCTTGATTAGCACTTGTCAGCCAGTTGATCAGCACCTGCCTACCGATTGATCAGTGCCTGTCAGCTGCTTGATCATTGCATTCTCAGCTGCGCAATCAGCACCTATCAGCTGCTTGTTTAGCACCTGTCAGCCAGTTGATCAGCACCTGTCAGCACCTTGATCATCGCCTATCAGCCGCTTGATTAGCACCTGTCAGCCAGTTGACCAGCACCTGTCAGCCGCTTGGTCAGCGCCTATCAGTGGCTTGATTAGCCCCTGTCAGCCAGTTGATCAGCAATTGTCGGCCGCTTGTTAAGCACCTGTCAGCAGCTTGATCAGCGCTTGACCACTTTCCACTCAGCCGATTGAAAAGCACTGACTCAGCCGCGCTAATAGCATCTTTCAGCCAGTTGATCTGTGCCTACTGAGCCCCGCAGTCAGTGCCTACACAGCTGCCCGAACAGTGCTTGTCAGCCGCCTGACAAGGACCTGCCAGCCACTTGATCAGCACCTGTCAGCAGCTTGATGTGCACCTATCAGCCACTTGATTAGCACCTGTCAGCCAGTTGACCAGCACCTGTCAGCCGCTTGGTCAGCGCCTACCATGGCTTCATTAGCCCCTGTCAGCCAGTTGATCAGCAATTGTCAGCCGCTTGTTAAGCACCTGTCAGCAGCTTGATCAGCGCTTGACCACTTTCCACTCAGCCGATTGAAAACCACTGACTCAGCCGCGTGAATAGCATCTTTCAGCCAGTTGATCTGTGCCTACTGAGCCCCGCAGTCAGTGCCTACACAGCCGACTGATCAGTGCTTGTCAGCCGCTTGACAAGTACCTCTCAGCCTCTTGATCAGCACCTAATCAGCCACACGATGATCATTTACTCAGCCGCGCGATCATCGCCTCAGCCTCTTGATATGTGCCTACTCAGCCCCATGACCAACGCCTACTAAGCCATGCGATCTCTGCCTGACAGCCACTTGATCAACGACTATCAGCCGCTTGATCATCGCCTTATCAGCTTCACGATCAGCACCTACTCAGCCGCTTGGTCAGAACCTGTCAGGCAGTTGATCAGCACCATTCAGCCGCTTGATCATTTCCTGCTTTGCTGGTCATTCAGCTCCTGGTCATCCACTTGATCAGTGCCTGTCAGCCGCCTGAGAAGTACCTGGCAGCCACTGGACCAGCACCTAATCAGCCACGCGATCATCATTTACTCAGCCGCACGATCATCGCCTCAGCCGCTTGATCTGTGTCTACTCAGCCCCGCGATCAGCACCTACTCAGCCGTGCGAGGTGCGCCTGACAGACACTTGAGAAGTACTGTCAGCCACTTTATTAGCGACTATCAGTCGCTTGATCAGCACCTGTCAACGACTTTATCAGCACCTGTCTGCCGCTTGATTAGTGCCTGTCAGCTGCTTGACCACTGCCCACTCAGCCGATTGAAAAGCGCCAATGCAGCCGCGCGATAAGCACCAGTCAGCCGCCTGAAAATCACCTGTCAGCAGCTTGATCAGGGCCTATTAGCCACTTGATTAGCACCTGTCAGCTAGTTGATCAGCACCTGTCAGCCAATTGATCATCGCCTATCAGCCGTGTGATTAGCACCTGTCAGCCAGTTGATCAGCACCTGTCAGCCTCTTGATCAGAACCTGTCAGCAGCTTGACCATCGCCTATCAGCTACTTGATTAGCACTTGTCAGCCAGTTGATCAGCACCTGCCTACCGATTGATCAGTGCCTGTCAGATGCTTGATCATTGCATTCTCAGCTGCGCAATCAGCACCTATCAGCTGCTTGTTTAGCACCTGTCAGCCAGTTGATCAGCACCTGTCAGCACCTTGATCATCGCCTATCAGACACTTGATTAGCACCTGTCAGCCAGATGATCAGCACCTGTCAGCAGCTTGAGCAGCGAGTATCAGCTGCTTGATCAGCACCTGTCAGCCAGTTGATCAGCACCTGTCAGCAGATTGATCAGGGCCTATCAGCCACTTGATTAGCACCTGTCAGCCAGTATATCAGCACCTGAGAGTCGCTTCATTAGCACCTGTCAGCCAGTTGATCAGCACCTGTCATCCGGTTGATCAGCACCTGTCAGCAGGTTGATCAGTGCGTATCAGCTGCTTGATTAACACCTGTCAGTCTATTGATCATCACCTGTCAACCGCTAGATCAGCACCCGCTTTGCTGCATGAACAGGGCCTACTCAGCCACGCGGTCAGTGACGCTCAGCCGGTTGATCTTCTCCTGTCAGGCGCTTGATCATTTCCTGCTCTGCTGGTCATTCAGCGCCTGGTCAACCACTGGATCAGTGTCAGTCAGCCGCTTGACCACTGCCCACTCAGCAGATTGAAAAGCGCCTACGCAGCCGAGCGATAAGCGCCTGTCAGCCGCTTTACAAGCACCTGTAAACCGCTTGATCAACACTTACTGAGCTGCGCTATCAGTGCTTAATCAGCCACGAGATCAGTGTCTGTCAGCGGCTTGATCAGCACCTGTCAGCCGGTTGAACAGTGCCTATACAGCCGCGCAAATAGCATCTCTCAGCCAGTTGATCTGCTCCTACTGAGCCCCATGATCAGCGCCTACTCAGCCGCCCGATCAGTGACTGTCAGCCTCTTGAGAAGTACCTGTCAGCCACTTGATCAGCACCTGTCAGCCGCTTGATAAACGCATGTCAGCAGCTTGATCAGTACCTGTCAGCCACTTTACCAGCACCTGTCAGCCAATATATCAGCAACTCTCAACAGCTTGATCAGTGCCCGCTTAGCTGCGTAATCAGAGCCTACTCCGCCACAGGATCAGTGACCCTCGGCGGGCTGATCAGAGCCTGTCAGCGGCTTGATCATTTCCTGCTCTGATGGTCATTCAGCGCCTGGTCCACCACTAGATCAGTGCCTGTCAGACCCTTGACCAGTGCCCACTCAGCTAATTGGTAAACGCATACGCATCCACGCGATAAGCGCCTGTTAGCCACTTGAGAAGCATCAGTCAGCAACTTGATCAGTACCTGTCAGCCAGTGGATCAGCACCTGTCAGCCACTTCATTTGCACCTGTCAGCCACTTTATCAGCAACTGTCAGGCGCTAGGGCAGCCCCTATAAGCAGCTTGATCATTAACTGTCAGCCACATTATCAGCACGTGTTAGCCGCTGTATCAGAACCTGTCAACCGCTTGATCAGCACCTGTCAGCAGCTTTATCAGCACCTATCAACTGCTTGATTAGCCCCTGTCAGCCACTTGATCAGCAATTGTCAGCCGCTTGTTATGCACCTGTCAGCAGCTTGATCAGCGCTTGACCACTTTCCACTCAGCCGATTGAAAAGCAAAGACTCAACCGCGTGAATATCATCTTTCAGCCAGTTGATCTGTGCCTACTGAGCCCCGCAGTCAGTGCCTACACAGCTGCCCGATCAGTGCTTGTCAGCCACTTGACAAGTACCTGTCAGCCACTTGATCAGCACCTGTCAGCAGCTTGATGTACACCTATCAGCCGCTTGATTAGCACCTGTCAGCCAGTTGACCAGCACCTGTCAGCCGCTTGGTCAGCGCCTATCAGTGGCTTGATTAGCCCCTGTCAGCCAGTTGATCAGCAATTGTCAGCCGCTTGTTAAGCACCTGTCAGCAGCTTGATCAGTGCTTGACCACTTTCCACTCAGCCGATTGAAAAGCACTGACTCAGCCGCGCTAATAGCATCTTTCAGCCAGTTGATCTGTGCCTACTGAGCCCCGCTGTCAGTGCCTACACAACTGCCCGAACAGTGCTTGTCAGCCGCCTGACAAGGACCTGCCAGCCACTTGATAAGCACCTGTCAGCAGCTTGATGTGCACCTATCAGCCACTTGATTAGCACCTGTCAGCCAGTTGACCAGCACCTGTCAGCCGCTTGGTCAGCGCCTACCATGGCTTCATTAGCCCCTGTCAGCCAGTTGATCAGCAATTGTCAGCCGCTTGTTAAGCACCTGTCAGCAGCTTGATCAGCGCTTGACCACTTTCCACTCAGCCGATTGAAAACCACTGACTCAGTCGCGTGAATAGCATCTTTCAGCCAGTTGATCTGTGCCTACTGAGCCTCGCAGTCAGTGCCTACACAGCTGCCCGATCAGTGCTTGTCAGCCGCTTGACAAGTACCTGTCAGCCACTTGATCAGCACCTGTCAGCAGCTTGAAGTGCACCTATCAGCCGCTTGATTAGCACCTGTCAGCCAGTTGACCAGCACCTGTGGGCCGCTTGACTAACGCATATCAGTGGCTTGATTAGCCCTTGTCAGCCAGTTGATCAGCAATTGTCAGCCACTTGTTAAGCACCTGTCAGCAGCTTGATCAGCGCTTGACCACTTTCCACTCAGCCGATTGAAAAGCACTGACTCAGCCGCGAGAATAGCATCTTTCAGCCAGTTGATCTGTGCCTACTGAGCCCCGCAGTCAGTGCCTACACAGCCGCCTGATCAGTGCTTGACAGCCGCTTGACAAGTACCTGTCAGCCTATTGATCAGCACCTAATCAGCCACGCGATCATCATTTACTCAGCTGCACGATCATCGCCTCAGCCGCTTGATCTGTGTCTACTCAGCCCCGCGATCAGCGCCTACTCAGCCGTGCGAGGTGCGCCTGACAGACACTTGAGAAGTACTGTCAGCCACTTTATCAGCGACTATCAGTCGCTTGATCAGCACCTGTCAACGACTTTATCAGCACCTGTCTGCCGCTTGATTAGTGCCTGTCAGCTGCTTGACCACTGCCCACTCAGCCGATTGAAAAGCGCCAATGCAGCCGCGCGATAAGCACCAGTCAGCCGCCTGAAAATCACCTGTCAGCAGCTTGATCAGGGCCTATTAGCCACTTGATTAGCACCTGTCAGCTAGTTGATCAGCACCTGTCAGCCAATTGATCAGCACCTGTCAGCCGCTTCATTAGCACCTGTCAGCCAGTTGAACAGCACCTGTCAGCCCCTTGATCATCGCCTATCAGCCGTGTGATTAGCACCTGTCAGCCAGTTGATCAGCACCTGTCAGCCTCTTGATCAGAACCTCTCAGCAGCTTGATCATCGCCTATCAGCTCCTTGATTAGCACTTGTCAGCCAGTTGATCAGCACCTGCCTACCGATTGATCAGTGCCTGTCAGCTGCTTGATCATTGCATTCTCAGCTGCGCAATCAGCACCTATCAGCTGCTTGTTTAGCACCTGTCAGCCAGTTGATCAGCACCTGTCAGCACCTTGATCATCGCCTATCAGCCGCTTGATTAGCACCTGTCAGCCAGATGATCAGCACCTGTCAGCAGCTTGAGCAGCGAGTATCAGCTGCTTGATCAGCACCTGTCAGCCTGTTGATCAGCACCTGTCAGCAGATTGATCAGGGCCTATCAGCCACTTGATTAGTACCTGTCAGCCAGTTGATCAGCACCTGTCAGCAGATTGATTAGGGCCTATCAGCCACTTGATTAGCACCTGTCAGCCAGTTGATCAGCACCTGAGAATCGCTTCATTAGCACCTGTCAGCCAGTTGATCAGCACCTGTCATCCACTTGATCAGCACCTGTCAGCAGGTTGATCAGTGCGTATCAGCTGCTTGATTAACACCTGTCAGTCTATTGATCATCACCTGCCAACCGCTAGATCAGCACCCACTTTGCTGCATGAACAGAGCCTACTCAGCCACGTGGTCAGTGACGCTCAGCCGGTTGATCTTCTCCTGTCAGGCGCTTGATCATTTCCTGCTATGCTGGTCATTCAGCGCCTGGTCAACCACTTGATCAGTGTCAGTCAGCCGCTTGACCACTTTCCACTCAGCGGATTGAAAAGCACTGACTCAGCCACGCAAATAGCATCTCTCAGCCCGTTGATCTGCTCCTACTGAGCCCCACGATCAGCACCTACACAGCCGCTCGATCAGTGACTGTCAGCCTCTTGAGAAGTACCTGTCAGCCACTTGATCAGCACCTGTCAGCCGCTTGATAAACGCGTGTCAGCAGCTTGATCAGTACCTGTCAGCCACTTTATCAGCACCTGTCAGCCAATATATCAGCAGCTCTCAACAGCTTGATCAGTGCCCGCTTAGCTGCGTAATCAGAGCCTACTCCGCCACAGGATCAGTGACCCTCGGCGGGCTGATCAGCGCCTGTCAGCGGCTTGATCATTTCCTGCTCTGATGGTCATTCAGCGCCTGGTCCACCACTAGATCAGTGCCTGTCAGCCCCTTGACCAGTGCCCACTCAGCTGATTGATAAACGCATACGCATCCACGTGATAAGCGCCTGTCAGCCACTTGAGAAGCATCTGTCAGCAACTTGATCAGGGCCTATCAGCCACTTGATCAGTACCTGTCAGCCAGTTGATCAGCACCTGTCAGCCACTTCATTTGCACCTGTCAGCCACTTTATCAGCAACTGTCAGGCGCTAGGGCAGCCCCTATAAGCAGCTTGATCATTAACTGTCAGCCACATTATCAGCACCTGTTAGCGGCTGTATCAGAATCTGTCAACCGCTTGATCAGCACCTGTCAGCAGGTTGAAGAGTGCCTACTCAGCCGCGCGAATTGCATCTCTCAGCCAGTTGATCTGCGCCTACTGAGCCCCGCAATCAGCGCCTACTCAGCCGCCCGATCAGTGCCTGTCAGCCGCTTGAGAAATACCTGTCAGCCAGTTGATCAGCACCTCTCAGCCAGTTGATCACCACCTGTAAGCCACTGGATCAGCCCCTGTCAACCGCTTGATCAGCACCATTCAGCAGCTTGATCAGCACCTATAAGATGCTTAATTATCACTTCTCTGCCAGTTCATCAGCACCTGTCAGCTGCTTAATCAGCACCTGTCAGCAGCTAGATCAGCACCTGTCAGCAGCTTGATCAGCACCTATCAGCTGCTTGATTAGCACCTGTCAGCATGTTTATCAACACCTGTGAGCGACTTCATTAGCAACTGTCAGCCAGTTGATCAGCACCTGTCAGCTGCATGATCAGCACCTGTAAGCCGCTTAAACACCGCCTGCCAGCCGCTTCATCAGTGCCTTCTCAGCTGCGCGATCAGCGCCTACTCAGCCGCGAATCAGCCCCTACACAGCCGCGTGATCATAGTCTGTCAGCCTCTTTATCAGATCGGTCATCCGCTTGATCAGCACCTGTCAGCAGGTTGAAGAGTGCCTACTCAGCCGTGCGAATAGCATCTCTCAGCCAGTTGATCTGCACCTACTGAGACCTGCAATCACCGCCTACTCAGCCGCCCGATTAGTGCCTGTCAGCTGCTTGAGAAGTAAGTGTCAGCCAGTTGATCAGCACCTCTCAGCCAGTTGATCACCACCTGTAAGCCACTGGATCAGCACCTGTCAGCCGCTTGATCAGCACCGTTCAGCAGCTTGATCAGCACCTATCAGCTGCTTAATTAACACTTCTCAGCCAGTTGATCAGCACCTCTTAGCCGCTTGATCAGCGCCTATCAGCCGCTTAATCAGCACCTATCAGCTGCTTGATTAGCACCTGTCAGCATGTTGATCAACACCTGTCAGCCGCTTCATTAGCAACTGTCAGCCAGTTGATCAGCACCTGTCAGCTGCCTGATCAGCACCTATAAGCCGCTTAAACAGCGCCTGCCAGCCGCTTCATCAATGCCTATCAGCGCTTGATCAGTGCCTTCTCAGCTGTGCGATCAATGCCTACTGAGCCTCGAATCAGCCCCTACACAGCCGCGTAATCATAGTCTGTCTGCCGCTTGATCAGAGACTGTCAGACGCTTGATCAGCGCCTAATCACCCCCCGATCAGCGCCTATTGAGCGGCGCAATCAGCACCTGTCAGCTGCTTGACAAGCACCTATAAACCACTTGATCAACACCTAATAAGATTCACTATGAGTATTTACTGAGCCATGCAATCATCGCCTCAGCCGCATGATCTGTGCCTAATCAGCCGTGCGATATGTGCCTGAGAGCCGAATGCGAAGTACTCTCAGCCGCTTGATCGGCGATCATCAGCCGCTAGATCGGCATCTGCCAACGACTTTATCAGCACCTTTCAGCCTCTTGATCAGCGCCTGTCAGCCTCTTGATCAGCGATTATCAGGCGCTAGATCAACATCTGTCAAAGACTTTATCAGCACCTGTCAGCTGCTTGATCAGCGCCTGTTCGCCGCTTTAACATCACCTAATCAGCTGCATGATCAGCGCCTACTCAGCCGCTTGATCAGTACCAGTAAGCCAGTTGATCAGCACCTGTCAGCAGCTTGATCAGCGCCTATCAGGTGATTGATTACCAACTGTCAGCATGTTGATCAACACCTGTCAACCGCTTTTTTAGCAACTGTCAGCCAGTTGATCAGCACCTGTCAGCTGCTTGATCAGCACCTGTAAGCCGCTTAAACACCGCCTGCCAGCCGCTTCATCAGTGCCCGTAAGCTGCTTGATCATTGCCTTCTCAGGTGCACGATCAGCCCCTACTCAGCTGCGAATCAGCCCCTACACAGCAGCGTGATCATAGTCTGTCAGCCTCTTTATCAGAGTCTGTCATCCGCTTCATCAGCACCTGTCAGGAGGTTGAAGAGTGCCTACTCAGCCGCGCGAATTGCATCTCTCAGCTAGTTGATCTGCGCCTACTGAGCCCCGCAATCAGCGCCTACTCAGCCGCCAGATCAGTGCCTGTCAGCCGCTTGAGAAGTACCTGTCAGACAGTTGATCAGCACCTGTCAGCAGATTGATCAGGGCTTATCAGCCACTTGATTAGCACCTGTCAGCCAGTTGATCAGCACCTGTCAGCAGATTGATCAGGGCTTATCAGCCACTTGATTAGCACCTGTCAGCCAGGTGATCAGCACCTGAGAGTCGCTTCATTAGCACCTGTCAGCCAGTTGATCAGCACCTGTCATCCGCTTGATCAGCACCTGTCAGCAGGTTGATCAGTGCGTAACAGCTGCTTGATTAACACCTGTCAGTCTATTGATCATCACCTGTCAACCGCTAGATCAGCACCCACTTTGCTGCATGAACAGAGCCTACTCAGCCACGAGGTCAGTGACGCTCAGCCGGCTGATCTTCTCCTGTCAGGCGCTTGATCATTTCCTGCTCTGCTGGTCATTCAGCACCTGGTCAACCACTGGATCAGTGTCAGTCAGCCGCTTGACCACTGCCCACTCAGCAGATTGAAAAGCGCCTACGCAGCCGAGCGATAAGCGCCTGTCAGCCGCTTTACAAGCACCTGTAAACCGCTTGATCAACGCTTACTGAGCTGCGCTATCAGTGCTTAATCAGCCGCGAGATCAGTGTCTGTCAGCTGCTTGATCAGCACCTGTCATCCGGTTGAACAGTGCCTATTCAGCCGCACAAATAGCATCTCTCAGCCAGTTGATCTGCTCCTACTGAGCCCCACGATCAGCGCCTACTCAGCCGCCCGATCAGTGACTGTCAGCCTCTTGAGAAGTACCTGTCAGCCACTTGATCAGCACCTGTCAGCCGCTTGATAAACGCATGTCAGCAGCTTGATCAGTACCTGTCAGCCACTTGATCAGCACCTGTCAGCCAATATATCAGCAACTCTCAACAGCTTGATCAGTGCCCGCTTAGCTGCGTAATCAGAGCCTACTCCGCCACAGGATCAGTGACCCTCAGCGGGCTGATCAGTGCCTGTCAGCGGCTTGATCATTTCCTGCTCTGATGGTCATTCAGCGCCTGGTCCACCACTAGATCAGTGCCTGTCAGCCCCTTGACCAGTGCCCACTCAGCTGATTGGTAAACGCCTACGCATCCACGCGATAAGCGCCTGTCAGCCACTTGATCAGCAATTGTCAGCCGCTTGTTATTCACCTGTCAGCAGCTTGATCAGCGCTTGACCAATTTCCACTCAGCCGATTAAAAAGCACTGACTCAGCCGCGCGAATAGCATCTTTCAGCCAGTTGATCTGTGCCTACTGAGCCCCGCAGTCAGTGCCTACACAGCTGCCCGATCAGTGCTTGTCAGCCGCTTGACAAGTACCTGTCAGCCACTTGATCAGCACCTGTCAGCAGCTTGATGTGCACCTATCAGCCGCTTGATTAGCACCTGTCAGACAGTTGACCAGCACCTGTCAGCCGCTTGGTCAGCGCCTATCAGTGGCTTGATTAGCCCCTGTCAGACAGTTGATCAGCAATTGTCAGCCGCTTGTTAAGCACCTGTCAGCAGCTTGAACAGTGCTTGACCACTTTCCACTCAGCCGATTGAAAAGCACTGACTCAGCCGCGCGAATAGCTTCTTTCAGCCAGTTGATCTGTGCCTACTGAGCCCCGCAGTCAGTGCCTACACAGCCGCCTGATCAGTGCTTGTCAGCCACTTGACAAGTACCTGTCAGCCTCTTGATCAGCACCTAATCAGCCACACGATGATCATTTACTCAGCCGCGCGATCATCGCCTCAGCCTCTTGATCTGTGCCTACTCAGCCCCATGACCAGCGCCTACTCAGCCATGCGATCTGTACCTGAGAGCCACTTGATCAACGACTATCAGCCGCTTGATCATCGCCTTATCAGCTTCACGATCAGCACCTACTCAGCCGCTTGGCCAGAACCTGTCAGGCAGTTGATCAGCACCAGTCAGCCGCTTGATCATTTCCTGCTCTGCTGGTCATTCAGCTCCTGGTCATCCACTTGATCAGTGCCTGTCAGCCGCTTGAGAAGTACCTGGCAGCCACTGGACCAGCACCTAATCAGCCACGCGATCATCATTTACTCAGCCGCACGATCATCGCCTCAGCCGCTTGATCTGTGTCTACTCAGCCCCGCGATCAGCGCCTACTCAGCCGTGCGAGGTGCGCCTGACAGACACTTGAGAAGTACTGTCAGCCACTTTATCAGCGACTATCAGTCGCTTGATCAGCACCTGTCAACGACTTTATCAGCAACTGTCAGCCGCTTGATTAGTGCCTGTCAGCTGCTTGACCACTGCCCACTCAGCCGACTGAAAAGCGCCAATGCAGCCGCGCGATAAGCACCAGTCAGCCGCCTGAAAATCACCTGTCAGCAGCTTGATCAGGGCCTATTAGCCACTTGATTAGCACCTGTCAGCTAGTTGATCAGCACCTGTCAGCCAATTGATCAGCACCTGTCAGCCAGTTGAACAGCACCTGTCAGCCCCTTGATCATCGCCTATCAGCCGTGTGATTAGCACCTGTCAGCCAGTTGATCAGCACCTGTCAGCCTCTTGATCAGAACCTGTCAGCAGCTTGATCATCGCCTATCAGCTACTTGATTAGCACTTGTCAGCCAGTTGATCAGCACCTGCCTACCGATTGATCAGTGCCTGTCAGCTGCTTGATCATTGCATTCTCAGCTGGGCAATCAGCACCTATCAGCTGCTTGTTTAGCACCTGTCAGCCAGTTGATCAGCACCTGTCAGCACCTTGATCATCGCCTATCAGCCGCTTGATTAGCACCTGTCAGCCAGTTGATCAGCACCTGAGAGTCGCTTCATTAGCACCTGTCAGCCAGTTGATCAGCACCTGTCATCCGGTTGATCAGCATCTGTCAGCAGGTTGATCAGTGCGTATCAGCTGCTGGATTAACACCTGTCAGTCTATTGATCATCACCTGTCAACCGCTAGATCAGCACCCACTTTGCTGCATGAACAGAGCCTACTCAGCCACGCGATCAGTGACGCTCAGCCGGTTGATCTTCTCCTGTCAGGCGCTTGATCATTTCCTGCTCTGCTGGTCATTCAGTGCCTGGTCAACCACTGGATCAGTGTCAGTCAGCCGCTTGACCACTGCCCACTCAGCAGATTGAAAAGCGCCTACGCAGCCGAGCGATAAGCTCCTGCCAGTCGCTTTACAAGCACCTGTAAACCGCTTGATCAACACTTACTGAGCTGCGCTATCAGTGCTTAATCAGCTGCGAGATCAGTGTCTGTCAGCTGCTTGATCAGCACCTGTCAGCCGGTTGAACAGTGCCTATTCAGCCGCGCAAATAGCATCTCTCAGCCAGTCGATCTGCTCCTACTGAGCCCCATGATCAGCGCCTACTCAGCCGCCCAATCAGTGACTGTCAGCCTCTTGAGAAGTACCTGTCAGCCGCTTGATAAACGCATGTCAGCAGCTTGATCAGTACCTGTCAGCCACTTGATCAGCACCTGTCAGCCAATATATCAGCAACTCGCTACAGCTTGATCAGTGCCCGCTTAGCTGCGTAATCAGAGCCTACTCCGCCACAGGATCAGTGACCCTCAGCGGGCTGATCAGCGCCTGTCAGCGGCTTGATCATTTCCTGCTCTGATGGTCATTCAGCGCCTCGCCCACCACTAGATCAGTGCCTGTGAGCCCCTTGACCAGTGCCCACTCAGCTGATTGATAAACGCATACGCATCCACGCGATAAGCGCCTGTCAGCCACTTGAGAAGCATCTGTCAGCAACTTGATCAGTACCTGTCAGCCAGTTGATCAGCACCTGTCAGCCACTTCATTTGCACCTGTCAGCCACTTTATCAGCAACTGTCAGGCGCTAGGGCAGCCCCTATAAGCAGCTTGATCATTAACTGTCAGCCACATTATCAGCACCTGTTAGCCGCTGTATCAGAACCTGTCAACCGCTTGATCAGCACCTGTCAGCAGCTTGATCATCGCCTATCAGCTACTTGATTAGCACTTGTCAGCCAGTTGATCAGCACCTGCCTACCGATTGATCAGTGCCTGTCAGCTGCTTGATCATTGCATTCTCAGCTGCGCAATCAGCACCTATCAGCTGCTTGTTTAGCACCTGTCAGCCAGTTGATCAGCACCTGTCAGCACCTTGATCATCGCCTATCAGCCGCTTGATTAGCAGCTGTCAGCCAGATGATCAGCACCTGTCAGCAGCTTGAGCAGCGAGTATCAGCTGCTTGATCAGCACCTGTCAGCCAGTTGATCAGCACCTGTCAGCAGATTGATCAGGGCCTATCAGCCACTTGATTAGCACCTGTCAGCCAGTTGATCAGCACCTGAGAGTCGCTTCATTAGCACCTGTCAGCCAGTTGATCAGCACGTGTCATCTGCTTGATCAGCACCTGTCAGCCGCTTGATAAACGCGTGTCAGCAGCTTGATCAGTACCTGTCAGCCACTTTTTCAGCACCTGTCAGCCAATATATCAGCAACTCTCAACAGCTTGATCAGTACCCGCTTAGCTGCGTAATCAGAGCCTACTCAGGCACGTGATCAGTGACTCTCAGCCGGTTGATCAGCGCCTGTCAGCCGCTTGATCATTTCCTCCTCTGCTGGTCATTCAGCGCCTGGTCAAGCACTTCATCAGTGCCTGTCTGCCACTTGACCATTGCCCACTCACCTGATTGAAAAGCGCCTATGCAGCCGTGCTATAAGTGCCTCTCAGCCGCTTGACAAGCAACTGTCAGAAGCTTGATCAGGGCCTATCAGCCACTAGAATAGTACCTATCAGCCAGTTGATCGACACCTGTCAGCCGCTTGATCAGGACCTTTCAGCAGCTTTATCAGCACCTATCAGCTGCTGATTAGGAACTGTCAGCATGTTGATCAACACCTGTCAGCCGCTTCATTAGCAACTGTCAGCCAGTTGATTAGCACCTGTCAGCCGATTAATCAGCACCTGTCAGCAGCTTGATCAGCACCTGTCAGCAGCTTGATCAGCACCTATCAGCTGCTTGATTAGCACCTGTCAGCATGTTGATGAACACCTGTCTGCCGCTTCGTTAGCAACTGTCAGCCAGTTGATCAGCACCTGTCAGCTGCTTGATCAGCACCTGAAAGCCGCTTAAACTGCGCCTGCCATCCGCTTGATAAGTGCATTCTCAGCTGTGCAATCAATGCCTACTCAGCCGCGAATCAGCCCCTACACAGCCGCGTGATCATAGTCTGTCAGCCATTTGATCAGAGACTGTCAGACGCTTGATCAGCGCCTAATCACCCCCACCATCAGCGCCTATTGAAGCGGCGCGATCAGCACCTGTCAGCTGCTTGATCAGCAATTATCAGCCGCTAGATCAACATCCGTCAACGACTTTATCAGCACCTGTCAGCCACTTTATCATCGCCTAATCAGCTGCGCTATCAGTGCCTACTCAACCGCTTGATCAGTACCTGTCAGCCACTTTATCAGCACCTGTCAGCCACTATATCACCACCTGTCAACTGCTTGATCAGCGTCCACTTTGCTGCGTGATCAGATCCTACTAAGCCAGTTGATCAGTGACCCTCAGCCGGTTGATCAGCGCCTGTCAGCCGCTTGATCATTTCCTGCTCTGCTGGTCATTCAGCGCCTGGTCAACCACTTCATCAGTGCCTGTCAGCCACTTGACCAGTGCCCACTCAGCTGATTGAAAAGCACCTACGCAGCCGCGCGATAAGTGCCTCTCAGCCGCTTGACAAGCACCTGTCAGAAGCATGATCAGGGCCTAACAGCCACTTGAATAGTACCTATCAGCCAGTTGATCAGCACCTGTTTGCCGCTTGATCTGCACCTGTCAGCCGCTTGATGAGCACCTATCAGCCGCTTGATCAGCGACTGTTACCCACTTTATCATCGTCTAACCAGCTGCATGATCAGCGCCTACTCAGCCGCTTGATCAGTACCAGTCAGCCAGTTGATCAGCACCTGTCAGCAGCTTGATAAACGCGTGTCAGCCTCTTGACCAGCACCTAATCAGCCACGCGATCATCATTTACTCAGCCGCACGATCATCACCTCAGCCGCTTGATCTGTGTCTACTCAGCCCCGCGAGCAGCGCCTACTCAGCCGTGCAATGTGCGCCTGACAGACACTTGAGAAGTACTGTCAGCCACTTTATCAGCGACTATCAGTCGCTTGATCAGCACCTGTCAACGACTTTATCAGCACCTGTCAGCCCCTTGATCATCGCCTATCAGCCGTGTGATTAGCACCTGTCAGCCAGTTGATCAGCACCTGTCAGCCTCTTGATCAGAACCTGTCAGCAGCTTGATCATCGCCTATCAGCTACTTGATTAGCACTTGTCAACCAGTTGATCAGCACCTGCCTACCGATTGATCAGTGCCTGTCAGCTACTTGTTCATTGCATTCTCAGGTGCGCAAATAGCGCCTATCAGCTGCTTGTTTAGCACCTGTCAGCCAGTTGATCAGCACCTGTCAGCACCTTGATCATCGCATACTCAGCCGCTTGATCAGAACCTGTCAGGCAGTTGATCAGCAGCAGTCAGCCGCTTGATCATTTCCTGCTCTGCTGGTCATTCAGCTCCTGGTCATCCACTTGATCAGTGCCTGTCAGCCGCTTGAGAAGTACCTGGCAGCCACTTGACCAGCACCTAATCAGCCACTCGATCATCATTTACTCAGCCGCACGATCATCGCCTCAGCCGCTTGATCTGTGTCTACTCAGCCACGCGATCAGCGCCTGACAGACACTTGAGAAGTACTGTCAGCCACTTTATCAGCGACTATCAGTCGCTTGATCAGCACCTGTCAACGACTTTATCAGCACCTGTCAGCCGCTTGATTAGTGCCTGTCAGCTGCTTGACCACTGCCCACTCAGCCGATTGAAAAGCGCCAATGCAGCCGCGTGATAAGCACCAGTCAGCCGCCTGAAAATCACCTGTCAGCAGCTTGATCAGGGCCTATTAGCCACTTGATTAGCACCTGTCAGCTAGTTGATCAGCACCTGTCAGCCAATTGATCAGCACCTGCCAGCCGCTTCATTAGCACCTGTCAGCCAGTTGAACAGCACCTGTCAGCCTCTTGATCAGAACCTGTGAGCAGCTTGATCATCGCCTATCAGCTACTTGATTAGCACTTGTCAGCCAGTTTATCAGCACCTGCCTACCGATTGATCAGTGCCTGTCAGCTGCTTGATCATTGCATTCTCAGCTGCGCAATCAGCACCTATCAGCTGCTTGTTTAGCACCTGTCAGCATGTTGATCAACACCTGTCAGCCGCTTCATTAGCAACTGTCAGCCAGTTGATCAGCAACTGTCAGCCGCTTGATTACCACCTGTCAGCTAGTTGATCAGCACCTGTCAGCTGCTTGATCAGCACCTTTAAGCCGCTTAAACAGCGCCTGCCAGCCGCTTCATCAGTGCCTGTCAGCTGCTTGATCATTGCCTTCTCAGCTGCGCGATCAGCGCCTACTCAGCCGCGAATCAGCCCCCACACAGCCGCGTGATCATAGTCTGTCAGCCTCTTTATCAGAGTCGTTCATCCGCTTGATCAGCACCTGTCAGCAGGTTGAAGAGCGCCTACTCAGCCGCGCGAATTGCATCTCTCAGCCAGTTGATCTGCTCCTACTGAGCACCGAAATCAGCGCCTACTCAGCCGCCCAATAAGTGCCTGTCAGCCGCTTGAGAAGTACCTGTCAGCCAGTTGATCAGCACCTCTCAGCCAGCTGATCACCACCTGTAAGCCACTGGATCAGCACCTTTCAGCCGCTTGATCAGCACCTATCAGAAGCTTGATTAGCGCCTATCAGCTGCTTAATTAACACTTCTCAGCCAATTGATCAGCTCCTGTTAGCCACTTGATCAGCACCTATCAGCCAGTAAATCATCACCTGTAAGCCACTGAATCAGCACTTGTCAGCGGCTTGGTCAGCACCTTTCAGCAGCTTGATCAGCGCCTATCAGCTGCTTAATTAACACTTCTCAGCCAGTTGATCAGCACCTGTTAGCCGCTTGATCAGCGCCTATCAGCCGCTTGATTAGCACCTGTCAGCCAGTTGATTAGCACCTGTCAGCCGCTTAATCAGCTCCTGTCAGCAGCTTGATCAGCACCTGTCAGCGGCTTGATCAGCACCTATCAGCTGCTTGATTAACACCTGTCAGCATGTTAATCAACACCTGTCAGCAGCTTAATTAGCAACTGTCAGCCAGTTGATCAGCACCTGTCAGCTGCTTGATCAGCACCTCTAAGCCGCTTAAACAAGGCTTGCCAGCCGCTTGATCAGTGCCTTCTCAGCTGCGCGTTCAATGCCTACTCAGCCGCGAAACAGCCCCTACACAGCCGCGTGATCATAGTCTATCGGTCGCTTGATCAGAGAGTGTCAGACGCTTGAGAAGCGCCTAATCACCCCCTCGATCAGCGCCTATTGAGCGGCGTGATCAGCACCTGTCAGCCGCTTGACAAGCTCCTATAATCCACTTGATCAACACCAAATTATCTTCGCTATCAGTATTTACTGAGCCATGCGTTCATCGCCTCAGCCGCATGATGTGTGCCTACTCAACCCCTCGATCAGTGCCTACTCAGCCGTGCGATATGTGCCTGACAGCCGATTGAGTTTTACTGTCAGCCGCTTGATCAGCGATTATCAGCCGCTAGATCAACATCTGTCAACGACTTTATCAGCACATGTCAGCCGCGTGATCAGCACCTGTGAGCCGCTTTATCATCACCTAAGCAGCTGCGTGATCAGCGCCTGCTCAACCGCTTGATCAGTACCTGTCAGCCACTTTATCAGCACCTGTCAGCCACTCTATCAGCACCTGTCAACTGCTTGATCAGCGACCTATTTGCTGCGTGATCAGGTCCTACTCAGCCACGTGATCAGTGACCCTCAGCCTGTTGTTCAGCGCCTGTCAGCCGCTTGATCATTTCCTGCTCTGCTGGTCATTCTCCGCCTGGTCAACCACTTCATCAGTGCCTGTCAGCCACTTGACCAGTGCCCACTCAGCTGATGGAAAAGCGCCTACGCAGCCGCGCGATAAGTGCCTCTCAGCCGCTTGAGAAGCACCTGTCCCAAGCTTGATCAGGGCCTATCAGCCACTTGAATAGTACCTATCAGCCAGTTGATCAGCACATGTCAGCCCCTACATCAGAGCCTATCATCCGCTTGATCAGCACCTGTCAGGCGTTTGATGAGCGCCTATCAGCCACTTGATTATCCCCTGTAAGCCAGTTGACCAGCACCTGGCAGCCTCTTGATCCGCGCCTATCAGTGGCTTGATTAGCCCCTATCAGCCAGTTGATCAGCAATTGTCAGCCGCTTGTTAAGCACCTGTCAGCAGCTTGATCAGCGCTTGACCACTTTCCACTCAGCCGATTGAAAAGCACCGACTCAGCCACGCGAATAGCATCTTTCAGCCACTTAATCTGTGCCTACTGAGCCCCGCAGTCAGTGCCTAAACAGCCGCCCGATCAGTGCTTGTCAGCCGCTTGACAAGTACCTGTCAGCCACTTGATCAGCACCTGTCAGCAGCTTGATAAACGCGTGTCAGCCTCTTGATCAGCACCTAATCAGCCACGCGATGATCATTTACTTAGATCTGTGATCATCGCTTCAGCCTCTTGATCTGTGCCTACTCAGCCCCACGACCAGCGCCTACTCAGCAATGCGATCTGCGCCTGACAGCCACTTGATCAATGACTCTCAGCCGCTTGATCAGCACCTGTCAACCACTTTATCATCACCTGTCAGCCGCTTGATCAGCGCTGTTAGCCGCTTTATCATCACATAATCAGCTGCATGATCAGCGCCTACTCAGCTGCTTGATCAGTTCCAGTCAGCCAGTTGATCAGCACCTGTCAGCACCTTGATAAGCGCCTATAAGCCGCTTGATTAGCACCTCTCAGCAAGTTGATCAGCACCTCTCAGCCAGTTGATGAGAACCTGTAAGCCACTGGATCAGCACAACTTATCCACTTGATCATCGCTTTACCAGCTGCACGATCAGCGCCTACTCAGCCGCTTGATCAGAACCTGTTAGCCAGTTGATCAGCACCTGTCAGCCGCTTGATCAGTACCTGTCAGCCAGTTGATCAACACCTGTCAGCTGCTTCATCAGCACCTGTAAGCCGTTTAAACAGCGCCTGTCAGCCACTTAATCAATGCCTGTCAGGGCTTGATCAGTGCCTTCTCAGCTGTGCGATCAATGCCTACTGAGCCTCGAATCAGCCCCTACACAGCCGCGTGATCATAGTCTCTCTGCCGCTTCATCAGAGAGTGTCAGACGATTGATCAGCGCCTAATCACCCCCTCGATCAGCGCCTATTGCGCGGCATGATCAGCACCTGTCAGCCGCTTGAGAAGCTCCTATAAACCACTTGATCAACACCTAATTAGCTTCGCTATCAGTATTTACTGAGCCATGTGATCATCGCCTCAGCCGCATGATCCGTGCCTACTCAGCCCCGCGATCAGTGTCTACTCAGCCATGTGATATGTGCCTGACAGCCGATTCCGAAGTACTGTCAGCCGCTTGATCAGCGATTATCAGCCGCTAGATCAACATCTGTCGACGACTTTTTCAGCACCTGTAAGCTGCTTGATCAGCGCCTGTCAGCCGCTTGATCATTTCCTGCTCTGCTGGTCATTCAGCGCCTGGTCAACCACTTCATCAGTGCCTGTCAGCCTCTTGACCAGTGCCCACTCAGCTGATTGAAAAGCGCCTACGCAGCCGCGCGTTAAGTGCCTCTCAGCCGCTTGACAAGCAAATGTCAGAAGCTTGATCAGGGCCTATCAGCCACTTGAACTGTACCTATCAGCCAGTTCATTAGCTACTGTCAGCCGCTTAATGAGCGCCTATCAGCTGCTTGAATAGCACCTGTCAGCCAGTTGACCAGCACCTGTCAGCAGCTTGATCAGTGCCTATCAGTGGCTTGATTAGCCTCTGTCAGCCAGTTCATCAGCAATTGTCAGCCGCTTGTTAAACACCTGTCAGCAGCTTGATCACCGCTTGACCACTTTCCTCTCAGCGATTGAAAAGCACCGACTCAGCCGCGCGAATAGCATCTTTCAGCCAGTTGATCTGTGCCTACTGAGCCCCGCAGTCAGTGCCTACACAGCCTCATGATCAGTACCTGTCAGCCGCTTGACAAGTACCTGTCAGCCACTTGATCAGCACCTGTCAGCAGCTTGATAAACGCATGTCAGCCTATTGATCAGCACCTAATCAGCCACAGGATGATCATTTACTCAGCCGCGCGATCATCGCCTTAGCCTCTTGATCTGTGCCTACTCAGCCCCACGACAAGCGCGTACTCAGCCATGCTATCTGCACCTGACAGCCACGTGATCAACGACTATCAGCCCCTTGATCAGCACCTGTCAACCACTTTATCATCACCTTTCAGCCGCTTGATCAGCGCCTGTTAGCCGCTTTATCATCGCCTAATCAGCTGCATGATCAGCACCTACTCAGCCGCTTGATCAGTACCAGTCAGCCAGTTGATCAGCACCTGTCAGCAGCTTGATCAGCGCCTATCAGCTGATTGATTAGCACCTGTCAGCATGTTGATCAACACCTGTCAACCGCTTTTTTAGCAACTGTCAGCCAGTTGATCAGCCAATGTCAGCCGCTGGATAAGCACCTGTCAGCCAGTTGATCAGCACCTGTCAGCTGCTTGATCAGCACCTGTAAGCCACTTAAACTCCGCCAGCCAGCCGCTTCATCAGTGCCCGTCAGCTGCTTGATCATTGCCTTCTCAGCTGCACGATCAGCGCCTACTCAGCCGCTCGATCAGTGCCTGTCAGCCGCTTGAGAAGTACCTGTCAGCCAGTTGATCAGCACCTCTCAGCTTTTTGATCACCACCTGTAAGCCACTGGATCACCACCTGTCAGCCGTTTGATCAGCATCTTTCAGCAGCTTGATCAGCGCCTATCAGCTGCTTATTTAACACTTCTCAGCCAGTTGATCAGCAGTTGTTAGCCGCTTAATCAGTGCCTATCAGCAGCTTGAGTAGCACCTGTCAGCCAGTTGATTAGCACCTGTCAGCCGCTTAATCAGCGCTTGTCAGCAGCTTGATCAGCACCTGTCAGCAGCTTTATCACTACCTATCAGCTGCTTGATTAGCGACTGGAAACATGTTGATAAACACCTGTCAGCCGCTTCATTAGCAAATGTCAGCCAGTTGATCAGCACCTGTCAGCTTTTTGAACAGCACCTGTAAGCCCCTTAAACAGCGCCTGCCAGCCGCTTGATCACTGCCTTCTCAGCTGCGCGATCAATGCCTACTCAGCCGCGTGATCATAGTCTGTCAGCCGCTTGATCAGAGACTGTCAGACCCTTGATCAGCGCCTAATCACCCCCTCCATCAGCGCCTATTGAGCGACGTGATCAGCACCTGTCAGCCGCTTGACAAGCACCTATAAACCACTTGATCAACACCTAATTAGATTCACTATCAGTATTTACTGAGCCATGCGATCAACGCCTCAGCCGCATGAACTGTGCCTACTCAGCCCTGCGATCAGTGCCTACTCAGCCGTGCGATATGTGCCTGACAGCCAATTGAGAAGTACTGTCAGCCGCTTGATCAGCGATTATCAGCCGCTAGATCAGCATCTGTCAACGACTTTATCAGCACCTTTCAGCCGCTAGATCAGCGCCTATCAGCCGCTTGATCAGCGATTATCAGCCGCTAGATCAACATCTGTCAACGACTTTATCAGCACCTGTCAGCCGCTTGATCAGCGCCTGTCAGCCGCTTTATCATCGCCTAATCAGCTGCGTGATCAGCGCCTTCTAAACTGCTTGACCAGTACCTGTCAGCCCCTTTATCAGAACCTGTCAGCCACTCTATCAGCACCTGTCAACTGCTTGATCAGCGACCACATTGCTGCCTGATCAGATCCTACTCAGCCATGTGATCCGTGACCCTCAGCCTGTTGATCAGCACCTGTCAGCCGCTTGATCATTTCCTGCTCTGCTGGTCATTCAGCGCCTGGTCAACCACTTCATCAGTGCCGGTCAGCCACTTGACCAGTGCCCACTCAGCTGATTGAAAAGCACCTACGCGGCGCGATAGGTGCCTCTCAGCCGCTTGACAAGCACCTGTCCGAAGATTGATCAGGGCCTATCAGCCACTTGAATAGTACCTATCAGCCAGTTGATCAGCATCTGTCAGCCCCTTAATCAGCGCCTATCAGCCGCTTGATCAGCACCTGTCAGCCGCTTGATGAGCGCCTATCAGCCACTTGATTAGCACCTGTCAGCCAGTTGACCAGCACCTGTCAGCCGCTTGATCAGCTCCTATCAGTGGCTTAATTAGCCCCTGTCAGCTAGTTGATCAGCAATTGTCAGCCGCTTGTTAAACGCCTGTCAGCAGCTTCATCAGCGCTTGACCACTTTCCTCTCAGCCGATTGAAAATCACCGACTCAGCCACGCGAATAGCATCTTTCAGCCAGTAGATCTGTGCCTTCTGATCCCTGCAGTCAGTGCCTACACAGCCTCCCGATCAGTGCTTGTCAGCCGCTTGACAAATACCTGTCAGCCTCTTGATCAGCACCTGTCAGCAGCTTGATAAACGCGTGTCAGCCTCTTGATCAGCACATAATCAGCCACGAGATGATCATTTACTCAACTGCGCAATCATCGCCTCAGCCTCTTGATCTGTGCCTACTGAGCCCCACGAGCAGCGCCTACTCTGCCATGCGATCTGCACCTTACAGCCATTTGATCAACGACTATCAGCCTCTTGATCAGCACCTGTCAAACACTTTATCATCACCTGTCAGCCGCTTGATCAGTACCAGTCAGCCAGTTGATCAGCACCTGTCATCAGCTTGATCAGCGCCTATAAGCTGCTTGATTAGCTCCTGACAGCCAGTTGAACAGCACCTCTCAGCCAGTTGATCAGCACCTGTAAGCCACTGGATCATCGCCTGTTAGCTCTTTGATCATTGCCTTATCAGCTGCACAATCAGCGCCTACTCAACCACTTGATCATAACCTGTCAGCCAGTTGATCAGCACCTGCCAGCCGCTTGATCAGCACCTGTCAGCAGCTTTATCAGCACCTAACAGCTGCTTGATTAGCACCTGTCACCATGTTGATCAACACCTGTCAGCCGGATCATTAGCAACTGTCAGCCAGTTGATCAGCGGCTGTCAGCTGCTTCATTAGCAACTGTCAGCCAGTTGATCAGCACCTGTCAGTTGCTTGATTAGCACCTGTAAGCCGCTTAAACAGCGCCTGCCAGCCGCTTGATAAGTGCCTTCTCAGCTGCGCGATCAATGCCTACTCAGCCTCGAATCAGTCCCTACACAGCCGCGTGATCATAGTCTGTCAGCCGCTTGATCAGAGGCTGTCAGACGCTTGATCAGCGCCTAATCACCCCCTCGATCAGCGCCTATTGAGCAGCGCGATCAGCACCTGTCAGCCACTTGACAAGCACCTATAAACCACTTGATCAACATGTAATTAGCTTGGCTATCAGTATTTACTGAGCCATGCGATCATCGCCTCAGCCCCATGATCTGTGCCTACTCAGCCCCGCGATCAGCGCCTACTCAGGCGCCCGATCAGCACCTTTCAGCCGCTTGATCAGCACCTATCAGCAGCTTGATCAGCGCCTATTAGCTGCTTAATTAACACTTCTAAGCCAGTTTATCAGCACCTGTTTGCCGCTTGATCAGCACCTATCAGACAGTTGATCATCACCTCTTAGCCAATGAATCAGCACCTTTCAGCAGCTTGATCAGCGCCTATCAGCTGCTTAATTAACACTTCTCAGCCAGTTGATCAGCACCTGTTAGCCGCTTGATTAGCACCTATCGGCCGCTTGATTAGAGCCTGTCATCCAGTTGATGAGCACCTGTCAGCTGCTTAATTAGACCTGTCAGCCGCTTGATCAGCGCCTGTTAGCCGCTTTATCATTACCTAATCAGCTGCATGACTAGCGCCTACTCAGCCGCTTGATCAGAACCTGTCAGCCAGTTCATCGGCACCTGTCAGCCACTTGATCAGCACCTGACAGCAGCTTTATCAGCAGCTATCAGCTGCTTGATTAGCACCTGTCAGCATGTTGATGAACACCTGTGAGCCGCTCCATTAGCAACTCTCATCCAGTTGATCAGCAACTGTCAGCCGCTGGATTAGCACCTGTCAGCCATTTGATCAGCACCTGTCAGCTGCTTGATCAGCACCTGTAAGCCGCTTAAACAGCGCCTGCCAGCTGCTTCATCAGTGCCTGTCAGCCGCTTGATGAGCGCCTATCAGCCGCTTGATTAACACCTGTCAGCCAGTTGACCAGCACTTGTCAACCGCTTGATCAGCGCCTATCAGCCACTTAAATAGTACCTATCAGCCAGAAGATCAGCACCTGTCAGCCCCTTGATCAGCGCCTATCAGGCGCTTGATCAGCACCTGTCAGCCGCTTGATGAGGGCCTATCAGCCGCTTGATTAGCACCTGTCAGCCAGTTGACCAGCACCTGTCAGCCGCTTGATCAGCGCCTATCAGTGGCTTGATTAGCCCCTCTCAGCAAGTTGATCAGCAATTGTCAGCCGCTTGTTAAACACCTGTCAGCAGCTTGATCAGCGCTTGACCACTTTCCGCTCAGCCGATTGAAAAGCACCGACTCAGCCGCGTGAATAGCATCTTTCAGCCAGTTTGTCTGTGCCTACTGAGTCCCGCAGTAAGTGCCTACACAGCCTCCTGATCAGTGCTTGTCATCCGCTTGACAAATACCTGTCAGCCTCTTGATCAGCACCTGTCAGCAGCTTGATAAATGCTTGTCAGCCTATCGATCAGCACCTAATCAGCCACGCAATGATCATTTACTTAGCTGCGCGATCATCGCCTCAGCCTCTTGATCTGTGCCTGCTCAGCCCCACGACCAGCGCCTACTCAGCCATGCGATCTGTGCCTGAACGCCACTTGATCAATGACTATCAGCCGCTTGATCAGCACCTGTCAACCACTTTATCATCACCTGTCAGCCGCTTGATCAGCGCCTGTTAGCCGCTTTATCATCGCCTAATCAGCTGCATGATTAGCGCCTACTCAGCCGCTTGATCAATACCAGTCAGCCAGTTGATCAGCACCTGTCAGCAGCTTGTTCAGCGCCTATCAGTTGCTTGATTAGCACCTGTCAGCCAGTTAATCAGCACCTGACAGCCAGTTGATCAGCACCTGTAAGCCACTGGATCATCGCCTGTTAGCCGCTTGATCACCACCTTATCAGCTGCACGATCAGCGCCTACTCAGCCGCTTGATCAGAACCTGTCAGCCAGTTGATCGGCACCTGTCAGCCACTTGATCAGCACCTGTCAGCATGTTGATCAACACCTGTCAGCCGCTTCATTAGCAACTGTCAGCCTGTTGATCAGCACCTGTCAGCAACTTGATAAACGCGTGTCAGCCTCTTGATCAGCACTTAATCAGCCACGCGATGATCATTTACTCAGCCGCGTGATCATCCCCTCAGCCTCTTGATCTCTGCCTACTCAGCCATGCGATCTGCGCCTGACAGCTACTTGATCCACGACTATCAGCCGTTGATCAACACCTGTCAACCACTTTATCATCACCTGTAAGCCGCTTGATCAGCGCCTGTTAGCCGCTTTGTCATCGCCTAATCAGCTGCCTGATCAGCGCCTACTCAGCCGCTTGATCAGTACCAGTCAGCCAGTTGATCAGCACCTGTCAGCAGCTTGATCAGCGCCTATCAGCTGCTTCATTAGCACCTGTCAGCATGTTGATCAACACCTGTCAACCGCTTTTTTAGCAACTGTCAGCCCGTTGATAAGCAACTGTGAGCCGCTGGATTAGCATCTGTCAGCCAGTTGATCAGCACCTGTCAACAGCTTAATCATTGCCTATCAGCTGCTTGGTTAGCACCTGCCAGCCAGTTGATCAGCACGTCTCAGCCTGTTAATCATCACCTGTAAGCCACTGGATCAGCGCCTGTTAGCCGCTTGATCATCGCCTTATCAGCTGCACAATCAGCGCCTACTCAGCTGCTTGATTAGAACCTGTCAGCCGCTTGATCAGCATCTGTCAGCAGCTTTATCAGCACCTATCAGCTGCTTGATTAGCACCTGTCAGCATGTTGATCAACACCTGTCAGCCGCTTGATTAGCACCTGTCAGCCAGTTGATCAGCACCTGTCAGCTGCTTGATCAGCACCTGAAAGCCACTTAAACAGCGCCTGTCAGCCACTTCATCAGTGCCTGTCAGCTGCTTGATCATTGCCTTCTCAGCTGCGCGATCAGCGCCTACTCAGCCACGAATAAGCCCATACACAGCCGCGTGATCATAGTCTGTCAGCCTCTTTATCAGAGTAGATGATCCGATTGATCAGCACCTGTCAGCAGGTTGAAGAATGCCTACTCAGCGGCGCGAAATGCATCTCTCAGCCAGATGATCTGCGCCTACTGAGGCCCGCAATCAGCACCTACTCTGCCGCCCGATCAGTGCCTGTCAACCGCTTGAGAAGTACCTTTCAGCCAGTTGATCAGCACCTGTTATCCACTGGATCAGCACCTGTAAGCTGCTTGATTAGCACCTGTCAGCCAGGTGATCAGCAACTCTCAGCCAGTTGATCAGAACCTGTAAGACACTGGATCAGCGCAAGTTAGCTGCTTGATCATCGCCTTATCAGCTGCACGATCAGCACCTACTCAGCCGCTTGATCAGAACCTGTCAGCCAGTTGATCAGCACCTGTCAGCCCCTTATTCAGCACCTGTCAACAGCTTTATCAGCACCTATCAGCTGCTTGATTAGCACCTGTCAGCATGTTGATCAACACCTGTCAGCCGCTTCATTAGCAACTCTCAGCCAGTTGATCAGCCACTGTCAGCCGCTGGATTAGCACCTGTCAGCCAGTTGATCAACACCTGTCAGCTGCTTGATCAGCACCTGTAAGCCGCTTAAACAGCGCCTGCCAGCCGCTTAATCAATGCCTGTCAGCGCTTGATCAGTGCCTTCTCAGCTGTGCGATCAATGCCTACTGAGCCTCGAATCAGCCCCTACACAGCCACGTGATCATAGTCTGTCTGCCGCTTGATCAGAGACTGTCAGACGCTTGTTCAGCGCATAAGCACCCCCTCGATCAGCGCCTATTGAGCGGCGCAATCAGCACCTGTCAGCTGCTTGACAAGCACCTATAAACCACTTGATCAACACCTAATTAGCTTCGCTATCAGTATTTACTGAGCCATGCGATCATCGTCTCAGCGACTTTCAGCAGCTTGATGAGCACCTATCAGTTGCTTAATTAACACTTCTCAGCCAGTTGATCAGCAGCTGTTAGCCGCTTGATCAGGGCCTATCAGCCGCTTGATTAGCACCTGTCAGCCAGTTGATTAGCCCCTGTCAGCCACTTCATTTGCACCTGTCAGCCACTTTATCAGCAACTGTCAGGCGCTAGGGCAGCCCCTATAAGCAGCTTGATCATGAACTGTCAGCCACATTATCAGCACCTGTTAGCCGCTGTATCAGAACCTGTCAACCGCTTGATCAGCACCTGTCAGCAGCTTTATCAGCACCTATCAGCTGCTTGATTAGCCCCTGTCAGCCTCTTGATCAGCAATTGTCAGCCGCTTGTTATGCACCTGTCAGCAGCTTTATCAGCGCTTGACCACTTTCCACTCAGCCGATTGAAAAGCAAAGACTCAACCGCGTGAATAGCATCTTTCAGCCATTTGATCTGTGCTTACTGAGCCATGCGATCATCGTCTCAGCCGCATGATCTGTGCCTACTGAGCCCCGCGATCAGTGCCTACTCAGCCGTGCGATATGTGCCTGACAGCCGAATGGGAAGTACTGTCAGCCACTTGATCAGCGATCATCAGACGCTAGATCAGCATCTGCCAACGACTTTATCAGCAACTTTCAGCCGCTTGATTAATGCCTGTTAGCCGCTTGATCAGCGATTATCAGCCGCTAGATCAACATCTGTCAACGACATTATCAGCACCTGTCAGCCGCATGATCAGCGCCTGTCAGCCTCTTTATCATCGCCTAATCAGCTGCGTGATCAGCGCCTACTCAACCGCATGATCAGTACCTGTCAGCCCCTTGACCAGTGCCCACTCAGCTGATTGAAAAGCGCCAATGCAGCCGCACGATAAGCACCAGTCAGCCGCCTGAAAATCACCTGTCAGCAGCTTGATCATGGCCTATAGGCCACTTGATTAGCACCTGTCAGCTAGTTGATCAGCACCTGTCAGCCAATTGATCAGCACCTGCCAGCCGCTTCATTAGCACCTGTCAGCCAGTTGATCAGCACCTGTCAGCCTCTTGATCAGAACCTGTCAGCAGCTTGATCATCGCCTATCAGCTACTTGATTAGCACTTGTCAGCCAGTTGATCAGCACCTGCCTACCGATTGATCAGTGCCTGTCAGCTGCTTGATCATTGCATTCTCAGCTGCGCAATCAGCACCTATCAGCTGCTTGTTTAGCACCTGTCAGCCAGTTGATCAGCACCTGTCAGCACCTTGAGCAGTGAGTATCAGCTGCTTCATCAGCACCTGTCACCCAGTTGATCAGCACCTGTCAGCAGATTGATCAGGGCCTACCAGCCACTTGATTAGCACCTGTCAGTCAATTGATCAGCACCTGAGAGTCGCTTCATTAGCACCTGTCAGCCAGTTGATCAGCACCTGTCATCCGCTTGATCAGCACCTGTCAGCAGGTTGATCAGTGCGTATCAGCTGCTTGATTAACACCTGTCAGTCTATTGATCATCACCTGCCAACCGCTAGATCAGCGCCCACTTTGCTGCATGAACAGAGCCTACTCAGCCACGCGGTCAGTGACGCTCAGCCGGTTGATCTTCTCCTGTCAGGCGCTTGATCATTTCCTGCTCTGCTGGTCATTCAGCGCCTGGTCAACCACTGGATCAGTGTCAGTCAGCCGCTTGACCACTGCCCACTCAGCAGATTGAAAAGCGCCTACGCGGCCGAGCGATAAGCACCTGTCAGCCGCTTTACAAGCACCTGTAAACCGCTTGATCGACACTTACTGAGCTGCACTATCAGTGCTTAATCAGCTGCGAAATCAGTGTCTGTCAGCTGCTTGATCAGCACCTGTCAGCCGTTTGTACAGTGCCTATTCAGCCGCGCAAATAGCATCTCTCAGCCAGTTGATCTGCTCTAACTGAGCCCCACGATCAGCACCTACTCAGCCGCCCGATCAGTGACTGTCAGCCTCTTGAGAAGTACTTGTCAGCCACTTGATCAGCACCTGTCAGCCGCTTGATAAACGCGTGTCAGCAGCTTGATCAGTACCTGTCAGCCACATTATCAGCACCTGTCAGCCAATATATCAGCAACTCTCAACAGCTTGATCAGTGCCCGCTTAGCTGCGTAATCATAGCCTACTCAGCCACAGGATCAGACACCCTCAGGCGGCTGATCAGCGCCTGTCAGCGGCTTGATCATTTCCTGCTCTGATGGTCATTCAGCGCCTGGACAACCACTAGATCAGTGCCTGTCAGCCCCTTGACCAGTGCCCACTCAGCTGATTGATAAACGCATACGCATCCACGCGATAAGCGCCTGTCAGCCACTTGAGAAGCATCTGTCAGCAACTTGATCAGGGCCTATCAGCCACTTGATCAGTACCTGTCAGCCAGTTGATCAGCACCTCTAAGCCAGTTGATCAGCACCTGTAAGCCACTGGATCAGGACCTGTCAGCCGCTTGATCAGCGACTTTCAGCAGCTTGATGAGCACCTATCAGCTGCTTAATTAACACTTCTCAGCCAGTTGATCAGCACCTGTTAGCCGCTTGATCAGCGCCTATCAGCCGCTTGATTAGCACCTGTCAGCCAGTTGATTAGCCCCTGTCAGCCGCTTAATCAGCACCTGTCAGCAGCTTGATCAGGGCCTATCAGCCACTTGATCAGTACCTGTCAGCCAGTTGATCAGCACCTGTCAGCCACTTCATTTGCACCTGTCAGCCACTTTATCAGCAACTGTCAGGCGCTAGGGCAGCCCCTATAAGCAGCTTGATCATGAACTGTCAGCCACATTATCAGCACCTGTTAGCCGCTGTATCAGAACCTGTCAACCGCTTGATCAGCACCTGTCAGCAGCTTTATCAGCACCTATCAGCTGCTTGATTAGCCCCTGTCAGCCACTTGATCAGCAATTGTCAGCCGCTTGTTATGCACCTGTCAGCAGCTTGATCAGCGCTTGACCACTTTCCACTCAGCCGATTGAAAAGCAAAGACTCAACCGCGTGAATAGCATCTTTCAGCCAGTTGATCTGTGCCTACTGAGCCCCGCAGTCAGTGCCTACACAGCCGCCCGATCAGTGCTTGTCAGCCGCTTGACAAGTACCTGTCAGCCACTTGATCAGCACCTGTCAGCAGCTTGATGTGCGCCTATCAGCAGCTTGATTAGCACCTGTCAGCCAGTTGACCAGCACCTGTGGGCCGCTTGACCAACGCATATCAGTGGCTTGATTAGCCCCTGTCAGCCAGTTGATCAGCAATTGTCAGCCGCTTGTTAAGCACCTGTCAGCAGCTTGATCAGCGCTTGACCACTTTCCACTCAGCCGATTGAAAAGCACCGACTCAGCCGCACGAATAGCATCTTTCGGCCAGTTGATCTCTGCCTACTGAGCCCCGCAGTCAGCGCCTACTCAGCTGCCCGATCAGTGTCTGTCAGTCGCTTGAGAAGTACTGTCAGCCAGTTGATCAGCACCTGTCAGCCCCTTAATCAGCGCCTATCAGCCGCTTGATCAGCACCTGTCAGCCACTTGATCAGCACCTGTCAGCAGCTTGATAAACGCGTGTCAGCCTCTTGATCAGCACCTAATCTGCCAAGCGATGATCATTTACTCAGCCCCGCGTTCATCGCCTCAACCTCTTGATCTGTGCCTACTCAGCCCCACGACCAGCGCCTACTTAGCCACGTGATCTACGCCTGACAGCTACTTAATCAACGACTATCAGTCGCTTGATCAGCACCTGTCAACCACTTTATCATCACCTGTCAGCCGCTTGATCAGCGCCTGTTAGCCGCTTTATCATCACATAATCAGCTGCATGATCAGCGCCTAATCAGCTGCTTGATCAGTTCCAGTCAGCCAGTTGATCAGCACCTGTCTGCACCATGATCAGCGCCTGTAAGCTGCTTGATTAGCACCTGTCAGCCAGTTGATCAGCAACTCTCAGCCAGTTGATCAGAACCTGTAAGACACTGGATCAGCGCAAGTTAGCTGCTTGATCATCGCCTTATCAGCTGCACGATCAGCACCTACTCAGCCGCTTGATCAGAACCTGTCAGCCAGTTGATCAGCACCTGTCAGCCCCTTATTCAGCACCTGTCAGCAGCTTTATCAGCACCTATCAGCTGCTTGATTAGCACCTGTCAGCATGTTGATCAACACCTGTCAGCCGCTTCATTAGCAACTCTCAGCCAGTTGATCAGCCACTGTCAGCCGCTGGATTAGCACCTGTCAGCCAGTTGATCAACACCTGTCAGCTGCTTGATCAGCACCTGTAAGCCGCTTAAACAGCGCCTGCCAGCCGCTTAATCAATGCCTGTCAGCGCTTGATCAGTGCCTTCTCAGCTGTGCGATCAATGCCTACTGAGCCTCGAATCAGCCCCTACACAGCCACGTGATCATAGTCTGTCTGCCGCTTGATCAGAGACTGTCAGACGCTTGTTCAGCGCATAATCACCCCCTCGATCAGCACCTACTGAGCGGCGCAATCAGCACCTGTCAGCTGCTTGACAAGCACCTATAAACCACTTGATCAACACCTAATTAGCTTCGCTATCAGTATTTACTGAGCCATGCGATCATCGTCTCAGCCGCATGATCTGTGCCTACTGAGCCCCGCGATCAGTGCCTACTCAGCCGTGCGATATGTGCCTGACAGCCGAATGGGAAGTACTGTCAGCCGCTTGATCAGCGATCATCAGACGCTAGATCAGCATCTGCCAACGACTTTATCAGCACCTTTCAGCCGCTTGATTAATGCCTGTTAGCCGCTTGATCAGCGATTATCAGCCGCTAGATCAACATCTGTCAACGACATTATCAGCACCTGTCAGCCGCATGATCAGCGCCTGTCAGCCTCTTTATCATCGCCTAATCAGCTGCGTGATCAGCGCCTACTCAACCGCATGATCAGTACCTGTCAGCCACATTATCAGCACCTGTCAGCCACTATATCAGCACCTGTCAACTGCTTGATAGCGACCAATTTTCTGTGTGATCAGATCCTACTCAGCCACGTGATGCGCGGCCCTCAGCTGGCTGATCAGCGCCTTTCAGCTGCTTGATCAGTTCCTGCTCTGATAGTCATTCAGCGCCTGGTCGACCACTAGATCAGTGCCTGTCAGCCCCTTGACCAGTGCCCACTCAGCTGATTGAAAAGCGCCAATGCAGCCACACGATAAGCACCAGTCAGCCGCCTGAAAATCACCTGTCAGCAGCTTGATCATGGCCTATAGGCCACTTGATTAGCACCTGTCAGCTAGTTGATCAGCACCTGTCAGCCAATTGATCAGCACCTGCCAGCCGCTTCATTAGCACCTGTCAGGCAGTTGATCAGCACCTGTCAGCCTCTTGATCAGAACCTGTCAGCAGCTTGATCATCGCCTATCAGCTACTTGATTAGCACTTGTCAGCCAGTTGATCAGCACCTGCCTACTGATTGATCAGTGGCTGTCAGCTGCTTGATCATTGCATTCTCAGCTGCGCAATCAGCACCTATCAGCTGCTTGTTTAGCACCTGTCAGCCAGTTGATCAGCACCTGTCAGCACCTTGAGCAGTGAGTATCAGCTGCTTCATCAGCACCTGTCACCCAGTTGATCAGCACCTGTCAGCAGATTGATCAGGGCCTACCAGCCACTTGATTAGCACCTGTCAGTCAATTGATCAGCACCTGAGAGTCGCTTCATTAGCACCTGTCAGCCAGTTGATCAGCACCTGTCATCCGCTTGATCAGCACCTGTCAGCAGGTTGATCAGTGCGTATCAGCTGCTTGATTAACACCTGTCAGTCTATTGATCATCACCTGCCAACCGCTAGATCAGCGCCCACTTTGCTGCATGAACAGAGCCTACTCAGCCACGCGGTCAGTGACGCTCAGCCGGTTGATCTTCTCCTGTCAGGCGCTTGATCATTTCCTGCTCTGCTGGTCATTCAGCGCCTGGTCAACCACTGGATCAGTGTCAGTCAGCCGCTTGACCACTGCCCACTCAGCAGATTGAAAAGCGCCTACGCGGCCGAGCGATAAGCGCCTGTCAGCCGCTTTACAAGCACCTGTAAACCGCTTGATCGACACTTACTGAGCTGCACTATCAGTGCTTAATCAGCTGCGAGATCAGTGTCTGTCAGCTGCTTGATCAGCACCTGTCAGCCGTTTGTACAGTGCCTATTCAGCTGCGCAAATAGCATCTCTCAGCCAGTTGATCTGCTCTAACTGAGCCCCACGATCAGCACCTACTCAGCCGCCCGATCAGTGACTGTCAGCCTCTTGAGAAGTACTTGTCAGCCACTTGATCAGCACCTGTCAGCCGCTTGATAAACGCGTGTCAGCAGCTTGATCAGTACCTGTCAGCCACATTATCAGCACCTGTCAGCCAATATATCAGCAACTCTCAACAGCTTGATCAGTGCCCGCTTAGCTGCGTAATCATAGCCTACTCAGCCACAGGATCAGACACCCTCAGGCGGCTGATCAGCGCCTGTCAGCGGCTTGATCATTTCCTGCTCTGATGGTCATTCAGCGCCTGGACAACCACTAGATCAGTGCCTGTCAGCCCCTTGACCAGTGCCCACTCAGCTGATTGATAAACGCATACGCATCCACGCGATAAGCGCCTGTCAGCCACTTGAGAAGCATCTGTCAGCAACTTGATCAGGGCCTATCAGCCACTTGATCAGTACCTGTCAGCCAGTTGATCAGCACATGTCAGCCACTTCATTTGCACCTGTCAGCCTCTTTATCAGCAACTGTCAGGCGCTAGGGCAGCCCCTATAAGCAGCTTGATCATTAACTGTCAGCCACATTATCAGCACTTGCTAGCCGCTGTATCAGAACCTGCCAACCGCTTGATCAGCACCTGTCAGCAGCTTGATCAGGGCCTATCAGCCACTTGAACAGTACCTGTCAGCCAGTTGATCAGCACCTGTCAGCCACTTCATTTGCACCTGTCAGCCACTTTATCAGCAACTGTCAGGCGCTAGGGCAGCCCCTATAATCAGCTTGATCATTAACTGTCAGCCACATTATCAGCACCTGTTAGCCGCTGTATCAGAACCTGTCAACCGCTTGATCAGCACCTGTCAGCAGCTTTATCAGCACCTATCAGCTGCCTGATTAGCACCTGTCAGCATGTTGATCAACACCTGGAAGACGCTTCATTAGCAATTGTCAGCCAGTTGATCAGCAACTGTCAGCCGCTTGATCAGCACCTGTAAGCCGATTAAACAGCACCTGCCAGCCGCTTCATCAGTGCCTGTCAGCTGCTGGATCATTGCCTTCTCAGCTGCGCGATCAGTGCCTACTCAGCCGCGAATCAGGCCCTCCACAGCCACGTGATCATAGTCTGTCAGCCTCTTTATCAGAGTCACTCATCCGCTTGATCAGCAACTGTCTGCAGGTTGAAGAGTGCCTACTCAGCCGCGCGAATTGCATCTCTCACCCAGTTGATCTGCGCCTACTGAGCCCCGCAATGAATGCCTACTCAGCCGCCCGGTCCGTGCCTGTCAGCCGCTTGAGAAGTACCTGTCAGCCAGTTGATCAGCACCTCTAAGCCAGTTGATCAGCACCTGTAAGCCACTGGATCAGGACCTGTCAGCCGCTTGATCAGCGACTTTCAGCAGCTTGATGAGCACCTATCAGCTGCTTAATTAACACTTCTCAGCCAGTTGATCAGCACCTGTTAGCCGCTTGATCAGCGCCTATCAGCCGCTTGATTAGCACCTGTCAGCCAGTTGATTAGCCCCTGTCAGCTGCTTAATCAGCACCTGTCAGCAGCTTGATCAGGGCCTATCAGCCACTTGATCAGTACCTGTCAGCCAGTTGATCAGCACCTGTCAGCCACTTCATTTGCACCTGTCAGCCACTTTATCAGCAACTGTCAGGCGCTAGGGCAGCCCCTATAAGCAGCTTGATCATGAACTGTCAGCCACATTATCAGCACCTGTTAGCCGCTGTATCAGAACCTGTCAACCGCTTGATCAGCACGTGTCAGCAGCTTTATCAGCACCTATCAGCTGCTTGATTAGCCCCTGTCAGCCACTTGATCAGCAATTGTCAGCCGCTTGTTATGCACCTGTCAGCAGCTTGATCAGCGCTTGACCACTTTCCACTCAGCCGATTGAAAAGCAAAGACTCAACCGCGTGAATAGCATCTTTCAGCCAGTTGATCTGTGCCTACTGAGCCCCGCAGTCAGTGCCTACACAGCCGCCCGATCAGTGCTTGTCAGCCGCTTGACAAGTACCTGTCAGCCACTTGATCAGCACCTGTCAGCAGCTTGATGTGCGCCTATCAGCAGCTTGATTAGCACCTGTCAGCCAGTTGACCAGCACCTGTGGGCCGCTTGACCAACGCATATCAGTGGCTTGATTAGCCCCTGTCAGCCAGTTGATCAGCAATTGTCAGCCGCTTGTTAAGCACCTGTCAGCAGCTTGATCAGCGCTTGACCACTTTCCACTCAGCCGATTGAAAAGCACCGACTCAGCCGCACGAATAGCATCTTTCGGCCAGTTGATCTCTGCCTACTGAGCCCCGCAGTCAGCGCCTACTCAACTGCCCGATCAGTGTCTGTCAGTCGCTTGAGAAGTACTGTCAGCCAGTTGATCAGCCCCTGTCAGCCCCTTAATCAGCGCCTATCAGCCGCTTGATCAGCACCTGTCAGCCACTTGATCAGCACCTGTCAGCAGCTTGATAAACGCGTGTCAGCCTCTTGATCAGCACCTAATCAGCCAAGCGATGATCATTTACTCAGCCCCGCGTTCATCGCCTCAACCTCTTGATCTGTGCCTACTCAGCCCCACGACCAGCGCCTACTTAGCCACGTGATCTACGCCTGACAGCTACTTAATCAACGACTATCAGTCGCTTGATCAGCACCTGTCAACCACTTTATCATCACCTGTCAGCCGCTTGATCAGCGCCTGTTAGCCGCTTTATCATCACATAATCAGCTGCATGATCAGCGCCTAATCAGCTGCTTGATCAGTTCCAGTCAGCCAGTTGATCAGCACCTGTCTGCACCATGATCAGCGCCTGTAAGCTGCTTGATTAGCACCTGTCAGCCAGTTGATCAGCAACTCTCAGCCAGTTGATCAGAACCTGTAAGACACTGGATCAGCGCAAGTTAGCTGCTTGATCATCGCCTTATCAGCTGCACGATCAGCACCTACTCAGCCGCTTGATCAGAACCTGTCAGCCAGTTGGTCAGCACCTGTCAGCCCCTTATTCAGCACCTGTCAGCAGCTTTATCAGCACCTATCAGCTGCTTGATTAGCACCTGTCAGCATGTTGATCAACACCTGTCAGCCGCTTCATTAGCAACTCTCAGCCAGTTGATCAGCCACTGTCAGCCGCTGGATTAGCACCTGTCAGCCAGTTGATCAACACCTGTCAGCTGCTTGATCAGCACCTGTAAGCCGCTTAAACAGCGCCTGCCAGCCGCTTAATCAATGCCTGTCAGCGCTTGATCAGTGCCTTCTCAGCTGTGCGATCAATGCATACTGAGCCTCGAATCAGCCCCTACACAGCCACGTGATCATAGTCTGTCTGCCGCTTGATCAGAGACTGTCAGACGCTTGTTCAGCGCATAATCACCCCCTCGATCAGCGCCTACTGAGCGGCGCAATCAGCACCTGTCAGCTGCTTGACAAGCACCTATAAACCACTTGATCAACACCTAATTAGCTTCGCTATCAGTATTTACTGAGCCATGCGATCATCGTCTCAGCCGCATGATCTGTGCCTACTGAGCCCCGCGATCAGTGCCTACTCAGCCGTGCGATATGTGCCTGACAGCCGAATGGGAAGTACTGTCAGCCGCTTGATCAGCGATCATCAGACGCTAGATCAGCATCTGCCAACGACTTTATCAGCACCTTTCAGCCGCTTGATTAATGCCTGTTAGCCGCTTGATCAGCGATTATCAGCCGCTAGATCAACATCTGTCAACGACATTATCAGCACCTGTCAGCCGCATGATCAGCGCCTGTCAGCCTCTTTATCATGGCCTAATCAGCTGCGTGATCAGCGCCTACTCAACCGCATGATCAGTACCTGTCAGCCACATTATCAGCACCTGTCAGCCACTCTATCAGCACCTGTCAACTGCTTGATAGCGACCAATTTTCTGTGTGATCAGATCCTACTCAGCCACGTGATGCGCGACCCTCAGCTGGCTGATCAGCGCCTGTCAGCTGCTTGATCAGTTCCTGCTCTGATAGTCATTCAGCGCCTGGTCGACCACTAGATCAGTGCCTGTCAGCCCCTTGACCAGTGCCCACTCAGCTGATTGAAAAGCGCCAATGCAGCCACACGATAAGCACCAGTCAGCCGCCTGAAAATCACCTGTCAGCAGCTTGATCATGGCCTATAGGCCACTTGATTAGCACCTGTCAGCTAGTTGATCAGCACCTGTCAGCCAATTGATCAGCACCTGCCAGCCGCTTCATTAGCACCTGTCAGGCAGTTGATCAGCACCTGTCAGCCTCTTGATCAGAACCTGTCAGCAGCTTGATCATCGCCTATCAGCTACTTGATTAGCACTTGTCAGCCAGTTGATCAGCACCTGCCTACTGATTGATCAGTGGCTGTCAGCTGCTTGATCATTGCATTCTCAGCTGCGCAATCAGCACCTATCAGCTGCTTGTTTAGCACCTGTCAGCCAGTTGATCAGCACCTGTCAGCACCTTGAGCAGTGAGTATCAGCTGCTTCATCAGCACCTGTCACCCAGTTGATCAGCACCTGTCAGCAGATTGATCAGGGCCTACCAGCCACTTGATTAGCACCTGTCAGTCAATTGATCAGCACCTGAGAGTCGCTTCATTAGCACCTGTCAGCCAGTTGATCAGCACCTGTCATCCGCTTGATCAGCACCTGTCAGCAGGTTGATCAGTGCGTATCAGCTGCTTGATTAACACCTGTCAGTCTATTGATCATCACCTGCCAACCGCTAGATCAGCGCCCACTTTGCTGCATGAACAGAGCCTACTCAGCCACGCGGTCAGTGACGCTCAGCCGGTTGATCTTCTCCTGTCAGGCGCTTGATCATTTCCTGCTCTGCTGGTCATTCAGCGCCTGGTCAACCACTGGATCAGTGTCAGTCAGCCGCTTGACCACTGCCCACTCAGCAGATTGAAAAGCGCCTACGCGGCCGAGCGATAAGCGCCTGTCAGCCGCTTTACAAGCACCTGTAAACCGCTTGATCGACACTTACTGAGCTGCACTATCAGTGCTTAATCAGCTGCGAGATCAGTGTCTGTCAGCTGCTTGATCAGCACCTGTCAGCCGTTTGTACAGTGCCTATTCAGCTGCGCAAATAGCATCTCTCAGCCAGTTGATCTGCTCTAACTGAGCCCCACGATCAGCACCTACTCAGCCGCCCGATCAGTGACTGTCAGCCTCTTGAGAAGTACTTGTCAGCCACTTGATCAGCACCTGTCAGCCGCTTGATAAACGCGTGTCAGCAGCTTGATCAGTACCTGTCAGCCACATTATCAGCACCTGTCAGCCAATATATCAGCAACTCTCAACAGCTTGATCAGTGCCCGCTTAGCTGCGTAATCATAGCCTACTCAGCCACAGGATCAGACACCCTCAGGCGGCTGATCAGCGCCTGTCAGCGGCTTGATCATTTCCTGCTCTGATGGTCATTCAGCGCCTGGACAACCACTAGATCAGTGCCTGTCAGCCCCTTGACCAGTGCCCACTCAGCTGATTGATAAACGCATACGCATCCACGCGATAAGCGCCTGTCAGCCACTTGAGAAGCATCTGTCAGCAACTTGATCAGGGCCTATCAGCCACTTGATCAGTACCTGTCAGCCAGTTGATCAGCACCTTTCAGCCACTTTATCAGCAACTGTCAGGCGCTAGGGCAGCCCCTATAAGCAGCTTGATCATTAACTGTCAGCCACATTATCAGCACTTGTTAGCCGCTGTATCAGAACCTGCCAACCGCTTGATCAGCACCTGTCAGCCGCTTAATCAGCACCTGTCAGCAGCTTGATCAGGGCCTATCAGCCACTTGAACAGTACCTGTCAGCCAGTTGATCAGCACCTGTCAGCCACTTCATTTGCACCTGTCAGCCACTTTATCAGCAACTGTCAGGCGCTAGGGCAGCCCCTATAATCAGCTTGATCATTAACTGTCAGCCACATTATCAGCACCTGTTAGCCGCTGTATCAGAACCTGTCAACCGCTTGATCAGCACCTGTCAGCAGCTTTATCAGCACCTATCAGCTGCCTGATTAGCACCTGTCAGCATGTTGATCAACACCTGGAAGCCGCTTCATTAGCAATTGTCAGCCAGTTGATCAGCAACTGTCAGCCGCTTGATCAGCACCTGTAAGCCGATTAAACAGCACCTGCCAGCCGCTTCATCAGTGCCTGTCAGCTGCTGGATCATTGCCTTCTCAGCTGCGCGATCAGCGCCTACTCAGCCGCGAATCAGGCCCTCCACAGCCACGTGATCATAGTCTGTCAGCCTCTTTATCAGAGTCAGTCATCCGCTTGATCAGCAACTGTCTGCAGGTTGAAGAGTGCCTACTCAGCCGCGCGAATTGCATCTCTCACCCAGTTGATCTGCGCCTACTGAGCCCCGCAATGAATGCCTACTCAGCCGCCCGGTCCGTGCCTGTCAGCCGCTTGAGAAGTACCTGTCAGCCAGTCGATCAGCACCTCTAAGCCAGTTGATCAGCACCTGTAAGCCTCTGGATCAGCACCTGTCAGCCGCTTGATCAGCGACTTTCAGCAGCTTGATGAGCACCTATCAGCTGCTTAATTAACACTTCTCAGCCAGTTGATCAGCACCTGTTGGCCGCTTGATCAGCGCCTATCAGCCGCTTGATTAGCACCTGTCAGCCAGTTGATTAGCCCCTGTCAGCCGCTTAATCAGCACCTGTCAGCAGCTTGATCAGGGCCTATCAGGCACTTGATCAGTACCTGTCAGCCAGTTGATCAGCACCTGACAGCCACTTCATTTGCACCTGTCAGCCACTTTATCAGCAACTGTCAGGCGCTAGGGCAGCCCCTATAAGCAGCTTGATCATGAACTGTCAGCCACATTATCAGCACCTGTTAGCCGCTGTATCAGAACCTGTCAACCGCTTGAGCAGCACCTGTCAGCAGCTTTATCAGCACCTATCAGCTGCTTGATTAGCCCCTGTCAGCCACTTGATCAGCAATTGTCAGCCGCTTGTTATGCACCTGTCAGCAGCTTGATCAGCGCTTGACCACTTTCCACTCAGCCGATTGAAAAGCAAAGACTCAACCGCGTGAATAGCATCTTTCAGCCAGTTGATCTGTGCCTACTGAGCCCCGCAGTCAGTGCCTACACAGCCGCCCGATCAGTGCTTGTCAGCCGCTTGACAAGTACCTGTCAGCCACTTGATCAGCACCTGTCAGCAGCTTGATGTGCGCCTATCAGCAGCTTGATTAGCACCTGTCAGCCAGTTGACCAGCACCTGTGGGCCGCTTGACCAGCGCATATCAGTGGCTTGATTAGCCCCTGTCAGCCAGTTGATCAGCAATTGTCAGCCGCTTGTTAAGCACCTGTCAGCAGCTTGATCAGCGCTTGACCACTTTCCACTCAGCCGATTGAAAAGCACCGACTCAGCCGCACGAATAGCATCTTTCGGCCAGTTGATCTCTGCCTACTGAGCCCCGCAGTCAGCGCCTACTCAGCTGCCCGATCAGTGTCTGTCAGCCGCTTGAGAAGTACTGTCAGCCAGTTGATCAGCACCTGTCAGCCCCTTAATCAGCGCCTATCAGCCGCTTGATCAGCACCTGTCAGCCACTTGATCAGCACCTGTCAGCAGCTTGATAAACGCGTGTCAGCCTCTTGATCAGCACCTAATCTGCCAAGCGATGATCATTTACTCAGCCCCGCGTTCATCGCCTCAACCTCTTGATCTGTGCCTACTCAGCCCCACGACCAGCGCCTACTTAGCCACGTGATCTACGCCTGACAGCTACTTAATCAACGACTATCAGTCGCTTGATCAGCACCTGTCAACCACTTTATCATCACCTGTCAGCCGCTTGATCAGCGCCTGTTAGCCGCTTTATCATCACATAATCAGCTGCATGATCAGCGCCTAATCAGCTGCTTGATCAGTTCCAGTCAGCCAGTTGATCAGCACCTGTCTGCACCATGATCAGCGCCTGTAAGCTGCTTGATTAGCACCTGTCAGCCAGTTGATCAGCACCTCTCAGCCAGTTGATCAGAACCTGTAAGACACTGGATCAGCGCAAGTTAGCTGCTTGATCATCGCCTTATCAGCTGCACGATCAGCACCTACTCAGCCGCTTGATCAGAACCTGTCAGCCAGTTGGTCAGCACCTGTCAGCCCCTTATTCAGCACCTGTCAGCAGCTTTATCAGCACCTATCAGCTGCTTGATTAGCACCTGTCAGCATGTTGATCAACACCTGTCAGCCGCTTCATTAGCAACTCTCAGCCAGTTGATCAGCCACTGTCAGCCGCTGGATTAGCACCTGTCAGCCAGTTGATCAACACCTGTCAGCTGCTTGATCAGCACCTGTAAGCCGCTTAAACAGCGCCTGCCAGCCGCTTAATCAATGCCTGTCAGCGCTTGATCAGTGCCTTCTCAGCTGTGCGATCAATGCATACTGAGCCTCGAATCAGCCCCTACACAGCCACGTGATCATAGTCTGTCTGCCGCTTGATCAGAGACTGTCAGACGCTTGTTCAGCGCATAATCACCCCCTCGATCAGCGCCTACTGAGCGGCGCAATCAGCACCTGTCAGCTGCTTGACAAGCACCTATAAACCACTTGATCAACACCTAATTAGCTTCGCTATCAGTATTTACTGAGCCATGCGATCATCGTCTCAGCCGCATGATCTGTGCCTACTGAGCCCCGCGATCAGTGCCTACTCAGCCGTGCGATATGTGCCTGACAGCCGAATGGGAAGTACTGTCAGCCGCTTGATCAGCGATCATCAGACGCTAGATCAGCATCTGCCAACGACTTTATCAGCACCTTTCAGCCGCTTGATTAATGCCTGTTAGCCGCTTGATCAGCGATTATCAGCCGCTAGATCAACATCTGTCAACGACATTATCAGCACCTGTCAGCCGCATGATCAGCGCCTGTCAGCCTCTTTATCATGGCCTAATCAGCTGCGTGATCAGCGCCTACTCAACCGCATGATCAGTACCTGTCAGCCACTCTATCAGCACCTGTCAACTGCTTGATAGCGACCAATTTTCTGCGTGATCAGATCCTACTCAGCCACGTGATGCGTGACCCTCAGCTGGCTGATCAGCGCCTGTCAGCGGCTTGATCAGTTCCTGCTCTGATAGTCATTCAGCGCCTGGTCGACCACTAGATCAGTGCCTGTCAGCCCCTTGACCAGTGCCCACTCAGCTGATTGAAAAGCGCCAATGCAGCCGCACGATAAGCACCAGTCAGCCGCCTGAAAATCACCTGTCAGCAGCTTGATCATGGCCTATAGACCCCTTGATTAGCACCTGTCAGCTAGTTGATCAGCACCTGTCAGCCAATTGATCAGCACCTGCCAGCCGCTTCATTAGCACCTGTCAGCCAGTTGATCAGCACCTGTCAGCCTCTTGATCAGAACCTGTCAGCAGCTTGATCATCGCCTATCAGCTACTTGATTAGCACTTGTCAGCCAGTTGATCAGCACCTGCCTACCGATTGATCAGTGCCTGTCAGCTGCTTGATCATTGCATTCTCAGCTGCGCAATCAGCACCTATCAGCTGCTTGTTTAGCACCTGTCAGCCAGTTGATCAGCACCTGTCAGCACCTTGAGCAGTGAGTATCAGCTGCTTCATCAGCACCTGTCACCCAGTTGATCAGCACCTGTCAGCAGATTGATCAGGGCCTACCAGCCACTTGATTAGCACCTGTCAGTCAATTGATCAGCACCTGAGAGTCGCTTCATTAGCACCTGTCAGCCAGTTGATCAGCACCTGTCATCCGCTTGATCAGCACCTGTCAGCAGGTTGATCAGTGCGTATCAGCTGCTTGATTAACACCTGTCAGTCTACTGATCATCACCTGCCAACCACTAGATCAGCGCCCACTTTGCTGCATGAACAGAGCCTACTCAGCCACGCGGTCAGTGACGCTCAGCCGGTTGATCTTCTCCTGTCAGGCGCTTGATCATTTCCTGCTCTGCTGGTCATTCAGCGCCTGGTCAACCACTGGATCAGTGTCAGTCAGCCGCTTGACCACTGCCCACTCAGCAGATTGAAAAGCGCCTACGCGGCCGAGCGATAAGCGCCTGTCAGCCGCTTTACAAGCACCTGTAAACCGCTTGATCAACACTTACTGAGCTGCGCTATCAGTGCTTAATCAGCTGCGAGATCAGTGTCTGTCAGCTGCTTGATCAGCACCTGTCAGCCGTTTGTACAGTGCCTATTCAGCTGCGCAAATAGCATCTCTCAGCCAGTTGATCTGCTCTAACTGAGCCCCACGATCAGCACCTACTCAGCCGCCCGATCAGTGACTGTCAGCCTCTTGAGAAGTACTTGTCAGCCACTTGATCAGCACCTGTCAGCCGCTTGATAAACGCGTGTCAGCAGCTTGATCAGTACCTGTCAGCCACATTATCAGCACCTGTCAGCCAATATATCAGCAACTCTCAACAGCTTGATCAGTGCCCGCTTAGCTGCGTAATCATAGCCTACTCAGCCACAGGATCAGACACCCTCAGGCGGCTGATCAGCGCCTGTCAGCGGCTTGATCATTTCCTGCTCTGATGGTCATTCAGCGCCTGGACAACCACTAGATCAGTGCCTGTCAGCCCCTTGACCAGTGCCCACTCAGCTGATTGATAAACGCATACGCATCCACGCGATAAGCGCCTGTCAGCCACTTGAGAAGCATCTGTCAGCAACTTGATCAGGGCCTATCAGCCACTTGATCAGTACCTGTCAGCCAGTTGATCAGCACCTTTCAGCCACTTTATCAGCAACTGTCAGGCGCTAGGGCAGCCCCTATAAGCAGCTTGATCATTAACTGTCAGCCACATTATCAGCACTTGTTAGCCGCTGTATCAGAACCTGCCAACTGCTTGATCAGCACCTGTCAGCCGCTTAATCAGCACCTGTCAGCAGCTTGATCAGGGCCTATCAGCCACTTGAACAGTACCTGTCAGCCAGTTGATCAGCACCTGTCAGCCACTTCATTTGCACCTGTCAGCCACTTTATCAGCAACTGTCAGGCGCTAGGGCAGCCCCTATAATCAGCTTGATCATTAACTGTCAGCCACATTATCAGCACCTGTTAGCCGCTGTATCAGAACCTGTCAACCGCTTGATCAGCACCTGTCAGCAGCTTTATCAGCACCTATCAGCTGCCTGATTAGCACCTGTCAGCATGTTGATCAACACCTGGAAGCCGCTTCATTAGCAATTGTCAGCCAGTTGATCAGCAACTGTCAGCCGCTTGATCAGCACCTGTAAGCCGATTAAACAGCACCTGCCAGCCGCTTCATCAGTGCCTGTCAGCTGCTGGATCATTGCCTTCTCAGCTGCGCGATCAGCGCCTACTCAGCCGCGAATCAGGCCCTCCACAGCCACGTGATCATAGTCTGTCAGCCTCTTTATCAGAGTCAGTCATCCGCTTGATCAGCAACTGTCTGCAGGTTGAAGAGTGCCTACTCAGCCGCGCGAATTGCATCTCTCACCCAGTTGATCTGCGCCTACTGAGCCCCGCAATGAATGCCTACTCAGCCGCCCGGTCCGTGCCTGTCAGCCGCTTGAGAAGTACCTGTCAGCCAGTCGATCAGCACCTCTAAGCCAGTTGATCAGCACCTGTCAGCCGCTTGATCAGCGACTTTCAGCAGCTTGATGAGCACCTATCAGCTGCTTAATTAACACTTCTCAGCCAGTTGATCAGCACCTGTTAGCCGCTTGATCAGCGCCTATCAGCCGCTTGATTAGCACCTGTCAGCCAGTTGATTAGCCCCTGTCAGCCGCTTAATCAGCACCTGTCAGCAGCTTGATCAGGGCCTATCAGCCACTTGATCAGTACCTGTCAGCCAGTTGATCAGCACCTGACAGCCACTTCATTTGCACCTGTCAGCCACTTTATCAGCAACTGTCAGGCGCTAGGGCAGCCCCTATAAGCAGCTTGATCATGAACTGTCAGCCACATTATCAGCACCTGTTAGCCGCTGTATCAGAACCTGTCAACCGCTTGAGCAGCACCTGTCAGCAGCTTTATCAGCACCTATCAGCTGCTTGATTAGCCCATGTTAGCCACTTGATCAGCAATTATCAGCCGCTTGTTATGCACCTGTCAGCAGCTTGATCAGCGCTTGACCACTTTCCACTCAGCCGATTGAAAAGCAAAGACTCAACCGCGTGAATAGCATCTTTCAGCCAGTTGATCTGTGCCTACTGAGCCCCGCAGTCAGTGCCTACACAGCCGCCCGATCAGTGCTTTTCAGCCGCTTGACAAGTACCTGTCAGCCACTTGATCAGCACCTGTCAGCAGCTTGATGTGCGCCTATCAGCAGCTTGATTAGCACCTGTCAGCCAGTTGACCAGCACCTGTGGGCCGCTTGACCAACGCATATCAGTGGCTTGATTAGCCCCTGTCAGCCAGTTGATCAGCAATTGTCAGCCGCTTGTTAAGCAGCTGTCAGCAGCTTGATCAGCGCTTGACCACTTTCCACTCAGCCGATTGAAAAGCACCGACTCAGCCGCACGAATAGCATCTTTCCGCCAGTTGATCTCTGCCTACTGAGCCCCGCAGTCAGCGCCTACTCAGCTGCCCGATCAGTGTCTGTCAGCCGCTTGAGAAGTACTGTCAGCCAGTTGATCAGCACCTGTCAGCCCCTTAATCAGCGCCTATCAGCCGCTTGATCAGCACCTGTCAGCCACTTGATCAGCACCTGTCAGCAGCTTGATAAACGCGTGTCAGCCTCTTGATCAGCACCTAATCTGCCAAGCGATGATCATTTACTCAGCCCCGCGTTCATCGCCTCAACCTCTTGATCTGTGCCTACTCAGCCCCACGACCAGCGCCTACTTAGCCACGTGATCTACGCCTGACAGCTACTTAATCAACGACTATCAGTCGCTTGATCAGCACCTGTCAACCACTTTATCATCACCTGTCAGCCGCTTGATCAGCGCCTGTTAGCCGCTTTATCATCACATAATCAGCTGCATGATCAGCGCCTAATCAGCTGCTTGATCAGTTCCAGTCAGCCAGTTGATCAGCACCTGTCTGCACCATGATCAGCGCCTGTAAGCTGCTTGATTAGCACCTGTCAGCCAGTTGATCAGCACCTCTCAGCCAGTTGATCAGAACCTGTAAGACACTGGATCAGCGCAAGTTAGCTGCTTGATCATCGCCTTATCAGCTGCACGATCAGCACCTACTCAGCCGCTTGATCAGAACCTGTCAGCCAGTTGGTCAGCACCTGTCAGCCCCTTATTCAGCACCTGTCAGCAGCTTTATCAGCACCTATCAGCTGCTTGATTAGCACCTGTCAGCATGTTGATCAACACCTGTCAGCCGCTTCATTAGCAACTCTCAGCCAGTTGATCAGCCACTGTCAGCCGCTGGATTAGCACCTGTCAGCCAGTTGATCAACACCTGTCAGCTGCTTGATCAGCACCTGTAAGCCGCTTAAACAGCGCCTGCCAGCCGCTTAATCAATGCCTGTCAGCGCTTGATCAGTGCCTTCTCAGCTGTGCGATCAATGCATACTGAGCCTCGAATCAGCCCCTACACAGCCACGTGATCATAGTCTGTCTGCCGCTTGATCAGAGACTGTCAGACGCTTGTTCAGCGCATAATCACCCCCTCGATCAGCGCCTACTGAGCGGCGCAATCAGCACCTGTCAGCTGCTTGACAAGCACCTATAAACCACTTGATCAACACCTAATTAGCTTCGCTATCAGTATTTACTGAGCCATGCGATCATCGTCTCAGCCGCATGATCTGTGCCTACTGAGCCCCGCGATCAGTGCCTACTCAGCCGTGCGATATGTGCCTGACAGCCGAATGGGAAGTACTGTCAGCCGCTTGATCAGCGATCATCAGACGCTAGATCAGCATCTGCCAACGACTTTATCAGCACCTTTCAGCCGCTTGATTAATGCCTGTTAGCCGCTTGATCAGCGATTATCAGCCGCTAGATCAACATCTGTCAACGACATTATCAGCACCTGTCAGCCGCATGATCAGCGCCTGTCAGCCTCTTTATCATGGCCTAATCAGCTGCGTGATCAGCGCCTACTCAACCGCATGATCAGTACCTGTCAGCCACTCTATCAGCACCTGTCAACTGCTTGATAGCGACCAATTTTCTGCGTGATCAGATCCTACTCAGCCACGTGATGCGTGACCCTCAGCTGGCTGATCAGCGCCTGTCAGCTGCTTGATCAGTTCCTGCTCTGATAGTCATTCAGCGCCTGGTCGACCACTAGATCAGTGCCTGTCAGCCCCTTGACCAGTGCCCACTCAGCTGATTGAAAAGCGCCAATGCAGCCGCACGATAAGCACCAGTCAGCCGCCTGAAAATCACCTGTCAGCAGCTTGATCATGGCCTATAGACCACTTGATTAGCACCTGTCAGCTAGTTGATCAGCACCTGTCAGCCAATTGATCAGCACCTGCCAGCCGCTTCATTAGCACCTGTCAGCCAGTTGATCAGCACCTGTCAGCCTCTTGATCAGAACCTGTCAGCAGCTTGATCATCGCCTATCAGCTACTTGATTAGCACTTGTCAGCCAGTTGATCAGCACCTGCCTACCGATTGATCAGTGCCTGTCAGCTGCTTGATCATTGCATTCTCAGCTGCGCAATCAGCACCTATCAGCTGCTTGTTTAGCACCTGTCAGCCAGTTGATCAGCACCTGTCAGCACCTTGAGCAGTGAGTATCAGCTGCTTCATCAGCACCTGTCACCCAGTTGATCAGCACCTGTCAGCAGATTGATCAGGGCCTACCAGCCACTTGATTAGCACCTGTCAGTCAATTGATCAGCACCTGAGAGTCGCTTCATTAGCACCTGTCAGCCAGTTGATCAGCACCTGTCATCCGCTTGATCAGCACCTGTCAGCAGGTTGATCAGTGCGTATCAGCTGCTTGATTAACACCTGTCAGTCTATTGATCATCACCTGCCAACCGCTAGATCAGCGCCCACTTTGCTGCATGAACAGAGCCTACTCAGCCACGCGGTCAGTGACGCTCAGCCGGTTGATCTTCTCCTGTCAGGCGCTTGATCATTTCCTGCTCTGCTGGTCATTCAGCGCCTGGTCAACCACTGGATCAGTGTCAGTCAGCCGCTTGACCACTGCCCACTCAGCAGATTGAAAAGCGCCTACGCGGCCGAGCGATAAGCGCCTGTCAGCCGCTTTACAAGCACCTGTAAACCGCTTGATCAACACTTACTGAGCTGCGCTATCAGTGCTTAATCAGCTGCGAGATCAGTGTCTGTCAGCTGCTTGATCAGCACCTGTCAGCCGTTTGTACAGTGCCTATTCAGCTGCGCAAATAGCATCTCTCAGCCAGTTGATCTGCTCTAACTGAGCCCCACGATCAGCACCTACTCAGCCGCCCGATCAGTGACTGTCAGCCTCTTGAGAAGTACTTGTCAGCCACTTGATCAGCACCTGTCAGCCGCTTGATAAACGCGTGTCAGCAGCTTGATCAGTACCTGTCAGCCACATTATCAGCACCTGTCAGCCAATATATCAGCAACTCTCAACAGCTTGATCAGTGCCCGCTTAGCTGCGTAATCATAGCCTACTCAGCCACAGGATCAGACACCCTCAGGCGGCTGATCAGCGCCTGTCAGCGGCTTGATCATTTCCTGCTCTGATGGTCATTCAGCGCCTGGACAACCACTAGATCAGTGCCTGTCAGCCCCTTGACCAGTGCCCACTCAGCTGATTGATAAACGCATACGCATCCACGCGATAAGCGCCTGTCAGCCACTTGAGAAGCATCTGTCAGCAACTTGATCAGGGCCTATCAGCCACTTGATCAGTACCTGTCAGCCAGTTGATCAGCACCTTTCAGCCACTTTATCAGCAACTGTCAGGCGCTAGGGCAGCCCCTATAAGCAGCTTGATCATTAACTGTCAGCCACATTATCAGCACTTGTTAGCCGCTGTATCAGAACCTGCCAACTGCTTGATCAGCACCTGTCAGCCGCTTAATCAGCACCTGTCAGCAGCTTGATCAGGGCCTATCAGCCACTTGAACAGTACCTGTCAGCCAGTTGATCAGCACCTGTCAGCCACTTCATTTGCACCTGTCAGCCACTTTATCAGCAACTGTCAGGCGCTAGGGCAGCCCCTATAATCAGCTTGATCATTAACTGTCAGCCACATTATCAGCACCTGTTAGCCGCTGTATCAGAACCTGTCAACCGCTTGATCAGCACCTGTCAGCAGCTTTATCAGCACCTATCAGCTGCCTGATTAGCACCTGTCAGCATGTTGATCAACACCTGGAAGACGCTTCATTAGCAATTGTCAGCCAGTTGATCAGCAACTGTCAGCCGCTTGATCAGCACCTGTAAGCCGATTAAACAGCACCTGCCAGCCGCTTCATCAGTGCCTGTCAGCTGCTGGATCATTGCCTTCTCAGCTGCGCGATCAGCGCCTACTCAGCCGCGAATCAGGCCCTCCACAGCCACGTGATCATAGTCTGTCAGCCTCTTTATCAGAGTCAGTCATCCGCTTGATCAGCAACTGTCTGCAGGTTGAAGAGTGCCTACTCAGCCGCGCGAATTGCATCTCTCACCCAGTTGATCTGCGCCTACTGAGCCCCGCAATGAATGCCTACTCAGCCGCCCGGTCCGTGCCTGTCAGCCGCTTGAGAAGTACCTGTCAGCCAGTCGATCAGCACCTCTAAGCCAGTTGATCAGCACCTGTCAGCCGCTTGATCAGCGACTTTCAGCAGCTTGATGAGCACCTATCAGCTGCTTAATTAACACTTCTCAGCCAGTTGATCAGCACCTGTTAGCCGCTTGATCAGCGCCTATCAGCCGCTTGATTAGCACCTGTCAGCCAGTTGATTAGCCCCTGTCAGCCGCTTAATCAGCACCTGTCAGCAGCTTGATCAGGGCCTATCAGCCACTTGATCAGTACCTGTCAGCCAGTTGATCAGCACCTGACAGCCACTTCATTTGCACCTGTCAGCCACTTTATCAGCAACTGTCAGGCGCTAGGGCAGCCCCTATAAGCAGCTTGATCATGAACTGTCAGCCACATTATCAGCACCTGTTAGCCGCTGTATCAGAACCTGTCAACCGCTTGAGCAGCACCTGTCAGCAGCTTTATCAGCACCTATCAGCTGCTTGATTAGCCCATGTTAGCCACTTGATCAGCAATTATCAGCCGCTTGTTATGCACCTGTCAGCAGCTTGATCAGCGCTTGACCACTTTCCACTCAGCCGATTGAAAAGCAAAGACTCAACCGCGTGAATAGCATCTTTCAGCCAGTTGATCTGTGCCTACTGAGCCCCGCAGTCAGTGCCTACACAGCCGCCCGATCAGTGCTTTTCAGCCGCTTGACAAGTACCTGTCAGCCACTTGATCAGCACCTGTCAGCAGCTTGATGTGCGCCTATCAGCAGCTTGATTAGCACCTGTCAGCCAGTTGACCAGCACCTGTGGGCCGCTTGACCAACGCATATCAGTGGCTTGATTAGCCCCTGTCAGCCAGTTGATCAGCAATTGTCAGCCGCTTGTTAAGCAGCTGTCAGCAGCTTGATCAGCGCTTGACCACTTTCCACTCAGCCGATTGAAAAGCACCGACTCAGCCGCACGAATAGCATCTTTCCGCCAGTTGATCTCTGCCTACTGAGCCCCGCAGTCAGCGCCTACTCAGCTGCCCGATCAGTGTCTGTCAGCCGCTTGAGAAGTACTGTCAGCCAGTTGATCAGCACCTGTCAGCCCCTTAATCAGCGCCTATCAGCCGCTTGATCAGCACCTGTCAGCCACTTGATCAGCACCTGTCAGCAGCTTGATAAACGCGTGTCAGCCTCTTGATCAGCACCTAATCTGCCAAGCGATGATCATTTACTCAGCCCCGCGTTCATCGCCTCAACCTCTTGATCTGTGCCTACTCAGCCCCACGACCAGCGCCTACTTAGCCACGTGATCTACGCCTGACAGCTACTTAATCAACGACTATCAGTCGCTTGATCAGCACCTGTCAACCACTTTATCATCACCTGTCAGCCGCTTGATCAGCGCCTGTTAGCCGCTTTATCATCACATAATCAGCTGCATGATCAGCGCCTAATCAGCTGCTTGATCAGTTCCAGTCAGCCAGTTGATCAGCACCTGTCTGCACCATGATCAGCGCCTGTAAGCTGCTTGATTAGCACCTGTCAGCCAGTTGATCAGCACCTCTCAGCCAGTTGATCAGAACCTGTAAGACACTGGATCAGCGCAAGTTAGCTGCTTGATCATCGCCTTATCAGCTGCACGATCAGCACCTACTCAGCCGCTTGATCAGAACCTGTCAGCCAGTTGGTCAGCACCTGTCAGCCCCTTATTCAGCACCTGTCAGCAGCTTTATCAGCACCTATCAGCTGCTTGATTAGCACCTGTCAGCATGTTGATCAACACCTGTCAGCCGCTTCATTAGCAACTCTCAGCCAGTTGATCAGCCACTGTCAGCCGCTGGATTAGCACCTGTCAGCCAGTTGATCAACACCTGTCAGCTGCTTGATCAGCACCTGTAAGCCGCTTAAACAGCGCCTGCCAGCCGCTTAATCAATGCCTGTCAGCGCTTGATCAGTGCCTTCTCAGCTGTGCGATCAATGCATACTGAGCCTCGAATCAGCCCCTACACAGCCACGTGATCATAGTCTGTCTGCCGCTTGATCAGAGACTGTCAGACGCTTGTTCAGCGCATAATCACCCCCTCGATCAGCGCCTACTGAGCGGCGCAATCAGCACCTGTCAGCTGCTTGACAAGCACCTATAAACCACTTGATCAACACCTAATTAGCTTCGCTATCAGTATTTACTGAGCCATGCGATCATCGTCTCAGCCGCATGATCTGTGCCTACTGAGCCCCGCGATCAGTGCCTACTCAGCCGTGCGATATGTGCCTGACAGCCGAATGGGAAGTACTGTCAGCCGCTTGATCAGCGATCATCAGACGCTAGATCAGCATCTGCCAACGACTTTATCAGCACCTTTCAGCCGCTTGATTAATGCCTGTTAGCCGCTTGATCAGCGATTATCAGCCGCTAGATCAACATCTGTCAACGACATTATCAGCACCTGTCAGCCGCATGATCAGCGCCTGTCAGCCTCTTTATCATGGCCTAATCAGCTGCGTGATCAGCGCCTACTCAACCGCATGATCAGTACCTGTCAGCCACTCTATCAGCACCTGTCAACTGCTTGATAGCGACCAATTTTCTGCGTGATCAGATCCTACTCAGCCACGTGATGCGTGACCCTCAGCTGGCTGATCAGCGCCTGTCAGCTGCTTGATCAGTTCCTGCTCTGATAGTCATTCAGCGCCTGGTCGACCACTAGATCAGTGCCTGTCAGCCCCTTGACCAGTGCCCACTCAGCTGATTGAAAAGCGCCAATGCAGCCGCACGATAAGCACCAGTCAGCCGCCTGAAAATCACCTGTCAGCAGCTTGATCATGGCCTATAGACCACTTGATTAGCACCTGTCAGCTAGTTGATCAGCACCTGTCAGCCAATTGATCAGCACCTGCCAGCCGCTTCATTAGCACCTGTCAGCCAGTTGATCAGCACCTGTCAGCCTCTTGATCAGAACCTGTCAGCAGCTTGATCATCGCCTATCAGCTACTTGATTAGCACTTGTCAGCCAGTTGATCAGCACCTGCCTACCGATTGATCAGTGCCTGTCAGCTGCTTGATCATTGCATTCTCAGCTGCGCAATCAGCACCTATCAGCTGCTTGTTTAGCACCTGTCAGCCAGTTGATCAGCACCTGTCAGCACCTTGAGCAGTGAGTATCAGCTGCTTCATCAGCACCTGTCACCCAGTTGATCAGCACCTGTCAGCAGATTGATCAGGGCCTACCAGCCACTTGATTAGCACCTGTCAGTCAATTGATCAGCACCTGAGAGTCGCTTCATTAGCACCTGTCAGCCAGTTGATCAGCACCTGTCATCCGCTTGATCAGCACCTGTCAGCAGGTTGATCAGTGCGTATCAGCTGCTTGATTAACACCTGTCAGTCTATTGATCATCACCTGCCAACCGCTAGATCAGCGCCCACTTTGCTGCATGAACAGAGCCTACTCAGCCACGCGGTCAGTGACGCTCAGCCGGTTGATCTTCTCCTGTCAGGCGCTTGATCATTTCCTGCTCTGCTGGTCATTCAGCGCCTGGTCAACCACTGGATCAGTGTCAGTCAGCCGCTTGACCACTGCCCACTCAGCAGATTGAAAAGCGCCTACGCGGCCGAGCGATAAGCGCCTGTCAGCCGCTTTACAAGCACCTGTAAACCGCTTGATCAACACTTACTGAGCTGCGCTATCAGTGCTTAATCAGCTGCGAGATCAGTGTCTGTCAGCTGCTTGATCAGCACCTGTCAGCCGTTTGTACAGTGCCTATTCAGCTGCGCAAATAGCATCTCTCAGCCAGTTGATCTGCTCTAACTGAGCCCCACGATCAGCACCTACTCAGCCGCCCGATCAGTGACTGTCAGCCTCTTGAGAAGTACTTGTCAGCCACTTGATCAGCACCTGTCAGCCGCTTGATAAACGCGTGTCAGCAGCTTGATCAGTACCTGTCAGCCACATTATCAGCACCTGTCAGCCAATATATCAGCAACTCTCAACAGCTTGATCAGTGCCCGCTTAGCTGCGTAATCATAGCCTACTCAGCCACAGGATCAGACACCCTCAGGCGGCTGATCAGCGCCTGTCAGCGGCTTGATCATTTCCTGCTCTGATGGTCATTCAGCGCCTGGACAACCACTAGATCAGTGCCTGTCAGCCCCTTGACCAGTGCCCACTCAGCTGATTGATAAACGCATACGCATCCACGCGATAAGCGCCTGTCAGCCACTTGAGAAGCATCTGTCAGCAACTTGATCAGGGCCTATCAGCCACTTGATCAGTACCTGTCAGCCAGTTGATCAGCACCTTTCAGCCACTTTATCAGCAACTGTCAGGCGCTAGGGCAGCCCCTATAAGCAGCTTGATCATTAACTGTCAGCCACATTATCAGCACTTGTTAGCCGCTGTATCAGAACCTGCCAACTGCTTGATCAGCACCTGTCAGCCGCTTAATCAGCACCTGTCAGCAGCTTGATCAGGGCCTATCAGCCACTTGAACAGTACCTGTCAGCCAGTTGATCAGCACCTGTCAGCCACTTCATTTGCACCTGTCAGCCACTTTATCAGCAACTGTCAGGCGCTAGGGCAGCCCCTATAATCAGCTTGATCATTAACTGTCAGCCACATTATCAGCACCTGTTAGCCGCTGTATCAGAACCTGTCAACCGCTTGATCAGCACCTGTCAGCAGCTTTATCAGCACCTATCAGCTGCCTGATTAGCACCTGTCAGCATGTTGATCAACACCTGGAAGACGCTTCATTAGCAATTGTCAGCCAGTTGATCAGCAACTGTCAGCCGCTTGATCAGCACCTGTAAGCCGATTAAACAGCACCTGCCAGCCGCTTCATCAGTGCCTGTCAGCTGCTGGATCATTGCCTTCTCAGCTGCGCGATCAGCGCCTACTCAGCCGCGAATCAGGCCCTCCACAGCCACGTGATCATAGTCTGTCAGCCTCTTTATCAGAGTCAGTCATCCGCTTGATCAGCAACTGTCTGCAGGTTGAAGAGTGCCTACTCAGCCGCGCGAATTGCATCTCTCACCCAGTTGATCTGCGCCTACTGAGCCCCGCAATGAATGCCTACTCAGCCGCCCGGTCCGTGCCTGTCAGCCGCTTGAGAAGTACCTGTCAGCCAGTCGATCAGCACCTCTAAGCCAGTTGATCAGCACCTGTCAGCCGCTTGATCAGCGACTTTCAGCAGCTTGATGAGCACCTATCAGCTGCTTAATTAACACTTCTCAGCCAGTTGATCAGCACCTGTTAGCCGCTTGATCAGCGCCTATCAGCCGCTTGATTAGCACCTGTCAGCCAGTTGATTAGCCCCTGTCAGCCGCTTAATCAGCACCTGTCAGCAGCTTGATCAGGGCCTATCAGCCACTTGATCAGTACCTGTCAGCCAGTTGATCAGCACCTGACAGCCACTTCATTTGCACCTGTCAGCCACTTTATCAGCAACTGTCAGGCGCTAGGGCAGCCCCTATAAGCAGCTTGATCATGAACTGTCAGCCACATTATCAGCACCTGTTAGCCGCTGTATCAGAACCTGTCAACCGCTTGAGCAGCACCTGTCAGCAGCTTTATCAGCACCTATCAGCTGCTTGATTAGCCCCTGTCAGCCACTTGATCAGCAATTGTCAGCCGCTTGTTATGCACCTGTCAGCAGCTTGATCAGCGCTTGACCACTTTCCACTCAGCCGATTGAAAAGCAAAGACTCAACCGCGTGAATAGCATCTTTCAGCCAGTTGATCTGTGCCTACTGAGCCCCGCAGTCAGTGCCTACACAGCCGCCCGATCAGTGCTTGTCAGCCACTTGACAAGTACCTGTCAGCCACTTGATCAGCACCTGTCAGCAGCTTGATGTGCGCCTATCAGCCGCTTGATTAGCACCTGTCAGCCAGTTGACCAGCACCTGTGGGCCGCTTGACCAACGCATATCAGTGGCTTGATTAGCCCCTGTCAGCCAGTTGATCAGCAATTGTCAGCCGCTTGTTAATCACCTGTCAGCAGCTTGATCAGCGCTTGACCACTTTCCACTCAGCCGATCGAAAAGCACCGACTCAGCCGCACGAATAGCATCTTTCGGCCAGTTGATCTCTGCCTACTGAGCCCCGCAGTCAGCGCCTACTCAGCTGCCCGATCAGTGTCTGTCAGCCGCTTGAGAAGTACTGTCAGCCAGTTGATCAGCTCCTGTCAGCTGCTTGACCAGCACCTTTAAACATCTTAAACAGCTCCTGCCAACTGCTTCATCAGTGCCTGTCAGCTGCTTGATCATTGCCTTCTCAGCTGCGCGATCAGAGCCTACTCAGCCGCGAATCAGACCCTACAGAGCCGCGTGATCAAAGTCTGTCAGCCTCTTTATCAGAGTCGGTCATCCGCTTGATCAGCACCTGTCAGTAGGTTGAAGAGTGCCTACTCAGCCGCGCGAATTGCATCTCTCAGCCAGTTGGTCTGCCCCTACTGAGCCACTCAATCAGCGCCTACAAAGCCGCCCGATCAGTGCCTGTCAGCCGCTTGAGAAGTACCTGTCAGCCAGTTGATCAGCACCTCTGAGCCGCTTGATCAGCACTTTTCAGCAGCTTGATCAGCGACTATCAGCTGCTAAATTAACACTTCTCAGCAAGTTGATAAGCACCTGTTAGCCGCTGGATCAGGCCTGTCAGCCAATTTATCATCTCCTAATCAGCTGCGGGATCAGTGTCTACTCAACCGCTTCATCAGTACCTGACAGCCACTTTATCAGCACCTGTCAGCCACTATATCAGCACCTGTCAACTGCTTGATCAGCGACCACTTTGCTGCATTAGCAGATCCTACTCAGCCACGTGATCAGTGAACCTCAGCCGGTTGATCAGCGCCTGTCAGCTGCTTGATCATTTCCTGTTCTGCTGGTCATTCAGTGCCTGGTCAACCACTTCATCAGTGCCTGTCAGCCACTTGACCAGTGCCCACTCAGCTGATTGAAAAGCGCCTACACAGCCGCGCGATAAGTGCCTCTCAGCCGCTTGACAAGCACCTGTCAGAAGCTTGATCAGGGCCTATCAGCCGCTTGATCAGCACCTGTCATCCGCTTGATGAGCGCCTATCAGCCGCTTGATTAGCACCTGTCAGCCACTTGACCAGCAGCTCTCAGCCGCTTGATCAGCGCCTATCAGTGGCTAGATTAGCCCCTGTCAGCCAGTTGATCAGCAATTGTCAGCCGCTTGTTAAGCACCTGTCATCAGCTTTATCAGCGCTTGACCACTTTCCACTCAGCCGATTGAAAAGCACCGACTCAGCCGCGTGAATAGCATCTTTTGGCCAGTTGATCTGTGCCTACTGAGCCCCGCAGTCAGTACCTACACAGCCACCCGATCAGTGCTTGTCAGCCACTTGAGCAGTACCTGTCAGCCAGTGGATCAGCACCTCTCAGCCAGTTGATCACCACCTGTAAGCCACTGGATCAGCACCTGTCAGTCCCTTGATCAGCACCTTTCAGCAGCTTGATCAGTGCCTATCATCTGCTTAATTAACACTTCTCAGCCAGTTGTTCAGCACCTGTTAGCCGCTTGATCATCGCCTATCAGCTGCTTGATTAGCACCTGTCAGCCAGTTGATTAGCCCTGACAACAGCTTGATCAGCACCTGTCAGCAGCTTTATCAGCACCTATCATCTGCTTGATTAGCACCTGTCAGCATGTTGATCAACACCTGTCAGCTGCTTCATTAGCATCTCTCAGCCAGTTGATTAGCCACTGTAAGCCGCTGGATTAGCACCTGCCAGGCAGTTCATCAGCACCTGTCAGCCGCTTGATGAGCGCCTATCAGCCGCTTGATCACCAACTGTCAGCCGCTTGATGAGCACCTATCAGCCGCTTGATCAGCGCCTGTTAGACACTTTATCATCGTCTAACCAGCTGCATGTTCAGCGCCTACTCAGCCGCTTGATCAGTACCATTCAGCCAGTTGATCAGCACCTGTCAGCAGCTTGATAAACGCATGTCAGCCTCTTGACCAGCACCTAATCAGCCACGTGATCATAATTTACTCAGCCGCACGATCATCGCCTCAGCCGCTTGATCTGTGTCTACTCAGCCCCGCGATCAGCGCCTACTCAGCCGTGCGATGTGCGCCTGACAGACACTTGAGAAGTACTGTCAGCCACTTGATCAGCACCTGTCAGCCGCTTGTTAAACGTGTGTCAGCAGCTTGATCAGTACCTGTCAGCCACTTTATCAGCACCTGTCACCCAATATATCAGCAACTCTCAACAGCTTGATCTGTGCCCGCTTAGCTGCGTAATCAGAGCCTACTCAGCCACGTGATCAGTGACTCTCAGCCGGTTGATCAGCGCCTGTCAGCCGCTTGATCATTTCCTGCTCTGCTGGTCATTCAGCGCCTGGTCAACCACTTCATCAGTGCCTGTCAGCCACTTGACCAGTGCTCACTCAGCTGATTGAAAAGTGCCTATGCAGCCACGCAATAAGTGCCTCTCAGCCTCTTGACAAGCACCTTTCAGAAGCTTGATCAGGGCCTATCAGCCACTTGAATAGTACCTGTCAGCCAGGTGATCGGCACCTGTCAGCCGCTTGATCAGGACCTTTCAGCAGCTTTATCAGCACCTATCAGCTGCTTGATTAGCACCTGACAGCATGTTGATCAACACCTGTCAGCCGCTTCATTAGCAACTGTCAGCCAGTTGATCAGGGGCTGTCAGCCGATTGATTAGCACCTGTCAGCCAGTTGATCAGCACCTGTCAGCCGCTTGATAAACGCGTGTCAGCCTCTAGAGAAGTACCTGTCAGCCACTTGATCAGCACCTGTCAGCCAATATATCAGCAACTCTCAACAGCTTGATCAGTGCCCGCTTAGCTGCGTAATCAGAGCCTACTCAGCCACAGGATCAGTGACCCTCAGGCGGCTGATCAGCGCCTGTCAGCGGCTTGATCATTTCCTGCTCTGATGGTCATTCAGCGCCTGGTCCACCACTAGATCAGTGCCTGTCATTCCCCTTGACCAGTGCCCACTCAGCTGATTGATAAACGCATACGCATCCACGCGATAAGTGCCTGTCAGCCACTTCAGAAGCATCTGTCAGCAACTTGATCAGGGCCTATCAGCCACTTGATCAATACCTGTCAGCCAGTTGATCAGCACCTCTCAGCCACTTCATTTGCACCTGTCAGCCACTTTATCAGCAACTGTCAGGCGCTAGGGCAGCCCCTATAAGCATCTTGATCATTAACTGTCAGCCACATTATCAGCACCTGTTAGCCGCTGTATCAGAACCTGTCAACCGCTTGATCAGCACCTGTCAGCAGCTTTATCAGCACCTATCAGCTGCTTGATTAGCACCTGTCAGCATGTTGATCAACACCTGGAAGCCGCTTCATTAGCAACTGTCAGCCAGTTGATCAGCAACTGTCAGCCGCTTGATTAGCACCTGTCAGCAAGTTGATCAGCACCTGTCAGCTGCTTGATCAGCACCTGTAAGCCGATTTAACAGCACCTGCCAGCCGCTTCATCAGTGCCTGTCCACTGCTGGATCATTGCCTTCTCAGCTGCTCGATCAGAGCCTACTCAGCCGCGAATCAGCCCCTCCACAGCCACGTGATCATAGTCTGTCAGCCTCTTTATCAGAGTCAGTCATCCGCTTGATCAGCAACTGTCTGCAGGTTGAAGAGTGCCTACTCAGCCGCGCGAATTGCATCTCTCACCCAGTTGATCTGCGCCTACTGAGCCCCGCAATGAACGCCTACTCAGCCGCCCAGTCCGTGCCTGTCAGCCGCTTGAGAAGTACCTGTCAGCCAGTTGATAAGCACCTCTAAGCCAGTTGATCAGCACCTGTAAGCCACTGGATCAGCACCTGTCAGCCGCTTGATAAGCAACTTTCAGCAGCTTGATCAGCAACTATCAGCTGCTTAATTAACACTTCTCAGCCAGTTGATCAGCACCTGTTAGCCGCTTGATCAGCGCCTATCAGCTGCTTGAATAGCACCTTTCAGCCAGTTTATCAGCACCTCTCAGCCAATTGATCAGCAACTGTAAGCACTGGGTCAGCGCCTTTTAGACGCTTGATCATCGCGTTATCAGCTGCACGATAAGCTCCTACTCAGCCGCTTAATCAGAACCTGACAGTCAGTTGATCAGCACCTGTCAGCCCACTAATCAGCACCTGTCAGGAGCTTTATCAGCACCTATCAGCTGCTTGATTAGCACCTGTCAGCATGTTGATCAACACCTGTCAGCCACTTCATTAGCAAGTGTCAGCCAGATGATCAGCGGCTGTCAGCCGCTTCATTAGCAACTGTCAGCCAGTTGATCAGCACCTGTAAATCACTGGATCAGCACCTGTCAGCCGCTTGATCAGCACCTTTCAGACGCTTGATCAGCGCCTATCAGCTGCTTGATCAGCACCTGTGAGCCGCTTGATGAGCGCTTATCAGCCGCTTGATTAGCACCTGTCAGCAGTTGACCAGCACCTGTCAGCCGCTTGATCAGCGCCTGTCAGCTGCTTGATCAGTGATTATCAGCCGCTAGATCAACATCTGTCAACGACTATCAGCACCTGTCAGCCGCTTGATCAGCGCCTGTCAGCCACTTGATCAGTGATTATCATCCACTAGATCAACATCTGTCAACGACTATCAGCACCTGTCAGCAGCTTGATCAGCGCCTGTCAGCCACTTTATCATCGCCTAATCAGCTGTGCGATCAGCGCCTTCTCAACCGCTTGATCAGTACCTGTCAGACACTTTATCAGCACCTGTCAACTACTTCATCAGCGACCACTTTTCTGCGTGATCAGATCCTACTCAGCCACGTGATCCGTGACCCTCAGCCTGTTGATCAGCGTCTGTCAGCCGATTGATCATTTCCTGCTCTGCTGGTCATTCAGCGCCTGGTCAAACACTTCATCTGTGCCTGTCAGCCGCTTCATCAGCGCCTGTTAGCCGCTTTATCATTGCTTAATCAGCTGCATGATCAGTGCCTACTCAGGCGCTTGATCAGTACCAGTCAGCCAGTTGATCAGCACCTGTAAGCAGCTTGATCAGCGCCTATCAGCTGCTTGATTAGGACCTGTCAGCCAGTTGATCGGCACCTGTCAGCCTCTTGATCAGCACCTGTCCGCAGCTTTATCAGCACCTATCAGCTGCTTGATTAGCACCTGTCAGCATGTTGATCATCACCTGTCAGCCGCTTCATTAGCAACTGTCAGCCAATTGATCAGCAACTGTCAGCCGCTGGATTAGCACCTGTCAGCCAGTTGATCAACACCTGTCAGCTGCTTAAACAGCGCCTGCCTGCGGCTTCATCAGTGCCTGCCAGCTGTTTGATCATTGCCTTCTCAGCTGCGCGGTCAGCGCCTACTCAGCCGCGAATCAGCCCCTCCACAGTCGCGTGGTCAGAGTCTGTCAGCCTCTTTATCAGAGTCGGTCATCCGCTTGATCAGCACCTGTCAGCAGGTTGAAGAGTGCCTACCCAGCCGCGAGAATTGCATCTCTCAGCCAGTTGATCTGCTCCTACTGAGCCCCGCAATCAGCGCCTACTCAGCCGCCCAATCAGTGCCTGTCAGCCGATTGAGAAGTACATGTCAGCCAGTTGATCAGCACCTCTTAACCAGTTGATCACCACCTGTAAGCCACTGGATCAGCACTTGTCAGCCACTTGATCAGCACGTTTCCACAGCTTGATCAGCGCCTATCAGCTGCTTAATTAACACTTCTCAGCCAGTTGATCAGCACCTGTTAGCCGCTTGATCAGCGCCTATCAGCCACGTGATTAGCACCTGTCATACATGTGATTAGCACCTGTCAGCCTCTTAATCAGCACATGTCAGCAGCTTGATCAGCAACTGTCAGCAGCCTTATCAACACCTATCAGCTGCTTGATTAGCACCTGTCAGCATGTTGATCAACACCTTCAGCCGCTTCATGAGCAACTCTCAGCCAGTTGATCAGCCACTGTCAGCCGCTGGATTAGCACTTGTCAGACAGTTGATCAACACCTGTCAGCTGCTTGATCAGCACCTGTAAGCCGCTTAAACAGCGCCTGCTAGCCGCTTCATCAGTGCCTTTCACCCGCTTCATCAGTGCCTTCTCAGCTGCGCGATCAATGCCTACGAAGCCGTGAATCAGCCCCTACACAGCTGCGTGATCATAGTCTGCCTGCCGCTTGATCAGAGACTGTCAGACTCTTGATCAGCGCTTAATCACCCCCTCGATCAGCGCCTATTTAGCGGCACAATCAACACCTGTCAGCTGCTTGACAAGCACCTATAAACCACTTGATCAACACCTAATTAGATTCACTATCAGTATTTACTGAGCCATGTGATCATCGCCTCAGCCGCATGATCTTTGCCTACTGAGCCCCGCGATCAGGGCCTAATCAGTCGTGCAATATGTGCCTGACAGCCTAATGCGAAGTACTGTCAGCCGCTCGATCAGCGATCATCAGCCGCTAGATCAGCATCTGCCAACTACTTTATCAGCACCTTTCAGCCACTTAATCAGCGCTGTCAGCCTCTTGATCAGCGATTATCAGCTGCTAGATCAACATCTGTCAACGACTTTATCAGCACCTGTCAGCCGCTTAATCAGCACCTGTCAGCCGCTTTATCATCGCCTAATCAGCTGTGCGATCAGCGCCTACTCAACCGCTTGATCAGTACCTGTCAGCCACTTTATCAGCACTTGTCAGCCACTATATCAGCACCTGTCAACTGCTTGATCAGCGACCACTTTGCTGCATGATCAGATCCTACTCAGCCACGTGATCAGTGACCCTCAGCCGGTTGATCAGCACCTGTCAGCCGCTAGATCAGTGCCTATCAGTGCCTTGATTAGCCCCTGTCAGCCAGTTGATCAGCAATTGTCAGCCGCTTGTTAAGCACCTGTCAGCAGCTTGATCAGCGCTTGACCACTTTCCACTTAGCCGATTGAAAAGCACGGACTGAGCCACGTGAAGAGCATCTTTCGGCCAGTTGGTCTGTGCATACTGAGCCCCGCAATCAGCGCCTATTCAGCCGCCCGATCAGTGTCTGTCAGCCGCTTGAGAAGTACCTGTCAGCCAGTTGATCAGCACCTGTCAGCCCCTTGATCAGCGCCTATCAGCCTCTTGATCAGCACCTGCCAGCCACTTGATCAGCACCTGTCAGCAGCTTGATAAACGCGTGTCAGCCGCGTGATCAGCACCTAATCAGCCAGGCTATGATCATTTACTCAGCCGAGTGAACATCACCTCAGCCTCTTGATCTGTGCCTACTCAGCCCCACGACCAGCGCCTACTCAGCCATGCGATCTGTGCCTGAGAGCCACGTGATCAACGACTATCAGCCGCTTGATCAGCACCTGTCAACCACTTTATCATCACCTGTCAGCCGCTTGATCAGCGCCTGTTAGCCGCTTTATCATCACATAATCAGCTGCATGATCAGCGCCTACTCAGCCGCTTGATCAGTACCAGTCAGCCAGTTGATCAGCACCTGTCAGCACCTTGATCAGCGCCTATAAGCTGCTTGATTAGCACCTGTCAGCCAGTTGATCAGCAGCTGTCAGCCAGTTGATCAGAACATGTAATCCACTGGATCAGCGCCTGTTAGCCACTTGATCATCGCCTTACCAGCTGCACGATCAGCGCCTACTCAGCCGCTTGACCAGGACTTGTCAGCCTGTTGATCAGCGCCTATCAGCCGCTTGATTAGCACCTGTCTAGCCAGTTGATTAGCATCTGGCAGCTGCTTAATCAGCACCTGTCAGCAGCTTGATCAGCACCTGTCAGCAGCTTGATCAGCACCTATCAGCTGCTTGATTAGCACCTGTCAGCCAGTTGATCAGCTCCTGTCAGCCGCTTGATCAGCACCTGTAAGCCGATTAAACAGCATCTGCCAGCCGCTTCATAAGTGCCTGTCAGCTGCTGGATCATTGCCTTCTCAGCTGCGCGATCAGCGCCTACTCAGCCGCGAATCAGCCCCTCCACAGCCCCGTGATCATAGTCTGTCAGCCTCTTTATCAGAGTCAGTCATCCGCTTGATCAACAACTGTCTGTAGTTGCAGAGTGCCTACTCAGCCGCGCGAATTGCATCTCTCACCCAGTTGATCTGCGCCTACTGAGCCCCGCAATGAACGCCTACTCAGCCGCACGGTGCGTGCCTGTCAGCCGCTTGAGAAGTACCTGTCAGCCAATTGATCAGCACCTCTAAGCCAGTTGATCAGCACCTCTAAGCCACTGGATCAGGACCTGTCAGCCGCTTGATCAGCAACTTTCAGCAGCTTTATCAGCACCTCTCAGCTGCTTAATTAACACTTCTCAGCCAGTTGATCAGCACCTGTTAGCGGCTTGATCAGCGCCTATCAGCCGCTTGATTAGCACCTGTCAGCCAGTTGATCAGCACCTGTCAGCCGCTTAATCAGCACCTGTCAGCAGCTTGATCAGGGCCTATCAGCCAGTTGATCAGCACCTGTCAGCCACTTCATTTGCATCTGTCAGCCACTTTATCAGCAACTGTCAGGCGCTAGGCCAGCCCCTATAAGCAGTTTGATCATTAACTGTCAGCCACATTATCAGCACCTGTTAGCCGCTGTATCAGAACCTGTCAACCGCTTGATCAGCACCTGTCAGCAGGTTTATCAGCACCTATCAGCTGCTTGATTAGCCCCTGTAAGCCACTGGATCAGAAATTGTCAGCCGCTTGTTATGCACCTGTCAGCAGCTTGATCAGCGCTTGACCACTTTCCACTCAGCCGATCGAAAAGCACCGACTCAGCCGCACGAATAGCATCTTTCGGCCAGTTGATCTCTGCCTACTGAGCCCCGCAGTCAGTGCCTACACAGCCGCCTGATCAGTGCTTGTCAGCCGCTTGACAAGTACCTGTCAGTCTCTTGATCAGCACCTAATCAGCCACACGATGATCATTTACTCAGCCGCGCGATCATCGCCTCAGCCTCTTGATCTGTGCCTACTCAGCCCCATGACCAGCGCCTACTCAGCCATGCGATCTGTGCCTGACAGCCACTTGATCAACGACTATCAGCTGCTTGATCATCGCCTTATCAGCTGCACCATCAGCGCCTACTCAGCCGCTTGGTCAGAACCTGTCAGGCAGTTGATCAGCACCAGTCAGCCGCTTGATCATTTCCTGCTCTGCTGGTCATTCAGCTCCTGGTCATCCACTTGATCAGTGCCTGTCAGCCGCTTGAGAAGTACCTGGCAGCCACTGGACCAGCACCTAATCAGCCACGCGATCATCATTTACTCAGCCGCATGATCATCGCCTCAGCCGCTTGATCTGTGTCTACTCAGCCCCGCGATCAGCGCCTACTCAGCCGTGCGAGGTGCGCCTGACAGACACTTGAGAAGTACTGTCAGCCACTTTATCAGCGACTATCAGTCGCTTGATCAGCACCTGTCAACGAGTTTATCAGCACCTGTCAGCCGCTTGATTAGTGCCTGTCAGCTGCTTGACCACTGCCCACTCAGCCGATTGAAAAGCGCCAATGCAGCCGCGCGATAAGCACCAGTCAGCCGCCTGAAAATCACCTGTCAGCAGCTTGATCAGGGCCTATTAGCCACTTGATTAGCACCTGTCAGCTAGTTGATCAGCACCTGTCAGCCAATTGATCAGCACCTGTCAGCCAGTTGAACAGCACCTGTCAGCACCTTGATCATCGCCTATCAGCCCTGTGATGAGCACCTGTCAGCCTCTTGATCAGAACCTGTCAGCAGCTTGATCATCGCCTATCAGGTACTTGTTTAGCACCTGTCAGCCAGTTGATCAGCACCTGTCAGCCTCTTGATCAGAACCTGTCAGCAGCTTGATCATCGCCTATCAGGTACTTGATTAGCACTTGCCAGCCAGTTGATCAGTACCTGCCTAGAGATTGATCAGTGTCTGTCAGCTGCTTGATCATTGCATTCTCAGCTGCGCAATCAGCGCCTATCAGTGGCTTGATTATCCCCTGTCAGCCAGTTGATCAGCACCTGTCAGCCGCTTGATCAGCCCCTATCAGTGGCTTGATTAGCCCCTGTCAGCCAGTTGACCAGCACCTGTCAGCCGATTGTTAAGCACCTGTCAGCACCTTGATCAGCGCTTGACCACTTTCCGCTCAGCCAATTGAAAAGCACTGACTCAGCCGCGCGAATAGCATCTTTCGTCCAGTTGATCTGTGCCTACTGAGCCCCGCAATCAGTGCCTACTCAGACGCCCGATCAGTGTCTGGCAGCCGCTTGAGAAGTACCTGTCAGCCAGTTGATCAGCACCTGTCAGCCCCTTAATCAGTGCCTATCAGCCGCTTGATCAGCACCTGACAGCCCCTTGATCATCACCTGTCAGCCGCTTGATCAGCGACTGTTACCCACATTCGCATCGCCTAATCAGCTGCATGATCAGCGCCTACTCAGCTGCTTGATCAGTACCAGTCAGCCAGTTGATCAGCACTTGTCAGCAGCTTGATCAGCGCCTATCAGCTGCTTGATTAGCACCTGTCAGCCGTTGATCAGCACCTGTCAGCCAGTTTATCTGCGCGTATAAGCCACTGGATTAGCGCCTGTTAGCCGCTTGATCATCGCATTATCAGCTGCAGGATCAGCACCTACTCAGCCGTTTGATCAGAACCTGTCAGCCAGTTGATCAGCACCTGTCATCCGCTTGATCAGCACCTGTCAGCAGCTTGATCAGCACCTATCAGCTGCTTGATTAGCACCTGTCAGCATGTTGATCAACACCTGTCAGCCGCTTCATTAGCACCTGTCAGCCAATTGATCAGCACCTGTCAGCTGCTTGATCAGAACCTGTCAGCAGCTTGATCATCGCCTATCAGCCGTGTGATTAGCACTTGTCAGCCAGTTGATCAGCACCTGTCAGCCTCTTGATCAGAACCTGTCAGCAGCTTGATCATCGCCTATCAGCTACTTGATTAGCACTTGTCCGCCAGTTGATCAGCACCTGCCTACCGATTGATCAGTGCCTGTCAGCTGCTTGATCATTGCATTCTCAGCTGCACAATCAGCACCTATCAGCTGCTTGTTTAGCACCTGTCAGCCAGTTGATCAGCACCTGTCAGCACCTTGATCATCGCCTATCAGCCGCTTGATTAGCACCTGTCAGCCAGTTGATCAGCACCTGAGTGTCGCTTCATTAGCACCTGTCAGCCAGTTGATCAGCACCTGTCATCCGGTTGATCAGCACCTGTCAGCAGGTTGATCAGTGCATATCAGCACCTTGATTAACACCTGTCAGTCTATTGATCATCGCCTGTCAACCGCTAGATCAGCACCCACTTTGCTGCATGAACAGAGCCTACTCAGCCACGCGGTCAGTGACGCTCAGCCGGTTGATCTTCTCCTGTCAGGCGCTTGATCATTTCCTGCTCTGCTGTTCATTCAGCGCCTGGTCAACCACTGGATCAGTGTCAGTCAGCCGCTTGACCACTGCCCACTCAGCAGATTGAGAGGCGCCTAAGCAGCCGAGCGATAAGCGCCTGTCAGCCGCTTTACAAGCACCTGTAAACCGCTTGATCAACACTTACTGAGCTGCGCTCTCAGTGCTTAATCAGCCGCAAGATCAGTGTCTGTCAGCTGCTTGATCAGCACCTGTCAGCCGGTTGTACAGTGCCTATTCAGCCGCGCAAATAGCATCTCTCAGCCAGTTGATCTGCTCCTACTGAGCCCTACGATCAGCGCCTACTCAGCCGCCCGATCAGTGACTGTCAGCCTCTTGAGAAGAACCTGTCAGCCACTTGATCAGCACCTGTCAGCCGCTTGATAAACGCATGTCAGCTGCTTGATCAGTACCTGTCAGCCACTTTATCAGCACCTGTCAGCCAATATATCAGCAACTCTCAACAGCTTGATCAGTGCCCGCTTAGCTGCGTAATCAGAGCCTACTCCGCCACAGGATCAGTGACCCTCAGCGGGCTGATCAGCGCCTGTCAGCGGCTTGATCATTTCCTGCTCTGATGGTCATTCAGCGCCTGGTCCACCACTAGATCAGTGCCTGTCAGCCCCTTGACCAGTGCCCACTCAGCTGATTGATAAACGCATACGCATCCACGCGATAAGCGCCTGTCAGCCACTTGAGAAGCATCTGTCAGCAACTTGATCAGTACCTGTCAGCCAGTTGATCAGCACCTGTCAGCCACTTCATTTGCACCTGTCAGCCACTTTATCAGCAACTGTCAGGCGCTAGGGCAGCCCCTATAAGCAGCTTGATCATTAAATGTCAGCCACATTATCAGCACGTGTTAGCCGCTGTATCAGAACCTGTCAACCGCCTGATCAGCACCTGTCAGCAGCTTTATCAGCACCTATCAGCTGCTTGATTAGCCCCTGTCAGCCACTTGATCAGCGATGGTCAGCCGCTTGTTATGCACCTGTCAGCAGCTTGATCAGCGCTTGACCACTTTCCACTCAGCCGATTGAAAAGCAAAGACTCAACCGCGTGAATATCATCTTTCAGCCAGTTGATCTGTGCCTACTGAGCCCCGCAGTCAGTGCCTACACAGCTGCCCGATCAGTGCTTGTCAGCCGCTTGACAAGTACCTGTCAGCCACTTGATCAGCACCTGTCAGCAGCTTGATGTGCACCTATCAGCCGCTTGATTAGCACCTGTCAGCCAGTTGACCAGCACCTGTCAGCCGCTTGCTAAGCGCCTATCAGTGGCTTGATTACCCCTGTCAGCCAGTTGATCAGCAATTGTCAGCCGCTTGTTAAGCACCTGTCAGCAGCTTGATCAGCGCTTGACCACTTTCCACTCAGCCGATTGAAAAGCACTGACTCTGCCGCGCGAATAGCATCTTTCAGCCAGTTGATCTGTGCCCACTGAGCCCCGCAATCAGTGCCTACACAGCCGCCTGATCAGTGCTTGTCAGCCGCTTGACAAGTACCTGTCAGCCTCTTGATGAGCACCTAATCAGCCACACGATGATCATTTACTCAGCCGCGCGATCATCGCCTCAGCCGCTTGATCTGTGTCTACTCAGCCCCGCGATCAGCGCCTACTCAGCCGTGCGAGGTGCGCCTGACAGACACTTGAGAAGTACTGTCAGCCACTTTATCAGCGACTCTCAGTCGCTTGATCAGCACCTGTCAACGACTTTATCAGCACCTGTCAGCCGCTTGCTTAGTGCCTGTCAGCTGCTTGACCACTGCCCACTCAGCCGATTGAAAAGCGCCAATGCAGCCGCGCGATAAGCACCAGTCAGCCGCCTGAAAATCACCTGTCAGCAGCTTGATCAGGGCCTATTAGCCACTTGATTAGCACCTGTCAGCTAGTTGATCAGCACCTGTCAGGCAATTGATCAGCACCTTTCAGCCGCTTCATTAGCACCTGTCAGCCAGTTGATCAGCACCTGTCAGCCTCTTGATCAGAACCTGTCAGCAGCTTGATCATCGCCTATCAGCTACTTGATTAGCACTTGTCAGCCAGTTGATCAGCACCTGCCTACCGATTGATCAGTGCCTGTCAGCTGCTTGATCATTGCATTCTCAGCTGCACAATCAGCACCTATCAGCTGCTTGTTTAGCACCTGTCAGCCAGTTGATCAGCACCTGTCAGCACCTTGATCATCGCCTATCAGCCGCTTGATTAGCACCTGTCAGCCTCTTGATCAGCACCTGTCAGCAGCTTGAGCAGCGAGTATCAGCTGCTTGATCAGCACCTGTCAGCCAGTTGATCAGCACCTGAGAGTCGCTTCATTAGCACCTGTCAGCCAGTTGATCAGCACCTGAGAGTCGCTTCATTAGCACCTGTCAGCCAGTTGATCAGCACCTGTCATCCGGTTGATCAGCACCTGTCAGCAGGTTGATCAGTGCGTATCAGCAGCTTGATTAACACCTGTCAGTCTATTGATCATCGCCTGTCAACCGCTAGATCAGCACCCACTTTGCTGCATGAACAGAGCCTACTCAGCCACGCGGTCAGTGACGCTCAGCCGGTTGATCTTCTCCTGTCAGGTGCTTGATCATTTCCTGCTCTGCTGGTCATTCAGCGCCTGGTCAACCACTGGATCAGTGTCAGTCAGCCGCTTGACCACTGCCCACTCAGCAGATTGAGAGGCGCCTAAGCAGCCGAGCGATAAGCGCCTGTCAGCCGCTTTACAAGCACCTGTAAACCGCTTGATCAACACTTACTGAGCTGCGCTATCAGTGCTTAATCAACTGCGAGATCAGTGTCTGTCAGCTGCTTGATCAGCACCTGTCAGCCGGTTGAACAGTGCCTATTCAGCCGCGCAAATAGCATCTCTCAGCCAGTTGATCTCCTCCTACTGAGCCCCACGATCAGCGCCTACTCAGCCGCCCGATCAGTGACTGTCAGCCTCTTGAGAAGAACCTGTCAGCCACTTGATCAGCACCTGTCAGCCGCTTGATAAACGCGTGTCAGCAGCTTGATCAGTACCTGTCAGCCACTTTATCAGCACCTGTCAGCCAATATATCAGCAACTCTCAACAGCTTGATCAGTGCCCGCTTAGCTGCGTAATCAGAGCCTACTCCGCCACAGGATCAGTGACCCTCAGCGGGCTGATCAGCGCCTGTCAGCGGCTTGATCATTTCCTGCTCTGTTGGTCATTCAGCGCCTGGTCCACCACTAGATCAGTGCCTGTCAGCCCCTTGACCAGTGCCCACTCAGCTGATTGATAAACGCATACGCATCCACGCGGTAAGCGCCTGTCAGCCACTTGAGAAGCATCTGTCAGCAACTTGATCAGTACCTGTCAGCCAGTGGATCAGCACCTGTCAGCCACTTCATTTGCACCTGTCAGCCACTTTATCAGCAACTGTCAGGCGCTAGGGCAGCCCCTATAAGCAGCTTGATCATTAACTGTCAGCCACATTATCAGCACCTGTTAGCCGCTGTATCAGAACCTGTCAACCGCTTGATCAGCACCTGTCAGCAAGTTGATCAGCACCTGTCAGCAGGTTGATCAGCGATTAGCAGCCGCTAGATCAACATCTGTCAACGACTTTATCAGCACCTGTAAGCCGCTTAAACAGCGCCTGCCAGCCGCTTCATCAGTGCCTGTCAGCTGCTGGATCATTGCCTTCTCAGCTGCGGGATCAGCGCCTACTCAGCCGTGAATCAGCCCCTACACAGCCGCATGATCATAGTCTGTCAGCCTCTTTATCAGAGTCGGTCATCCGCTTGATCAGCACCTGTCAGCAGGTTGAAGAGTGCCTACTCAGCCGCGTGAATTGCATCTCTCAACCAGGTGATCTGTGCCTACTGAGCCCAGCGATCAGCGACTACTCAGCTGCCCGATCAGTGCCTGTCAGCCGCTTGAGAAGTAAAAGTCAGCCAGTTCATCAGAACCTCTCAGCCAGTTGATCACCACCTGTAAGCCACTGGATCAGCACCTGTCAGCCGCTTGATCAGCACCTGTCAGCAGCTTGATCAGCGCCTATCAGCTGCTTAATTAACACTTCTCAGCCAGGTGATCAGCACCTGTCAGCAGCTTGATAAACGCGTGTCAGCCTCTTGATCAGCACCTAATCAGCCACGCCATGATCATTTACTCAGCCGTGCAATCATCGCCTCAGCCTCTTGATCTGTGCCTACTCAGCCCCACGACCAGCGCCTACTCGACCATGCGATCTGCACCTGACAGCCACTTGATCAACGACTATCAGCCTCTTGATCAGCACCTGTCAACCACTTTATCATCACCTTTCAGCTGCTGGATCAGTGCCTGTTACCCGCTTTCTCATGGCCTAATTAGCTGCATGATCAGCGCCTACTCAGCCGTTTGATCAGTACCAGTCAGCCAGTTGATCAGCACCTGTCAGCAGCTTGATCAGCACCTATCAGCTGCTTGATTAGCACCTGTGAGCCAGTTGATCTGCACCTGTCAGCCAGTTGATCAGCACCTGTTAGCCACTGGATCAGCGCCTGTTAGCCCCTTGATCATCACCTTATCACCTGCACGATCAGCGCCTACTCAGCCGCTTGATCAGAACCTGTCAGCCTGTTGATCAGCACCTGTCAGCTTCTTGATCAGCAACTGTCAGCAGTTTTATCAGCACCTATCAGCTGCTTGATTAGCACCTGTCAGCATGTTGATCAACACCTGTCAGCTGCTTCATTAGCAACTGTCAGCCAGTTGATCACAAACTGTCAGCCGCTGGATTAGCACCTGTCACCAGTTGATCAGCACCTGTCAACTGCTGGATCAGCACCTGTAAGCCGCTTAATCAGTGCCTGTCAGCTGCTTTATCATTGCCTTCTCAGCTGCATGATCAGCGCGTACTCACACGCGAATTAGCCCCTACACAGCCGTGTGATCATAGTCTGTCAGCCTCTTTATCAGAGTCGGTCATTTGCTTGATCAGCACCTGTCAGCAGGTTGAAGAGTGCCTACTCAGCTGCGCGAATTGCATCCCTCAGCCAGTATATCTGCGCCTAATGAGCCCTGCAACCAGCGCCTACTCAGCCGCCCGATCAGTGCCTGTCAGCCGTTTGAGAAGTACCTGTCAGCCAGTAGATCAGCACCTCTCAGCCAGTTGATCACCAACTGAAAGCCACTCGATCAGCACCTTTCAGCAGCTAGATCAGCGCCTCTCAGCTGCTTAATTATCACTTCTCAGCCAGTTGATCAGCACCTGTTAGCCGCTTGATCAGCACCTATCGGCTGCATGATTAGCACCTGTCAGCCAGTTGATTAGCACCTGTCAGCAGCTGGATTAGCACCTCTCAGCCAGTTGATCACCAACTGTAAGCCACTGGATCAGCACCTGTCAGCCGCTTGATCAGCACCTTTCAGCAGCTTGATCAGCGCCTATCAGCTGTTTAATTATCACTTCTCAGCCAGTTGATTAGCACCTGTCAGCCGCTTGATCAGCAACTGTCAGCAGCTTAATCAGCACCTATCAGCTGCTTGATTAGCACCTGTCACCATGTTGATCAACACCTGTCAGCTGCTTCATTAGCAACTCTCAGCCAGTAGATCAGCAACTGTAAGCTGCTTGATCAGCATCTGTAAGCCGCTTAAACAGCGCTTGCCAGCCACTTCATCACTGCCTGTCAGCCGCTTGATCAGTGCCTTCTCAGCTGCGCGATCAATGCCTACTGAGCTGCGAATCAGCCCCTACACAGCCGCGTGATCATAACCTGTCTGCCGCTTGATCAGAGACTGTCAGACGCTTGATTAGCGCCTAATCACCCCCTCCATCAGCGCTTATTGAGTGGCGCAATCACCACCTGTCAGCTGCTTGACAAGAACCTATAAACCACTTGATCAACACATAATTAGATTCACTATCAGTATTTATTGAGCCATGCGATCATCGACTCAGCCGCATGATCTGTGCCTACTCAGCCCCGCGATCAGTGCCTAATCAGCCGTGGGATATGTGCCTGACAGCCGAATGCGAAGTACTGTCAGCCGCTTGATCAGCGATCATCAGACGCTAGATCAGCATCTGCAAACGACTTTATCAGCACCTTTCAGCCGCTTTATCAGCGCCTGTCAGCCGCTTTATCATCGCCTAATCAGCTGCGCGATCAGTTCCTACTCAACCGCTTGATCAGTACCTGTCAGCTACTTTATCAGCACCTGTCAGCCACTATATCAGCAACTGTCAACTGCTTGATCAGCGACCACTTTGCTGCGTGATCAGATCCTACTCAGCCACGTGATCAGTGCCCACTCAGCTGATTGAAAAGGGCCTACGCAGCCGTGCGATAAGGGCCTCTCAGCCGCTTGACAAGCACCTGTCAGAAGCTTGATCAGGGCCTATCAGCCACTTGAATAGTACCTGTCAGCCAGTTGATCGGCACCTGTCAGCCGCTTGATCAGGACCTTTCAGCAGCTTGATAAACGTGTGTCAGCCTCTTGATCAGCACCTAATGAGCCATGCGATGATCATTTACTCAGCCACGTGGTCATCGCCTCAGCCTCTTGATCTGTGCCTACTCAGCCATGCGATCTGCTCCAGACAGTCACTTGATCAACGACTATCAGCTGCTTGATCAGCTCCTGTCAACCACTTTATCAGCACCTGTCAGCCTCTTGAACAGCGCCTGTTAGCCACTTTATCATCGCCTAATCAGCTTCATGATCAGCGCCTACTCAGCCGCTTGATCAGTAGCAGTCAGCCAGTTGATCAGCACCTGTCAGCAGCTTGATCAGCGCCTATCAGCTGCTTCATTAGCACCTGTCAGCATGTTGATCAGCACCTCTCAGCCAGTTGATCAGCACCTGTAAGCCACTGGATCAGCGCCTGTTAGCCGCTTGATCATCGCCTTATCAGGTGCACGATCAGCGCCTACTCAGCTGCTTGATCAGAACCTGTCAGCCAGTTGATCGGCACCTGTCAGCCGCTTGAACAGCACCTGTCAGTAGCTTTATCAGCACTTATCAGCTGCTTGATTAGCACCTGTCAGCATGTTGATCAACACCTGTCAGCCGCTTCATTAGCAACTGTCAGCCAGTTGATCAGCACCTGTCAGCTGCTTGATCAGCACCTGTAAGCCGCTTAAACAGTGCTGCCAGCCGCTTGATCAGTGCCTTCTCAGCTGCGCCATCAATGCCTACTTAGCCGAGAAACAGCCCCTACACTGCCGGGTGATCATAGTCTGTCGGCCGCTTGATCAGAGACTGTCAGACGCTTGATCAGCGCCTAATCACCCCCTCGATCAGCGCCTATTCAGCAGCTTGATCAGTACCTGTCAGCCACATTATCAGCACCTGTCAGCCAATATATCAGCAACTCTCAACAGCTTGATCAGTGCCCGCTTAGCTGCGTAATCATAGCCTACTCAGCCACAGGATCAGACACCCTCAGGCGGCTGATCAGCGCCTGTCAGCGGCTTGATCATTTCCTGCTCTGATGGTCATTCAGCGCCTGGACAACCACTAGATCAGTGCCTGTCAGCCCCTTGACCAGTGCCCACTCAGCTGATTGATAAACGCATACGCATCCACGCGATAAGCGCCTGTCAGCCACTTGAGAAGCATCTGTCAGCAACTTGATCAGGGCCTATCAGCCACTTGATCAGTACCTGTCAGCCAGTTGATCAGCACCTGTCAGCCACTTCATTTGCACCTTTCAGCCACTTTATCAGCAACTGTCAGGCGCTAGGGCAGCCCCTATAAGCAGCTTGATCATTAACTGTCAGCCACATTATCAGTACTTGTTAGCCACTGTATCAGAACCTGCCAACCGCTTGATCAGCACCTGTCAGCCGCTTAATCAGCACCTGTCAGCAGCTTGATCAGGGCCTATCAGCCACTTGAACAGTACCTGTCAGCCAGTTGATCAGCACCTGTCAGCCACTTCATTTGCACCTGTCAGCCACTTTATCAGCAACTGTCAGGCGCTAGGGCAGCCCCTATAAGCAGCTTGATCATTAACTGTCAGCCACATTATCAGCACCTGTTAGCCGCTGTATCAGAACCTGTCAACCGCTTGATCAGCACCTGTCAGCAGCTTTATCAGCACCTATCAGCTGCCTGATTAGCACCTGTCAGCATGTTGATCAACACCTGGAAGCCGCTTCATTAGCAATTGTCAGCCAGTTGATCAGCAAATGTCAGCCGCTTGATCAGCACCTGTAAGCCGATTAAACAGCACCTGCCAGCCGCTTCATCAGTGCCTGTCAGCTGCTGGATCATTGCCTTCTCAGCTCCGCGATCAGTGCCTACTCAGCCGCGAATCAGGCCCTCCACAGCCACGTGATCATAGTCTGTCAGCCTCTTTATCAGAGTCAGTCATCCGCTTGATCAGCAACTGTCTGCAGGTTGAAGAGTGCCTACTCAGCCGCGCGAATTGCATCTCTCACCCAGTTGATCTGCGCCTACTGAGCCCCGCAATGAACGCCTACTCAGCCGCCCAGTCCGTGCCTGTCAGCCGCTTGAGAAGTACCTGTCAGCCAGTTGATCAGCACCTCTAAGCCAGTTGATCAGCACCTGTAAGCCACTGGATCAGCACCTGTCAGCCGCTTGATCAGCGACTTTCAGCAGCTTGATGAGCACCTATCAGCTGCTTAATTAACACTTCTCAGCCAGTTGATCAGCACCTGTTAGCCGCTTGATCAGCGCCTATCAGCCGCTTGATTAGCACCTGTCAGCAAGTTGATTAGCCCCTGTCAGCCGCTTAATCAGCACCTGTCAGCAGCTTGATCAGGGCCTATCAGCCACTTGATCAGTACCTGTCAGCCAGTTGATCAGCACCTGTCAGCCACTTCATTTGCACCTGTCAGCCACTTTATCAGCAACTGTCAGGCGCTAGGGCAGCCCCTATAAGCAGCTTGATCATGAACTGTCAGCCACATTATCAGCACCTGTTAGCCGCTGTATCAGAACCTGTCAACCGCTTGATCAGCACCTGTCAGCAGCTTTATAAGCACCTATCAGCTGCTTGATTAGCCCCTGTCAGCCACTTGATCAGCAATTGTCAGCCGCTTGTTATGCACCTGTCAGCAGCTTGATCAGCGCTTGACCACTTTCCACTCAGCCGATTGAAAAGCAAAGACTCACCCGCGTGAATAGCATCATTCAGCCAGTTGATCTGTGCCTACTGAGCCCCGCAGTCAGTGCCTACACAGCCGCCCGATCAGTGCTTGTCAGCCGCTTGACAAGTACCTGTCAGCCACTTGATCAGCACCTGTCAGCAGCTTGATGTGCGCCTATCAGCAGCTTGATTAGCACCTGTCAGCCAGTTGACCAGCACCTGTGGGCCGCTTGACCAACGCATATCAGTGGCTTGATTAGCCCCTGTCAGCCAGTTGATCAGCAATTGTCAGCCGCTTGTTAAGCACCTGTCAGCAGCTTGATCAGCGCTTGACCACTTTCCACTCAGCCGATTGAAAAGCACCGACTCAGCCGCACGAATAGCATCTTTCGGCCAGTTGATCTCTGCCTACTGAGCCCCGCAGTCAGCGCCTACTCAGCTGCCCGATCAGTGTCTGTCAGCCGCTTGAGAAGTACTGTCAGCCAGTTGATCAGCACCTGTCAGCAGATTGATAAACGCGTGTCAGCCTCTTGATCAGCACCTAATCTGCCAAGCGATGATCATTTACTCAGCCCCGCGTTCATCGCCTCAACCTCTTGATCTGTGCCTACTCAGCCCCACGACCAGCGCCTACTTAGCCACGTGATCTACGCCTGACAGCTACTTAATCAACGACTATCAGTCGCTTGATCAGCACCTGTCAACCACTTTATCATCACCTGTCAGCCGCTTGATCAGCGCCTGTTAGCCGCTTTATCATCACATAATCAGCTGCATGATCAGCGCCTAATCAGCTGCTTGATCAGTTCCAGTCAGCCAGTTGATCAGCACCTGTCTGCACCATGATCAGCGCCTGTAAGCTGCTTGATTAGCACTGTCAGCCAGTTGATCAGCACCTCTCAGCCAGTTGATCAGAACCTGTAAGACACTGGATCAGCGCAAGTTAGCTGCTTGATCATCGCCTTATCAGCTGCACGATCAGCACCTACTCAGCCGCTTGATCAGAACCTGTCAGCCAGTTGATCAGCACCTGTCAGCCCCTTATTCAGCACCTGTCAGCAGCTTTATCAGCACCTATCAGCTGCTTGATTAGCACCTGTCAGCATGTTGATCAACACCTGTCAGCCGCTTCATTAGCAACTCTCAGCCAGTTGATCAGCCACTGTCAGCCGCTGGATTAGCACCTGTCAGCTGCTTGATCAGCACCTGTCAGCTGCTTGACAAGCACCTATAAACCACTTGATCAACACCTAATTAGCTTCGCTATCAGTATTTACTGAGCCATGCGATCATCGTCTCAGCCGCATGATCTGTGCCTACTGAGCCCCGCGATCAGTGCCTACTCAGCCGTGCGATATGTGCCTGACAGCCGAATGGGAAGTACTGTCAGCCGCTTCATCAGCGATCATCAGACGCTAGATCAGCATCTGCCAACGACTTTATCAGCACCTTTCAGCCGCTTGATTAATGCCTGTTAGCCGCTTGATCAGCGATTATCAGCCGCTAGATCAACATCTGTCAACGACATTATCAGCACCTGTCAGCCGCATGATCAGCGCCTGTCAGCCTCTTTATCATCGCCTAATCAGCTGCGTGATCAGCGCCTACTCAACCGCATGATCAGTACCTGTCAGCCACATTATCAGCACCTGTCAGCCACTCTATCAGCACCTGTCAACTGCTTGATAGCGACCAATTTTCTGCATGATCAGATCCTACTCAGCCACGTGATGCGCGACCCTCAGCTGGCTGATCAGCGCCTGTCAGCGGCTTGATCAGTTCCTGCTCTGATAGTCATTCAGCGCCTGGTCGACCACTAGATCAGTGCCTGTCAGCCCCTTGACCAGTGCCCACTCAGCTGATTGAAAAGCGCCAATGCAGCCGCACGATAAGCACCAGTCAGCCGCCTGAAAATCACCTGTCAGCAGCTTGATCATGGCCTATAGGCCACTTGATTAGCACCTGTCAGCTAGTTGATCAGCACCTGTCAGCCAATTGATCAGCACCTGCCAGCCGCTTCATTAGCACCTGTCAGCCAGTTGATCAGCACCTGTCAGCCTCTTGATCAGAACCTGTCAGCAGCTTGATCATCGCCTATCAGCTACTTGATTAGCACTTGTCAGCCAGTTGATCAGCACCTGCCTACCGATTGATCAGTGCCTGTCAGCTGCTTGATCATTGCATTCTCAGCTGCGCAATCAGCACCTATCAGCTGCTTGTTTAGCACCTGTCAGCCAGTTGATCAGCACCTGTCAGCACCTTGAGCAGTGAGTATCAGCTGCTCCATCAGCACCTGTCACCCAGTTGATCAGCAGGTGTCAGCAGATTGATCAGGGCCTACCAGCCACTTGATTAGCACCTGTCAGTCAATTGATCAGCACCTGAGAGTCGCTTCATTAGCACCTGTCAGCCAGTTGATCAGCACCTGTCATCCGCTTGATCAGCACCTGTCAGCAGGTTGATCAGTGCGTATCAGCTGCTTGATTAACACCTGTCAGTCTATTGATCATCACCTGCCAACCGCTAGATCAGCGCCCACTTTGCTGCATGAACAGAGCCTACTCAGCCACGCGGTCAGTGACGCTCAGCCGGTTGATCTTCTCCTGTCAGGCGCTTGATCATTTCCTGCTCTGCTGGTCATTCAGCGCCTGGTCAACCACTGGATCAGTGTCAGTCAGCCGCTTGACCACTGCCCACTCAGCAGATTGAAAAGCGCCTACGCGGCCGAGCGATAAGCGCCTGTCAGCCGCTTTACAAGCACCTGTAAACCGCTTGATCAACACTTACTGAGCTGCGCTATCAGTGCTTAATCAGCTGCGAGATCAGTGTCTGTCAGCTGCTTGATCAGCACCTGTCAGCCGTCTGTACAGTGCCTATTCAGCTGCGCAAATAGCATCTCTCAGCCAGTTGATCTGCTCTAACTGAGCCCCACGATCAGCACCTACTCAGCCGCCCGATCAGTGACTGTCAGCCTCTTGAGAAGTACTTGTCAGCCACTTGATCAGCACCTGTCAGCCGCTTGATAAACGCGTGTCAGCAGCTTGATCAGTACCTGTCAGCCACATTATCAGCACCTGTTAGCCGCTGTATCAGAACCTGTCAACCGCTTGATCAGCACCTGTCAGCAGCTTTATCAGCGCCTATCAGCTGCTTGATTAGCACCTGTCAGCCAGTTGATCAGCACCTGTCAGCCAGTTGATCTGCGCGTGTAAGCCACTGGATCAGCTCTTGTTAGCCGCTTGATCATCGCATTATCAGCTGCAGGATCAGCACCTACTCAGCCGTTTGATCAGAACCTGTCAGCCAGTTGATCAGCACCTGTCATCCGCTTGATCAGCACCTGTCAGCAGCTTGATCAGCACCTATCAGCTGCTTGATTAGCACCTGTCAGCATGTTGATCAACAACTGTCAGCCGCTTCATTAGCACCTGTTAGCTGCTTGATCAGCACCTGTAAGCCGCTTAAACAGCGCCTGCCAGCCGTTTGATCAGTGCCTAGTCAGCCGTGCGATATGTGCCTGACAGCAGATTGAGAAGTACTCTCAGCCGCTTGATCAGCGATTATCAGCCGCTAGATCAGCATCTGTCAACGACTTTATCAGCACTTTTCAGCCGCTTGATCAGTGCCTGTCAGCTGCTTGATCAGCGATTATCAGCCGCTAGATCAACATCTGTCAACGATTTTATCAGCACCTGTAAGCCGCTTAAACAGCGCCTGCCAGCCGCTTCATCAGTGCCTGTCAGCTGCTTGATCATTGCCTTCTCAGCTGCGCGATCAGCGCCTACTCAGCCGCGAATCCGCCCCCACACAGCCGCGTGATCGTAGTCTGTCAGCCTCTTTATCATAGTCGTTCATCCGCTTGATCAGCACCTGTCAGCAGGTTGAAGAGTGCCTACTCAGCCGCGCGAATTGCATCTCTCAGCCAGTTGATCTGCTCCTACTGAGCACCGCAATCAGCGCCTACTCAGCCGCCCAATAAGTGCCTGTCAGCCGCTTGAGAAGTACCTGTCAGACAGTTGATCAGCACCTCTCAGCCAGCTGATCACCACCTGTAAGCCACTGGATCAGCACCTTTCAGCCGCTTGATCAGCACCTATCAGAAGCTTGATTAGCGCCTATCAGCTGCTTAATTAACACTTCTCAGCAATTGATCAGCTCCTGTTAGCCGCTTGATCAGCACCTATCAGCCAGTAAATCATCACCTGTAAGCCACTGAATCAGCAGTTGTCAGCGGCTTGATCAGCACCTTTCAGCAGCTTGATCAGCGCCTATCAGCTGCTTAATTAACACTTCTCAGCCAGTTGATCAGCACCTGTTAGCCGCTTGATCAGCGCCTATCAGCCGCTTGATTAGCACCTGTCAGCCAGTTGATTAGCACCTGTCAGCCGCTTAATCAGCTCCTGTCAGCAGCTTGATCAGCACCTGTCAGCGGCTTGATCAGCACCTATCAGCTGCTTGATTAACACCTGTCAGCATGTTAATCAACACCTGTCAGCCGCTTAATTAGCAACTGTCAGCCAGTTGATCAGCACCTGTCAGCTGCTTGATCAGCACCTCTAAGCCGCTTAAACAAGGCTTGCCAGCCGCTTGATCAGTGCCTTCTCAGCTGCGCGTTCAATGCCTACTCAGCAGCGAAACAGCCCCTATACAGCCGCGTGATCATAGTCTATCGGTCGCTTGATCAGAGAGTGTCAGACGCTTGACAAGCGCCTAATCACCCCCTCGATCAGCGCCTATTGAGCGTCGCGATCAGCACCTGTCAGCCGCTTGACAAGCTCCTATAATCCACTTGATCAACACCAAATTATCTTCGCTATCAGTATTTACTGAGCCATGCGTTCATCGCCTCAGCCGCATGATGTGTGCCTACTCAACCCCTCGATCAGTGCCTACTCAGCCGTGCGATATGTGCCTGACAGCCGATTGAGAATTACTGTCAGCCGCTTGATCAGCGATTATCAGCCGCTAGATCAACATCTGTCAACGACTTTATCAGCACATGTCAGCCGCGTGATCAGCACCTGTGAGCCGCTTTATCATCACCTAAGCAGCTGCGTGATCAGCGCCTGCTCAACCGCTTGATCAGTACCTGTCAGCCACTTTATCAGCACCTGTCAGCCACTCTATCAGCACCTGTCAGCCGCTTGATCATTTCCTGCTCTGCTGGTCATTCAGCGCCTGGTCAACCACTTCATCAGTGCCTGTCAGCCTCTTGACCAGTGCCCACTCAGCTGATTGAAAAGCGCCTACGCAGCCGCGCGTTAAGTGCCTCTCAGCCGCTTGACAAGCAAATGTCAGAAGCTTGATCAGGGCCTATCAGCCACTTGAACTGTACCTATCAGCCAGTTCATTAGCTCCTGTCAGCCGCTTGATGAGCGCCTATCAGCTGCTTGAATAGCACCTGTCAGCCAGTTGACCAGCACCTGTCAGCCGCTTGATCAGTGCCTATCAGTGGCTTGATTAGCCTCTGTCAGCCAGTTCATCAGCAAGTGTCAGCCGCTTGTTAAACACCTGTCAGCAGCTTGATCACCGCTTGACCACTTTCCTCTCAGCGATTGAAAAGCACCGACTCAGCCGCGCGAATAGCATCTTTCAGCCAGTTGATCTGTGCCTACTGAGCCCCGCAGTCAGTGCCTACACAGCCTCATGATCAGTACCTGTCAGCCGCTTGACAAGTACCTGTCAGCCACTTGATCAGCACCTGTCAGCAGCTTGATAAACGCATGTCAGCCTATTGATCAGCACCTAATCAGCCACAGGATGATCATTTACTCAGCCGCGCGATCATCGCCTTAGCCTCTTGATCTGTGCCTACTCAGCCCCACGACAAGCGCGTACTCCGCCATGCTATCTGCACCTGACAGCCACTTGATCAACGACTATCAGCCCCTTGATCAGCACCTGTCAACCACTTTATCATCACCTTTCAGCCGCTTGATCAGCGCCTGTTAGCCGCTTTATCATCGCCTAATCAGCTGCATGATCAGCACCTACTCAGCCGCTTGATCAGTACCAGTCAGCCAGTTGATCAGCACCTGTCAGCAGCTTGATCAGCGCCTATCAGCTGATTGATTAGCACCTGTCAGCATGTTGATCAACACCTGTCAACCGCTTTTTTAGCAACTGTCAGCCAGTTGATCAGCCAATGTCAGCCGCTGGATAAGCACCTGTCAGCCAGTTCATCAGCAGCTGTCAGCTGCTTGATCAGCACCTGTAAGCCGCTCAAACTCCGCCAGCCAGCCGCTTCATCAGTGCCCGTCAGCTGCTTGATCATTGCCTTCTCAGCTGCACGATCAGCGCCTACTCAGCCGCTCGATCAGTGCCTGTCAGCCGCTTGAGAAGTACCTGTCAGCCAGTTGATCAGCACCTCTCAGCTTTTTGATCACCACCTGTAAGCCACTGGATCACCACCTGTCAGCCGTTTGATCAGCATCTTTCAGCAGCTTGATCAGCGCCTATCAGCTGCTTAATTAACACTTCTCAGCCAGTTGATCAGCAGTTGTTAGCCGCTTAATCAGCGCCTATCAGCAGCTTGAGTAGCACCTGTCAGCCAGTTGATTAGCACCTGTCAGCCGCTTAATCAGCACTTGTCAGCAGCTTGATCAGCACCTGTCAGCAGCTTTATCACTACCTATCAGCTGCTTGATTAGCGACTGGAAACATGTTGATCAACACCTGTCAGCCGCTTCATTAGCAACTGTCAGCCAGTTGATCAGCACCTGTCAGCTTCTTGAACAGCACCTGTAAGCCCCTTAAACAGCGCCTGCCAGCCGCTTGATCAGTACCAGTCAGCCAGTTGATCAGCACCTGTCATCAGCTTGATCAGCGCCTATAAGCTGCTTGATTAGCTCCTGACAGCCAGTTGAACAGCACCTCTCAGCCAGTTGATCAGCACCTGTAAGCCACTGGATCATCGCCTGTTAGCTGTTTGATCATCGACTTATCAGCTGCACATCAGCGCCTACTCAACCACTTGATCATAACCTGTCAGCCAGTTGATCAGCACCTGCCAGCCGCTTGATCAGCACCTGTCAGCAGCTTTATCAGCACCTAACAGCTGCTTGATTAGCACCTGTCACCATGTTGATCAACACCTGTCAGCCGGTTCATTAGCAACTGTCAGCCAGTTGATCAGCGGCTGTCAGCTGCTTCATTAGCAACTGTCAGCCAGTTGATCAGCACCTGTCAGTTGCTTGATTAGCACCTGTAAGCCGCTTAAACAGCGCCTGCCAGCCGCTTGATAAGTGCCTTCTCAGCTGCGCGATCAATGCCTACTCAGCCTCGAATCAGTCCCTACACAGCCGCGTGATCATAGTCTGTCAGCCGCTTGATCAGAGGCTGTCAGACGCTTGATCAGCGCCTAATCACCCCCTCAATCAGCGCCTATTGAGCAGCGCGATCAGCACCTGTCAGCCACTTGACAAGCACCTATAAACCACTTGATCAACATGTAATTAGCTTGGCTATCAGTATTTACTGAGCCATGCGATCATCGCCTCAGCCCCATGATCTGTGCCTACTCAGCCCCGCGATCAGCGCCTACTCAGGCGCCCGATCAGCACCTTTCAGCCGCTTGATCAGCACCTATCAGCAGCTTGATCAGCGCCTATTAGCTGCTTAATTAACACTTCTAAGCCAGTTTATCAGCACCTGTTTGCCGCTTGATCAGCACCTATCAGACAGTTGATCATCACCTCTTAGCCAATGAATCAGCACCTTTCAGCAGCTTGATCAGCGCCTATCAGCTGCTTAATTAACACTTCTCAGCCAGTTGATCAGCACCTGTTAGCCGCTTGATTAGCACCTATCGGCCGCTTGATTAGAGCCTGTCATCCAGTTGATGAGCACCTGTCAGCTGCTTAATCAAACCTGTCAGCCGCTTGATCAGCGCCTGTTAGCCGCTTTATCATTACCTAATCAGCTGCATGACTAGCGCCTACTCAGCCGCTTGATCAGAACCTGTCAGCCAGTTCATCGGCACCTGTCAGCCACTTGATCAGCACCTGACAGCAGCTTTATCAGCAGCTATCAGCTGCTTGATTAGCACCTGTCAGCATGTTGATGAACACCTGTGAGCCGCTCCATTAGCAACTCTCATCCAGTTGATCAGCAACTGTCAGCCGCTGGATTAGCACCTGTCAGCCATTTGATCAGCACCTGTCAGCTGCTTGATCAGCACCTGTAAGCCGCTTAAACAGCGCCTGCCAGCTGCTTCATCAGTGCCTGTCAGCCGCTTGATGAGCGCCTATCAGCCGCTTGATTAACACCTGTCAGCCAGTTGACCAGCACTTGTCAACCGCTTGATCAGCGCCTATCAGCCACTTAAATAGTACCTATCAGCCAGAAGTTCAGCACCTGTCAGCCCCTTGATCAGCGCCTATCAGGCGCTTGATCAGCACCTGTCAGCCGCTTGATGAGGGCCTATCAGCCGCTTGATTAGCACCTGTCAGCCAGTTGACCAGCACCTGTCAGCCGCTTGATCAGCGCCTATCAGTGGCTTGATTAGCCCCTCTCAGCAAGTTGATCAGCAATTGTCAGCCGCTTGTTAAACACCTGTCAGCAGCTTGATCAGCGCTTGACCACTTTCCGCTCAGCCGATTGAAAAGCACCGACTCAGCCGCGTGAATAACATCTTTCAGCCAGTTTGTCTGTGCCTACTGAGTCCCGCAGTAAGTGCCTACACAGCCTCCTGATCAGTGCATGTCATCTGCTTGACAAATACCTGTCAGCCTCTTGATCAGCACCTGTCAGCAGCTTGATAAATGCTTGTCAGCCTATCGATAAGCACCTAATCAGCCACGCGATGATCATTTACTTAGCTGCGCGATCATCGCCTCAGCCTCTTGATCTGTGCCTACTCAGCCCCACGACCAGCGCCTACTCAGCCATGCGATCTGTGCCTGAACGCCACTTGATCAATGACTATCAGCCGCTTGCTCAGCACCTGTCAACCACTTTATCATCACCTGTCAGCCGCTTGATCAGCGCCTGTTAGCCGCTTTATCATCGCCTAATCAGCTGCATGATTAGCGCCTACTCAGCCGCTTGATCAATTCCAGTCAGCCAGTTGATCAGCACCTGTCAGCAGCTTGTTCAGCGCCTATCAGTTGCTTGATTAGCACCTGTCAGCCAGTTAATCAGCACCTGACAGCCAGTTGATCAGCACCTGTAAGCCACTGGATCATCGCCTGTTAGCCGCTTGATCACCACCTTATCAGCTGCACGATCAGCGCCTACTCAGCCGCTTGATCAGAACCTGTCAGCCACTTGATCAGCACCTGTCAGCATGTTGATCAACACCTGTCAGCCGCTTCATTAGCAACTGTCAGCCTGTTGATCAGCACCTGTCAGCAACTTGATAAACGCGTGTCAGCCTCTTGATCAGCACTTAATCAGCCACGCGATGATCATTTACTCAGCCGCGTGATCATCCCCTCAGCCTCTTGATCTCTGCCTACTCAGCCATGCGATCTGCGCCTGACAGCTACTTGATCCACGACTATCAGCCGTTGATCAACACCTGTCAACCACTTTATCATCACCTGTAAGCCGCTTGATCAGCGCCTGTTAGCCGCTTTGTCATCGCCTAATCAGCTGCCTGATCAGCGCCTACTCAGCCGCTTGATCAGTACCAGTCAGCCAGTTGATCAGCACCTGTCAGCAGCTTGATCAGCGCCTATCAGCTGCTTCATTAGCAGCTGTCAGCATGTTGATCAACACCTGTCAACCGCTTTTTTAGCAACTGTCAGCCCGTTGATAAGCAACTGTGAGCCGCTGGATTAGCATCTGTCAGCCAGTTGATCAGCACCTGTCAACAGCTTAATCAGTGCCTATCAGCTGCTTGGTTAGCACCTGCCAGCCAGTTTATCAGCACGTCTCAGCCAGTTAATCATCACCTGTAAGCCACTGGATCAGCGCCTGTTAGCCGCTTGATCATCGCCTTATCAGCTGCACGATCAGCGCCTACTCAGCTGCTTGATTAGAACCTGTCAGCCGCTTGATCAGCACCTGTCAGCAGCTTTATCAGCACCTATCAGCTGCTTGATTAGCACCTGTCAGCATGTTGATCAACACCTGTCAGCCGCTTGATTAGCACCTGTCAGCCAGTAGATCAGCACCTGTCAGCTGCTTGATCAGCACCTGAAAGCCACTTAAACAGCGCCTCTCAGCCACTTCATCAGTGCCTGTCAGCTGCTTGATCATTGCCTTCTCAGCTGCGCGATCAGCGCCTACTCAGCCACGAATAAGCCCATACACAGCCGCGTGATCATAGTCTGTCAGCCTCTTTATCAGAGTAGATGATCCGATTGATCAGCACCTGTCAGCAGGTTGAAGAATGCCTACTCAGCTGCGCGAAATGCATCTCTCAGCCAGATGATCTGCGCCTACTGAGGCCCGCAATCAGCACCTACTCTGCCGCCCGATCAGTGCCTGTCAACCGCTTGAGAAGTACCTTTCAGCCAGTTGATCAGCACCTGTTATCCACTGGATCAGCACCTGTAAGCTGCTTGATTAGCACCTGTCAGCCAGGTGATCAGCAACTCTCAGCCAGTTGATCAGAACCTGTAAAACACTGGATCAGCGCAAGTTAGCTGCTTGATCATCGCCTTATCAGCTGCACGATCAGCACCTACTCAGACGCTTGATCAGAACCTGTCAGCCAGTTGATCAGCACCTGTCAGCCTCTTATTCAGCACCTGTCAGCAGCTTTATCAGCACCTATCAGCTGCTTGATTAGCACCTGTCAGCATGTTGATCAACACCTGTCAGCCGCTTCATTAGCAACTCTCAGCCAGTTGATCAGCCACTGTCAGCCGCTGGATTAGCACCTGTCAGCCAGTTGATCAACACCTGTCAGCTGCTTGATCAGCACCTGTAAGCCGCTTAAACAGCGCCTGCCAGCCGCTTAATCAATGCCTGTCAGCGCTTGATCAGTGCCTTCTCAGCTGTGCGATCAATGCCTACTGAGCCTCGAATCAGCCCCTACACAGCCACGTGATCATAGTCTGTCTGCCGCTTGATCAGAGACTGTCAGACGCTTGTTCAGCGCATAATCACCCCCTCGATCAGCGCCTACTGAGCGGCGCAATCAGCACCTGTCAGCTGCTTGTTTAGCACCTGTCAGCCAGTTGATCAGCACCTGTCAGCACCTTGAGCAGTGAGTATCAGCTGCTTCATCAGCACCTGTCACCCAGTTGATCAGCACCTGTCAGCAGATTGATCAGGGCCTACCAGCCACTTGATTAGCACCTGTCAGTCAATTGATCAGCACCTGAGAGTCGCTTCATTAGCACCTGTCAGCCAGTTGATCAGTACCTGTCATCCGCTTGATCAGCACCTTTCAGCAGGTTGATCAGTGCGTATCAGCTGCTTGATTAACACCTGTCAGTCTATTGATCATCACCTGCCAACCGCTAGATCAGCGCCCACTTTGCTGCATGAACAGAGCCTACTCAGCCACGCGGTCAGTGACGCTCAGCCGGTTGATCTTCTCCTGTCAGGCGCTTGATCATTTCCTGCTCTGCTGGTCATTCAGCGCCTGGTCAACCACTTGATCAGTGTCAGTCAGCCGCTTGACCACTGCCCACTCAGCAGATTGAAAAGCGCCTACGCGGCCGAGCGATAAGCGCCTGTCAGCCGCTTTACAAGCACCTGTAAACCGCTTGATCAACACTTACTGAGCTGCGCTATCAGTGCTTAATCAGCTGCGAGATCAGTGTCTGTCAGCTGCTTGATCAGCGTCTGTCAGCCGTTTGTACAGTGCCTATTCAGCTGCGCAAATAGCATCTCTCAGCCAGTTGATCTGCTCTAACTGAGCCCCACGATCAGCACCTACTCAGCCGCCCGATCAGTGACTGTCAGCCTCTTGAGAAGTACTTGTCAGCCACTTGATCAGCACCTGTCAGCCGCTTGATAAACGCGTGTCAGCAGCTTGATAAGTACCTGTCAGCCACATTATCAGCACCTGTCAGCCAATATATCAGCAACTCTCAACAGCTTGATCAGTGCCCGCTTAGCTGCGTAATCATAGCCTACTCAGCCACAGGATCAGACACCCTCAGGCGGCTGATCAGCGCCTGTCAGCGGCTTGATCATTTCCTGCTCTGATGGTCATTCAGCGCCTGGACAACCACTAGATCAGTGCATGTCAGCCCCTTGACCAGTGCCCACTCAGCTGATTGATAAACGCATACGCATCCACGCGATAAGCGCCTGTCAGCCACTTGAGAAGCATCTGTCAGCAACTTGATCAGGGCCTATAAGCCACTTGATCAGTACCTGTCAGCCAGTTGATCAGCACCTGTCAGCCACTTCATTTGCACCTGTCAGCCACTTTATCAGCAACTGTCAGGCGCTAGGGCAGCCCCTATAAGCAGCTTGATCATTAACTGCCAGCCACATTATCAGCACTTGTTAGCCGCTTTATCAGAACCTGACAACCGCTTGATCAGCACCTGTCAGCCGCTTAATCAGCACCTGTCAGCAGCTTGATCAGGGCCTATCAGCCACTTGAACAGTACCTGTCAGCCAGTTGATCAGCACCTGTCAGCCACTTCATTTGCACCTGTCAGCCACTTTATCAGCAACTGTCAGGCGCTAGGGCAGCCCCTATAATCAGCTTGATCATTAACTGTCAGCCACATTATCAGCACCTGTTAGCCGCTGTATCAGAACCTGTCAACCGCTTGATCAGCACCTGTCAGCAGCTTTATCAGCACCTATCAGCTGCCTGATTAGCACCTGTCAGCATGTTGATCAACACCTGGAAGCCGCTTCATTAGCAATTGTCAGCCAGTTGATCAGCAAATGTCAGCCGCTTGATCAGCACCTGTAAGCCGATTAAACAGCACCTGCCAGCCGCTTCATCAGTGCCTGTCAGCTGCTGGATCATTGCCTTCTCAGCTGCGCCATCAGCGCCTACTCAGCCGCGAATCAGGCCCTCCACAGCCACGTGATCATAGTCTGTCAGCCTCTTTATCAGAGTCAGTCATCCGCTTGATCAGCAACTGTCTGCAGGTTGAAGAGTGCCTACTCAGCCGCGCGAATTGCATCTCTCACCCAGTTGATCTGCGCCTACTGAGCCCCGCAATGAACGCCTACTCAGCCGCCCGGTCCGTGCCTGTCAGCCGCTTGAGAAGTACCTGTCAGCCAGTTGATCAGCACCTCTAAGCCAGTTGATCAGCACCTGTAAGCCACTGGATCAGCACCTGTCAGCCGCTTGATCAGCGACTTTCAGCAGCTTGATGAGCACCTATCAGCTGCTTAATTAACACTTCTCAGCCAGTTGATCAGCACCTGTTAGCCGCTTGATCAGCGCCTATCAGCCGCTTGATTAGCACCTGTCAGCCAGTTGATTAGCCCCTGTCAGCCGCTTAATCAGCAACTGTCAGCAGCTTGATCAGGGCCTATCAGCCACTTGATCAGTACCTGTCAGCCAGTTGATCAGCACCTGTCAGCCACTTCATTTGCACCTTTCAGCCTCTTTATCAGCAACTGTCAGGCGCTAGGGCAGCCCCTATAAGCAGCTTGATCATTAACTGTCAGCCACATTATCAGCACTTGTTAGCCGCTGTATCAGAACCTGCCAACCGCTTGATCAGCACCTGTCAGCCGCTTAATCAGCACCTGTCAGCAGCTTGATCAGGGCCTATCAGCCACTTGAACAGTACCTGTCAGCCAGTTGATCAGCACCTGTCAGCCACTTCATTTGCACCTGTCAGCCACTTTATCAGCAACTGTCAGGCGCTAGGGCAGCCCCTATAATCAGCTTGATCATTAACTGTCAGCCACATTATCAGCACCTGTTAGCCGCTGTATCAGAACCTGTCAACCGCTTGATCAGCACCTGTCAGCAGCTTTATCAGCACCTATCAGCTGCCTGATTAGCACCTGTCAGCATGTTGATCAACACCTGGAAGCCGCTTCATTAGCAATTGTCAGCCAGTTGATCAGCAACTGTCAGCCGCTTGATCAGCACCTGTAAGCCGATTAAACAGCACCTGCCAGCCGCTTCATAAGTGCCTGTCAGCTGCTGGATCATTGCCTTCTCAGCTGCGCGATCAGCGCCTACTCAGCCGCGAATCAGGCCCTCCACAGCCACGTGATCATAGTCTGTCAGCCTCTTTATCAGAGTCAGTCATCCGCTTGATCAGCAACTGTCTGCAGGTTGAAGAGTGCCTACTCAGCTGCGCGAATTGCATCTCTCACCCAGTTGATCTGCGCCTACTGAGCCCCGCAATGAACGCCTACTCAGCCGCCCGGTCCGTGCCTGTCAGCCACTTGAGAAGTACCTGTCAGCCAGTTGATCAGCACCTCTAAGCCAGTTGATCAGCACCTGTAAGCCACTGGATCAGCACCTGTCAGCCGCTTGATCAGCGACTTTCAGCAGCTTGATGAGCACCTATCAGCTGCTTAATTAAAACTTCTCAGCCAGTTGATCAGCACCTGTTAGCCGCTTGATCAGCGCCTATCAGCCGCTTGATTAGCACCTGTCAGCCAGTTGATTAGCCCCTGTCAGCCGCTTAATCAGCACCTGTCAGCAGCTTGATCAGGGCCTATCAGCCACTTGATCAGTACCTGTCAGCCAGTTGATCAGCACCTGTCAGCCACTTCATTTGCACCTTTCAGCCTCTTTATCAGCAACTGTCAGGCGCTAGGGCAGCCCCTATAAGCAGCTTGATCATTAACTGTCAGCCACATTATCAGCACCTGTTAGCCGCTGTATCAGAACCTGTCAACCGCTTGATCAGCACCTGTCAGCAGCTTTATCAGCACCTATCAGCTGCTTGATTAGCCCCTGTCAGCCACTTGATCAGCAATTGTCAGCCGCTTGTTATGCACCTGTCAGCAGCTTGATCAGCGCTTGACCACTTTCCACTCAGCCGATTGAAAAGCAAAGACTCAACCGCGTGAATATCATCTTTCAGCCAGTTGATCTGTGCCTATTGAGCCCCGCAGTCAGTGCCTACACAGCTGCCCGATCAGTGCTTGTCAGCCGCTTGAGAAGTACCTGTCAGCCAGTTGATCAGCACCTCTAAGCCAGTTGATCAGCACCTGTAAGCCACTGGATCAGCACCTGTCAGCCGCTTGATCAGCGACTTTCAGCAGCTTGATGAGCACCTATCAGCTGCTTAATTAACACTTCTCAGCCAGTTGATCAGCACCTGTTAGCCGCTTGATCAGCGCCTATCAGCCGCTTGATTAGCACCTGTCAGCCAGTTAATTAGCCCCTGTCAGCCGCTTAATCAGCACCTGTCAGCAGCTTGATCAGGGCCTATCAGCCACTTGATCAGTACCTGTCAGCCAGTTGATCAGCACCTGTCAGCCACTTCATTTGCACCTGTCAGCCACTTTATCAGCAACTGTCAGGCGCTAGGGCAGCCCCTATAAGCAGCTTGATCATGAACTGTCAGCCACATTATCAGCACTTGTTAGCCGCTGTATCAGAACCTGTCAACCGCTTGATCAGCACCTGTCAGCAGCTTTATCAGCACCTATCAGCTGCTTGATTAGCCCCTGTCAGCCACTTGATCAGCAATTGTCAGCCGCTTGTTATGCACCTGTCAGCAGCTTGATCAGCGCTTGACCACTTTCCACTCAGCCGATTGAAAAGCAAAGACTCAACCGCGTGAATAGCATCTTTCAGCCAGTTGATCTGTGCCTACTGAGCCCCGCAGTCAGTGCCTACACAGCCGCCCGATCAGTGCTTGTCAGCCGCTTGACAAGTACCTGTCAGCCACTTGATCAGCACCTGTCAGCAGCTTTATGTGTACCTATCAGCCGCTTGATTAGCACCTGTCAGCCAGTTGACCAGCACCTGTGGGCCGCTTGACCAACGCATATCAGTGGCTTGATTAGCCCCTGTCAGCCAGTTGATCAGCAATTGTCAGCCGCTTGTTAAGCACCTGTCAGCAGCTTGATCAGCGCTTGACCACTTTCCACTCAGCCGATTGAAAAGCACCAACTCAGCCGCACGAATAGCATCTTTCGGCCAGTTGATCTCTGCCTACTGAGCCCCGCAGTCAGCGCCTACTCAGCTGCCCGATCAGTGTCTGTCAGCCGCTTGAGAAGTACTGTCAGCCAGTTGATCAGCACCTGTCAGCAGATTGATAAACGCGTGTCAGCCTCTTGATCAGCACCTAATCTGCCAAGCGATGATCATTTACTCAGCCCCGCGTTCATCGCCTCAACCTCTTGATCTGTGCCTACTCAGCCCCACGACCAGCGCCTACTTAGCCACGTGATCTACGCCTGACAGCTACTTAATCAACGACTATCAGTCGCTTGATCAGCACCTGTCAACCACTTTATCATCACCTGTCAGCCGCTTGATCAGCGCCTGTTAGCCGCTTTATCATCACATAATCAGCTGCATGATCAGCGCCTAATCAGCTGCTTGATCAGTTCCAGTCAGCCAGTTGATCAGCACCTGTCTGCACCATGATCAGCGCCTGTAAGCTGCTTGATTAGCACCTGTCAGCCAGTTGATCAGCAACTCTCAGCCAGATGATCAGAACCTGTAAGACACTGGATCAGCGCAAGTTAGCTGCTTGATCATCGCCTTATCAGCTGCACGATCAGCACCTACTCAGCTGCTTGATCAGAACCTGTCAGCCCCTTATTCAGCACCTGTCAGCAGCTTTATCAGCACCTATCAGCTGCTTGATTAGCACCTGTCAGCATGTTGATCAACACCTGTCAGCCGCTTCATTAGCAACTCTCAGCCAGTTGATCAGCCACTGTCAGCCGCTGGATTAGCACCTGTCAGCCAGTTGATCAACACCTGTCAGCTGCTTGATCAGCACCTGTAAACCGCTTAAACAGTGCTGCCAGCCGCTTGATCAGTGCCTTCTCAGCTGCGCCATCAATGCCTACTTAGCCGAGAAACAGCCCCTACACTGCCGGGTGATCATAGTCTGTCGGCCGCTTGATCAGAGACTGTCAGACGCTTGATCAGCGCCTAATCACCCCCTCGATCAGCGCCTATTCAGCAGCGTGATCAGCACCTGTCAGCCGCTTGACAAGCTCCTATACACCACTTGATCAACACCTAATTAGCTTCGCTATCAGTATTTACTGAGCCATGCGATGCTCGCCTCAGCCGCATGATCTGTGCCTACTCAACCCCGCGATCACTGCCTACTCAGCCGTGCGATATGTGCCTGACAGCCGATTGAGAATTACTGTCAGCCGCTTGATCAGCAATTATCAGCCGCCAGATCAGCATCTGTCAAAGATTTAACAGCACCTGTCAGCCCCTTGATCAGCGATTATTAGCCACTAGATCAACATCTGTCAACGACTTTATCAGCACCTGTCAGCCACTTCATCAGCGCCTGTCAGCCGCTTTATCATCGCCTAATCAGCTGCGCGATCAGCGCCTACTCAACGGCTTGATCAGTACCTGTCAGCCACTTTATCAGCACCTGTCAGCCACTCTATCAGCACCTGTCAACTGCTTGATCAGCGACCACTTTGCTGCGTGATCAGTTCCTACTCAGCCACGTGATCCGTGACCCTCAGCCGGTTGATCAGCGCCTGTCAGCCGCTTGATCATTTCCTGCTCTGCTGGTCATTCAGCGCCTGGTCAACCACTTCATCAGTGCCTGTCAGCCACTTGACCAGTGCCCAATCAGCTGATTGAAAAGCGCCTACACAGCCGCGCGATAAGTGCCTCTCAGCCGCTTGACCAGCACCTGTCAGAAGTTTGATCAGGGCCTATCAGCCACTTGATCAGCACCTGCCAGCTGCTTGATGAGTGCCTATCAGCCGCTTGATTAGCACCTGTCAGCCAGTTGATCAGCACCTGTCAGCTCCTTGATCAGCGCCTATCAGCCTCTTGATCAGCACCTGTCAGCCGCTTGATGAGTGCCTATCAGCCGCTTGATTAGCACCTGTCAGCCAGTTGATCAGCACCTGTCAGCCCCTTGATCAGCGCCTATCAGCCGCTTGATCAGCACCTGTCAGCCGCTTGATGAGTGCCTATCAGCCGCTTGATTAGCACCTGTCAGCCTGTTGACCAGCACCTGTCAGCCGCTTGATAAGCGCCTATCAGTGGCTTGATTAGCCCCTGTCAGCCAGTTGATCAGCAATTGTTAGATGCTTGTTAAACACCTGTCAGCAGCTTGATCAGCACCTGTCAGCAGCTTGATCAGCACCTGTCAGCCGCTTAATCAGCACCTGTCAGCATGTTGATCAAAACCTTTCAGCCGCTTCATTAGCAACTGTCAGCCAGTTGATCAGCGGCTGTCAGCCGCTTCATTAGCCACTGTCAGCCAGTTGATCAGCACCTGTCAGCTGCTTGATCAGCACCTGAAAGCCGCTTAAACAGCACCTGACAGCCTCTTGATCATTGCCTTCTCAGCTGCGGGATCAATGCCTACTCATCTGCGAATCAGCCCCTAAACAGCCGCGTGATCATAGTCTGTAAGCCGCTTGATCAGAGACTGTCAGACACTTGATCAGCGCCTAATCACCCCCTCGATCAGCGCATATTCAGCGGCGTGATCAGCTCCTGTCAGCCGCTTGACAAGCTCCTATGCACCACTTGATCAACACCTAATTAGCTTCGCTATCAGTATTTACTGAGCCATGCGATCATCGCCTCAGCCACATGATCTGTGCCTACTCAGCCCCGCGATCAATGTCTACTCAGCCATGCGATATGTGCCTGAAAGCCGATTGAGAAGTACTGTCAGTCGCTTGATCAGCGATTATCAGCCGCTAGATCAGCATCTATTAACGACTTTATCAGCACCTTTCAGCCGCTTGATCAGCGCCTGTCAGCTGCTTGATCAGCGATTATCAGCCGCTAGATCAAGATCTGTCAACGACTTGATCAGCACCTGTCAGCCCCTTGATCAGCGCCTGTCAGCCACTTTATCATTGCCTAATCAGCTGCGCGATCAGCGCCTACTCAGCCGCTTGATCAGAATCTGTCAGCCAGTTGATCAGCACCTGTCAGCCGCTTGATCAGCACCTGTCAGCAGCTTTATCAGCACCTATCAGCTGCTTGATTAGCACCTGTCAGCATGTTGATCAACACCTGTCAGCCGCTTCATTAGCACCTCTCAGCCAGTTGATCAGCACCTGTCAGCTGCTTGATCAGCACATGTAACCGGCTTCATCAGTGCCCGTCAGCTGCTTGATCATTGCCTTCTCAGCTGGGCTATCAGCGCCTACTCAGCCGCGAATCAGCCCCTACACAGACGCGTGATCATAGTCTGCCAGCCGCTTGAGCAGAGACTGTCAGGCGCTTGATCAGCGCCTAATCCCCCCCTCCATCAGCGCCTATTGAGCAGGGCGATCAGCACCTGTCAGGCGCTTGACAAGAACTTATACACCTCTTGATCAACACCTTATTAGCTTCACTCTCAGTATTTCCTGAGCCATGCGATCATGGCCTCAGCTGCGTGATCTGTGCCTACTCAGCCCCGCGATCAGTGCCTACTCAGCCGTGCGATATGTGCCTGACATCCGTTTGAGAAGTACTGTCACTCGCTTGATCAGTGATAATCAGCCGCTAGATCAGCGATCATCAACCGCTAGATCAGCATCTGTCAACTACTTTATCAGCACCTTTCAGACGCTTGATCAGCGCCTATCAGCTGCTTAATTAACACTTCTCAGCCAGTTGATCAGCACCTGAGAGCCGCTTGATCAGCGCCTATCAGCTGCTTGATTAGCACCTGTCAGCCAGTTGATGAGCACCTGTCAGCCGCTTAATCAGCACCTGTCAGCAGCTTGATCAGCATCTGTCAGCAGCTTTATCAGCACCTATCAGCTGCTTGATTAACACCTGTCAGCATGTTGATCAACACCTGTCAGCCGCTTCATTAGCAACTGTCAGCCAGTTGTTCAGCACCTGTAAGCCGCTTAAACAGTGCTGCCAGCCGCTTGATCAGTGCCTTCTCAGCTGCGCCATCAATGCCTACTTAGCCGAGAAACAGCCCCTACACTGCCGGGTGATCATAGTCTGTCAGACGCTTGATCAGCGCCTAATCACCCCCTCGATCAGCGCCTATTCAGCAGCGTGATCAGCACCTGTCAGCCGCTTGACAAGCTCCTATACACCACTTGATCAACACCTAATTAGCTTCGCTATCAGTATTTACTGAGCCATGCGATGCTCGCCTCAGCCGCATGATCTGTGCCTACTCAACCCCGCGATCACTGCCTACTCAGCCGTGCGATATGTGCCTGACAGCCGATTGAGAATTACTGTCAGCCGCTTGATCAGCGATTATCAGCCGCCAGATCAGCATCTGTCAAAGATTTAACAGCACCTGTCAGCCCCTTGATCAGCGATTATTAGCCGCTAGATCAACATCTGTCAACGACTTTATCAGCACCTGTCAGCCACTTCATCAGCGCCTGTCAGCCGCTTTTTCATCGCCTAATCAGCTGCGCGATCAGCGCCTACTCAACGGCTTGATCAGTACCTGTCAGCCACTTTATCAGCACCTGTCAGCCACTCTATCAGCACCTGTCAACTGCTTGATCAGCGACCACTTTGCTGCGTGATCAGTTCCTACTCAGCCACGTGATCCGTGACCCTCAGCCGGTTGATCAGCGCCTGTCAGCCGCTTGATCATTTCCTGCTCTGCTGGTCATTCAGCGCCTGGTCAACCACTTCATCAGTGCCTGTCAGCCACTTGACCAGTGCCCAATCAGCTGATTGAAAAGCGCCTACACAGCCGCGCGATAAGTGCCTCTCAGCCGCTTGACCAGCACCTGTCAGAAGTTTGATCAGGGCCTATCAGCCACTTGATCAGCACCTGCCAGCTGCTTGATGAGTGCCTATCAGCCGCTTGATTAGCACCTGTCAGCCAGTTGATCAGCACCTGTCAGCCCCTTGATCAGCGCCTATCAGCCGCTTGATCAGCACCTGTCAGCCGCTTGATGAGTGCCTATCAGCCGCTTGATTAGCACCTGTCAGCCAGTTGACCAGCACCTGTCAGCCGCTTGATAAGCGCCTATCAGTGGCTTGATTAGCCCCTGTCAGCCAGTTGATCAGCAATTGTTAGATGCTTGTTAAACACCTGTCAGCAGCTTGATCAGCACCTGTCAGCAGCTTGATCAGCACCTGTCAGCCGCTTAATCAGCACCTGTCAGCATGTTGATCAAAACCTTTCAGCCGCTTCATTAGCAACTGTCAGCCAGTTGATCAGCGGCTGTCAGCTGCTTGATCAGCACCTGAAAGCCGCTTAAACAGCACCTGACAGCCTCTTGATCATTGCCTTCTCAGCTGCGGGATCAATGCCTACTCATCTGCGAATCAGCCCCTAAACAGCCGCGTGATCATAGTCTGTAAGCCGCTTGATCAGAGACTGTCAGACACTTGATCAGCGCCTAATCACCCCCTCGATCAGCGCATATTCAGCGGCGTGATCAGCACCTGTCAGCCGCTTGACAAGCTCCTATGCACCACTTGATCAACACCTAATTAGCTTCGCTATCAGTATTTACTGAGCCATGCGATCATCGCCTCAGCCACATGATCTGTGCCTACTCAGCCCCGCGATCAATGTCTACTCAGCCATGCGATATGTGCCTGAAAGCCGATTGAGAAGTACTGTCAGTCGCTTGATCAGCGATTATCAGCCGCTAGATCAGCATCTATTAACGACTTTATCAGCACCTTTCAGCCGCTTGATCAGCGCCTGTCAGCTGCTTGATCAGCGATTATCAGCCGCTAGATCAAGATCTGTCAACGACTTGATCAGCACCTGTCAGCCCCTTGATCAGCGCCTGTCAGCCACTTTATCATTGCCTAATCAGCTGCGCGATCAGCGCCTACTCAGCCGCTTGATCAGAATCTGTCAGCCAGTTGATCAGCACCTGTCAGCCGCTTGATCAGCACCTGTCAGCAGCTTTATCAGCACCTATCAGCTGCTTGATTAGCACCTGTCAGCATGTTGATCAACACCTGTCAGCCGCTTCATTAGCACCTCTCAGCCAGTTGATCAGCACCTGTCAGCTGCTTGATCAGCACATGTAACCGGCTTCATCAGTGCCCGTCAGCTGCTTGATCATTGCCTTCTCAGCTGGGCTATCAGCGCCTACTCAGCCGCGAATCAGCCCCTACACAGACGCGTGATCATAGTCTGCCAGCCGCTTGAGCAGAGACTGTCAGGCGCTTGATCAGCGCCTAATCCCCCCCTCCATCAGCGCCTATTGAGCAGGGCGATCAGCACCTGTCAGGTGCTTGACAAGAACTTATACACCTCTTGATCAACACCTTATTAGCTTCACTCTCAGTATTTCCTGAGCCATGCGATCATGGCCTCAGCTGCATGATCTGTGCCTACTCAGCCCCGCGATCAGTGCCTACTCAGCCGTGCGATATGTGCCTGACATCCGTTTGAGAAGTACTGTCACTCGCTTGATCAGTGATAATCAGCCGCTAGATCAGCGATCATCAACCGCTAGATCAGCATCTGTCAACTACTTTATCAGCACCTTTCAGACGCTTGATCAGCGCCTATCAGCTGCTTAATTAACACTTCTCAGCCAGTTGATCAGCACCTGAGAGCCGCTTGATCAGCGCCTATCAGCTGCTTGATTAGCACCTGTCAGCCAGTTGATGAGCACCTGTCAGCCGCTTAATCAGCACCTGTCAGCAGCTTGATCAGCATCTGTCAGCAGCTTTATCAGCACCTATCAGCTGCTTGATTAGCACCTGTCAGCATGTTGATCAACACCTGTCAGCCGCTTCATTAGCAACTGTCAGCCAGTTGTTCAGCACCTGTAAGCCGCTTAAACAGTGCTGCCAGCCGCTTGATCAGTGCCTTCTCAGCTGCGCCATCAATGCCTACTTAGCCGAGAAACAGCCCCTACACTGCCGGGTGATCATAGTCTGTCAGACGCTTGATCAGCGCCTAATCACCCCCTCGATCAGCGCCTATTCAGCAGCGTGATCAGCACCTGTCAGCCGCTTGACAAGCTCCTATACACCACTTGATCAACACCTAATTAGCTTCGCTATCAGTATTTACTGAGCCATGCGATGCTCGCCTCAGCCGCATGATCTGTGCCTACTCAACCCCGCGATCACTGCCTACTCAGCCGTGCGATATGTGCCTGACAGCCGATTGAGAATTACTGTCAGCCGCTTGATCAGCGATTATCAGCCGCCAGATCAGCATCTGTCAAAGATTTAACAGCACCTGTCAGCCCCTTGATCAGCGATTATTAGCCGCTAGATCAACATCTGTCAACGACTTTATCAGCACCTGTCAGCCACTTCATCAGCGCCTGTCAGCCGCTTTATCATCGCCTAATCAGCTGCGCGATCAGCGCCTACTCAACGGCTTGATCAGTACCTGTCAGCCACTTTATCAGCACCTGTCAGCCACTCTATCAGCACCTGTCAACTGCTTGATCAGCGACCACTTTGCTGCGTGATCAGTTCCTACTCAGCCACGTGATCCGTGACCCTCAGCCGGTTGATCAGCGCCTGTCAGCCGCTTGATCATTTCCTGCTCTGCTGGTCATTCAGCGCCTGGTCAACCACTTCATCAGTGCCTGTCAGCCACTTGACCAGTGCCCAATCAGCTGATTGAAAAGCGCCTACACAGCCGCGCGATAAGTGCCTCTCAGCCGCTTGACCAGCACCTGTCAGAAGTTTGATCAGGGCCTATCAGCCACTTGATCAGCACCTGCCAGCTGCTTGATGAGTGCCTATCAGCCGCTTGATTAGCACCTGTCAGCCAGTTGATCAGCGCCTGTCAGCCATTGAGAAGCATCTCTCAGCAGCTTGATCAGTACCTGACAGCCAGTTGATCAGCACCTGTCAGCCACTTCATTTGCACCTGTCAGCCACTTTATCAGCAACTGTCAGGCGCTAGGGCAGCCCCTAGAAGCAGCTTGATCATTAACTGTCAGCCACATTATCAGCACGTGTTAGCCGCTGTATCAGAACCTGTCAACCGCTTGATCAGCACCTGTCAGCAGCTTTATCAGCACCTATCAGCTGCTTGATTAGCCCCTGTCAGCCACTTGATCAGCAATTGTCAGCAGCTTGATGTGCACCTATCAGCCGCTTGATTAGCACCTGTCAGCCAGTTGACCAGCACCTGTCAGCCGCTTGGTCAGCGCCTATCAGTGGCTTGATTAGCCCCTGTCAGCCAGTTGATCAGCAATTGTCAGCCGCTTGTTAAGCACCTGTCAGCAGCTTGATCAGCGCTTGACCATTTTCCACTCAGCCGATTGAAAAGCACTGACTCAGCCACGCGAATAGCATCTTTCAGCCAGTTGATCTGTGCCTACTGAGCCCCGCAGTCAGTGCCTACACAGCCGCCTGATCAGTGATTGTTAGCCGCTTGACAAGTACCTGTCAGCCTCTTGATCGGCACCTAATCGGCCACACGAAGATCATTTACTCAGCCGCGCGATCATCGCCTCAGCCTCTTGATCTGTGCCTACTCAGCCCCATGACCAGCGCCTACTCAGCCATGCGATCTGTACCTGACAGCCACTTGATCAACGACTATCAGCCGCTTGATCATCGCCTTATCAGCTTCACGATCAGCACCTACTCAGCTGCTTGGTCAGAACCTGTCAGGCAGTTGATCAGCACCAGTCAGCCGCTTGATCATTTCCTGCTCTGCTGGTCATTCAGCTCCTGGTCATCCACTTGATCAGTGCCTCTCAGCCGCTTGAGAAGTACCTGGCAGCCACTTGACCAGTACCTAATCAGCCACGCGATCATCATTTATTCAGCCGAACGATCATCGCCTCAGCCCCTTGATCTGTGTCTACTCAGCCACGCGATCAGCGCCTAATCAGCCGTGCGAGGTGCGCCTGACAGACACTTGAGAAGTACTGTCAGCCACTTTATCAGCGACTATCAGTCGCTTGATCAGCACCTGTCAACGACTTTATCAGCACCTGTCAGCCGCTTGATTAGTGCCTGTCAGCTACTTGACCACTGCCCACTCAGCCGATTGAAAAGCGCCAATGCAGCCGCACGATAAGCACCAGTCAGCCTCCTGAAAATCACCTATCAGCAGCTTGATCAGGGCCTATTAGCCACTTGATTAGCACCTGTCAGCTAGTTGATCAGCACCTGTCAGCCAATTGATCAGCACCTGTCAGCCGCTTCATTAGCACCTGTCAGCCAGTTGAACAGCACCTGTCAGCCCCTTGATCATCTCCTATCAGCTGTGTGATTAGCATCTGTCAGCCAGTTGATCAGCACATGTCAGCCTCTTGATCAGAACCTGTCAGCAGCTTGATCAGGGCCTATTAGCCACTTGATTAGCACCTGTCAGCTAGTTGATCAGCACCTGTCAGCCAATTGATCAGCACCTGTCAGCCGCTTCATTAGCACCTGTCAGCCAGTTGAACAGCACCTCTCAGCCTCTTGATCAGAACCTGTCAGCAGCTTGACAATCGCCTATCAGCTACTTGATTAGCACTTGTCTGCCAGTTGATCAGCACCTGCCTACCGATTGATCAGTGCCTGTCAGCTTCTTGATCATTGCATTCTCAGCTGTGCAATCAGCACCTATCAGCTGCTTGTTTAGCACCTGTCAGCCAGTTGATCATCACCTGTCAGCACCTTGATCATCGCCTATCAGCCGCTTGATTAGCACCTGATAGCCAGATGATCAGCACCTGTCATCAGCTTGAGCAGCGAGTATCAGCTGCTTGATCAGCACCTGTCAGCCAGTTGATCAGCACCTGTCAGCAGATTGATCAGGGCCTATCAGCCACTTGATTAGCACCTGTCAGCCAGTGATCAGCACCTGAGAGTCGCTTCATTAGCACCTGTGAGCCAGTTGATCAGCACCTGTCAGCAGGTTGATCAGTGCGTATCAGCTGCTTGATTAACACCTGTCTGTCTATTGATCATCACCTGCCAACCGCTAGATCAGCACACACTTTGCTGCATGAACAGAGCCTACTCAGGCACGCGGTCAGTGACGCTCAGCCGGTTGATCTTCTCCTGTCAGGCGCTTGATCATTTCCTGCTATGCTGGTCATTAAGCGCCTGGTCAACCACTTGATCAATGTCAGTCAGCCGCTTGACCACTGCCCACTCAGCAGATTGAAAAGCGCCTACGCAGCCGAGCGATAAGCGCCTGTCAGCCACTTGAGAAGCATCTGTCAGCAACCTGATCAGGGCCTATCAGCCACTTGATCAGTACCTGTCAGCCACTTCAATTGCACCTCTCAGCCAATTTATCAGCAACTGTCAGGCGCTAGGGCAGCCCCTATAAGCAGCTTGATCATTACCTCTCAGCCACTTTATCAGCACCTGTTAGCCGCTAAATCAGGACCTGTCAACCGCTTGATCAGCACCTGTCAGCAGCTTTATCAGCACCTATCAGCTGCTTGATTAGCACCTGTCAGCATGTTGATCAGCACCTGTCAGCAGCTTTATCAGCACCTATCAGCTGCTTGATTAGCACCTGTCAGCCAGTTGATCAGCACCTGTCAGCTGCTTGATCAGCACCTGTAAGCCACTTAAACAGCGCCTGCCAGCCTCTTCATCAGTGCCTGTCAGCTGCTTGATCATTGCTTTCTCAGCTGCGCGATCAGCGCCTACTCGGCAGTGAATGAGCCCCTACACAAATGCGTGATCATATTCTGTCAGGCTCTTTATCAGAGTCGGTCATTCGCTTGATCAGCACCTTTCAGCAGGTTGAAGAGTGCCTACTCATCCACGCGAATTGCATCTCTCAGAGAGTTGATCTGCTCCTACTGAGCCCCGCAATCAGCGCCTACTCAGCCGCTCGATCAGTGCCTGTCAGCAGCTTGAGAAGTACCTGTCAGCCAGTTGATCAGCACCTGTCAGCAGCTTGGTAAACGCGTGTCAGCCTCTTGACCAGCAGCTAATCAGACACGCGATGATCATTTACTCAGCCGCGCGATCATCACCTCAGACTCTTGATCTGTGCCTACTCAGCCATGTGATCTGCGCCTGACAGCCACTTGATCAATGACTCTCAGCCGCTTGATCAGCAACTGTCAACCATTTATCATAACCTGTAAGCCGCTTGATCAGCGCCGGTTAGCCGCTTTGTCATCGCCTAATCTGCTGCCTGATCAGCGCCTACTCAGCCGCTTGATCAGTACCAGTCAGCCAGTTGATCAGCACCTGTCAGCAGCTTGATCAGCGCCTATCAGCTGCTTGGTTAGCACCTGTCAGCCAGTTGATCAGCACGTCTCAGCCAGTTGATCATCACCTGTAAGCCAATGGATCAGCGCCTGTTAGCCGCTTGATCATTGCCTTATCAGCTGCACGATCAGCGCCTACTCAGCCGCTTGATCAGTACCTGTCAGCCGCTTGATCAGCACCTGTCAGCAGCTTGATCAGCACGTATCAGATGCTTGATTAGCACCTGTCAGCATGTTGACCAACACCTGACAGCCGCTTCATTAGCAACTGTCAGCCAGTTGATCAGCACCTGTCAGCCACTTCATTTGCACCTGTCAGCCATTTTATCAGCAACTGTCAGGAGTTAGGGCAGCCCCTATAAGCAGCTTGATCATTAACTGTCAGCCAAATTATCAGCACGTGTTAGCCGCTGTATCAGAAGCTGTCAACCGCTTGATCAGCACCTGTCAGCAGCTTTATCAGCACCTATCAGCTGCTTGATTAGCCCCTGTCAGCCGCTTGATCAGCAATTGTCAGCCGCTTGTTATGCACCTGTCAGCAGCTTGATCAGCGCTTGACCACTTTCCACTCAGCCGATTGAAAAGCAAAGACTCAACCGCGTGAAGAGCATCTTTCAGCCAGTTGATCTGTGCCTACTGAGCCCCGCAGTCAGTGCCTACACAGCCGCCCGATCAGTGCTTGTCAGCCGCTTGACAAGTACCTGTCAGACACTTGATCAGCACCTGTCAGCAGCTTGATGTGCACCTATCAGCCGCTTGATTAGCACCTGTCAGCCAGTTGACCAGCACCTGTCAGCCGCTTGATCAGCGCCTATAAGTGGCTTGATTAGCCCCTGTCAGCCAGTTGATCAGCAATTGTCAGCCACTTGTTAGGCACCTGTCAACAGCTTGATCAGCGCTTGACCACTTTCCACTCAGCCGATTGAAAAGCACTGACTCAGCCGCGTGAATAGCATCTTTCAGCCAGTTGATCTGTGCCTACTGAGCCCCGCAGTCAGTGCCTACACAGCAGCCCGATCAGTGCTTGTCAGTCGCTTCACAAGTACCTGTCAGCCTCTTGATCAGCACCTAATCGGCCACACGATGATCATTTACTCAGCCGCACGATCATCGCCTCAGCCGCTTGATCTGTGTCTACTCAGCCCCGCGATCAGCGCCTACTCAGCCGTGCGAGGTGCGCCTGACAGACACTTGAGAAGTACTGTCAGCCACTTTATCAGCGACTATCAGTCGCTTGATCAGCACCTGTCAACGACTTTATCAGCACCTGTCAGCCGCTTGATTAGCGCTTGTCAGCTGCTTGACCACAGCCCACTCAGCCGATTGAAAAGCGCCAATGCAGCCGCGCGATAAGCACCAGTCAGCCGCCTGAAATTCACTTGTCAGCAGCTTGATCAGGGCCTATTAGCCACTTGATTAGCACCTGTCAGCTAGTTGATCAGCACCTGTCAGCCAATTGATCAGCACCTGTCAGCACCTTGATCATCGCCTATCAGCCGCTTGATTAGCACCTGTCAGCCAGATGATCAGCACCTTTCAGCAGCTTGAGCAGTGAGTATCAGCTGCTTGATCAGCACCTGTCAGCCAGTTCATCAGCACCTGTCAGCAGATTGATCAGGGCCTATCAGCCACTTGATTAGCACCTGTCAGCCAGTTGATCAGCACCTGAGAGTCGCTTCATTAGCACCTGTCATCCGGTTGATCAGCACCTGTCAGCAGGTTGATCAGTGCGTATCAGCTGCTTGATTAACACCTGTCCGTCTATTGATCATCACCTGTCAACCGCTAGATCAGCACCCACTTTGCTGCATGAACAGAGCCTACTCAGCCACGCGGTCAGTGACGCTCAGCCGGTTGATCTTCTCCTGTCAGGCACTTGATCATTTCCTGCTCTGCTGGTCATTCAGCGCCTGGTCAACCACTGGATCAGTGTCAGTCAGCCGCTTGACCACTGCCCACTCAGCAGATTGAAAAACGCCTACGCAGCCGAGCGATAAGCGCCTGTCAGCCGCTTTACAAGCACCTGTAAACCGCTTGATCAACACTTACTGAGCTGCGCTATCAGTGCTTAATCAGCCGCGAGATCAGTGTCTGTCAGCTGCTTGATCAGCACCTGTCCGCCGGTTGAACAGTGCCTATTCAGCCGCGCAATAGCATCTCTCAGCCAGTTGATCTGCTCCTACTGAGCCCCATGATCAGCGCCTACTCAGCCGCCCGATCAGTGACTGTCAGCCTCTTGAGAAGTACCTGTCAGCCACTTGATCAGCACCTGTCAGCCGCTTGATAAACGCATGTCAGCAGCTTGATCAGTACCTGTCAGCCACTTTATCAGCACCTGTCAGCCAATATATCAGCAACTCTCAACAGCTTGATCAGTGCCCGCTTAGCTGCGTAATCAGAGCCTACTCCGCCACAGGATCAGTGACCCTCAGCGGGCTGATCAGCGCCTGTCAGCGGCTTGATCATTTCCTGCTCTGATGGTCATTCAGCGCCTGGTCCACCACTAGATCAGTGCCTGTCAGCCCCTTGACCAGTGCCCACTCAGCTGATTGGTAAACGCATACGCATCCACGCGATAAGCGCCTGTCAGCCACTTGAGAAGCATCTGTCAGCAACTTGATCAGCACCTGTCAGCCACTTCATTTGCACCTGTCAGCCACTTTATCAGCAACTGTCAGGCGCTAGGGCAGCCCCTAGAAGCAGCTTGATCATGAACTGTCAGCCACATTATCAGCACGTGTTAGCCGCTGTATCAGAACCTGTCAACTGCTTGATCAGCACCTGTCAGCACCTTGATCAGCACCTATCAGCTGCTTGATTAGCCCCTGTCAGCCACTTGATCAGCAATTGTCAGCCGCTTGTTATGCACCTGTCAGCAGCTTGATCAGCGCTTGACCACTTTCCACTCAGCCGATTGAAAAGCAAAGAATCAACCGCGTGAATATCATCTTTCAGCCAGTTGATCTGTGCCTACTGAGCCCCGCAGTCAGTGCCTACACAGCTTCCCGATCAGTATTTGTCAGCTGCTTGACAAGTACCTGTCAGCCACTTGATCAGCACCTGTCAGCAGCTTGATGTGCACCTATCAGCCGCTTGATTAGCACCTGTCAGCCAGTTGACCAGCACCTGTCAGCCGCTTGGTCAGCGCCTATCAGTGGCTTGATTAGCCCCTGTCAGCCACTTGATCAGCAATTGTCAGCCGATTGTTAAGCACCTGTCAGCAGCTTGATCAGCTCTTGACCTCTTTCCACTCAGCCGATTGAAAAGCACTGACTCAGCCGCGCGAAGAGCATCTTTCAGCCAGTTGATCTGTGCCTTCTGAGCCCCGCAGTCAGTGCCTACACAGCAGCCCGATCAGTGCTTGTCAGCCGCTTGACAAGTACCTGTCAGCCTCTTGATCAGCACCTAATCAGCCACACGATGATCATTTACTCAGCCGCCCTATCATCGCCTCAGCCTCTTGATCTGTGCCTACTCAGCCCCATGACCAGCGCCTACTCAGCCATGCGATCTGTGCCTGACAGCCACTTGATCAACGACTATCAGCCGCTTGATCATCGCCTTATCAGCTGCACGATCAGCGCCTACTCAGCCGCTTGATCAGAACCTGTCAGGCAGTTGATCAGCACCAGTCAGCCGCTTGATCATTTCCTGCTCTGCTGGTCATTCAGCTCCTGGTCATCCACTTGATCAGGGCCTGTCAGCCGCTTGAGAAGTACCTGGCAGCCACTTGACCAGCACCTAATCAGCCACGCGATCATCGTTTACTCAGCCGCACGATCATCGCCTCAGCCGCTTGATCTGTGTCTACTCAGCCCCGCGATCAGCGCCTACTCAGCCGTGCGAGGTGCGCCTGACAGACACTTGAGAAGTACTGTCAGCCACTTTATCAGCGACTATCAGTCGCTTGATCAGCACCTGTCAACGACTTTATCAGCACCTGTCAGCCGCTTGATTAGTGCCTGTCAGCTGCTTGACCACTGCCCACTCAGCCCATTGAAAAGCTCCAATGCAGCCGCGCGATAAGCACCAGTCAGCCGCCTGAAAATCACCTGTCAGCAGCTTGATCAGGGCCTATTAGCCACTTGATTAGCACCTGTCAGCTAGTTGATCAGCACCTGTCAGCCAATTGATCAGCACCTGTCAGCCGCTTCATTAGCACCTGTCAGCCAGTTGAACAGCACCTGTCAGCCTCTTGATCAGAACCTGTCAGCAGCTTGACAATCGCCTATCAGCTACTTGATTAGCACTTGTCAGCCAGTTGATCAGCACCTGCCTACCGATTGATCAGTGCCTGTCAGCTTCTTGATCATTGCATTCTCAGCTGTGCAATCAGCACCTATCAGCTGCTTGTTTAGCACCTGTCAGCCAGTTGATCAGCACCTGTCAGCACCTTGATCATCGCCTATCAGCCGCTTGATTAGCACCTGTCAGCCAGATGATCAGCACCTGTCAGCAGCTTGAGCAGCAAGTATCAGCTGCTTGATCAGCTCCTGTCAGCTAGTTGATCAGCACCTGTCAGCAGATTGATCAGGGCCTATCAGCCACTTGATTAGCACCTGTCAGCCAGTTGATCAGCACCTGAGAGTCGCTTCATTAGCACCTGTGAGCCAGTTGATCAGCACCTGTCAGCAGGTTGATCAGTGCGTATCAGCTGCTTGATTAACACCTGTCAGTCTATTGATCATCACCTGCCACCCGCTAGACCAGCACACACTTTGCTGCATTAACAGAGCCTACTCAGCCACGCGGTCAGTGACGCTCAGCCGGTTGATCTTCTCCTGTCAGGCGCTTGATCATTTCCTGCTATGCTGGTCATTCAGCGCCGGGTCAACCACTTGATCAGTGTCAGTCAGCCGCTTGACCACTGCCCACTCAGCAGATTTAAAAGCGCCTACGCAGCCGAGCGATAAGCGCCTGTCAGCCACTTGAGAAGCATCTGTCAGCAACCTGATCAGGGCATATCAGCCACTTGATCAGTACCTGTCAGCCAGTTGATCAGCACCTGTCAGCCACTTCAATTGCACCTCTCAGCCAATTTATCAGCAACTGTCAGGCGCTAGGGCAGCCCCTATAAGCAGCTTGATCATTACCTCTCAGCCACTTTATCAGCACCTGTTAGCCGCTAAATCAGAACCTGTCAACCGCTTGATCAGCACCTGTCAGCAGCTTTATCAGCACCTATCAGCTGCTTGATTAGCACCTGTCAGCATGTTGATCAGCACCTGTCAGCAGCTTTATCAGCACCTATCAGCTGCTTGATTAGCACCTGTCAGCCAGTTGATCAGCACCTTTCAGCTGCTTGATCAGCACCTGTAAGCCACTTAAACAGCGCCTGCCAGCCTCTTCATCAGTGCCTGTCAGCTGCTTGATCATTGCTTTCTCAGCTGCGCGATCAGCGCCTACTCGGCAGTGAATGAGCCCCTACACAAATGCGTGATCATATTCTGTCAGGCTCTTTATCAGAGTCGATCATTCGCTTGATCAGCACCTTTCAGCAGGTTGAAGAGTGCCTACTCAGCCACGCGAATTGCATCTCTCAGAGAGTTGATCTGCTCCTACTGAGCCCCGCAATCAGCGCCTACTCAGCCGCTCGATCAGTGCCTGTCAGCAGCTTGAGAAGTACCTGTCAGCCAGTTGATCAGCACCTGTCAGCAGCTTGGTAAACGCGTGTCAGCCTCTTGACCAGCAGCTAATCAGACACGCGATGATCATTTACTCAGCCGCGCGATCATCCCCTCAGACTCTTGATCTGTGCCTACTCAGCCATGTGATCTACGCCTGACAGCCACTTGATCAATGACTCTCAGCCGCTTGATCAGCAACTGTCAACCATTTATCATAACCTGTAAGCCGCTTGATCAGCGCCGGTTAGCCGCTTTGTCATCGCCTAATCTGCTGCCTGATCAGCGCCTACTCAGCCGCTTGATCAGTACCAGTCAGCCAGTTGATCAGCACCTGTCAGCAGCTTGATCAGCGCCTATCAGCTGCTTGGTTAGCACCTGTCAGCCAGTTGATCAGCACGTCTCAGCCAGTTGATCATCACCTGTAAGCCAATGGATCAGCGCCTGTTAGCCGCTTGATCACTGCCTTATCAGCTGCACGATCAGCGCCTACTCAGCCGCTTGATCAGTACCTGTCAGCCGCTTGATCAGCACCTGTCAGCAGCTTGATCAGCACGTATCAGATGCTTGATTAGCACCTGTCAGCATGTTGACCAACACCTGACAGCCTCTTCATTAGCAACTGTCAGCCAGTTGATCAGCACCTGTCAGCCACTTCATTTGCACCTGTCAGCCACTTTATCAGCAACTGTCAGGCGTTAGGGCAGCCCCTAGAAGCAGCTTGATCATTAACTGTCAGCCACATTATCAGCACGTGTTAGCCGCTGTATCAGAACCTGTCAACCGCTTGATCAGCACCTGTCAGCAGCTTTATCATCACCTATCAGCTGCTTGATTAGCCCCTGTCAGCCGCTTGATCAGCAATTGTCAGCCGCTTGATATGCACCTGTCAGCAGCTTGATCAGCGCTTGACCACTTTCCACTCAGCCGATTGAAAAGCAAAGACTCAACCGCGTGAATAGCATCTTTCAGCCAGTTGATCTGTGCCTAGTGAGCCCCGCAGTCAGTGCCTACACAGCCGCCCGATCAGTGCTTGTCAGCCGCTTGACAAGTACCTGTCAGCCACTTGATCAGCACCTGTCAGCCGCTTGATTAGTGCCTGTCAGCTGCTTGACCACTGCCCACTCAGCCGATTGAAAAGCGCCAATGCAGCCGCGCGATAAGCACCAGTCAGCCGCCTGAAAATCACCTGTCAGCAGCTTGATCAGGGCCTATTAGCCACTTGATTAGCACCTGTCAGCGAGTTGATCAGCACCTGTCAGCCAATTGATCAGCACCTGTCAGCCGCTTCATTAGCACCTGTCAGCCAGTTGAACAGCACCTGTCAGCACCTTGATCATCGCCTATCAGCCGTGTGATTTGCACCTGTCAGCCAGGTGATCAGCACCTGTCAGCCTCTTGATCAGAACCTGTCAGCAGCTTGATCATCGCCTATCAGCTACTTGATTAGCACTTGTCAGCCAGTTGATCACCACATGCCTACCGATTGATCAGTGCCTGTCAGCTGCTTGATCATTGCATTCTCAACTGCGCAATCAGCACCTATCAGCTGCTTGTTTAGCACCTGTCAGCCAGTTGATCAGCACCTGTCAGCACCTTGATCATCGCCTATCAGCCGCTTGATTAGCAACTGTCAGCCAGATGATCAGCACCTTTCAGCAGCTTGAGCAGCGAGTATCAGCTGCTTGATCAGCACCTGTCAGCCAGTAGATCAGCACCTGTCAGCAGATTGATCAGGGCCTATCAGCCACTTGATTAGCACCTGTCAGCCAGTTGATCAGCACCTGAGAGTCGTTTCATTAGCACCTGTCAGCCAGTTGATCAGCACCTGTCATCCGGTTGATCAGCACCTGTCAGCAGGTTGATCAGCGATTATCAGCCGCTAGATCAACATCTGTCAACGGCTTTATCAGCACCTGTAAGCCGCTTAAACAGCGCCTGCCAGCCGCTTCATCAGTGCCTGTCAGCTGCTGGATCTTTGCCTTCTCAGCTGCGGGATCAGCGCCTACTCAGCCGTGAATCAGCCCCTACACAGCCGCGTGATCATAGTCCGTCAGCCTCTTTATCAGAGTCGGTCATCCGCTTGATCAGCACCTGTCAGCAGGTTGAAGAGTGCCTACTCAGCCGCGTGAATTGCATCTCTCAACCAGGTGATCTGTGCCTACTGAGCCCAGCAATCAGCGACTACTCAGCTGCCCGATCAGTGCCTGTCAGCCGCTTGAGAAGTAAAAGTCAGCCAGTTCATCAGAACCTCTCAGCCAGTTGATCACCACCTGTAAGCCACTGGATCAGCACCTGTCAGCCGCTTGATCAGCACCTGTCAGCAGCTTGATCAGCGCCTATCAGCTGCTTAATTAACACTTCTCAGCCAGGTGATCAGCACCTGTCAGCAGCTTGATAAACGCGTGTCAGCCTCTTGATCAGCACCTAATCAGCCACGCCATGATCATTTACTCAGCCGTGCGATCATCGCCTCAGCCTCTTGATCTGTGCCTACTCAGCCCCACGACCAGCGCCTACTCGGCCATGCGATCTGCACCTGACAGCCACTTGATCAACGACTATCAGCCTCTTGATCAGCACCTGTCAACCACTTTATCATCACCTTTCAGCTGCTGGATCAGTGCCTGTTACCCGCTTTCTCATGGCCTAATTAGCTGCATGATCAGCGCCTACTCAGCCGTTTGATCAGTACCAGTCAGCCAGTTGATCAGCACCTGTCAGCAGCTTGATCAGCACCTATCAGCTGCTTGATTAGCACCTGTGAGCTAGTTGATCTGCACCTGTCAGCCAGTTGATCAGCACCTGTTAGCCACTGGATCAGCGCCTGTTAGCCCCTTGATCATCACCTTATCACCTGCACGATCAGCGCCTACTCAGCCGCTTGAGCAGAACCTGTCAGCCTGTTGATCAGCACCTGTCAGCTTCTTGATCAGCAACTGTCAGCAGTTTTATCAGCACCTATCAGCTGCTTGATTAGCACCTGTCAGCATGTTGATCAACACCTGTCAGCTACTTCATTAGCAACTGTCAGCCAGTTGATCACCAACTGTCAGCCGCTGGATTAGCACCTGTCACCAGTTGATCAGCACCTGTCAACTGCTGGATCAGCACCTGTAAGCCGCTTAATCAGTGCCTGTCAGCTGCTTTATCATTGCCTTCTCAGCTGCATGATCAGCGCCTACTCACACGCGAATTAGCCCCTACACAGCCGTGTGATCATAGTCTGTCAGCCTCTTTATCAGAGTCGGTCATTTGCTTGATCAGCACCTGTCAGCAGGTTGAAGAGTGCCTACTCAGCCGCGCGAATTGCATCCCTCATCCAGTTGATCTGCGCCTAATGAGCCCTGCAACCAGCGCCTACTCAGCCGCCCGATCAGTGCCTGTCAGCCGTTTGAGAAGTACCTGTCAGCCAGTAGATCAGCACCTCTCAGCCAGTTGATCACCAACTGAAAGCCACTGCATCAGCACCTTTCAGCAGCTAGATCAGCGCCTCTCAGCTGCTTAATTATCACTTCTCAGCCAGTTGATCAGCACCTGTTAGCCGCTTGATCAGCACCTATCGGCTGCTTGATTAGCACCTGTCAGCCAGTTGATTAGCACCTGTCATCAGCTGGATTAGCACCTCTCAGCCAGTTGATCACCAACTGTAAGCCACTGGATCAGCACCTGTCAGCCGCTTGATCAGCACCTTTCAGCAGCTTGATCAGCGCCTATCAGCTGCTTAATTATCACTTCTCAGCCAGTTGATTAGCACCTGTCAGCCGCTTGATCAGCAACTGTCAGCAGCTTAATCAGCACCTATCAGCTGCTTGATTAGCACCTGTCACCATGTTGATCAACACCTGTCAGCTGCTTCATTAGCAACTCTCAGCCAGTAGATCAGCAACTGTAAGCTGCTTGATCAGCATCTGAAAGCCGCTTAAACAGCGCTTGCCAGCCACTTCATCACTGCCTGTCAGCCGCTTGATCAGTGCCTTCTCAGCTGCGCGATCAATGCCTACTGAGCCGCGAATCAGCCCCTACACAGCCGCGTGATCATAATCTGTCTGCCGCTTGATCAGAGACTGTCAGACGCTTGATTAGCGCCTAATCACCCCCTCCATCAGCGCTTATTGAGCGGCGCAATCACCACCTGTCAGCTGCTTGACAAGCACCTATAAACCACTTGATCAACACATAATTAGATTCACTATCAGTATTTATTGAGCCATGCGATCATCGACTCAGCCGCATGATCTGTGCCTACTCAGCCCCACGATCAGTGCCTAATCAGCCGTGTGATATGTGCCTGACAGCCGAATGCGAAGTACTGTCAGCCGCTTGATCAGCGCCTGTCAGCCACTTTATCAGCAACTGTCAGCCTCTATATCAGCACCTGTCAACTGCTTGATCAGCGACCACTTTGCTGCTTGATCAGGTCCTACTCAGCCACGTTATCAGTGACCCTCAGCCGGTTGATCAGCGCCTGTCAGCCGCTTGATCATTTCCTGCTCTGTTGGTCATTCAGCGCCTGGTCAACCACTTCAGCAGTGCCTGTCAGCCACTTGACCAGTGCCCACTCAGCTGATTCAAAAGGGCCTACGCAGCCGTGTGATAAGGGCCTCTCAGCCGCTTGACAAGCACCTGTCAGAAGCTTGATCAGGGCCTATCAGCCATTTGAATAGTACCTGTCAGCCAGTTGATCGGCACCTGTCAGCCGCTTGATCAGGACCTTTCAGCAGCTTGATAAACGTGTGTCAGTCTCTTGATCAGCACCTAATCAGCCATGCGATGATCATTTACGCAGCCGCGTGATCATCGCCTCAGCCTCTTGATCTGTGCCTACTCAGCCATGCGATCTGCTCCAGACAGCCACTTGATCAACGACTATCAGCTGCTTGATTAGCTCCTGTCAACCACTTTATCAGCACCTGTCAGCCGCTTGATCAGCGCCTGTTAGCCACTTTATCATCGCCTAATCAGCTTCATGATCAGCGCCTACTCAGCCGCTTGATCAGTAGCAGTCAGCCAGTTGATCAGCACCTGTCAGCAGCTTTATCAGCGCCTATCAGCTGCTTCATTAGCACCTGTCAGCATGTTGATCAACACCTGTCAACCGCTTTTTTAGCAACTGTCAGCCCGTTGATCAGCAACTGTGAGCCGCTGGATTAGCATCTGTCAGCCAGTTGATCAGCACCTGTCAGCTGCTGGATCATCAACTCTAAGACGCTTAAACACCGCCTGCCAGCCGCTTCATCAGTGCCTGTCAGCTGCTTGATCATTGCCTTCTCAGCTGCGCGATCAGCGCCTACTCAGCCGCGAATCAGTCCCTACACAGCCGAGTGATCATAGTCTGTCAGCCTCTTTATCAGAGTAGGTTATCCACTTGATCAGCACCTGTCAGCAGGTTGAAGAGTGCCTGCATAGCCGCGCGAATTTCATCTCTCAGCCAGTTGATCTGCGCCTACTGAGCCCCGCAATCAGCGCCTACTCAGCTAACCGATCAGTGCCTGTCAGCCGCTTGAGAAGTACCTGTCAGCCAGTTGATCAACACCTCTCAGCCAGTTGATCTCCACCTGTTAGCCATTGGATCAGCACCTGTCAGCCTCTTGATCAGCACCTTTCAGCAGCTTGATCAGCGCCTATCAGCTGCTTAATTAACACTTCTCAGCCAGTTGATCAGCACCATTTAGCCGCTTGATCAGCGCCTATCAGCCGCCTGATTAGCACCTGTCAGCCAGTTGATTAGCACCTGTCAGCCGCTTCATTAACAATTGTGAGCCAGTTGATCAGCACCTGTCAGCTGCTTTATCAGCACCTGTAAGCCGCTTAAACAACGCCTGGCAGCCGCTTGATCAATGCCTTCTCAGCTGCGCGATCAATGCCTACTCAGCCGTGAATCAGCCCCTACACAGCTGCGTGATCATACTCTGTCAGCCGCTTGGTCAGAGGCTGTCAGACGCTTGATCAGCGCCTAATCACCCCCTCCATCAGCGCCTATTGAGCGGCGCGATCAGCACCTGTCAGCCGCTTGACAGGCACCTATAAACCACTTGATCAACACCTAATTAGCTTCGCTATCAATATTTACTGAGCCATGCGATCATCGCCTCAGCCGCATGATCTGTGCCTACTCAGCCCCGCGATCAGTGCCTACTCAGCTGTGCGATATGTACCTGACAGCCGATTGAGAAGTACTGTCAGCCACTTGATCAGCACCTGTCAGCAGCTTGATAAACGCGTGTCAGCCTCTTGATCAGCACCTAATCAGCCACGTGATGATCATTTACACAGCTGCATGATCATCGCCTCAGCCTCTTGATCTCTGCCTACTCATCCCCACCACCAGCGACCTCTCAGCCATGCGATCTGCGTCTGACAGCCAATTGATCAACGACTATCAGACGCTTGATCAGCACCTGTAACCACTTATCATCAACTGTCAGCCGATTGATCAGCCCCTGTTAGCCGCTTTATCATAGCCTAATCAGCTGCATAATCAGCGCCTATCAGCCACTTGATTAGCACCTGTCAGCCAGTTGATTAGCACCTGTCAGCCGCTTAATCAGCACCTGTCAGCAGCTTGATCAGCACCTATCAGCAGCTTTATCAGCGCCTATCAGATGCTTGATTAGCACGTGTCAGCTTGTTGATCAACACCTGTCAGCTGCTTCATTAGCAACTGTCATCCACTTGATCAGTGCCTGTCAGCCGCTTGAGAAGTACCTGGCAGCCACTTGACCAGCACCTAATCAGCCACGCGATCATCATTTACTCAGCCCCGCGTTCATCGCCTCAGCCTCTTGATCTGTGCCTACTCAGCCCCACGACCAGCACCTACTCAGCCACGCGATCTGCACTGGACAGCTACTTAATCAACGACTATCAGCCGCTTGATCAGCACCTGTCAACCACTATATCATTACCTGTCAGTCGCTTGAGCAGCGCCTGTTAGCCGCTTTATCATCACATAATCAGCTGCATGATCAGCGCCTATACAGCCGCTTGATCAGTACCAGTCACCCAGTTGATCAGCACCTGTCAGCATCTTGATCAGTGCCTATAAGCTGCTTGATTAGCACCTGTCAGCCAGTTGATCAGCAACTCTCAGCCAGTTGATCAGAACCTGTAAGCCACTGGATCAGCGCAAGTTAGCCGATTGATCATCGCCTTATCAGTTGCACGATCAGCCCTACTCAGCCGCTTGATCAGAACCTGTCAGCCAGTTGATCAGCACCTGTCAGCCGCTTGATCAGCACCTGTCAGCAGCTTTATTAGCACCTATCAGCTGCTTGATTAGCACCTGTCAGCATGTTGATCAACACCTGTCAGCCGCTTCATTAGCAACTCTCAGCCAGTTGATCAGCCACTGTCAGCCGCTGGATTAGCACCTGTCAGCCACTTGATCAGCATCTGTCAGCCGCTTGATAAACGCGTGTCAGCCTCTAGAGAAGTACCTGTCAGCCACTTGATCAGCACCTGTCAGCCAATATATCAGCAACTCTCAACAGCTTGATCAGTGCCTGCTTAGCTGCGTAATCAGAGCCTACTCAGCCACAGGATCAGTGACCCTCAGACGGCTGATCAGCGCCTGTCAGCGGCTTGTTCATTTCCTGCTCTGATGGTCATTCAGCGCCTGGACAACCACTAGATCAGTGCCTGTCAGCCCCTTGACCAGTGCCCACTCAGCTGATTGATAAATGCATACGTATCCACGCGATAAGCGCCTGTCAACCACTTGAGAAGCATCTGTCAGCAACTTGATCAGGGCCTATCAGCCACTTGATCAGTACCTGTCAGCCAGTTGATCAGCACCTGTCAGCCACTTCATTTGCCCCTGTCAGCCACTTTATCAGCCACTGTCAGGCGCTAGGGCAGCCCCTATAGGCAGCTTGATCATAACTGTCAGCCACATTATCAGCACCTGTTAGCCGCTGTATCAGAACCTGTCAACAGCTTGATCAGCACCTGTCAGCAGCTTTATCAGCACCTATCAGCTGCTTGATTAGCACCTGTTAGCATGTTGATCAACACCTGTCATCCGCTTCATTAGCAACTGTCAGCCAGTTGATCAGCAACTCTCAGCCGCTTGATTAGAACCTGTCAGCCAGTTGATCAGCACCTGTCAGCTGCTTGATCAGCACCTGTAAGCCGATTAAACAGCACCTGCCAGCCACTTCATCAGTGCCTGTCAGCTGCTGGATCATTGCCTTCTCAGCTGCGCGATCAGCACCTACTCAGCCTCGAATCATCCCCTCCACAGCCACGTGATCCTAGTCTGTCAGCCTCTTTATCAGAGTCAGTCATCCGCTTGATCAGCAACTGTCTGCAGGTTGAAGAGTGCCTACTCAGCCGTGCGAATTGCATCTCTCACCCATTTGATCTGTGCCTACTGAGCCCCGCAATGAACGCCTATGCAGCCACCCGGTCCGTGCCTGTCAGCCGCTTGATTAGCACCTGTCAGCCAGTTGATTAGCACCTGTCAGCCGCTTAATCAGCACCTGTCATCAGCTTGATCAGGGCCTATCAGCCAAATGATCAGTACCTGTCAGCCAGTTGATCAGCACCAGTCAGCCACTTCATTTGCACCTGTCAGCCACTTTATCAGCAACTGTCAGGTGCTAGGGCAGCCCCTATAAGCAGCTTGATCATTAACTGTCAGCCACATTATCAGCACGTGTTAGCCGCTGTATCAGAACCTGTCAACCGCTTGATCAGCACCTGTCAGCAGCTTTATCAGCACCTATCAGCTGCTTGATTAGCCCCTGTCAGCCACTGGATCAGCGATTGTCAACCTCTTGTTATGCACCTGACAGCAGCTTGATCAGCGCTTGACCATTTTCCACTCAGCCGATTGAAAAGCAAAGACTCAACCGTGTGAATAGCATCTTTCAGCCAGTTGATCTGTGCCTACTGAGCCCCGCAGTCAGTGCCTACACAGCCGCCCAATCAGTGCTTGTCAGCCGCTTGACAAGTACCTGTCAGCCAATTGATCAGCACCTGTCAGCAGCTTGATGTGCGCCTATCAGCCGCTTGATTAGCACCTGTCAGCCAGTTGACCAGCACCTGTCAGCCGCTTGATCAGCGCCTCTCAGTGGCTTGATTAGCCCCTGTCAGCCAGTTGATCAGCAATTGTCAGCCGCTTGTTAAGCACCTGTCAGCAGCTTGATCAGCGCTTGACCATTTTCCACTCAGCCGATTGAAAAGCACCGACTCAGCCGCGCGAATAGCATCTTTCAGCCAGTTGATATGTGCCTACTGAGCCCCGCAGTCAGTGCCTACACAGCCGCCTGATCAGTGCTTGTCAGCCGCTTGACAAGTACCTGTCAGCCTCTTGATCAGCACCTAATCCGCCACACGATGATCATTTACTCAGCCGTGCGATCATCGCCTCAGCCTCTTGATCTGTGCCTACTCAGCCCCATGACCAGCGCCTACTCAGCCATGCAATCTGTGCATGACAGCCACTTGATCAACGACTATCAGCCGCTTGATCATCGCCTTATCAGCTGCACGATCAGCGCCTACTCAGCCGCTTGATCAGAACCTGTCAGGCAGTTGATCAGCACCAGTCAGCCGCTTGATCATTTCCTGCTCTGCTGGTCATTCAGCTCCTGGTCATCCACTTGATCAGTGCCTGTCAGCCGCTTGAGAAGTACCTGGCAGCCACTTGACCAGCACCTAATCAGCCACGTGATCATCGTTTACTCAGCCGCACGATCATCGCCTCAGCCGCTTGATCTGTGTCTACTCAGCCCCGCGATCAGCGCCTACTCAGCCGTGCGAGGTGCGCCTGACAGACACTTGAGAAGTACTGTCAGCCGCTTGATCAGCGACTATCAGTCGCTTGATCAGCACCTGTCAACGACTTTATCAGCAACTGTCAGCCGCTTGATTAGTGCCTGTCAGCTGCTTGGCCACTGCCCACTCAGCCGATTGAAAAGCGCCAATGCAGCCGCGCGATAAGCACCAGTCAGCCGCCTGAAAATCACCTGTCAGCAGCTTGATCAGGGCCTATTAGCCACTTGATTAGCACCTGTCAGCTAGTTGATCAGCACCTGTCAGCCAATTGATCAGCACCTGTCAGCCAGTTGAACAGCACCTGTCAGCACCTTGATCATCGCCTGTCAGCCTCTTGATCAGAACCTGTCAGCAGCTTGATCATCGCCTATCAGCTACTTGATTAGCACTTGTCAGCCAGTTGATCAGCACCTGCCTACCGATTGATCAGTGCCTGTCAGCTGCTTGATCATTGCATTCTCAGCTGCCCAATCAGCACCTATCAGCTGCTTGTTTAGCACCTGTCGCCCGATCAGTGCTTGTCAGCCGCTTGAGAAGTAACTGTCAGCCACTTGATCAGCACCTGTCAGCCGCTTCATTAGCACCTGTCAGCCAGTTGATCAGCACCTGTCAGCACCTTGATCATCGCCTATCAGCCGCTTGATTAGCACCTGTCAGCCAGATGATCAGCACCTGTCAGCAGCTTGAGCAGCGAGTATCAGCTGCTTGATCAGCACCTGTCAGCCAGTTGATCAGCACCTGTCAGCAGATTGATCAGGGCCTATCAGCCACTTGATTAGCACCTGTCAGCCGGTTGATCAGCACCTGAGAGTCGCTTCATTAGCACCTGTCAGCCAGTTGAGCAGCACCTGTCATCCTCTTGATCAGCACCTGTCAGCAGGTTGATCAGTGCGTATCAGCTGCTTGATTAACACCTGTCAGTCTATTGATCATCACCTGTCAACCGCTAGATCAGCACCCACTTTGCTGCATGAACAGAGCCTACTCAGCCACGCGGTCAGTGACACTCAGCCGGTTGATCTTCTCCTGTCAGGCGCTTGATCATTTCCTGCTCTGCTGGTCATTCAGCGCCTGGTCAACCACTGGATCAGTGTCAGTCAGCCGCTTGACCACTGCCCACTCAGCAGATTGAGAAGCGCCTACGCAGCCGAGCGATAAGCGCCTGTCAGCCGCTTTACAAGCACCTGTAAACCTCTTTATCAAGACTTACTGAGCTGCGCTATCAGTGCTTAATCAGCCGCGAGATCAGTGTCTGTCAGCTGCTTGATCAGCACCTGTCAGCCGGTTGAACAGTGCCTATTCAGCCGCGCAAATAGCATCTCTCAGCCAGTTGATCTGCTCCTACTGAGCCCCATGATCAGCGCCTACTCAGCCGGCCGATCAGTGACTGTCAGCCTCTTGAGAAGTACCTGTCAGCCACTTGATCAGCACCTGTCAGCTGCTTGATAAACGCATGTCAGCAGCTTGATCAGTACCTGTCAGCCACTTTATCAGCACCTGTCAGCCAATATATCAGCAACTCTCAACAGCTTGATCACTGCCCGCTTAGCTGCGCAATCAGAGCCTACTCCGCCACAGGATCAGTGACCCTCAGCGGGCTGATCAGCGCCTGTCAGCGGCTTGATGATTTCCTGCTCTGATGGTCATTCAGCGCCTGGTCCACCACTAGATCAGTGCCTGTCAGCCCCTTGACCAGTGCCCACTCAGCTGATTGGTAAACGCATACGCATCCACGCGATAAGAGCCTGTCAGCCACTTGAGAAGCATCTGTCAGCAACTTGATCAGTACCTGTCAGCCAGTTGATCAGCACCTGTCAGCCACTTCATTTGCACCTGTCAGCCACTTTATCAGCAACTGTCAGGCGCTAGGGCAGCCCCTATAAGCAGCTTGATCATTAACTGTCAGCCACATTATCAGCACGTGTTAGCCGCTGTATCAGAACCTGTCAACCGCTTGATCAGCACCTGTCAGCAGCTTTATCAGCACCTATCAGCTGCTTGATTAGCCCCTGTCAGCCACTTCATCAGCGATTGTCAGCCGCTTGTTATGCACCTGTCAGCAGCTTGATCAGCGCTTGACCACTTTCCACTCAGCCGATTGAAAAGCAAAGACTCAACCGCGTGAATAGCATCTTTCAGCCAGTTGATCTGTGCCTACTGAGCCCCGCAGTCAGTGCCTACACAGCTGCCCGATCGGTGCTTGTCAGCCGCTTGACAAGTACCTGTCAGCCACTTGATTAGCACCTGTCAGCAGCTTGATGTGCACCTATCAGCCGCTTGATTAGCACCTGTCAGCCAGTTGACCAGCACCTGCCTACCGATTGATCAGTGCCTGTCAGCTGCTTGATCATTGCATTCTCAGCTGCGCAATCAGCACGTATCAGATGCTTGTTTAGCACCTGTCAGCCAGTTGATCAGCACCTGTCAGCACCTTGATCATCGCCTATCAGACGTTTGATTAGCACCTGTCAGCCAGATGATCAGCACCTGTCAGCAGCTTGAGCAGCGAGTATCAGCTGCTTGATCAGCACCTGTCAGCCAGTTGATCAGCACCTGTCAGCAGATTGATCAGGGCCTATCAGCCACTTGATTAGCACCTGTCAGCCAGTTGATCAGCACCTGAGAGTCGCTTCATTAGCACCTGTCAGCCAGTTGATCAGCACCTGTCATCTGGTTGATCAGCACCTGTCAGCAGCTTGATGTGCAACTATCAGCCGCTTGATTAGCACCTGTCAGCCAGTTGAACAGCACCTGTCAGCCGCTTGGTCAGCGCCTATCAGTGGCTTGATTAGCCCCTGTCAGCCAGTTGATCAGCAATTGTCAGCCGCTTGTTAAGCACCTGTCAGCAGCTTGATCAGCGCTTGACCACTTTCCACTCAGCCGATTGAAAAGCACTGACTCAGCCGCGCGAATAGCATCTTTCAGCCAGTTGATCTGTGCCCACTGAGCCCCGCAGTCAGTGACTACAGAGCCGCCTGATCAGTGCTTGTCAGCCGCTTGACAAGTACCTGTCAGCCTCTTGATCAGCACCTAATCAGCCACACGATGATTATTTACTCAGCCGCGTGATCATCGCCTCAGCCTCTTGATCTGTTCCTACTCAGCCCCATGACCAGCGCCTACTCAGCCATGTGATCTGTGCCTGACAGCCACTTGATCAACGACTATCAGCCGATTGATCATCGCCTTATCAGCTTCACGATCAGCACCTTCTCAGCCGCTTGGTCAGAACCTGTCAGGCAGTTGATCAGCACCAGTCAGCCGCTTGATCATTTCCTGCTCTGCTGGTCATTCAGCTCCTGGTCATCCACTTGATCAGTGCCTGGCAGCCGCTTGAGAAGTACCTGGCAGCCACTTGACCAGCACCTAATCAGCCACGCCATCATCATTTACTCAGCCGCACGATCATCACCTCAGCCGCTTGATCTGTGTCTACTCAGCCCCGCGATCAGCGCCTACTCAGCCGTGCGAGGTGCGCCTGACAGACACTTGAGAAGTACTGTCAGCCACTTTATCAGCGACTATCAGTCGCATGATCAGCACCTGTCAACGACTTTATCAGCACCTGTCAGCCGCTTGATTAGTGCCTGTCAGCTGCTTGACCACTGCCCACTCAGCCGATTGAAAAGCGCCAATGCAGCCGCGCGATAAGCACCAGTCAGCCGCCTGAAAATCACCTGTCAGCAGGTTGATCACGGCCTATTAGCCACTTGATTAGCACCTGTCAGCTAGTTGATCAGCACCTGTCAGCCAATTGATCAGCACATTTCAGCCACTTCATTAGCACCTGTCAGCCAGTTGAACAGCACCTGTCAGCCCCTTGAACATCGCCTATCAGCCGTGTGATTAGCACCTGTCAGCCAGTTGATCAGCACCTGTCAGCCTCTTGATCAGAACCTGTCAGCAGCTTGATCATCGCCTATCAGCTACTTGATTAGCACTTGTCCGCCAGTTGATCAGCACCTGCCTACCGATTGATCAGTGCATGTCAGCTGCTTGATCATTGCATTCTCAGCTGCGCAATCAGCACCTATCAGCTACTTGTTTAGCACCTGTCAGCCAGTTGATCAGCAGCTGTCAGCACCTTGATCATCGCCTATCAGCCGCTGGATTAGCACCTGTCAGCCAGATGATCAGCACCTGTCAGCAGCTTGAGCAGCGAGTATCAGCTGCTTGATCAGCACCTGTCAGCCAGTTGATCAGCACCTGTCAGCACCTTGATCATCGCCTATCAGCCGCTTGATTAGCACCTGTCAGCCAGATGATCAGCACCTGTCAGCAGCTTGAGCAGCGAGTATCAGCTGCTTGATCAGCACCTGTCAGCAAGTTGATCAGCACCTGTTAGCAGATTGATCAGGGCCTATCAGCCACTTGATTAGCACCTGTCAGCCAGTTGATCAGCACCTGAGAGTCGCTTCATTAGCACCTGTCAGCCAGTTGATCAGCACCTGTCATCCGGTTGATCAGCACCTATCAGCAGGTTGATCAGTGCGTATCAGCTGCTTGATTAACACCTGTCAGTCTATTGATCATCACCTGTCAACCGCTAGATCAGCACCCACTTTGCTGCATGAACAGAGCCTCCTCAGCCACGCGGTCAGTGACGCTCAGCCGGTTGATCTTCTCCTGTCAGGCGCTTGATCATTTCCTGCTCTGCTGGTCATTCAGCGCCTGGTCAACCACTGGATCAGTGTCAGTCAGCCGCTTGACCACTGCCCACTCAGCAGATTGAAAAGCGCCTACGCAGCCGAGCGATAAGCGCCTGTCAGCCGCTTTACAAGCACCTGTAAACCGCTTGATCAACACTTACTGAGCTGCGCTATCAGTGCTTAATCAGCCGCGAGATCAGTGTCTGTCACCTGCTTGATCAGCACCTGTCAGCCGGTTGAACAGTGCCTATTCAGCCGTGCAAATTGCATCTCTCAGCCCCTTGATCTGCTACTACTGAGCCCCACGATCAGCGCCTACTCAGCCGCCCGATCAGTGACTGTCAGCCTCTTGAGAAGTACCTGTCAGCCACTTGATCAGCACCTGTCAGCCGCTTGATAAACGCATGTCAGCAGCTTGATCAGTACCTGTCAGCCACTTTATCAGCACCTGTCAGCCAATATATCAGCAACTCTCAACAGCTTGATCAGTGCCCGCTTAGCTGCGTAATCATAGCCTACTCCGCCACAGGATCAGTGACCCTCAGTGGGCTGATCAGCGCCTGTCAGTGGCTTGATTTTTTCCTGCTCTGATGGTCATTCAGCCCCTGGTCAACCACGGGATCAGTGTCAGTCAGCCGCTTGACCAGTGCCCACTCAGCTGATTGGTAAACGCATACGCATCCACGCGATAAGCGCCTGCCAGCCACTTGAGAAGCATCTCTCAGCAACTTGATCAGTACCTGTCAGCCAGTTGATCAGCACCTGTCAGCCACTTAATTTGCACCTGTCAGCCACTTTATCAGCAACTGTCAGGCGCTAGGGCAGCCCCTAGAAGCAGCTTGATCATTAACTGTCAGCCACATTATCAGCACGTGTTAGCCGCTGCATCAGAACCTGTCAACCGCTTGATCAGCACCTGTCAGCAGCTTGATCAGCACCTATCAGCTGATTGATTAGCCCCTGTCAGCAGCTTGATCAGCGCTTGACCACTTTCCACTCAGCCGATTGAAAAGCAAAGACTCAACCGCGTGAATATCATCTTTCAGCCAGTTGATCTGTGCCTACTGAGCCCCGCAGTCAGTGCCTACACAGCTGCCCGATCAGTGCTTGTCAGCTGCTTGACAAGTACCTGTCAGCCACTTGATCAGCACCTGTCAGCCGCTTGATTAGTGCCTGTCAGCTGCTTGACCACTGCCCACTCAGCCGATTGAAAAGCGCCATTGCAGCCGCGCGATAAGCACCAGTCAGCCGCCTGAAAATCACCTGTCAGCAGCTTGATCAGGGCCTATTAGCCACTTGATTAGCACCTGTCAGCTAGTTGATCAGCACCTGTCAGCCAATTGATCAGCACCTGTCAGCCGCTTCATTAGCACCTGTCAGCTAGTTGATCAGCACCTGTCATCCAATTGATCAGCACCTGTCAGCCACTTCATTTGCACCTGTCAGCCACTTTATCAGCAACTGTCAGGCGCTAGGGCAGCCCCTAGAAGCAGCTTGATCATTAACTGTCAGCCACATTATCAGCACGTGTTAGCCGCTGTATCAGAACCTGTCAACCGCTTGATCAGCACCTCTCAGCAGCTTTATCAGCACCTATCAGCTGCTTGATTAGCCCCTGTCAGCCACTTGATCAGCAATTCTCAGCCGCTTGTTATGCACCTGTCAGCAGCTTGATCAGCGCTTGACCACTTTCCACTCAGCCGATTGAAAAGCAAAGACTCAACCGCGTGAAGAGCATCTTTCAGCCAGTTGATCTGTGCCTACTGAGCCCCGCAGTCAGTGCCTACACGGCTGCCCGATCAGTGCTTGTCAGCCGCTTGACAAGTACCTGTCAGCCACTTGATCAGCACCTGTCAGCAGCTTGATGTGCACCTATCAGCCGCTTGGTTAGCACCTGTCAGCCAGTTGACCAGCACCTGTCAGCCGCTTGGTCAGCGCCTATCAGTGGCTTGATTAGCCCCTGTCAGCCAGTTGATCAGCAATTGTCAGCCGCTTGTTAAGCACCTGTCAGCAGCTTGATCAGCGCTTGACCACTTTCCACTCAGCCGATTGAAAAGCACTGACTCAGCCGCGCGAATAGCATCTTTCAGCCAGTTGATCTGTGCCCACTGAGCCCCGCAGTCAGTGACTACAGAGCCGCCTGATCAGTGCTTGTCAGCCGCTTGACAAGTACCTGTCAGCCTCTTGATCAGCACCTAATCAGCCACACGATGATTATTTACTCAGCCGCGTGATCATCGCCTCAGCCTCTTGATCTGTTCCTACTCAGCCCCATGACCAGCGCCTACTCAGCCATGTGATCTGTGCCTGACAGCCACTTGATCAACGACTATCAGCCGATTGATCATCGCCTTATCAGCTTCACGATCAGCACCTTCTCAGCCGCTTGGTCAGAACCTGTCAGGCAGTTGATCAGCACCAGTCAGCCGCTTGATCATTTCCTGCTCTGCTGGTCATTCAGCTCCTGGTCATCCACTTGATCAGTGCCTGGCAGCCGCTTGAGAAGTACCTGGCAGCCACTTGACCAGCACCTAATCAGCCACGCCATCATCATTTACTCAGCCGCACGATCATCACCTCAGCCGCTTGATCTGTGTCTACTCAGCCCCGCGATCAGCGCCTACTCAGCCGTGCGAGGTGCGCCTGACAGACACTTGAGAAGTACTGTCAGCCACTTTATCAGCGACTATCAGTCGCATGATCAGCACCTGTCAACGACTTTATCAGCACCTGTCAGCCGCTTGATTAGTGCCTGTCAGCTGCTTGACCACTGCCCACTCAGCCGATTGAAAAGCGCCAATGCAGCCGCGCGATAAGCACCAGTCAGCCGCCTGAAAATCACCTGTCAGCAGGTTGATCACGGCCTATTAGCCACTTGATTAGCACCTGTCAGCTAGTTGATCAGCACCTGTCAGCCAATTGATCAGCACATTTCAGCCACTTCATTAGCACCTGTCAGCCAGTTGAACAGCACCTGTCAGCCCCTTGAACATCGCCTATCAGCCGTGTGATTAGCACCTGTCAGCCAGTTGATCAGCACCTGTCAGCCTCTTGATCAGAACCTGTCAGCAGCTTGATCATCGCCTATCAGCTACTTGATTAGCACTTGTCCGCCAGTTGATCAGCACCTGCCTACCGATTGATCAGTGCATGTCAGCTGCTTGATCATTGCATTCTCAGCTGCGCAATCAGCACCTATCAGCTACTTGTTTAGCACCTGTCAGCCAGTTGATCAGCAGCTGTCAGCACCTTGATCATCGCCTATCAGCCGCTGGATTAGCACCTGTCAGCCAGATGATCAGCACCTGTCAGCAGCTTGAGCAGCGAGTATCAGCTGCTTGATCAGCACCTGTCAGCCAGTTGATCAGCACCTGTCAGCACCTTGATCATCGCCTATCAGCCGCTTGATTAGCACCTGTCAGCCAGATGATCAGCACCTGTCAGCAGCTTGAGCAGCGAGTATCAGCTGCTTGATCAGCACCTGTCAGCAAGTTGATCAGCACCTGTTAGCAGATTGATCAGGGCCTATCAGCCACTTGATTAGCACCTGTCAGCCAGTTGATCAGCACCTGAGAGTCGCTTCATTAGCACCTGTCAGCCAGTTGATCAGCACCTGTCATCCGGTTGATCAGCACCTATCAGCAGGTTGATCAGTGCGTATCAGCTGCTTGATTAACACCTGTCAGTCTATTGATCATCACCTGTCAACCGCTAGATCAGCACCCACTTTGCTGCATGAACAGAGCCTCCTCAGCCACGCGGTCAGTGACGCTCAGCCGGTTGATCTTCTCCTGTCAGGCGCTTGATCATTTCCTGCTCTGCTGGTCATTCAGCGCCTGGTCAACCACTGGATCAGTGTCAGTCAGCCGCTTGACCACTGCCCACTCAGCAGATTGAAAAGCGCCTACGCAGCCGAGCGATAAGCGCCTGTCAGCCGCTTTACAAGCACCTGTAAACCGCTTGATCAACACTTACTGAGCTGCGCTATCAGTGCTTAATCAGCCGCGAGATCAGTGTCTGTCACCTGCTTGATCAGCACCTGTCAGCCGGTTGAACAGTGCCTATTCAGCCGTGCAAATTGCATCTCTCAGCCCCTTGATCTGCTACTACTGAGCCCCACGATCAGCGCCTACTCAGCCGCCCGATCAGTGACTGTCAGCCTCTTGAGAAGTACCTGTCAGCCACTTGATCAGCACCTGTCAGCCGCTTGATAAACGCATGTCAGCAGCTTGATCAGTACCTGTCAGCCACTTTATCAGCACCTGTCAGCCAATATATCAGCAACTCTCAACAGCTTGATCAGTGCCCGCTTAGCTGCGTAATCATAGCCTACTCCACCACAGGATCAGTGACCCTCAGTGGGCTGATCAGCGCCTGTCAGTGGCTTGATTTTTTCCTGCTCTGATGGTCATTCAGCCCCTGGTCAACCACGGGATCAGTGTCAGTCAGCCGCTTGACCAGTGCCCACTCAGCTGATTGGTAAACGCATACGCATCCACGCGATAAGCGCCTGCCAGCCACTTGAGAAGCAGCTCTCAGCAACTTGATCAGTACCTGTCAGCCAGTTGATCAGCACCTGTCAGCCACTTAATTTGCACCTGTCAGCCACTTTATCAGCAACTGTCAGGCGCTAGGGCAGCCCCTAGAAGCAGCTTGATCATTAACTGTCAGCCACATTATCAGCACGTGTTAGCCGCTGCATCAGAACCTGTCAACCGCTTGATCAGCACCTGTCAGCAGCTTGATCAGCACCTATCAGCTGATTGATTAGCCCCTGTCAGCAGCTTGATCAGCGCTTGACCACTTTCCACTCAGCCGATTGAAAAGCAAAGACTCAACCGCGTGAATATCATCTTTCAGCCAGTTGATCTGTGCCTACTGAGCCCCGCAGTCAGTGCCTACACAGCTGCCCGATCAGTGCTTGTCAGCTGCTTGACAAGTACCTGTCAGCCACTTGATCAGCACCTGTCAGCCGCTTGATTAGTGCCTGTCAGCTGCTTGACCACTGCCCACTCAGCCGATTGAAAAGCGCCATTGCAGCCGCGCGATAAGCACCAGTCAGCCGCCTGAAAATCACCTGTCAGCAGCTTGATCAGGGCCTATTAGCCACTTGATTAGCACCTGTCAGCTAGTTGATCAGCACCTGTCAGCCAATTGATCAGCACCTGTCAGCCGCTTCATTAGCACCTGTCAGCTAGTTGATCAGCACCTGTCATCCAATTGATCAGCACCTGTCAGCCACTTCATTTGCACCTGTCAGCCACTTTATCAGCAACTGTCAGGCGCTAGGGCAGCCCCTAGAAGCAGCTTGATCATTAACTGTCAGCCACATTATCAGCACGTGTTAGCCGCTGTATCAGAACCTGTCAACCGCTTGATCAGCACCTCTCAGCAGCTTTATCAGCACCTATCAGCTGCTTGATTAGCCCCTGTCAGCCACTTGATCAGCAATTCTCAGCCGCTTGTTATGCACCTGTCAGCAGCTTGATCAGCGCTTGACCACTTTCCACTCAGCCGATTGAAAAGCAAAGACTCAACCGCGTGAAGAGCATCTTTCAGCCAGTTGATCTGTGCCTACTGAGCCCCGCAGTCAGTGCCTACACGGCTGCCCGATCAGTGCTTGTCAGCCGCTTGACAAGTACCTGTCAGCCACTTGATCAGCACCTGTCAGCAGCTTGATGTGCACCTATCAGCCGCTTGGTTAGCACCTGTCAGCCAGTTGACCAGCACCTGTCAGCCGCTTGGTCAGCGCCTATCAGTGGCTTGATTAGCCCCTGTCAGCCAGTTGATCAGCAATTGTCAGCCGCTTGTTAAGCACCTGTCAGCAGCTTGATCAGCGCTTGACCACTTTCCACTCAGCCGATTGAAAAGCACTGACTCAGCCGCGCGAATAGCATCTTTCAGCCAGTTGATCTGTGCCTACTGAGCCCCGCAGTCAGTGTCTACAGAGCCGCCGGATCAGTGCTTGTCAGCCGCTTGACAACTACCTGTCAGCCTTTTGATCAGCACCTAATCAGCCACACAATGATCATTTACTCAGCCGCGCCATCATCGCCTCAGCCTCTTGATCTGTGCCTACTCAGCCCCATGACCAGGGCCTACTAAGCCATGTGATCTGTGCCTGACAGCCACTTGATCAACGACTATCAGCCACTTGATCATCGCCTTATCAGCTTCACGATCAGCACCTACTCAGCCACTTGGTCAGAACCTGTCAGGCAGTTGATCAGCACCAGTCAGCCGCTTGATCATTTCCTGCTCTGCTGGTCATTCTTCTCCGGGTCATCCACTTGATCAGTGCCTGTCAGCCGCTTGAGAAGTACCTGGCAGCCACTGGACCAGCACCTAATCAGCCACGCGATCATCATTTACTCAGCCGCACGATCATCGCCTCAGCCGCTTGATCTATGTCTACTCAGCCCCGCGATCAGCGCCTACTCAGCCGTGCGAGGTGCGCCTGACAGACACTTGAGAAATACTGTCAGCCACTTTATCAGCGACTATCAGTCGCTTGATCAGCACCTGTCAACGACTTTATCAGCACCTGTCAGCCGCTTGATTAGTGCCTGTCAGCTGCTTGACCACTGCCCACTCAGCCGATTGAAAAGCGCCAATGCAGCCGCGGGCGATAAGCACCAGTCAGCCGCCTGAAAATCACCTGTCAGCAGCTTGATCAGGGCCTATTAGCCACTTGATTAGCACCTGTCAGCTAGTTGATCAGCACCTGTCAGCCAATTGATCAGCACATTTCAGCCGCTTCATTAGCACCTGTCAGCCAGTTGAACAGCACCTGTCAGCCCCTTGATCATTGAGTATCAGCCGTGTGATTAGCACCTGTCAGCCAGTTGATCAGCACCTGTCAGCCTCTTGATCAGAACCTGTCAGCAGCTTGATCATCGCCTATCAGCTACTTGATTAGCACTTGTCAGCCAGTTGATCAGCACCTGCCTACCGATTGATCAGTGCCTGTCAGCTGCTTGAGCATTGCATTCTCAGCTGCGCAATCAGCACCTATCAGCTGCTTGTTTAGCACCTGTCAGCCAGTTGATCAGCACCTGTCAGCACCTTGATCATCGCCTATCAGCCGCTTGATTAGCACCTGTCAGCCAGATGATCAGCACCTGTCAGCAGCTTGAGCAGCGAGTATCAGCTGCTTGATCAGCACCTGTCAGCCAGTTGATCAGCACCTGTCAGCAGATTGATCAGGGCCTATCAGCCACTTGATTAGCACCTGTCAGCCAGTTGATCAGCACCTGAGAGTCGCTTCATTAGCACCTGTCAGCCAGTTGATCAGCACCTGTCATCCGGTTGATCAGCACCTGTCAGCAGGTTGATCAGTGCGTATCAGCTGCTTGATTAACACCTGTCAGTCTATTGATCATCACCTGTCAACCGCTAGATCAGCACCCACTTTGCTGCATGAACAGAGCCTACTCAGCCACGCGGTCAGTGACGCTCAGCCGCTTGATCTTCTCCTGTCAGGCGCTTGATCATTTCCTGCTCTGCTGGTCATTCAGCGCCTGGTCAACCACTGGATAAGTGTCAGTCAGCCGCTTGACCACTGCCCACTCAGAAGAAAGAAAAGCGCCTATGCAGCCGAGCGATAAGCGCCTGTCAGCCGCTTTACAAGCACCTGTAAACCGCTTGATCAACACTTACTGAGCTGCGCTATCAGTGCTTAATCAGCCGCGAGATCAGTGTCTGTCAGCTGCTTGATCAGCACCTGTCAGCCGGTTGAACAGTGCCTATTCAGCCGCGCAAATTGCATCTCTCAGCCCCTTGATCTGCTACTACTGAGCCCCACGATCAGCGCCTACTCAGCCGCCCGATCAGTGACTGTCAGCCTCTTGAGAAGTACCTGTCAGCCACTTGATCAGCACCTGTCAGCCGCTTGATAAACGCATGTCAGCAGCTTGATCAGTACCTGTCAGCCACTTTATCAGCACCTGTCAGCCAATATATCAGCAACTCTCAACAGCTTGATCAGTGCCCGCTTAGCTGCGTAATCAGAGCCTACTCCGCCACAGGATCAGTGACCCTCAGCGGGCTGATCAGCGCCTGTCAGCGGCTTGATCATTTCCTGCTCTGATGGTCATTCAGCGCCTGGTCCACCACTAGATCAGTGCCTGTCAGCCCCTTGACCAGTGCCCACTCAGCTGATTGGTAAACGCATACGCATCCACGCGATAAGCACCTGCCAGCCACTTGAGAAGCATCTGTCAGCAACTTGATCAGTACCTGTCAGCCAGTTGATCAGCACCTGTCAGCCACTTCATTTGCACCTGTCAGCCACTTTATCAGCAACTGTCAGGCGCAAGGGCAGCCCGTATAAGCAGCTTGATCATTAACTGTCAGCCACATTATCAGCACCTGTTAGCCGCTGTATCAGAACCTGTCAACCGCTTGATCAGCACCTGTCAGCAGCTTGATCAGCACCTATCAGCTGCTTGATTAGCCCCTGTCAGCCACTTGATCAGCAATTGTCAGCCGCTTGTTATGCACCTGTCAGCAGCTTGATCAGCGCTTGACCACTTTCCACAAAGCCGATTGAAAAGCAGACTCAACCGCGTGAATATCATCTTTCAGCCAGTTGATCTGTGCCTACTGAGCCCCGCAGTCAGTGCCTACACAGCTGCCCGATCAGTGCTTGTCAGCTGCTTGACAAGTACCTGTCAGCCACTTGATCAGCACCTGTCAGCAGCTTGATTAGCACCTGTCAGCCAGTTGATCAGCAATTGTCAGCCGCTTGTTAAGCACCTGTCAGCAGCTTGATCAGCGCTTGACCACTTTCCACTCAGCCGATTGAAAAGCACTGACTCAGCCGCGCGAATAGCATCTTTCTGCCAGTTGATCTGTGCCTACTGAGCCCCGCAGTCAGTGCCTACACAGCCGCCTGATCAGTGCTTGTCAGCCGCTTGACAAGTACCTGTCAGCCTCTTGATCAGCACCTAATCAGCCACACGATGATCATTTACTCAGCCGCGCGATCATCGCCTCAGCCTCTTGATCTGTGCCTACTCAGCCCCATGACCAGCGCCTACTCAGCCATGCGATCTGTGCCTGACAGCAACTTGATCAACGACTATCAGCCGCTTGATCATCGCCTTATCAGCTTCAAGATCAGCACCTACTCAGCCGCTTGGTCAGAACCTGTCAGGCAGTTGATCAGCACAAGTCAGCCGCTTGATCATTTCCTGCTCTGCTAGTCATTCAGCTCCTGGTCATCCACTTGATCAGTGCCTGTCAGCCCCTTGAGAAGTACCTGGCAGCCACTGGACCAGCACCTAATCAGCCACGCCATCATCATTTACTCAGCCGCACGATCATCACCTCAGCCGCTTGATCTGTGTCTACTCAGCCCCGCGATCAGCGCCTACTCAGCCGTGCGAGGTGCGCCTGACAGACACTTGAGAAGTACTGTCAGCCACTTTATCAGCGACTATCAGTCGCTTGATCAGCACCTGTCAACGACTTTATCAGCACCTGTCAGCCGCTTGATTAGTGCCTGTCAGCTGCTTGACCACTGCCCACTCAGCCGATTGAAAAGCGCCAATGCAGCCGCGCGCGATAATCACCAGTCAGCCGCCTGAAAATCACCTGTCAGCAGCTTGATCAGGGCCTATTAGCCACTTGATTAGCACCTGTCAGCTAGTTGATCAGCACCTGTCAGCCAATTGATCAGCACCTGTCAGCCGCTTCATTAGCACCTGTCAGCCAGTTGAACAGCACCTGTCAGCCCCTTGATCATCGCCTATCAGCCGTGTGATTAGCACCTGTCAGCCAGTTGATCAGCACCTGTCAGCCGGTTGATCAGCACCTGTCAGCAGGTTGATCAGTGCGTATCAGCTGCTTGATTAACACCTGTCAGTCTATTGATCATCACCTGTCAACCGCTAGATCAGCACCCACTTTGCTGCATGAACAGAGCCTACTCAGCCACGCGGTCAGTGACGCTCAGCCGGTTGATCTTCTCCTGTCAGGCGCTTGATCATTTCCTGCTCTGCTGGTCATTCAGCGCCTGGTCAACCACTGGATCAGTGTCAGTCAGCCGCTTGACCACTGCCCACTCAGCAGATTGAAAAGCGCCTACGCAGCCGAGCGATAAGCGCCTGTCAGCCTCTTTACAAGCACCTGTAAACCGCTTGATCAACACTTACTGAGCTGCGCTATCAGTGCTTAATCAGCCGCGAGATCAGTGTCTGTCAGCTGCTTGATCAGCACCTGTCAGCCGGTTGAACAGTGCCTATTCAGCCGCGCAAATAGCATCTCTCAGCCAGTTGATCTGCTCCTACTGAGCCCCATGATCAGCGCCTATTCAGCCGCCCGATCAGTGACTGTCAGCCTCTTGAGAAGTACCTGTCAGCCACTTGATCAGCACCTGTCAGCCGCTTGATAAACGCATGTCAGCAGCTTGATCAGTACCTGTCAGCCACTTGATCAGCACCTGTCAGCCAATATATCAACAACTCTCAACAGCTTGATCAGTGCCCGCTTAGCTGCGTAATCAGAGCCTACTCCGCCACAGGATCAGTGACCCTCAGCGGCCTGATCAGCGCCTGTCAGCGGCTTAATCATTTCCTGCTCTGATGGTCATTCAGCGCCTGGTCCACCACTAGATCAGTGCCTGTCAGCCCCTTGACCAGTGCCCACTCAGCTGATTGGTAAACGCATACGCATCCACGCGATAAGCGCCTGCCAGCCACTTGAGAAGCATCTGTCAGCAACTTGATCAGTACCTGTCAGCCAGTGGATCAGCACCTGTCAGCCACTTCATTTGCAACTGTCAGCCACTTTATCAGCAACTGTCAGGCGCTAGGGCAGCCCGTATAAGCAGCTTGATCATTAACTGTCAGCCACATTATCAGCACGTGTTAGCCGCTGTATCAGAACCTGTCAACCGCTTGATCAGCACCTGTCAGCAGCTTTATCAGCACCTATCAGCTGCTTGATTAGCCCCTGTCAGCCACTTGATCAGCAATTGTCAGCCGCTTGTTATGCACCTGTCAGCAGTTTGATCAGCGCTTGACCACTTTCCACTCAGCCGATTGAAAAGCACTGACTCAGACGCGCGAATAGCATCTTTCAGCCAGTTGATCTGGGCCTACTGAGCCCCGCAGTCAGTGCCTACACAGCTGCCCGATCAGTGCTTGTCAGCCGCTTGACAAGTACCTGTCAGCCACTTGATCAGCACCTGTCAGCAGCTTGATGTGCACCTATCAACCGCTTGATTAGCACCTGTCAGCCAGATGACCAGCACCTGTCAGCCGCTTGGTCAGCGCCTATCAGTGGCTTGATTAGCCCCTGTCAGCCAGTTGATCAGCAATTGTCAGCCGCTTGTTAAGCACCTGTCAGCAGCTTGATCAGCGCTTGACCACTTTCCACTCAGCCGATTGAAAAGCACCGACTCAGCCGTGCGAATAGCATCTTTCAGCCAGTTGATCTGTGCCTACTGAGCCCCGCAGTCAGTGCCTACACAGCCGCCTGATCAGTGCTTGTCAGCCGCTTGACAAGTACCTGTCAGCCTCTTGATCAGCACCTAATCAGCCACACGATGATCATTTACTCAGCCGCGCGATCATCGCCTCAGCTTCTTGATCTGTGCCTACTCAGCCCCATGACCAGCGCCTACTAAGCCATGCGATCTGTGCCTGACAGCCAGTTGATCAACGACTATCAGCCGCTTGATCATCGCCTTATCAGCTTCACGATCAGCACCTACTCAGCCGCTTGATCAGAACCTGTCAGGAAGTTGATCAGCACCAGTCAGCCGCTTGATCATTTCCTGCTCTGCTGGTCATTCAGCTCCTGGTCATCCACTTGATCAGTGCCTGTCAGCCGCTTGAGAAGTACCTGGCAGCCACTTGACCAGCACCTAATCAGCCACGCGATCATCATTTACTCAGCCGCACGATCATCGCCTCAGCCGCTTGATCTGTGTCTACTCAGCCCCGCGATCAGCGCCTACTCAGCCGTGCGAGGTGCGCCCGACAGACACTTGAGAAGTACTGTCAGCCACCTTATCAGCGACTATCAGTCGCTTGATCAGCACCTGTCAACGACTTTATCAGCACCTGTCAGCCGCTTGATTAGTGCCTGTCAGCTGCTTGACCACTGCCCACTCAGCCGATTGAAAAGCGCCAATGCAGCCGCGCGATAAGCACCAGTCAGCCGCCTGAAAATCACCTGTCAGCAGCTTGATCAGGGCCTATTAGCCACTTGATTAGCACCTGTCAGCTAGTTGATCAGCACCTGTCAGCCAATTGATCAGCACCTGTCAGCCGCTTCATTAGCACCTGTCAGCCAGTTGAACAGCACCTGTCAGCCTCTTGATCAGAACCTGTGTGCAGCTTGATCATCGCCTATCAGCTACTTGATTAGCACTTGTCAGCCAGTTGATCAGCACCTGCCTACCAATTGATCAGTGCCTGTCAGCTGCTTGATCATTGCATTCTCAGCTGCGCAATCAGCACCTATCAGCTGCTTGTTTAGCACCTGTCAGCATGTTGATCAACACCTGTCAGGCGCTTCATTAGCAACTGTCAGCCAGTTGATCAGCAACTGTCAGCCGCTTGATTACCACCTGTCAGCTAGTTGATCAGCACCTGTCAGCTGCTTGATCAGCACCTGTAAGCCGCTTAAACCTCGCCTGCCAGCCGCTTCATCAGTGCCTGTCAGCTGCTTGATCATTGCCTTCTCAGCTGCGCGATCAGCGCCTACTCAGCCGCAAATCAGCCCCCACACAGCCGCGTGATCATAGTCTGTCAGCCTCTTTATCAGAGTCGTTCATCCGCTTGATCAGCACCTGTCAGCAGGATGAAGAGTGCCTACTCAGCCGCGCGAATTGCATCTCTCAGCCAGTTGATCTGCTCCTACTGAGCACCGCAATCAGCGCCTACTCAGCCGCCCAATAAGTGCCTGTCAGCCGCTTGAGAAGTACCTGTCAGCCAGTTGATCAGCACCTCTCAGCCAGCTGATCACCACCTGTAAGCCACTGGATCAGCACCTTTCAGCCGCTTGATCAGCACCTATCAGAAGCTTGATTAGCGCCTATCAGCTGCTTAATTAACACTTCTCAGCCAATTGATCAGCTCCTGTTAGCCGCTTGATCAGCACCTATCAGCCAGTAAATCATCACCTGTAAGCCACTGAATCAGCACTTGTCAGCGGCTTGATCAGCACCTTTCAGCAGCTTGATCAGCGCCTATCAGCTGCTTAATTAAGACTTCTCAGCCAGTTGATCAGCACCTGTTAGCCGCTTGATCAGCGCCTATCAGCCGCTTGATTAGCACCTGTCAGCCAGTTGATTAGCACCTGTCAGCCGCTTAATCAGCTCCTGTCAGCAGCTTGATCAGCACCTGTCAGCGGCTTGATCAGCACCTATCAGCTGCTTGATTAACACCTGTCAGCATGTTAATCAACACCTGTCAGCCACTTAATTAGCAACTGTCAGCCAGTTGATCAGCACCTGTCAGCTGCTTGATCAGCACCTCTAAGCCGCTTAAACAAGGCTTGCCAGCCGCTTGATCAGTGCCTTCTCAGCTGCGCGTTCAATGCCTACTCAGCCGCGAAAGAGCCCCTACACAGCCGCGTGATCATAGTCTATCGGTCGCTTGATCAGAGAGTGTCAGACGCTTGAGAAGCGCCTAATCACCCCCTCGATCAGCGCCTATTGAGCGGCGTGATCAGCACCTGTCAGCCGCTTGACAAGCTCCTATAATCCACTTGATCAACACCAAATTATCTTCGCTATCAGTATTTACTGAGCCATGCGTTCATCGCCTCAGCCGCATGATGTGTGCCTACTCAAGCCCTCGATCAGTGCCTACTCAGCCGTGCGATATGTGCCTGACAGCCGATTGAGTTTTACTGTCAGCCGCTTGATCAGCGATTATCAGCTGCTAGATCAACATCTGTCAACGACTTTATCAGCACATGTCAGCCGCGTGATCAGCACCTGTGAGCCGCTTTATCATCACCTAAGCAGCTGCGTGATCAGCGCCTGCTCAACCGCTTGATCAGTACCTGTCAGCCACTTTATCAGCACCTGTCAGCCACTCTATCAGCACCTGTCAACTGCTTGATCAGCGACCTATTTGCTGCGTGATCAGGTCCTACTCAGCCACGTGATCAGTGACCCTCAGCCTGTTGTTCAGCGCCTGTCAGCCGCTTGATCATTTCCTGCTCTGCTGGTCATTCTCCGCCTGGTCAACCACTTCATCAGTGCCTGTCAGCCACTTGACCAGTGCCCACTCAGCTGATGGAAAAGCGCCTATGCAGCCGCGCGATAAGTGCCTCTCAGCCGCTTGACAAGCACCTGTCCCAAGCTTGATCAGGGCCTATCAGCCACTTGAATAGTACCTATCAGCCAGTTGATCAGCACATGTCAGCCCCTACATCAGAGCCTATCATCCGCTTGATCAGCACCTGTCAGGCGCTTGATGAGCGCCTATCAGCCACTTGATTATCCCCTGTCAGCCAGTTGACCAGCACCTGGCAGCCTCTTGATCCGCGCCTATCAGTGGCTTGATTAGCCCCTATCAGCCAGTTAATCAGCAATTGTCAGCCGCTTGTTAAGCACCTGTCAGCAGCTTGATCAGCGCTTGACCACTTTCCGCTCAGCCGATTGAAAAGCACCGACTCAGCCACGCGAATAGCATCTTTCAGCCACTTGATCTGTGCCTACTGAGCCCCGCAGTCAGTGCCTACACAGCCGCCCGATCAGTGCTTGTCAGCCGCTTGACAAGTACCTGTCAGCCACTTGATCAGCACCTGTCAGCAGCTTGATAAACGCGTGTCAGCCTCTTGATCAGCACCTAATCAGCCACGCGATGATCATTTACTTAGATCTGTGATCATCGCTTCAGCCTCTTGATCTGTGCCTACTCAGCCCCACGACCAGCGCCTACTCAGCAATGCGATCTGCGCCTGACAGCCACTTGATCAATGACTCTCAGCCGCTTGATCAGCACCTGTCAACCACTTTATCATCACCTGTCAGCCGCTTGATCAGCGCTGTTAGCCGTTTATCATCACATAATCAGCTGCATGATCAGCGCCTACTCAGCTGCTTGATCAGTTCCAGTCAGCCAGTTGATCAGCACCTGTCAGCACCTTGATCAGCGCCTATAAGCCGCTTGATTAGCACCTCTCAGCAAGTTGATCAGCACCTCTCAGCCAGTTGATGAGAACCTGTAAGCCACTGGATCAGCACAACTTATCCGCTTGATCATCGCTTTACCAGCTGCACGATCAGCGCCTACTCAGCCGCTTGATCAGAACCTGTTAGCCAGTTGATCAGCACCTGTCAGCCGCTTGATCAGCACCTGTCAGCCAGTTGATCAACACCTGTCAGCTGCTTCATCAGCACCTGTAAGCCGTTTAAACAGCGCCTGTCAGCCACTTAATCAATGCCTGTCAGGGCTTGATCAGTGCCTTCTCAGCTGTGCGATCAATGCCTACTGAGCCTCGAATCAGCCCCTACACAGCCGCGTGATCATAGTCTCTCTGCCGCTTCATCAGAGAGTGTCAGACGATTGATCAGCGCCTAATCACCCCCTCGATCAGCGCCTATTGCGCGGCATGATCAGCACCTGTCAGCCGCTTGAGAAGCTCCTATAAACCACTTGATCAACACCTAATTAGCTTCACTATCAGTATTTACTGAGCCATGTGATCATCGCCTCAGCCGCATGATCCGTGCCTACTCAGCCCCGCGATCAGTGTCTACTCAGCCATGTGATATGTGCCTGACAGCCGATTCCGAAGTACTGTCAGCCGCTTGATCAGCGATTATCAGCCGCTAGATCAACATCTGTCGACGACTTTTTCAGCACCTGTAAGCTGCTTGATCAGCGCCTGTCAGCCGCTTGATCATTTCCTGCTCTGCTGGTCATTCAGCGCCTGGTCAACCACTTCATCAGTGCCTGTCAGCCTCTTGACCAGTGCCCACTCAGCTGATTGAAAAGCGCCTACGCAGCCGCGCGTTAAGTGCCTCTCAGCCGCTTGACAAGCAAATGTCAGAAGCTTGATCAGGGCCTATCAGCCACTTGAACTGTACCTATCAGCCAGTTCATTAGCTCCTGTCAGCCGCTTGATGAGCGCCTATCAGCTGCTTGAATAGCACCTGTCAGCCAGTTGACCAGCACCTGTCAGCCGCTTGATCAGTGCCTATCAGTGGCTTGATTAGCCTCTGTCAGCCAGTTCATCAGCAATTGTCAGCCGCTTGTTAAACACCTGTCAGCAGCTTGATCACCGCTTGACCACTTTCCTCTCAGCGATTGAAAAGCACCGACTCAGCCGCGCGAATAGCATCTTTCAGCCAGTTGATCTGTGCCTACTGAGCCCCGCAGTCAGTGCCTACACAGCCTCATGATCAGTACCTGTCAGCCGCTTGACAAGTACCTGTCAGCCACTTGATCAGCACCTGTCAGCAGCTTGATAAACGCATGTCAGCCTATTGATCAGCACCTAATCAGCCACAGGATGACCATTTACTCAGCCGCGCGATCATCGCCTTAGCCTCTTGATCTGTGCCTACTCAGCCCCACGACAAGCGCGTACTCAGCCATGCTATCTGCACCTGACAGCCACGTGATCAACGACTATCAGCCCCTTGATCAGCACCTGTCAACCACTTTATCATCACCTTTCAGCCGCTTGATCAGCGCCTGTTAGCCGCTTTATCATCGCCTAATCAGCTGCATGATCAGCACCTACTCAGCCGCTTGATCAGTACCAGTCAGCCAGTTGATCAGCACCTGTCAGCAGCTTGATCAGCGCCTATCAGCTGATTGATTAGCACCTGTCAGCATGTTGATCAACACCTGTCAACCGCTTTTTTAGCAACTGTCAGCCAGTTGATCAGCCAATGTCAGCCGCTGGATAAGCACCTGTCAGCCAGTTGATCAGCACCTGTCAGCTGCTTGATCAGCACCTGTAAGCCGCTTAAACTCCGCCAGCCAGCCGCTTCATCAGTGCCCGTCAGCTGCTTGATCATTGCCTTCTCAGCTGCACGATCAGCGCCTACTCAGCCACTCGATCAGTGCCTGTCAGCCGCTTGAGAAGTACCTGTCAGCCAGTTGATCAGCACCTCTCAGCTTTTTGATCACCACCTGTAAGCCACTAGATCACCACCTGTCAGCCGTTTGATCAGCATCTTTCAGCAGCTTGATCAGCGCCTATCAGCTGCTTAATTAACACTTCTCAGCCAGTTTATCAGCAGTTGTTAGCCGCTTAATCAGTGCCTATCAGCAGCTTGAGTAGCACCTGTCAGCCAGTTGATTAGCACCTGTCAGCCGCTTAATCAGCGCTTGTCAGCAGCTTGATCAGCACCTGTCAGCAGCTTTATCACTACCTATCAGCTGCTTGATTAGCGACTGGAAACATGTTGATCAACACCTGTCAGCCGCTTCATTAGCAAATGTCAGCCAGTTGATCAGCACCTGTCAGCTTCTTGAACAGCACCTGTAAGCCCCTTAAACAGCGCCTGCCAGCCGCTTGATCACTGCCTTCTCAGCTGCGCGATCAATGCCTACTCAGCCGCGTGATCATAGTCTGTCAGCCGCTTGATCAGAGACTGTCAGACCCTTGATCAGCGCCTAATCACCCCCTCCATCAGCGCCTATTGAGCGACGTGATCAGCACCTGTCAGCCGCTTGACAAGCACCTATAAACCACTTGATCAACACCTAATTAGATTCACTATCAGTATTTACTGAGCCATGCGATCAACGCCTCAGCCGCATGATCTGTGCCTACTCAGCCCCGCGATCAGTGCCTACTCAGCCATGCGATATGTGCCTGACAGCCAATTGAGAAGTACTGTCAGCCGCTTGAACAGCGATTATCAGCCGCTAGATCAGCATCTGTCAACGACTTTATCAGCACCTTTCAGCCGCTAGATCAGCGCCTATCAGCCGCTTGATCAGCGATTATCAGCCGCTAGATCAACATCTGTCAACGACTTTATCAGCACCTGTCAGCCGCTTGATCAGCGCCTGTCAGCCGCTTTATCATCGCCTAATCAGCTGCGTGATCAGCGCCTTCTAACCCGCTTGACCAGTACCTGTCAGCCCCTTTATCAGCACCTGTCAGCCACTCTATCAGCACCTGTCAACTGCTTGATCAGCGACCACATTGCTGCCTGATCAGATCCTACTCAGCCATGTGATCCGTGACCCTCAGCCTGTTGATCAGCACCTGTCAGCCGCTTGATCATTTCCTGCTCTGCTGGTCATTCAGCGCCTGGTCAACCACTTCATCAGTGCCGGTCAGCCACTTGACCAGTGCCCACTCAGCTGATTGAAAAGCACCTACGCGGCGCGATATGTGCCTCTCAGCCGCTTGACAAGCACCTGTCCGAAGATTGATCAGGGCCTATCAGCCACTTGAATAGTACCTATCAGCCAGTTGATCAGCATCTGTCAGCCCCTTAATCAGCGCCTATCAGCCGCTTGATCAGCACCTGTCAGCCGCTTGATGAGCGCCTATCAGCCACTTGATTAGCACCTGTCAGCCAGTTGACCAGCACCTGTCAGCCGCTTGATCAGCTCCTATCAGTGGCTTAATTAGCCCCTGTCAGCCCGTTGATCAGCAATTGTCAGCCGCTTGTTAAACGCCTGTCAGCAGCTTCATCAGCGCTTGACCACTTTCCTCTCAGCCGATTGAAAATCACCGACTCAGCCACGCGAATAGCATCTTTCAGCCAGTTGATCTGTGCCTTCTGAGCCCTGCAGTCAGTGCCTACACAGCCTCCCGATCAGTGCTTGTCAGCCGCTTGACAAATACCTGTCAGCCTCTTGATCAGCACCTGTCAGCAGCTTGATAAACGCGTGTCAGCCTCTTGATCAGCACATAATCAGCCACGAGATGATCATTTACTCAACTGCGCAATCATCGCCTCAGCCTCTTGATCTGTGCCTACTGAGCCCCACGAGCAGCGCCTACTCCGCCATGCGATCTCCGCCTTACAGCCATTTGATCAACGACTATCAGCCTCTTGATCAGCACCTGTCAAACACTTTATCATCACCTGTCAGCCGCTTGATCAGCGACTTTCAGCAGCTTGATGAGCACCTATCAGCTGCTTAATTAACACTTCTCAGCCAGTTGATCAGCACCTGTTAGCTGCTTGATCAGCGCCTATCAGCCGCTTGATTAGCACCTGTCAGCCAGTTGATTAGCCCCTGTCAGCCGCTTAATCAGCACCTGTCAGCAGCTTGATCAGGGCCTATCAGCCACTTGATCAGTACCTGTCAGCCAGTTGATCAGCACCTGTCAGCAACTTCATTTGCACCTGTCAGCCACTTTATCAGCAACTGTCAGGCGCTAGGGCAGCCCCTATAAGCAGCTTGATCATGAACTGTCAGCCACATTATCAGCACCTGTTAGCCGCTGTATCAGAACATGTCAACCGCTTGATCAGCACGTGTCAGCAGCTTTATCAGCACCTATCAGCTGCTTGATTAGCCCCTGTCAGCCACTTGATCAGCAATTGTCAGCCGCTTGTTATGCACCTGTCAGCAGCTTGATCAGCGCTTGACCACTTTCCACTCAGCCGATTGAAAAGCAAAGACTCAACCGCGTGAATAGCATCTTTCAGCCAGTTGATCTGTGCCTACTGAGCCCCGCAGTCAGTGCCTACACAGCCGCCCGATCAGTGCTTGTCAGCCGCTTGACAAGTACCTGTCAGCCACTTGATCAGCACCTGTCAGCAGCTTGATGTGCGCCTATCAGCAGCTTGATTAGCACCTGTCAGCCAGTTGACCAGCACCTGTGGGCCGCTTGACCAACGCATATCAGTGGCTTGATTAGCCCCTGTCAGCCAGTTGATCAGCAATTGTCAGCCGCTTGTTAAGCACCTGTCAGCAGCTTGATCAGCGCTTGACCACTTTCCACTCAGCCGATTGAAAAGCACCGACTCAGCCGCACGAATAGCATCTTTCGGCCAGTTGATCTCTGCCTACTGAGCCCCGCAGTCAGCGCCTACTCAGCTGCCCGATCAGTGTCTGTCAGCCGCTTGAGAAGTACTGTCAGCCAGTTGATCAGCACCTGTCAGCCCCTTAATCAGCGCCTATCAGCCGCTTGATCAGCACCTGTCAGCCACTTGATCAGCACCTGTCAGCAGCTTGATAAACGCGTGTCAGCCTCTTGATCAGCACCTAATCTGCCAAGCGATGATCATTTACTCAGCCCCGCGTTCATCGCCTCAACCTCTTGATCTGTGCCTACTCAGCCCCACGACCAGCGCCTACTTAGCCACGTGATCTACGCCTGACAGCTACTTAATCAACGACTATCAGTCGCTTGATCAGCACCTGTCAACCACTTTATCATCACCTGTCAGCCGCTTGATCAGCGCCTGTTAGCCGCTTGATCATCACATAATCAGCTGCATGATCAGCGCCTAATCAGCTGCTTGATCAGTTCCAGTCAGCCAGTTGATCAGCACCTGTCTGCACCATGATCAGCGCCTGTAAGCTGCTTGATTAGCACCTGTCAGCCAGTTGATCAGCAACTCTCAGCCAGTTGATCAGAACCTGTAAGACACTGGATCAGCGCAAGTTAGCTGCTTGATCATCGCCTTATCAGCTGCACGATCAGCACCTACTCAGCCGCTTGATCAGAACCTGTCAGCCAGTTGATCAGCACCTGTCAGCCCCTTATTCAGCACCTGTCAGCAGCTTTATCAGCACCTATCAGCTGCTTGATTAGCACCTGTCAGCATGTTGATCAACACCTGTCAGCCGCTTCATTAGCAACTCTCAGCCAGTTGATCAGCCACTGTCAGCCGCTGGATTAGCACCTGTCAGCCAGTTGATCAACACCTGTCAGCTGCTTGATCAGCACCTGTAAGCCGCTTAAACAGCGCCTGCCAGCCGCTTAATCAATGCCTGTCAGCGCTTGATCAGTGCCTTCTCAGCTGTGCGATCAATGCCTACTGAGCCTCGAATCAGCCCCTACACAGCCACGTGATCATAGTCTGTCTGCCGCTTGATCAGAGACTGTCAGACGCTTGTTCAGCGCATAATCACCCCCTCGATCAGCGCCTACTGAGCGGCGCAATCAGCACCTGTCAGCTGCTTGACAAGCACCTATAAACCACTTGATCAACACCTAATTAGCTTCGCTATCAGTATTTACCGAGCCATGCGATCATCGTCTCAGCCGCATGATCTGTGCCTACTGAGCCCCGCGATCAGTGCCTACTCAGCCGTGCGATATGTGCCTGACAGCCGAATGGGAAGTACTGTCAGCCGCTTGATCAGCGATCATCAGACGCTAGATCAGCATCTGCCAACGACTTTATCAGCACCTTTCAGCCGCTTGATTAATGCCTGTTAGCCGCTTGATCAGCGATTATCAGCCGCTAGATCAACATCTGTCAACGACATTATCAGCACCTGTCAGCCGCATGATCAGCGCCTGTCAGCCTCTTTATCATCGCCTAATCAGCTGCGTGATCAGCGCCTACTCAACCGCATGATCAGTACCTGTCAGCCACATTATCAGCACCTGTCAGCCACTCTATCAGCACCTGTCAACTGCTTGATAGCGACCAATTTTCTGCGTGATCAGATCCTACTCAGCCACGTGATGCGTGACCCTCAGCTGGCTGATCAGCGCCTGTCAGCTGCTTGATCAGTTCCTTCTCTGATAGTCATTCAGCGCCTGGTCGACCACTAGATCAGTGCCTGTCAGCCCCTTGACCAGTGCCCACTCAGCTGATTGAAAAGCGCCAATGCAGCCACACGATAAGCACCAGTCAGCCGCCTGAAAATCACCTGTCAGCAACTTGATCATGGCCTATAGGCCACTTGATTAGCACCTGTCAGCTAGTTGATCAGCACCTGTCAGCCAATTGATCAGCACCTGCCAGCCGCTTCATTAGCACCTGTCAGCCAGTTGATCAGCACCTGTCAATCTCTTGATCAGAACCTGTCAGCAGCTTGATCATCACCTATCAGCTACTTGATTAGCACTTGTCAGCCAGTTGATCAGCACCTGCCTACCGATTGATCAGTGCCTGTCAGCTGCTTGATCATTGCATTCTCAGCTGCGCAATCAGCACCTATCAGCTGCTTGTTTAGCACCTGTCAGCCAGTTGATCAGCACCTGTCAGCACCTTGAGCAGTGAGTATCAGCTGCTTCATCAGCACCTGTCACCCAGTTGATCAGCACCTGTCAGCAGATTGATCAGGGCCTACCAGCCACTTGATTAGCACCTGTCAGTCAATTGATCAGCACCTGAGAGTCGCTTCATTAGCACCTGTCAGCCAGTTGATCAGCACCTGTCATCCGCTTGATCAGCACCTGTCAGCAGGTTGATCAGTGTGTATCAGCTGCTTGATTAACACCTGTCAGTCTATTGATCATCACCTGCCAACCGCTAGATCAGCGCCCACTTTGCTGCATGAACAGAGCCTACTCAGCCACGCGGTCAGTGACGCTCAGCCGGTTGATCTTCTCCTGTCAGGCGCTTGATCATTTCCTGCTCTGCTGGTCATTCAGCGCCTGGTCAACCACTTGATCAGTGTCAGTCAGCCGCTTGACCACTGCCCACTCAGCAGATTGAAAAGCGCCTACACGGCCGAGCGATAAGCGCCTGTCAGCCGCTTTACAAGCACCTGTAAACCGCTTGATCGACACTTACTGAGCTGCACTATCAGTGCTTAATCAGCTGCGAGATCAGTGTCTGTCAGCTGCTTGATCAGCACCTGTCAGCCGTTTGTACAGTGCCTATTCAGCTGCGCAAATAGCATCTCTCAGCCAGTTGATCTGCTCTAACTGAGCCCCACGATCAGCACCTACTCAGCCGCCCGATCAGTGACTGTCAGCCTCTTGAGAAGTACTTGTCAGCCACTTGATCAGCACCTGTCAGCCGCTTGATAAACGCGTGTCAGCAGCTTGATCAGTACCTGTCAGCCACTTTATCAGCACCTGTCAGCCAATATATCAGCAACTCTCAACAGCTTGATCAGTGCCCGCTTAGCTGCGTAATCATAGCCTACTCAGCCACAGGATCAGACACCCTCAGGCGGCTGATCAGCGCCTGTCAGCGGCTTGATCATTTCCTGCTCTGATGGTCATTCAGCGCCTGGACAACCACTAGATCAGTGCCTGTCAGCCCCTTGACCAGTGCCCACTCGGCTGATGGATAAACGCATACGCATCCACGCGATAAGCGCCTGTCAGCCACTTGAGAAGCATCTGTCAGCAACTTGATCAGGGCCTATCAGCCACTTGATCAGTACCTGTCAGCCAGTTGATCAGCACCTGTCAGCCACTTCATTTGCACCTGTCAGCCACTTTATCAGCAACTGTCAGGCGCTAGGGCAGCCCCTATAAGCAGCTTGATCATTAACTGTCAGCCACATTATCAGCACTTGTTAGCCGCTGTATCAGAACCTGCCAACCGCTTGATCAGCACCTGTCAGCCGCTTAATCAGCACCTGTCAGCAGCTTGATCAGGGCCTATCAGCCACTTGAACAGTACCTGTCAGCCAGTTGATCAGCACCTGTCAGCCACTTCATTTGCACCTGTCAGCCACTTTATCAGCAACTGTCAGGCGCTAGGGCAGCCCCTATAATCAGCTTGATCATTAACTGTCAGCCACATTATCAGCACCTGTTAGCCGCTGTATCAGAACCTGTCAACCGCTTGATCAGCACCTGTCAGCAGCTTTATCAGCACCTATCAGCTGCCTGATTAGCACCTGTCAGCATGTTGATCAACACCTGGAAGCCGCTTCATTAGCAATTGTCAGCCAGTTCATCAGCAACTGTCAGCCGCTTGATCAGCACCTGTAAGCCGATTAAACAGCACCTGCCAGCCGCTTCATCAGTGCCTGTCAGCTGCTGGATCATTGCCTTCTCAGCTGCGCGATCAGCGCCTACTCAGCCGCGAATCAGGCCCTCCACAGCCACGTGATCATAGTCTGTCAGCCTCTTTATCAGAGTCAGTCATCCGCTTGATCAGCAACTGTCTGCAGGTTGAAGAGTGCCTACTCAGCCGCGCGAATTGCATCTCTCACCCAGTTGATCTGCGCCTACTGAGCCCCGCAATGAATGCCTACTCAGCCGCCCCGTCCGTGCCTGTCAGCCGCTTGAGAAGTACCTGTCAGCCAGTTGATCAGCACCTCTAAGCCAGTTGATCAGCACCTGTAAGCCACTGGATCAGCACCTGTCAGCCGCTTGATCAGTGACTTTCAGCAGCTTGATGAGCACCTATCAGCTGCTTAATTAACACTTCTCAGCCAGTTGATCAGCACCTGTTAGCCGCTTGATCAGCGCCTATCAGCCGCTTGATTAGCACCTGTCAGCCAGTTGACCAGCACCTGTGGGCCGCTTGACCAACGCATATCAGTGGCTTGATTAGCCCCTGTCAGCCAGTTGATCAGCAATTGTCAGCCGCTTGTTAAGCACCTGTCAGCAGCTTGATCAGCGCTTGACCACTTTCCACTCAGCCGATTGAAAAGCACCGACTCAGCCGCACGAATAGCATCTTTCGGCCAGTTGATCTCTGCCTACTGAGCCCCGCAGTCAGCGCCTACTCAGCTGCCCGATCAGTGTCTGTCAGCCGCTTGAGAAGTACTGTCAGCCAGTTGATCAGCACCTGTCAGCCCCTTAATCAGCGCCTATCAGCCGCTTGATCAGCACCTGTCAGCCACTTGATCAGCACCTGTCAGCAGCTTGATAAACGCGTGTCAGCCTCTTGATCAGCACCTAATCTGCCAAGCGATGATCATTTACTCAGCCCCGCGTTCATCGCCTCAACCTCTTGATCTGTGCCTACTCAGCCCCACGACCAGCGCCTACTTAGCCACGTGATCTACGCCTGACAGCTACTTAATCAACGACTATCAGTCGCTTGATCAGCACCTGTCAACCACTTTATCATCACCTGTCAGCCGCTTGATCAGCGCCTGTTAGCCGCTTGATCATCACATAATCAGCTGCATGATCAGCGCCTAATCAGCTGCTTGATCAGTTCCAGTCAGCCAGTTGATCAGCACCTGTCTGCACCATGATCAGCGCCTGTAAGCTGCTTGATTAGCACCTGTCAGCCAGTTGATCAGCAACTCTCAGCCAGTTGATCAGAACCTGTAAGACACTGGATCAGCGCAAGTTAGCTGCTTGATCATCGCCTTATCAGCTGCACGATCAGCACCTACTCAGCCGCTTGATCAGAACCTGTCAGCCAGTTGATCAGCACCTGTCAGCCCCTTATTCAGCACCTGTCAGCAGCTTTATCAGCACCTATCAGCTGCTTGATTAGCACCTGTCAGCATGTTGATCAACACCTGTCAGCCGCTTCATTAGCAACTCTCAGCCAGTTGATCAGCCACTGTCAGCCGCTGGATTAGCACCTGTCAGCCAGTTGATCAACACCTGTCAGCTGCTTGATCAGCACCTGTAAGCCGCTTAAACAGCGCCTGCCAGCCGCTTAATCAATGCCTGTCAGCGCTTGATCAGTGCCTTCTCAGCTGTGCGATCAATGCCTACTGAGCCTCGAATCAGCCCCTACACAGCCACGTGATCATAGTCTGTCTGCCGCTTGATCAGAGACTGTCAGACGCTTGTTCAGCGCATAATCACCCCCTCGATCAGCGCCTACTGAGCGGCGCAATCAGCACCTGTCAGCTGCTTGACAAGCACCTATAAACCACTTGATCAACACCTAATTAGCTTCGCTATCAGTATTTACTGAGCCATGCGATCATCGTCTCAGCCGCATGATCTGTGCCTACTGAGCCCCGCGATCAGTGCCTACTCAGCCGTGCGATATGTGCCTGACAGCCGAATGGGAAGTACTGTCAGCCGCTTGATCAGCGATCATCAGACGCTAGATCAGCATCTGCCAACGACTTTATCAGCACCTTTCAGCCGCTTGATTAATGCCTGTTAGCCGCTTGATCAGCGATTATCAGCCGCTAGATCAACATCTGTCAACGACATTATCAGCACCTGTCAACCGCATGATAAGCGCCTGTCAGCCTCTTTATCATCGCCTAATCAGCTGCGTGATCAGCGCCTACTCAACCGCATGATCAGTACCTGTCAGCCACATTATCAGCACCTGTCAGCCACTCTATCAGCACCTGTCAACTGCTTGATAGCGACCAATTTTCTGCGTGATCAGATCCTACTCAGCCACGAGATGCGTGACCCTCAGCTGGCTGATCAGCGCCTGTCAGCTGCTTGATCAGTTCCTGCTCTGATAGTCATTCAGCGCCTGGTCGACCACTAGATCAGTGCCTGTCAGCCCCTTGACCAGTGCCCACTCAGCTGATTGAAAAGCGCCAATGCAGCCGCACGATAAGCACCAGTCAGCCGCCTGAAAATCGCCTGTCAGCAGCTTGATCATGGCCTATAGGCCACTTGATTAGCACCTGTCAGCTAGTTGATCAGCACCTGTCAGCCAATTGATCAGCACCTGCCAGCCGCTTCATTAGCACCTGTCAGCCAGTTGATCAGCACCTGTCAGCCTCTTGATCAGAACCTGTCAGCAGCTTGATCATCGCCTATCAGCTACTTGATTAGCACTTGTCAGCCAGTTGATCAGCACCTGCCTACCGATTGATCAGTGCCTGTCAGCTGCTTGATCATTGCATTCTCAGCTGCGCAATCAGCACCTATCAGATGCTTGTTTAGCACCTGTCAGCCAGTTGATCAGCACCTGTCAGCACCTTGAGCAGTGAGTATCAGCTGCTTCATCAGCACCTGTCACCCAGTTGATCAGCACCTGTCAGCAGATTGATCAGGGCTTACCAGCCACTTGATTAGCACCTGTCAGTCAATTGATCAGCACCTGAGAGTCGCTTCATTAGCACCTGTCAGCCCCTTGATCAGCGCCTATCAGCCGCTTGATCAGCACCTGTCGGCCAGTTGACCAGGACCTGTCAGCCGATTCATCAGCGCCTATCAGTGGCTTGATTAGCCCCTGTCAGCCAGTTGATCAGCAATTGTCAGCCGCTTGTTAAGCACCTGTCAGCAGCTTGATCAGGGCTTGACCACTTTCCACTCAGCCGATTGAAAAGCACCGACTCAGCTACGCGAATAGCATGTTTCATCCAGTTGATCTGTGCCTACTGAGCTCCGCAGTCAGTGCAGACACAGCCGCCCGATCAGTGCTTTTCAGCCGCTTGACAAGTACCTGTCAGCCACTAGATCAGCACCTGTCAGCAGCTTGATAAACGCGTGTCATCCTCTTGATCAGCACCTAATCAGCCACTTGATGATCATTTACTCAGCTGCACGATCATCACCTCAGCCTCTTGATCTGTGCCTACTCAGCCCCACGACCAGCGCCTACTCAGTCACGCGATCTGCGCCTGACAGCTACTTAATCAAAGACTATCAGCCGCTTGATCAGCACCTGTCAACCACTTTATCGTCAACTGTTAGCCGCTTGATCAGCCCCTGTTAGCCGCTTTATCATTGCCTAATCAACTGCATAATCAGCGTCTACTCAGCCGCTTGATCAGTACCAGTCAGCCAGTTGATAGGCACCTGTCAGCAGCTTGATCAGCGCCTATCAGCGGCTTTATTAGCACCTGTCAGCCAGTTGATCAGCACCTCTCAGCCAGTTGATCAGCACCTGTAAGACACTGGATCAGCACCTGTTAGCCGCTGGATCATCGCATTACCAGCTGCACGATCAGCGATTACTCAGCAGCTTGATCAAAACCTGTAGGCCAGTTGATCAGCACCTGTCAGCTGCTTGATGAGAACCTATCAGCTGCTTGATTAGCACCTGTCATCATGTTGATCAACACCTGTCAGCCGCTTCATTAGCAACTGTCAGCCAGTTGATCAGCAATTGTCAGCCGCTTGATCAGCGACTCTCAGCCGCTTGATTAGCACCTGTTAGCCCGTTGATTAGCACCTGTCAGCCGCTTAATTAGCACCTGTAAGCAGCTTGATCAGCACCTGTCAGCAGCTTTATCAGCACCTATCAGCTGCTTGATTAGCACCTGTCAGCATGTTGATCAACACCTGTCAGCCGCTTCATTAGCAACTCTCAACCAGTTGATCAGCAACTGTCAGCCGCTGGATTAGCACCTGTCAGCCTGTTGATCAGCACCTGTCAGCTGCTTGGTCAGCACCTGTAATCTGCTTAAACAGCGCCTGCCAACCGCTTCATCAATGCCTGTCAGCTGCTTGATCATTGCCTTCTCAGGTGCGCGATCAATGCATACTCAGCCGCGAATAAGCCCCTACACAGCCGCGTGATCATAGTCTGCCAGCCGCTTGATCAGAGACTGTCAGACGCTTGATCAGCGCCTAATCACCCCCTCCTTAAGTGCCTATTGAGCGGCGCTATCAGCACCTGTCAGCCGGTTGACAAGCTCCTATAAACGACTTGATCAACACCTAATTACCTTAGCTATCAGTATTTACAGAGCCATGCGATCGTCGCCTCAGCCGCAAGACCAGAGCCCACTCAGCTGATTGAAAAGCACCTAAAAGGCTTGATAAGTGCCTCTCAGCCGCTTGACAAGCACCTGTCAGAAGCTTGATCAGGGCCTATCAGCCTCTTGAAGAGTACCTATCAGCCGCTTGATCAGCACCTGTCAGCCGCTTGATGAGTGCCTATCAGCCGCTTGATTAGCACCTGTCAGCCAGTTGGCCAGCACCTGTCAGCTTCTTGATCAGCGCCTATCAGTGGCTTGATTAGCCCCTGTCAGCCAGTTGATCAGCAATTGTCAGCCGCTTGTTAAATGCCTGTCAGCAGCTTCATCAGCGCTTGACCACTTTCCTCTCAGCCGATTGAAAAGCACCGACTCAGCTGAGCGAATAGCATCTTTCACCCAGTTGATCTGTGCCTACTGAGCCCCGCAGTCAGTGCCTACACAGCTTCCCGATCAGTGCTTGTCAGCCGCTTGACAAGTACCTGTCAGCCGCTTGATCAGCACCTGTCAGCAGCTTGATAAACGCGTGTCAGCCTCTTGATCAGCACTTAATCAGCCACGCGATGATCATTTACTCGGCCACGCGATCATCGCCTCAGCCTCTTGATCTGTGCCTACTCAGCCCCAGGACTAGCGCCTACTCAGCCATGCGATCTGCGCCTGACAGCCACTTGATCAACAACTATCAGCCGCTTGATCAGCACCTGTCAACCACTTTATCATCACCTTTCAGCCGCTTGATCAGCGCCTGTTAGCCGCTTTATCATCGCCTAATCAGCTGCATGATCAGTGCCTACTCAGCCGCTTGATCAGTACCAGTCAGCCAGTTGATCCGCACCTGTCAGCAGCTTGATCAGCGCCTATCAGCTGCTTTATTAGCACCTGTCAGAGAGTTGATCAGCACCTCTCAGCCAGTTGATCAGCACCTGTAAGCCACTGGATCAGCGCATGTTAGCCACTTGATCATTGCCTTCTCAGGTGCGTGATCAGCGCCTACTCAGCCGCGAATCAGCCCCTACACAGCCACGTGATCAACAACTATCAGCCGCTTAATCAGCACCTATCAGCTGCTTGATTAGCACCTGTCAGCATGTTGATCAACACCTGTAAGCTGCTTCTTTAGCACCTGTCAGCCAGTTGATCAGCACCTGTCAGCTGCTTGATCAGCACCTATCAGCTGCTTGATTAGCACCTGTCAGCATGTTGATCAACACCTGTAAGCTGCTTCTTTAGCACCTGTCAGCCAGTTGATCAGCACCTGTCAGCTGCTTGATCAGCACCTGTAAGCCGCTTAAAAAGCGTCTGCCATCCGCTTGAAAAGTGCATTCTCAGCTGCACGATCAACGCCTACCTAGCCGCGAATCAGCCCCTACACAGCCGCGTTATCATAGTCTGTCAGCCATTTGATCAGAGACTGTCAGACCCTTGATCAGCGCCTAATCACCCCCTCTATCAAGGCTATTGAGCGGCGCCATCCGCACCTGTTAGCCGCTTGATCAGCGATTATCAGCCGATAGATCAACATCTGTCAACGACTTTATCAGCACCTGTCAGCCGCTTTATCAGCGCCTAATCACCTGCGCGATCAGCGCCTACTCAACCGCTTGATCATTACCTGTCAGCCACTTTATCAGCACCTGTCAGCCACTATATCAGCACCTGTCAACTGCTTGATCAGCGACCACTTTGCTGCGTGATCAGATCCTACTCAGCCACGAGATCAGTGACCCTCAACGGTTGATCAGTGCCTGTCAGCCGCTTGATCATTTCCTGCTCTGCTGGTCATTCAGTGCCTGGTCAAGCACTTCATCAGTGCCTGTCAGCCACTTGACCAGGGCCCACTCAGCTGATTGAAAAGCGCCTACGCCGCTGCGCGATAAGTGACTCTCAGCCGCCTGACAAGCACCTGTCAGAAGCTTGATCAGGGCCTATCAGCCACTTGAATAGTACCTATCAGCCAGTTGATGAACACCTGTCAGCTGCTTGATGAGTGCCTATCAGCCGCTTGATCTGCACCTGTCAGTCGCTTGATGAGCGCATATCAGCCGCTTGATCAGCGCCTGTTAGCCACTTTATCATCGTCTAATCAGCTGCATGATCAGCGCCTACTAAGCTGCTTGATAAGTACCAGTCAGCCAGTTGATCAGCTCCTGTTAGCAGCTTGATAAACGCGTGTCAGCCTCGTGACCAGCGCCTAAGCTGCCACGCTCTCATCATTTACTCAGCCGCACGATCATCACCTCAGCCACTTGATCTGTGTCTACTCAGCGCCGCGATCAGCGCCTATTCAGCCGTGCGATGTGCGCCTGACAGACACTTGAGAAGTACTGTCAGCCACTTTATCAGCGACTATCAGTCGCTTGATCAGCACCTGTCAACGACTTTACGAGCACCTGTCAGCCGCTTGATTAGCGCCTGTCAGCTGCTTGACCACTGCCCACTCAGCCGATTGAAAAGCGCCAATGCAGCCGCGCGATAAGCACCAGTCAGCCGCCTGAAAATCACCTGTCAGCAGCTTGATCAGGGCCTATTAGCCACTAGATTAGCACCTGTCAGCTAGTTGATCAGCACCTGTCAGCCGCTTTATTAGCACCTGTCAGCCAGTTGAACAGCACCTGTCAGCCCCTTGATCATCGCCTATCAGCCGTGTGATTAGCACCTGTCAGCCAGTTGATCAGCACCTGTCAGCCTCTTGATCAGAACATGTCAGCAGCTTGATCATCGCCTATCAGCTACTTGATTAGCACTTGTCAGCCAGTTGATCAGCACCTGCCTACCGATTGATCAGTGCCTGTCAGCTGCTTGATCATTGCATTCTCAGCTGCGCAATCAGCACCTATCAGCTGCTTGTTTAGCACCTGTCAGCCAGTTGATCAGCACCTGTCAGCACCTTGATCATCGCCTATCAGCTACTTGATTAGCACTTGTCAGCCAGTTGATCAGCACCTGCCTACCGAAAGATCAGTGCCTGTCAGCTGCTTGATAATTGCATTCTCAGCTGTGCAATCAGCACCTGTCAGCTGCTTGTTTAGCACCTGTCAGCCAGTTGATCAGCACCTGTCAGCACCTTGATCATCGCCTATCAGCCGCTTGATTAGCACCTGTCAGCCAGATGATCAGCACCTGTCAGCAGCTTGAGCAGCGAGTATCAGCTGCATGATCAGCACCTGTCAGCCAGTTGATCAACACCTGTCAGCTGATTGATCAGCACCTGTAAGCCGCTTAAACAGCGCCTGCTAGCCGCTTCATCAGTGCCTTTCACCCGCTTCATCAGTGCCTTCTCAGCTGCGCGATCAATGCCTACGAAGCCGTGAATCAGCCCCTACACAGCCTAGTGATCATAGTCTGCCTGCCGCTTGATCAGAGACTGTCAGACTCTTGATCAGCGCTTAATCACCCCCTCGATCAGCGCCTATTTAGCGGCACAATCAGCACCTGTCAGCTGCTTGACAAGCACGTATAAACCACTTGATCAACACCTAATTAGATTCACTATCAGTATTTACTGAACCATGTGATCATCGCCTCAGCCGCATGATCTTTGCCTACTGAGCCCCGCGATCAGGGCCTAATCAGTCGTGCAATATGTGCCTGACAGCCTAATGTGAAGTACTGTCAGCCGCTCGATCAGCGATCATCAGCCGCTAGATCAGCATCTGCCAACGACTTTATCAGCACCTTTCAGCCACTTAATCAGCGCTGTCAGCCTCTTGATCAGCGATTATCAGCTGCTAGATCAACATCTGTCAATGACTTTATCAGCACCTGTCAGCCGCTTAATCAGCACCTGTCAGCCGCTTTATCATCGCCTAATCAGCTGTGCGATCAGCGCCTACTCAATCGCTTGATCAGTACCTGTCAGCCACTTTATCAGCACTTGTCAGCCACTATATCAGCACCTGTCAACTGCTTGATCAGCGACCACTTTGCTGCATGATCAGATCCTACTCAGCCACGTGATCAGTGACCCTCAGCCGGTTGATCAGCACCTGTCAGCCGCTAGATCAGTGCCTATCAGTGCCTTGATTAGCCCCTGTCAGCCAGTTGATCAGCAATTGTCAGCCGCTTGTTAAGCACCTGTCAGCAGCTTGATCAGTGCTTGACCACTTTCCACTTAGCCGATTGAAAAGCACGGACTGAGCCACGTGAAGAGCATCTTTCGGCCAGTTGGTCTGTGCATACTGAGCCCCGCAATCAGCGCGTATTCAGCCGCCCGATCAGTGTCTGTCAGCCGCTTGAGAAGTACCTGTCAGCCAGTTGATCAGCACCTGTCAGCCCCTTGATCAGCGCCTATCAGCCTCTTGATCAGCACCTGCCAGCCACTTGATCAGCACCTGTCAGCAGCTTGATAAACGCGTGTCAGCCGCGTGATCAGCACCTAATCAGCCAGGCTATGATCATTTACTCAGCCGAGTGAACATCACCTCAGCCTCTTGATCTGTGCCTACTCAGCCCCACGACCAGCGCCTACTCAGCCATGCGATCTGTGCCTGAGAGCCACGTGATCAACGACTATCAGCCGCTTGATCAGCACCTGTCAACCACTTTATCATCACCTGTCAGCCGCTTGATCAGCGCCTGTTAGCCGCTTCATCATCACATAATCAGCTGCATGATCAGCGCCTACTCAGCCGCTTGATCAGTACCAGTCAGCCAGTTGATCAGCACCTGTCAGCACCTTGATCAGCGCCTATAAGCTGCTTGATTAGCACCTGTCAGCCAGTTGAACAGCAGCTGTCAGCCAGTTGATCAGAACGTGTAATCCACTGGATCAGCGCCTGTTAGCCACTTGATCATCGCCTTACCAGCTGCACGATCAGCGCCTACTCAGCCGCTTGACCAGGACTTGTCAGCCTGTTGATCAGCGCCTATCAGCCGCTTGATTAGCACCTGTCTAGCCAGTTGATTAGCATCTGTCAGCTGCTTAATCAGCACCTGTCAGCAGCTTGATCAGCACCTGTCAGCAGCTTTATCAGCACCTATCAGCTGCTTGATTAGCACCTGTCAGCCAGTTGATCAGCTCCTGTCAGCCGCTTGATCAGCACCTGTAAGCCGATTAAACAGCATCTGCCAGCCGCTTCATCAGTGCCTGTCAGCTGCTGGATCATTGCCTTCTCAGCTGCGCGATCAGCGCCTACTCAGCCGCGAATCAGCCCCTACACAGCCGCGTGATCATAGTCTGTCAGCCTCTTTATCAGAGTCAGTCATCCGCTTGATCAACAACTGTCTGTAGTTGCAGAGTGCCTACTCAGCCGCGCGAATTGCATCTCTCACCCAGTTGATCTGCGCCTACTGAGCACCGCAATGAACGCCTACTCAGCCGCCCGGTGCGTGCCTGTCAGCCGCTTGAGAAGTACCTGTCAGCCAGTTGATCAGCACCTCTAAGCCAGTTGATCAGCACCTCTAAGCCACTGGATCAGTCCCTGTCAGCCGCTTGATCAGCAACTTTCAGCAGCTTGATCAGCACCTCTCAGCTGCTTAATTAACACTTCTCAGCCGCTTGATTAGCACCTGTCAGCCAGTTGATCAGCACCTGTCAGCCGCTTAATCAGCACCTGTCAGCAGCTTGATCAGGGCCTATCAGCCAGTTGATCAGCACCTGTCAGCCGCTTAATCAGCACCTGTCAGCAGCTTGATCAGGGCCTATCAGCCAGTTGATCAGCACCTGTCAGCCACTTCATTTGCATCTGTCAGCCACGTTATCAGCAACTGTCAGGCGCTAGGCCAGCCCCTATAAGCAGTTTGATCATTAACTGTCAGCCACATTATCAGCACCTGTTAGCCGCTGTATCAGAACCTGTCAACCGCTTGATCAGCACCTGTCAGCAGGTTTATCAGCACCTATCAGCTGTTTGATTAGCCCCTGTAAGCCACTGGATCAGCGATTGTCAGCCGCTTGTTAATCACCTGTCAGCAGCTTGATCAGCGCTTGACCACTTTCCACTCAGCCGATTGAAAAACACTGATTCAGCCGCGCGAATAGCATCTTTCAGCCAGTTGATCTGTGCCTACTGAGCCCCGCAGTCAGTGCCTACACAGCCGCCTGATCAGTGCTTGTCAGCCGCTTGACAAGTACCTGTCAGTCTCTTGATCAGCACCTAATCAGCCACACGATGATCATTTACTCAGCCGCGCGATCATCGCCTCAGCCTCTTGATCTGTGCCTACTCAGCCCCATGACCAGCGCCTACTCAGCCATGCGATCTGTGCCTGACAGCCACTTGATCATCGCCTTATCAGCTGCACGATCAGCGCCTACTCAGCCGCTTGGTCAGAACCTGTCAGGCAGTTGATCAGCACCAGTCCGCCGCTTGATCATTTCCTGCTCTGCTGGTCATTCAGCTCCTGGTCATCCACTTGATCAGTGCCTGTCAGCCGCTTGAGAAGTACCTGGCAGCCACTGGACCAGCACCTAATCAGCCACGCGATCATCATTTACTCAGCCGCACGATCATCGCCTCAGCCGCTTGATCTGTGTCTACTCAGCCCCGCGATCAGCGCCTACTCAGCCGTGCGAGGTGCGCCTGACAGACACTTGAGAAGTACTGTCAGCCACTTTATCAGCGACTATCAGTCGCTTGATCAGCACCTGTCAACGACTTTATCAGCACCTGTCAGCCGCTTGATTAGTGCCTGTCAGCTGCTTGACCACTGCCCACTCAGCCGATTGAAAAGCGCCAATGCAGCCGCGCGATAAGCACCAGTCAGCCGCCTGAAAATCACCTGTCAGCAGCTTGATCAGGGCCTATTAGCCACTTGATTAGCACCTGTCAGCTAGTTGATCAGCACCTGTCAGCCAATTGATCAGCACCTGTCAGCCAGTTGAACAGCACCTGTCAGCACCTTGATCATCGCCTATCAGCCGTGTGATTAGCACCTGTCAGCCTCTTGATCAGAATCTGTCAGCAGCTTGATCATCGCCTATCAGGTGCTTGTTTAGCACCTGTCAGCCAGTTGATCAGCACCTGTCAGCCTCTTGATCAGAACCTGTCAGCAGCTTGATCATCGCCTATCAGGTACTTGATTAGCACTTGCCAGCCAGTTGATCAGTACCTGCCTAGAGATTGATCAGTGTCTGTCAGCTGCTTGATCATTGCATTCTCAGCTGCGCAATCAGCGCCTATCAGTGGCTTGATTATCCCCTGTCAGCCAGTTGATCAGCACCTGTCAGCCGCTTGATCAGCCCCTATCAGTGGCTTGATTAGCCCCTGTCAGCCAGTTGACCAGCACCTGTCAGCCGATTGTTAAGCACCTGTCAGCACCTTGATCAGCGCTTGACCACTTTCCGCTCAGCCGATTGAAAAGCACTGACTCAGCCGCGCGAATAGCATCTTTCGTCCAGTTGATCTGTGCCTACTGAGCCCCGCAATCAGTGCCTACTCAGACGCCCGATCAGTGTCTGGCAGCCGCTTGAGAAGTACCTGTCAGCCAGTTGATCAGCACCTGTCAGCCCCTTAATCAGTGCCTATCAGCCGCTTGATCAGCACCTGACAGCCCCTTGATCATCACCTGTCAGCCGCTTGATCAGCGACTGTTACCCACATTCGCATCGCCTAATCAGCTGCATGATCAGCGCCTACTCAGCTGCTTGATCAGTACCAGTCAGCCAGTTGATCAGCACTTGTCAGCAGCTTGATCAGCGCCTATCAGCTGCTTGATTAGCACCTGTCAGCCGTTGATCAGCACCTGTCAGCCAGTTTATCTGCGCGTATAAGCCACTGGATTAGCGCCTGTTAGCCGCTTGATCATCGCATTATCAGCTGCAGGATCAGCACCTACTCAGCCGTTTGATCAGAACCTGTCAGCCAGTTGATCAGCACCTGTCATCCGCTTGATCAGCACCTGTCAGCAGCTTGATCAGCACCTATCAGCTGCTTGATTAGCACCTGTCAGCATGTTGATCAACACCTGTCAGCCGCTTCATTAGCACCTGTCAGCCAATTGATCAGCACCTGTCAGCTGCTTGATCAGCACCTGTAAGCCGCTTAAACAGCGCCTGCCAGCCGTTTGATCAGTGCCTACTCAGCCGTGCGATATATGCCTGACAGCAGATTGAGAAGTACTCTCAGCCGCTTGATCAGCGATTATCAGAAGCTAGATCAGCATCTGTCAACGACTTTATCAGCACTTTTCAGCCGCTTGATCAGTGCCTGTCAGCTGCTTGATCAGCAATTATCAGCCGCTAGATCAACATCTGTCAACGACTTTATCAGCACCTGTAAGCCGCTTAAACAGCGCCTGCCAGCCGCTTCATCAGTGCCTGTCAGCTGCTTGATCATTGCCTTCTTAGCTGCGCGATCAGCGCCAACTCAGCCGCGAATCAGCCCCTACACAGCCGCGTGATCATTGTCTGTCAGCCTCTTTATCAGAGTCGGTCATCCACCTGATCAGCACCTGTCAGCAGGATGAAGAGTGCCTCCTCAGCCGTGCGAATTGCATCTCTCAGCCAGTTGATCTGCGCCTACTGAGCCCTGCAATCAGCGCTCACTCAGCCGCCCAATCAGTGCCTGTCAGCTGCTTGAGAAGTACCTGTCAGCCAGTTGATCAGCACCTGTAAGCCACTGGATCAGCACCTGTCAGCCGCTTCATCAGCACCGTTCAGCATCTTGATCAGCACCTATCAGCTGCTTAATTAACACTTCTCAGCCAGTTGATCAGCACCTGTGAGCCGCTTGATCAGCGCGTATCAGCCGCTTATTTAGCACCTGTCTAGCCAGTTGATTAGCACCTGTCAGCCGCTTAATCAGCACCTGTCAGCAGCTTGATCAGCACCTGTCAGCAGCTTGATCAGCACATATCAGCTGCTTGATTTGCACCTGTCATCACCATGTTGATCAACAACTGTTAGCCGGTTCATTAGCAACTGTCAGCCAGTTGATCAGCACCTGTCAGTTACTTGATCAGCACCTGTAAGCCACTTAAACAGCGCCTGCCAGCCGTTTGATCAGTGCCTTCTCAGCCCCGGAATCAGTGCCTACCCAGCCGTGCGATATGTGCCTGACAGCCGATTGCGAAGTACTGTCAGCCGATTGATCAGCGATTATCAGCCGCTAGATCAGCATCTGTCAACGACTTTATCAGCACATTTCAGCCGCTTGATCAGCGCCTGTCAGCTGCATGATCAGCGATTATCAGCAGCTAGATCAACATCTGTCAACGACTTTATCAGCAACTGTCAGCCACTTGATCAGCGCCTGTCAGTCACTTGATCATTTCCTGCTCTGCTGGTCATTCAGCGCCTGGTCAACCACTTCATCAGTGCCTGTCAGCCACTTGAGCAGTGGCCACTCAGCTGATTGAAAAGCGCCTACGCAGCTGCGCGTTAAGTGCCTCTCAGCCGCTTGACAAGCACCTGTCAGAAGCTTGATCAGGGCCTATCAGCCACTTGAATAGTACCTATTAGCCAGTTGATCAGCACCTGTCAGCGCCTTGATCAGCGCCTATCAGCCGCTTGATTAGCATCTGTCAGCTGCTTGACGAGCGCCTATCAGCCGCTTGATTAGCACCTGTCAGCAACTTGACCAGCACCTGTCAGCCGCTTGATCAGCGATTATCAGCCGCTAGATCAGCACCTGTCAACCACTTTATCATCACCAGTCAGCCGCTTGATCAGCGCCTGTTAGCCGCTTTATCATCGCCTAAACAGCAGCCTGATCAGCGCCTACTCAGCCGCTTGATCAGTACCAGTCAGGCAGTTGATCAACACCTGTCAGCAGCTTGATCAGCGCCTATCAACTGCTTGATTAGCACCTGTCAGCCAGTTGATCAGCACCTGTAAGCCACTGGATCAGCACCTGTTAACCGCTTGATCATCGCCTTATAAGGTGCACGATCAGCGCCTACTCAGCTGCTTGATCAGAAACTGTCAGCCAGTTGATCGGCACCTGTCAGCCGCTTGATCAGCACCTGTCAGCAGCTTTATCAGCACTTATCAGCTGCTTGATTAGCACCTGTCAGCATGTTGATCAACACCTGTCAGCCGCTTCATTAGCAACTGTCAGCCAGTTGATCAGCACCTGTCAGCTGCTTGATCAGCACCTGTAAGCCGCTTAAACAGTGCCTGCCAGCCGCTTCATCAGTGCCTGTCACGTGCTTGATCATTGCCTTCTGAGCTGCGCGATCAGCGCCTACTCAGCCGCGAATCAGCCCCTCCACAGCTGCGTGATCATAGTCTGTCAGCCTGTTTATCAGAGTCGGTGATCTGCTTGATCAACACCTGTCAGCAAGTTGAAGAGTGCCTACTCAGCCGCGCGAACTGCATCTCTAAGCCAGTTGATGTGCACGTACTGAGCCCAGCAATCAGCGCCTACTCAGCCGCCCGGTCCGTGCCTGTCAGCCGCTTGAGAAGTACCTGTCAGCCGCTTGATCAGCACCTATCAGCAGCTTGATCAGCGCCTATCAGCTACTTAATTCACACTTCTCAGCCAGTTGATCAGCACCTGTTAGCTGCTTGATCAGCACCTATCAGCCAGTTGGTCATCACTTGTAAGCCACTGAATCAGCACCTGTCAACTACTTTATCAGCACCTTTCAGCAGCTTGATCAGCGCCTATCAGCTGCTTAATTAACACTTCTCAGCCAGTTGATCAGCACCTGAGAGCCGCTTGATCAGCGCCTATCAGCTGCTTGATTAGCACCTGTCAGCCCGTTGATTAGCACCTGTCAGCCGCTTAATCAGCACCTGTCAGCAGCTTGATCAGCATCTGTCAGCATCTTTATCAGCACCTATCAGCTGCTTGATTAGCACCTGTCAGCATGTTGATCAACACCTGTCAGCCGCTTCATTAGCAACTGTCAGCCAGTTGATCAGCACCTGTCAGCTGCTTGATCAGCACCTGTAAGCCGCTTAAACAGTGCTGCCAGCCGCTTGATCAGTGCCTTCTCAGCTGCGCCATCAATGCCTACTTAGCCGAGAAACAGCCCCTACACTGCCGGGTGATCATAGTCTGTCGGCCGCTTGATCAGAGACTGTCAGACGCTTGATCAGCGCCTAATCACCCCCTCGATCAGCGCCTATTCAGCAGCGTGATCAGCACCTGTCAGCCGCTTGACAAGCTCCTATACACCACTTGATCAACACCTAATTAGCTTCGCTATCAGTATTTACTGAGCCATGCGATCATCGCCTCAGCCGCATGATCTGTGCCTACTCAGCCCCGCGATCAATGTCTACTCAGCCATGCGATATGTGCCTGAAAGCCGATTGAGAAGTACTGTCAGTCGCTTGATCAGCGATTATCAGCCGCTAGATCAGCATCTATTAACGACTTTATCAGCACCTTTCAGCCGCTTGATCAGCGCCTGTCAGCTGCTTGATCAGCACCTGTAAGCCGCTTAAACAGTGCTGCCAGCCCCTTGATCAGTGCCTTCTCAGCTGCGCCATCAATGCCTACTTAGCCGAGAAACAGCCCCTACACTGCCGGGTGATCATAGTCTGTCGGCCGCTTGATCAGAGACTGTCAGACGCTTGATCAGCGCCTAATCGCCCCCTCGATCAGCGCCTATTCAGCAGCGTGATCAGCACCTGTCAGCCGCTTGACAAGCTCCTATACACCACTTGATCAACACCTAATTAGCTTCGCTATCAGTATTTACTGAGCCATGCGATCATCGCCTCAGCCGCATGATCTGTGCCTACTCAACCCCGCGATCACTGCCTACTCAGCCGTGCGATATGTGCCTGACAGCCGATTGAGAATTACTGTCAGCCGCTTGATCAGCGATTATCAGCCGCCAGATCAGCATCTGTCAAAGATTTAACAGCACCTGTCAGCCAATTGATCAGCGATTATTAGCCGCTAGATCAACATCTGTCAACGACTTTATCAGCACCTGTCAGCCACTTCATCAGCGCCTGTCAGCCGCTTTATCATCGCCTAATCAGCTGCGCGATCAGCGCCTACTCAACGGCTTGATCAGTACCTGTCAGCCACTTTATCAGCACCTGTCAGCCACTCTATCAGCACCTGTCAACTGCTTGATCAGCGACCACTTTGCTGCGTGATCAGTTCCTACTCAGCCACGTGATCCGTGACCCTCAGCCGGTTGATCAGCGCCTGCCAGCCGCTTGATCATTTCTTGCTCTGCTGGCCATTCAGCGCCTGGTCAACCACTTCATCAGTGCCTGTCAGCCACTTGACCAGTGCCCAATCAGCTGATTGAAAAGCGCCTACACAGCCGCGCGATAAGTGCTTCTCAGCCGCTTGACCAGAACCTGTCAGAAGTTTGATCAGGGCCTATCAGCCACTTGATCAGCACCTGCCAGCTGCTTGATGAGTGCCTATCAGCCGCTTGATTAGCACCTGTCAGCCAGTTGATCAGCACCTGTCAGCCCCTTGATCAGCGCCTATCAGCCGCTTGATCAGCACCTGTCAGCCGCTTGATGAGTGCCTATCAGCCGCTTGATTAGCACCTGTCAGCCAGTTGACCAGCACCTGTCAGCCGCTTGATAAGCGCCTACCAGTGGCTTGATTAGCCCCTGTCAGCCAGTTGATCAGCAATTGTTAGATGCTTGTTAAACACCTGTCAGCAGCTTGATCAGCACCTGTCAGCAGCTTGATCAGCACCTGTCAGCAGCTTGATCAGCACCTGTCAGCTGCTTGATCAGCACCTGAAAGCCGCTTAAACAGCACCTGACAGCCTCTTGATCATTGCCTTCTCAACTGCGGGATCAATGCCTACTCATCTGCGAATCAGCCCCTAAACAGCCGCGTGATCATAGTCTGTAAGCCGCTTGATCAGAGCCTGTCAGACACTTGATCAGCGCCTAATCACCCCCTCGATCAGCGCGTATTCAGCGGCGTGATCAGCACCTGTCAGCCGCTTGACAAGCTCCTATACACCACTTGATCAACACCTAATTAGCTTCGCTATCAGTATTTACTGAACCATGCGATCATCGCCTCAGCTGCATGATCTGTGCCCACTCAACCCCGCGATCAATGTCTACTCAGCCGTGCGATATGTGCCTGACATCCGATTGAGAAGTACTGTCACTAGCTTGATCAGTGATAATCAGCCGCTAGATCAGTGATCATCAACCGCTAGATCAGCATCTGTCAACTACTTTATCAGCACCTTTCAGCTGCTTGACCAGCGCCTGTCAGCTGCTTTATCAGCGATTATCAGCCGCTAGATCAAGATCTGTCAACGACTTGATCAGCACCTGTCAGCCACTTGATCAGCGCCTGTCAGCCACTTTATCATTGCCTAATCAGCTGCACGATCAGCGCCTACTCAGCCGCTTGATTAGAATCTGTCAGCCAGTTGATCAGCACCTGTCAGCCGCTTGATCAGCACCTGTCAGCAGCTTGATCAGCACCTATCAGCTGCTTGATTAGCACCTGTCAGCATGTTGATCAACACCTGTCAGCCGCTTCATTAGCACCTCTCAGCCAGTTGATCAGCACCTGTCAGCTGCTTGATCAGCACATGTAACCGGCTTCATCAGTGCCCGTCAGCTGCTTGATCATTGCCTTCTCAGCTGGGCTATCAGTGCCTACTCAGCCGCGAATCAGCCCCTACACAGACGCGTGATCATAGTCTGCCAGCCGCTTGAGCAGAGACTGTCAGGCGCTTGATCAGCGCCTAATCACCCCCTCCATCAGCGCCTATTGAGCAGGGCGATCAGCACCTGTCAGGCGCTTGACAAGAACTTATACACCACTTGATCAACACCTTATTAGCTTCACTCTCAGTATTTCCTGAGCCATGCGATCATGGCCTCAGCTGCATGATCTGTGCCTACTCAGCCCCGCGATCAGTGCCTACTCAGCCGTGCGATATGTGCCTGACATCCGATTGAGAAGTACTGTCACTCGCTTGATCAGTGATAATCAGCCGCTAGATCAGCGATCATCAACCGCTAGATCAGCATCTGTCAACTACTTTATCAGCACCTTTCAGACGCTTGATCAGCGCCTATCAGCTGCTTAATTAACACTTCTCAGCCAGTTGATCAGCACCTGAGAGCCGCTTGATCAGCGCCTATCAGCTGCTTGATTAGCACCTGTCAGCCAGTTGATTAGCACCTGTCAGCCGCTTAATCAGCACCTGTCAGCAGCTTGATCAGCATCTGTCAGCAGCTTTATCAGCACCTATCATCTGCTTGATTAGCACCTGTCAGCATGTTGATCAACACCTGTCAGCCGCTTCATTAGCAACTGTCAGCCAGTTGATCAGCACCTGTCAGCTGCTTGATCAGCACCTGTAAGCCGCTTAAACAGTGCTGCCAGCCCCTTGATCAGTGCCTTCTCAGCTGCGCCATCAATGCCTACTTAGCCGAGAAACAGCCCCTACACTGCCGGGTGATCATAGTCTGTCGGCCGCTTGATCAGAGACTGTCAGACGCTTGATCAGCGCCTAATCACCCCCTCGATCAGCGCCTATTCAGCAGCGTGATCAGCACCTGTCAGCCTCTTGACAAGCTCCTATACACCACTTAATCAACACCTAATTAGCTTCGCTATCAGTATTTACTGAGCCATGCGATGCTCGCCTCAGCCGCATGATCTGTGCCTACTCAACCCCGCGATCACTGCCTACTCAGCCGTGCGATATGTGCCTGACAGCCGATTGAGAATTACTGTCAGCCGCTTGATCAGCGATTATAAGCCGCCAGATCAGCATCTGTCAGAGATTTAACAGCACCTGTCAGCCCCTTGATCAGCGATTATTAGCCGCTAGATCAACATCTGTCAACGACTTTATCAGCACCTGTCAGCCACTTCATCAGCGCCTGTCAGCCACTTTATCATCGCCTAATCAGCTGCGCGATCAGCGCCTACTCAACGGCTTGATCAGTACCTGTCAGCCACTTTATCAGCACCTGTCAGCCACTCTATCAGCACCTGTCAACTGCTTGATCCGCGACCACTTTGCTGCGTGATCAGTTCCTACTCAGCCACGTGATCCGTGACCCTCAGCCGGTTGATCAGCGCCTGTCAGCCGCTTGATCATTTCCTGCTCTGCTGGTCATTCAGCGCCTGGTCAACCACTTCATCAGTGCCTGTCAGCCACTTGACCAGTGCCCAATCAGCTGATTGAAAAGCGCCTACACAGCCGCGTGATAAGTGCCTCTCAGCCGCTTGACCAGCACCTGTCAGAAGTTTGATCAGGGCCTATCAGCCACTTGATCAGCACCTGCCAGCTGCTTGATGAGTGCCTATCAGCCGATTGATTAGCACCTGTCAGCCAGTTGATCAGCACCTGTCAGCCCCTTGATCAGCGCCTATCAGCCGCTTGATCAGCACCTGTCAGCCAGTTGATCAGCAATTGTTAGATGCTTGTTAAACACCTGTCAGCAGCTTGATCAGCACCTGTCAGCAGCTTTATCAGCACCTGTCAGCCGCTTAATCAGCACCTGTCAGCATGTTGATCAAAACCTTTCAGCCGCTTCATTAGCAACTCTCAGCCAGTTGATCAGCGGCTGTCAGCCGCTTCATTAGCCACTGTCAGCCAGTTGATCAGCACCTGTCAGCTGCTTGATCAGCACCTGAAAGCCGCTTAAACAGCACCTGACAGCCTCTTGATCATTGCCTTCTCAGCTGCGGGATCAATGCCTACTCATCTGCGAATCAGCCCCTAAACAGCCGCGTGATCATAGTCTGTAAGCCGCTTGATCAGAGACTGTCAGACACTTGATCAGCGCCTAATCACCCCCTCGATCAGCGCATATTCAGCGGCGTGATCAGCACCTGTCAGCCGCTTGACAAGCTCCTATACACCACTTGATCAACACCTAATTAGCTTCGCTATCAGTATTTACTGAGCCATGCGATCATCGCCTCAGCCGCATGATCTGTGCCTACTCAGCCCCGCGATCAATGTCTACTCAGCCATGCGATATGTGCCTGAAAGCCGTTTGAGAAGTACTGTCAGTCGCTTGATCAGCGATTATCAGCCGCTAGATCAGCATCTCTTAACGACTTTATCAGCACCTTTCAGCCGCTTGATCAGCGCCTGTCAGCTGCTTGATCAGCGATTATCAGCCGCTAGATCAAGATCTGTCAACGACTTGATCAGCACCTGTCAGCCACTTGATCAGCGCCTGTCAGCCACTTTATCATTGCCTAATCAGCTGCGCGATCAGCGCCTACTCAGCCGCTTGATCAGAATCTGTCAGCCAGTTGATCAGCACCTGTCAGCCGCTTGATCAGCACCTGTCAGCAGCTTTATCAGCACCTATCAGCTGCTTGATTAGCACCTGTCAGCATGTTGATCAACACCTGTCAGCCGCTTCATTAGCACCTCTCAGCCAGTTGATCAGCACCTGTCAGCTGCTTGATCAGCACATATAACCGGCTTCATCAGTGCCTGTCAGCTGCTTGATCATTGCCTTCTCAGCTGGGCTATCAGCGCCTACTCAGCCGCGAATCAGCCCCTACACAGACGCGTGATCATAGTCTGCCAGCCGCTTGAGCAGAGACTGTCAGGCGCTTGATCAGCGCCTAATCACCCCCTCCATCAGCGCCTACTGAGCAGGGCGATCAGCACCTGTCAGGCGCTTGACAAGAACTTATACACCACTTGATCAACACCTTATTAGCTTCACTCTCAGTATTTCCTGAGCCATGCGATCATAGCCTCAGCTGCATGATCTGTGCCTACTCAGCCCCGCGATCAGTGCCTACTCAGCCGTGCGATATGTGCCTGACATCCGATTGAGAAGTACTGTCACTCGCTTGATCAGTGATAATCAGCCGCTACATCAGCGATCATCAACCGCTAGATCAGCATCTGTCAACTACTTTATCAGCACCTTTCAGACGCTTGATCAGCGCCTATCAGCTGCTTAATTAACACTTCTCAGCCAGTTGATCAACACCTGAGAGCCGCTTGATCAGCGCCTATCAGCTGCTTGATTAGCACCTGTCAGCCAGTTGATTAGCACCTGTCAGCCGCTTAATCAGCACCTGTCAGCAGCTTGATCAGCATCTGTCAGCAGCTTTATCAGCACCTATCAGCTGCTTGATTAGCACCTGTCAGCATGTTGATCAACACCTGTCAGCCGCTTCATTAGCAACTGTCAGCCAGTTGATCAGCACCTGTCAGCTGCTTGATCAGCACCTGTAAGCCGCTTAAACAGTGCTGCCAGCCGCTTGATCAGTGCCTTCTCAGCTGCGCCATCAATGCCTACTTAGCCGAGAAACAGCCCCTACACTGCCGGGTGATCACAGTCTGTCGGCCGCTTGATCAGAGACTGTCAGACGCTTGATCAGGGCCTAATCACCCCCTCGATCAGCGCCTATTCAGCAGCGTGATCAGCACCTGTCAGCCGCTTGACAAGCTCCTATACACCACTTGATCAACACCTAATTAGCTTCGCTATCAGTATTTACTGAGCCATGCGATGCTCGCCTCAGCCGCATGATCTGTGCCTACTCAACCCCGCGATCACTGCCTACTCAGCCATGCGATATGTGCCTGACAGCCGATTGAGAATTACTGTCAGCCGCTTGATCAGCAATTATCAGCCGCCAGATCAGCATCTGTCAAAGATTTAACAGCACCTGTCAGCCCCTTGATCAGCGATTATTAGCCGCTAGATCAACATCTGTCAACGACTTTATCAGCACCTGTCAGCCACTTCATCAGCGCCTGTCAGCCGCTTTATCATCGCCTAATCAGCTGCGCGATCAGCGCCTACTCAACGGCTTGATCAGTACCTGTCAGCCACTTTATCAGCACCTGTCAGCCACTCTATCAGCACCTGTCAACTGCTTGATCAGCGACCACTTGCTGCGTGATCAGTTCCTACTCAGCCACGTGATCCGTGACCCTCAGCCGGTTGATCAGCGCCTGTCAGCCGCTTGATCATTTCCTGCTCTGCTGGTCATTCAGCGCCTGGTCAACCACTTCATCAGTGCCTGTCAGCCACTTGACCAGTGCCCAATCAGCTGATTGAAAAGCGCCTACACAGCCGTGCGATAAGTGCCTCTCAGCCGCTTGACAAGCACCTGTCAGAAGTTTGATCAGGGCCTATCAGCCACTTGATCAGCACCTGCCAGCTGCTTGATGAGTGCCTATCAGCCGCTTGATTAGCACCTGTCAGCCAGTTGATCAGCACCTGTCAGCCCCTTGATCAGTGCCTATCAGCCGCTTGATCAGCACCTGTCAGCCGCTTGATGAGTGCCTATCAGCCGCTTGATTAGCACCTGTCAGCCAGTTGACCAGCACCTGTCAGCCCCTTGATCAGCGCCTATCAGTGGCTTGATTAGCCCCTGTCAGCCAGTTGATCAGCAATTGTTAGATGCTTGTTAAACACCTGTCAGCAGCTTGATCAGCACCTGTCAGCAGCTTTATCAGCACCTGTCAGCCGCTTAATCAGCACCTGTCAGCATGTTGATCAAAACCTTTCAGCCGCTTCATTAGCAACTGTCAGCCAGTTGATCAGCGGCTGTCAGCCGCTTGATCATTTCCTGCTCTGCTGGTTATTCAGCGCCTGGTCAACCACTTCATCAGTGCCTGTCAGCCACTTGACCAGTGCCCAATCAGCTGATTGAAAAGCGCCTACACAGCCGCGCGATAAGTGCCTCTCAGCCGCTTGACCAGCACCTGTCAGAAGTTTGATCAGGGCCTATCAGCCACTTGATCAGCACCTGCCAGCTGCTTGATGAGTGCCTATCAGCCGCTTGATTAGCACCTGTCAGCCAGTTGATCAGCACCTGTCAGCCCCTTGATCAGCGCCTATCAGCCGCTTGATCAGCACCTGTCAGCCAGTTGATCAGCAATTGTTAGATGCTTGTTAAACACCTGTCAGCAGCTTGATCAGCACCTGTCAGCAGCTTTATCAGCACCTGTCAGCCGCTTAATCAGCACCTGTCAGCATGTTGATCAAAACCTTTCAGCCGCTTCATTAGCAACTGTCAGCCAGTTGATCAGCGGCTGTCAGCCGCTTCATTAGCCACTGTCAGCCAGTTGATCAGCACCTGTCAGCTGCTTGATCAGCACCTGAAAGCCGCTTAAACAGCACCTGACAGCCTCTTGATCATTGCCTTCTCAGCTGCGGGATCAATGCCTACTCATCTGCGAATCAGCCCCTAAACAGCCGCGTGATCATAGTCTGTAAGCCGCTTGATCAGAGACTGTCAGACACTTGATCAGCGCCTAATCACCCCCTCGATCAGCGCATATTCAGCGGCGTGATCAGCACCTGTCAGCCGCTTGACAAGCTCCTATACACCACTTGATCAACACCTAATTAGCTTCGCTATCAGTATTTACTGAGCCATGCGATCATCGCCTCAGCCGCATGATCTGTGCCTACTCAGCCCCGCGATCAATGTCTACTCAGCCATGCGATATGTGCCTGAAAGCCGATTGAGAAGTACTGTCAGTCACTTGATCAGCGGTTATCAGCCGCTAGATCAGCATCTATTAACGACTTTATCAGCACCTTTCAGCCGCTTGATCAGCGCCTGTCAGCTGCTTGATCAGCGATTATCAACCGCTAGATCAAGATCTGTCAACGACTTGATCAGCACCTGTCAGCCACTTGATCAGCGCCTGTCAGCCACTTTATCATTGCCTAATCAGCTGCGCGATCAGCTCCTACTCAGCCGCTTGATCAGAATCTGTCAGCCAGTTGATCAGCACCTGTCAGCCGCTTGATCAGCACCTGTCAGCAGCTTTATCAGCACCTATCAGCTGCTTGATTAGCACCTGTCAGCATGTTGATCAACACCTGTCAGCCGCTTCATTAGCACCTCTCAGCCAGTTGATCAGCACCTGTCAGCTGCTTGATCAGCACATGTAACCGGCTTCATCAGTGCCTGTCAGCTGCTTGATCATTGCCTTCTCAGCTGGGCTATCAGCGCCTACTCAGCCGCGAATCAGCCCCTACACAGACGCGTGATCATAGTCTGCCAGCCGCTTGAGCAGAGACTGTCAGGCGCTTGATCAGCGCCTAATCACCCCCTCCATCAGCGCCTACTGAGCAGGGTGATCAGCACCTGTCAGGCGCTTGACAAGAACTTATACACCACTTGATCAACACCTTATTAGCTTCACTCTCAGTATTTCCTGAGCCATGCGATCATGGCCTCAGCTGCATGATCTGTGCCTACTCAGCCCCGCGATCAGTGCCTACTCAGCCGTGCGATATGTGCCTGACATCCGATTGAGAAGTACTGTCACTCGCTTGATCAGTGATAATCAGCCGCTACATCAGCGATCATCAACCGCTAGATCAGCATCTGTCAACTACTTTATCAGCACCTTTCAGACGCTTGATCAGGGCCTATCAGCTGCTTAATTAACACTTCTCAGCCAGTTGATCAGCACCTGTTAGCCGCTTGATCAGCGCCTACCAGCCGCTTGATTAGCACCTGTGAGCCAGTTGATTAGCACCTGTCAGCCAGTTGATTAGCACCTGTCAGCCGCTTAATCAGCACCTGTAAGCAGCTTGATCAGCATCTGTCAGCAGCTTTATCAGCACCTATCAGCTGCTTGATTAGCACCTGTCAGCATGTTGATCAACACCTGTCAGCCGCTTCATTAGCAACTGTCAGCCAGTTGATCAGCACCTGTCAGCTGCTTGATCAGCACCTGTAAGCCGCTTAAACAGTGCTGCCAGCCGCTTGATCAGTGCCTTCTCAGCTGCGCCATCAATGCCTACTTAGCCGAGAAACAGCCCCTACACTGCCGGGTGATCATAGTCTGTCGGCCGCTTGATCAGAGACTGTCAGACGCTTGATCAGCGCCTAATCACCCCCTCGATCAGCGCCTATTCAGCAGCGTGATCAGCACCTGTCAGCCGCTTGACAAGCTCCTATACACCACTTGATCAACACCTAATTAGCTTCGCTATCAGTATTTACTGAGCCATGCGATGCTCGCCTCAGCCGCATGATCTGTGCCTACTCAACCCCGCGATCACTGCCTACTCAGCCGTGCGATATGTGCCTGACAGCCGATTGAGAATTACTGTCAGCCGCTTGATCAGCGATTATCAGCCGCCAGATCAGCATCTGTCAAAGATTTAACAGCACCTGTCAGCCCCTTGATCAGCGATTATTAGCCGCTAGATCAACATCTGTCAACGACTTTATCAGCACCTGTCAGCCACTTCATCAGCGCCTGTCAGCCGCTTTATCATCGCCTAATCAGCTGCGCGATCAGCGCCTACTCAACGGCTTGATCAGTACCTGTCAGCCACTTTATCAGCACCTGTCAGCCACTCTATCAGCACCTGTCAACTGCTTGATCAGCGACCACTTTGCTGCGTGATCAGTTCCTACTCAGCCACGTGATCCGTGACCCTCAGCCGGTTGATCAGCGCCTGTCAGCCGCTTGATCATTTCCTGCTCTGCTGGTCATTCAGCGCCTGGTCAACCACTTCATCAGTGCCTGTCAGCCACTTGACCAGTGCCCAATCAGCTGATTGAAAAGCGCCTACACAGCCGCGCGATAAGTGCCTCTCAGCCGCTTGACAAGCAACTGTCAGAAGTTTGATCAGGGCCTATCAGCCGCTTGATCAGCACCTGCCAGCAGCTTGATGAGTGCCTATCAGCCGCTTGATTAGCACCTGTCAGCCAGTTGATCAGCACCTGTCAGCCCCTTGATCAGCGCCTATCAGCCGCTTGATCAGCACCTGTCAGCCGCTTGATGAGTGCCTATCAGCCGCTTGATTAGCACCTGTCAGCCAGTTGATCAGCACCTGTCAGCCCCTTGATCAGCGCCTATCAGCCGCTTTATCAGCACCTGTCAGCCGCTTGATGAGTGCCTATCAGCCGCTTGATTAGCACCTGTCAGCCAGTTGACCAGCACCTGTCAGTCGCTTGATAAGCGCCTATCAGTGGCTTGATTAGCCCCTGTCAGCCAGTTGATCAGCAATTGTTAGATGCTTGTTAAAGACCTGTCAGCAGCTTGATCAGCACCTGTCAGCAGCTTTATCAGCACCTGTCAGCCGCTTAATCAGCACCTGTCAGCATGTTGATCAAAACCTTTCAGCCGCTTCATTAGCAACTGTCAGCCAGTTGATCAGCGGCTGTCAGCCGCTTCATTAGCCACTGTCAGCCAGTTGATCAGCACCTGTCAGCTGCTTGATCAGCACCTGAAAGCCGCTTAAACAGCACCTGACAGCCTCTTGATCATTGCCTTCTCAGCTGCGGGATCAATGCCTACTCATCTGCGAATCAGCCCCTAAACAGCCGCGTGATCATAGTCTGTAAGCCGCTTGATCAGAGACTGTCAGACACTTGATCAGCGCCTAATCACCCCCTCGATCAGCGCATATTCAGCGGCGTGATCAGCACCTGTCAGCCGCTTGACAAGCTCCTATACACCACTTGATCAACACCTAATTAGCTTCGCTATCAGTATTTACTGAGCCATGCGATCATCGCCTCAGCCGCATGATCTGTGCCTACTCAGCCCCGCGATCAATGTCTACTCAGCCATGCGATATGTGCCTGAAAGCCGATTGAGAAGTACTGTCAGTCGCTTGATCAGCGATTATCAGCCGCTAGATCAGCATCTATTAACGACTTTATCAGCACCTTTCAGCTGCTTGATCAGCGCCTGTCATCTGCTTGATCAGTGATTATCAGCCGCTAGATCAAGATCTGTCAACGACTTGATCAGCACCTGTCAGCCACTTGATCAGCGCCTGTCAGCCACTTTATCATTGCCTAATCAGCTGCGCGATCAGCGCCTACTCAGCCGCTTGATCAGAATCTGTCAGCCAGTTGATCAGCACCTGTCAGCCGATTGTTAAGGACCTGTCAGCACCTTGATCAGCGCTTGACCACTTTCCGCTCAGCCGATTGAAAAGCACTGACTCAGCCGCGCGAATAGCATCTTTCGTCCAGTTGATCTGTGCCTACTGAGCCCCGCAATCAGTGCCTACTCAGACGCCCGATCAGTGTCTGGCAGCCGCTTGAGAAGTACCTGTCAGCCAGTTGATCAGCACCTGTCAGCCCCTTAATCAGTGCCTATCAGCCGCTTGATCAGCACCTGACAGCCCCTTGATCATCACCTGTCAGCCGCTTGATCAGCGACTGTTACCCACATTCGCATCGCCTAATCAGCTGCATGATCAGCGCCTACTCAGCTGCTTGATCAGTACCAGTCAGCCAGTTGATCAGCACTTGTCAGCAGCTTGATCAGCGCCTATCAGCTGCTTGATTAGCACCTGTCATCCGTTGATCAGCACCTGTCAGCCAGTTTATCTGCGCGTATAAGCCACTGGATTAGCGCCTGTTAGCCGCTTGATCATCGCATTATCAGCTGCAGGATCAGCACCTACTCAGCCGTTTGATCAGAACCTGTCAGCCAGTTGATCAGCACCTGTCATCCGCTTGATCAGCACCTGTCAGCAGCTTGATCAGCACCTATCAGCTGCTTGATTAGCACCTGTCAGCATGTTGATCAACACCTGTCAGCCGCTTCATTAGCACCTGTCAGCCAATTGATCAGCACCTGTCAGCTGCTTGATCAGCACCTGTAAGCCGCTTAAACAGCGCCTGCCAGCCGTTTGATCAGTGCCTACTCAGCCGTGCGATATATGCCTGACAGCAGATTGAGAAGTACTCTCAGCCGCTTGATCAGCGATTATCAGAAGCTAGATCAGCATCTGTCAACGACTTTATCAGCACTTTTCAGCCGCTTGATCAGTGCCTGTCAGCTGCTTGATCAGCAATTATCAGCCGCTAGATCAACATCTGTCAACGACTTTATCAGCACCTGTAAGCCGCTTAAACAGCGCCTGCCAGCCGCTTCATCAGTGCCTGTCAGCTGCTTGATCATTGCCTTCTTAGCTGCGCGATCAGCGCCAACTCAGCCGCGAATCAGCCCCTACAAAGCCGCGTGATCATTGTCTGTCAGCCTCTTTATCAGAGTCGGTCATCCACCTGATCAGCACCTGTCAGCAGGATGAAGAGTGCCTCCTCAGCCGTGCGAATTGCATCTCTCAGCCAGTTGATCTGTGCCTACTGAGCCCTGCAATCAGCGCTCACTCAGCCGCCCAATCAGTGCCTGTCAGCTGCTTGAGAAGTACCTGTCAGCCAGTTGATCAGCACCTGTAAGCCACTGGATCAGCACCTGTCAGCCGCTTCATCAGCACCGTTCAGCATCTTGATCAGCACCTATCAGCTGCTTAATTAACACTTCTCAGCCAGTTGATCAGCACCTGTGAGCCGCTTGATCAGCGCCTATCAGCCGCTTATTTAGCACCTGTCTAGCCAGTTGATTAGCACCTGTCAGCCGCTTAATCAGCACCTGTCAGCAGCTTGATCAGCACCTGTCAGCAGCTTGATCAGCACATATCAGCTGCTTGATTTGCACCTGTCATCACCATGTTGATCAACACCTGTTAGCCGGTTCATTAGCAACTGTCAGCCAGTTGATCAGCACCTGTCAGTTACTTGATCAGCACCTGTAAGCCACTTAAACAGCGCCTGCCAGCCGTTTGATCAGTGCCTTCTCAGCCCCGGAATCAGTGCCTACCCAGCCGTGCGATATGTGCCTGACAGCCGATTGCGAAGTACTGTCAGCCGATTGATCAGCGATTATCAGCCGCTAGATCAGCATCTGTCAACGACTTTATCAGCACATTTCAGCCGCTTGATCAGCGCCTGTCAGCCGCATGATCAGCGATTATCAGCAGCTAGATCAACATCTGTCAACGACTTTATCAGCAACTGTCAGCCACTTGATCAGCGCCTGTCAGTCACTTGATCATTTCCTGCTCTGCTGGTCATTCAGCGCCTGGTCAACCACTTCATCAGTGCCTGTCAGCCACTTGAGCAGTGGCCACTCAGCTGATTGAAAAGCGCCTACGCAGCTGCACGTTAAGTGCCTCTCAGCCGCTTGACAAGCACCTGTCAGAAGCTTGATCAGGGCCTATCAGCCACTTGAATAGTACCTATTAGCCAGTTGATCAGCACCTGTCAGCGCCTTGATCAGCGCCTATCAGCTGCTTGATTAGCATCTGTCAGCTGCTTGATGAGCGCCTATCAGCCGCTTGATTAGCACCTGTCAGCAACTTGACCAGCACCTGTCAGCCGCTTGATCAGCGATTATCAGCCGCTAGATCAGCACCTGTCAACCACTTTATCATCACCTGTCAGCCGCTTGATCAGCGCCTGTTAGCCGCTTTATCATCGCCTAAACAGCAGCCTGATCAGCGCCTACTCAGCCGCTTGATCAGTACCAGTCAGCCAGTTGATCAACACCTGTCAGCAGCTTGATCAGCGCCTATCAACTGCTTGATTAGCACCTGTCAGCCAGTTGATCAGCACCTGTAAGCCACTGGATCAGCACCTGTTAGCCGCTTGATCATCGCCTTATAAGGTGCACGATCAGCGCCTACTCAGCTGCTTGATCAGAAACTGTCAGCCAGTTGATCGGCACCTGTCAGCCGCTTGATCAGCACCTGTCAGCAGCTTTATCAGCACTTATCAGCTGCTTGATTAGCACCTGTCAGCATGTTGATCAACACCTGTCAGCCGCTTCATTAGCAACTGTCAGCCAGTTGATCAGCACCTGTCAGCTGCTTGATCAGCACCTGTAAGCCGCTTAAACAGTGCCTGCCAGCCGCTTCATCAGTGCCTGTCACGTGCTTGATCATTGCCTTCTGAGCTGCGCGATCAGCGCCTACTCAGCCGCGAATCAGCCCCTCCACAGCTGCGTGATCATAGTCTGTCAGCCTGTTTATCAGAGTCGGTGATCTGCTTGATCAACACCTGTCAGCAAGTTGAAGAGTGCCTACTCAGCCGCGCGAACTGCATCTCTAAGCCAGTTGATGTGCACCTACTGAGCCCAGCAATCAGCGCCTACTCAGCCGCCCGGTCCGTGCCTGTCAGCCGCTTGAGAAGTACCTGTCAGCCGCTTGATCAGCACCTATCAGCAGCTTGATCAGCGCCTATCAGCTACTTAATTCACACTTCTCAGCCAGTTGATCAGCACCTGTTAGCTGCTTGATCAGCACCTATCAGCCAGTTGGTCATCACTTGTAAGCCACTGAATCAGCACCTGTCAACTACTTTATCAGCACCTTTCAGCAGCTTGATCAGCGCGTATCAGCTGCTTAATTAACACTTCTCAGCCAGTTGATCAGCACCTGAGAGCCGCTTGATCAGCGCCTATCAGCTGCTTGATTAGCACCTGTCAGCCCGTTGATTAGCACCTGTCAGCCGCTTAATCAGCACCTGTCAGCAGCTTGATCAGCATCTGTCAGCATCTTTATCAGCACCTATCAGCTGCTTGATTAGCACCTGTCAGCATGTTGATCAACACCTGTCAGCCGCTTCATTAGCAACTGTCAGCCAGTTGATCAGCACCTGTCAGCTGCTTGATCAGCACCTGTAAGCCGCTTAAACAGTGCTGCCAGCCGCTTGATCAGTGCCTTCTCAGCTGCGCCATCAATGCCTACTTAGCCGAGAAACAGCCCCTACACTGCCGGGTGATCATAGTCTGTCGGCCGCTTGATCAGAGACTGTCAGACGCTTGATCAGCGCCTAATCACCCCCTCGATCAGCGCCTATTCAGCAGCGTGATCAGCACCTGTCAGCCGCTTGACAAGCTCCTATACACCACTTGATCAACACCTAATTAGCTTCGCTATCAGTATTTACTGAGCCATGCGATCATCGCCTCAGCCGCATGATCTGTGCCTACTCAGCCCCGCGATCAATGTCTACTCAGCCATGCGATATGTGCCTGAAAGCCGATTGAGAAGTACTGTCAGTCGCTTGATCAGCGATTATCAGCCGCTAGATCAGCATCTATTAACGACTTTATCAGCACCTTTCAGCCGCTTGATCAGCGCCTGTCAGCTGCTTGATCAGCACCTGTAAGCCGCTTAAACAGTGCTGCCAGCCCCTTGATCAGTGCCTTCTCAGCTGCGCCATCAATGCCTACTTAGCCGAGAAACAGCCCCTACACTGCCGGGTGATCATAGTCTGTCGGCCGCTTGATCAGAGACTGTCAGACGCTTGATCAGCGCCTAATCGCCCCCTCGATCAGCGCCTATTCAGCAGCGTGATCAGCACCTGTCAGCCGCTTGACAAGCTCCTATACACCACTTGATCAACACCTAATTAGCTTCGCTATCAGTATTTACTGAGCCATGCGATGCTCGCCTCAGCCGCATGATCTGTGCCTACTCAACCCCGCGATCACTGTCTACTCAGCCGTGCGATATGTGCCTGACAGCCGATTGAGAATTACTGTCAGCCGCTTGATCAGCGATTATCAGCCGCCAGATCAGCATCTGTCAAAGATTTAACAGCACCTGTCAGCCCCTTGATCAGCGATTATTAGCCGCTAGATCAACATCTGTCAACGACTTTATCAGCACCTGTCAGCCACTTCATCAGCGCCTGTCAGCCGCTTTATCATCGCCTAATCAGCTGCGCGATCAGCGCCTACTCAACGGCTTGATCAGTACCTGTCAGCCACTTTATCAGCACCTGTCAGCCACTCTATCAGCACCTGTCAACTGCTTGATCAGCGACCACTTTGCTGCGTGATCAGTTCCTACTCAGCCACGTGATCCGTGACCCTCAGCCGGTTGATCAGCGCCTGCCAGCCGCTTGATCATTTCTTGCTCTGCTGGCCATTCAGCGCCTGGTCAACCACTTCATCAGTGCCTGTCAGCCACTTGACCAGTGCCCAATCAGCTGATTGAAAAGCGCCTACACAGCCGCGCGATAAGTGCCTCTCAGCCGCTTGACCAGAACCTGTCAGAAGTTTGATCAGGGCCTATCAGCCACTTGATCAGCACCTGCCAGCTGCTTGATGAGTGCCTATCAGCCGCTTGATTAGCACCTGTCAGCCAGTTGATCAGCACCTGTCAGCCCCTTGATCAGCGCCTATCAGCCGCTTGATCAGCACCTGTCAGCCGCTTGATGAGTGCGTATCAGCCGCTTGATTAGCACCTGTCAGCCAGTTGACCAGCACCTGTCAGCCGCTTGATAAGCGCCTATCAGTGGCTTGATTAGCCCCTGTCAGCCAGTTGATCAGCAATTGTTAGATGCTTGTTAAACACCTGTCAGCAGCTTGATCAGCACCTGTCAGCAGCTTGATCAGCACCTGTCAGCAGCTTGATCAGCACCTGTCAGCTGCTTGATCAGCACCTGAAAGCCGCTTAAACAGCACCTGACAGCCTCTTGATCATTGCCTTCTCAGCTGCGGGATCAATGCCTACTCATCTGCGAATCAGCCCCTAAACAGCCGCGTGATCATAGTCTGTAAGCCGCTTGATCAGAGACTGTCAGACACTTGATCAGCGCCTAATCACCCCCTCGATCAGCGCGTATTCAGCGGCGTGATCAGCACCTGTCAGCCGCTTGACAAGCTCCTATACACCACTTGATCAACACCTAATTAGCTTCGCTATCAGTATTTACTGAACCATGTGATCATCGCCTCAGCTGCATGATCTGTGCCCACTCAGCCCCGCGATCAATGTCTACTCAGCCGTGCGATATGTGCCTGACATCCGATTGAGAAGTACTGTCACTAGCTTGATCAGTGATAATCAGCCGCTAGATCAGTGATCATCAACCGCTAGATCAGCATCTGTCAACTACTTTATCAGCAACTTTCAGCTGCTTGACCAGCGCCTGTCAGCTGCTTGATCAGCGATTATCAGCCGCTAGATCAAGATCTGTCAACGACTTGATCAGCACCTGTCAGCCACTTGATCAGCGCCTGTCAGCCACTTTATCATTGCCTAATCTGCTGCGCGATCAGCGCCTACTCAGCCGCTTGATCAGAATCTGTCAGCCAGTTGATCAGCACCTGTCAGCCGCTTGATCAGCACCTGTCAGCAGCTTTATCAGCACCTATCAGCTGCTTGATTAGCACCTGTCAGCATGTTGATCAACACCTGTCAGCCGCTTCATTAGCACCTCTCAGCCAGTTGATCAGCACCTGTCAGCTGCTTGATCAGCACATATAACCGGCTTCATCAGTGCCCGTCAGCTGCTTGATCATTGCCTTCTCAGCTGGGCTATCAGCGCCTACTCAGCCGCGAATCAGCCCCTACACAGACGCGTGATCATAGTCTGCCAGCCGCTTGAGCAGAGACTGTCAGGCGCTTGATCAGCGCCTAATCACCCCCTCCATCGGCGCCTATGGAGCAGGGCGATCAGCACCTGTCAGGCGCTTGACAAGAACTTATACACCACTTGATCAATACCTTATTAGCTTCACTCTCAGTATTTCCTGAGCCATGCGATCATGGCCTCAGCTGCATGATCTGTGCCTACTCAGCCCCGCGATCAGTGCCTACTCAGCCGTGCGATATGTGCCTGACATCCGATTGAGAAGTACTGTCACTCGCTTGATCAGTGATAATCAGCCGCTAGATCAGCGATCATCAACCGCTAGATCAGCATCTGTCAACTACTTTATCAGCACCTTTCAGACGCTTGATCAGCGCCTATCAGCTGCTTAATTAACACTTCTCAGCCAGTTGATCAGCACCTGAGAGCCGCTTGATCAGCGCCTATCAGCTGCTTGATTAGCACCTGTCAGCCAGTTGATTAGCACCTGTCAGCCGCTTAATCAGCACCTGTCAGCAGCTTGATCAGCATCTGTCAGCAGCTTTATCAGCACTTATCAGCTGCTTGATTAGCACCTGTCAGCATGTTGATCAACACCTGTCAGCCGCTTCATTAGCAACTGTCAGCCAGTTGATCAGCACCTGTCAGCTGCTTGATCAGCACCTGTAAGCCGCTTAAACAGTGCTGCCAGCCGCTTGATCAGTGCCTTCTCAGCTGCGCCATCAATGCCTACTTAGCCGAGAAACAGCCCCTACACTGCCGGGTGATCATAGTCTGTCTGCCGCTTGATCAGAGACTGTCAGACGCTTGATCAGCGCCTAATCACCCCCTCGATCAGCGCCTATTCAGCAGCGTGATCAGCACCTGTCAGCCGCTTGACAAGCTCCTATACACCACTTGATCAACACCTAATTAGCTTCGCTATCAGTATTTACTGAGCCATGCGATGCTCGCCTCAGCCGCATGATCTGTGCCTACTCAACCCCGCGATCACTGCCTACTCAGCCGTGCGATATGTGCCTGACAGCCGATTGAGAATTACTGTCAGCCGCTTGATCAGCGATTATCAGCCGCCAGATCAGCATCTGTCAGAGATTTAACAGCACCTGTCAGCCCCTTGATCAGCGATTATTAGCCGCTAGATCAACATCTGTCAACGACTTTATCAGCACCTGTCAGCCACTTCATCAGCGCCTGTCAGCCACTTTATCATCGCCTAATCAGCTGCGCGATCAGCGCCTACTCAACGGCTTGATCAGTACCTGTCAGCCACTTTATCAGCACCTGTCAGCCACTCTATCAGCACCTGTCAACTGCTTGATCAGCGACCACTTTGCTGCGTGATCAGTTCCTACTCAGCCACGTGATCCGTGACCCTCAGCCGGTTGATCAGCGCCTGTCAGCCGCTTGATCATTTCCTGCTCTGCTGGTCATTCAGCGCCTGGTCAACCACTTCATCAGTGCCTGTCAGCCACTTGAGCAGTGGCCACTCATCTGATTGAAAAGCGCCTACGCAGCTGCGCGTTAAGTGTCTCTCAGCCGCTTGACAAGCACCTGTCAGAAGCTTGATCAGGGCCTATCAGCCACTTGAATAGTACCTATCAGCCAGTTGATCAGCACCTGTCAGCGCCTTGATCAGCGCCTATCAGCCTCTTGATTAGCATCTGTCAGCTGCTTGATGAGCGCCTATCAGCCGCTTGATTAGCACCTGTCAGCAACTTGACCAGCACCTGTCAGCCGCTACATCAGCACCTGTCAATCAGTTTATCATCACCTGTCAGCCGATTGATCAGCGCCTGTTAGCCGCTTTATCATCGCCTAAACAGCAGCCTGATCAGCGCCTACTCAGCCGCTTGATCAGTACCAGTCAGCCAGTTTATCAACACCTGTCAGCAGCTTGATCAGCGCCTATCAACTGCTTGATTACCACCTGTCAGCCAGTTGATCTGCACCTCTCAGCCAGTTGATCAGCACCTGTAAGCCACTGGATCAGCGCCTGTTAGCCGCTTGATCATCGCCTTATCAGGTGCACGATCAGCGCCAACTCAGCTGCTTGATCAGAACCTGTCAGCCAGTTGATCGGCACCTATCAGCCGCTTGATCAGCACCTGTCAGTAGCTTTACCAGCACTTATCAGCTGCTTGATTAGCACCTGTCAGCATGTTGATCAACACCTGTCAGCCGCTTCATTAGCCACTGTCAGCCAGTTGATCAGCACCTGTCAGCTGCTTGATCAGCACCTGTAAGCCGCTTAAACAGTGCCTGCCAGCCGCTTCATCAGTGCCTGTCACGTGCTTGATCATTGCCTTCTCAGCTGCGCGATCAGCGCCTACTCAGCCGCGAATCAGCCCCTCCACAGCCGCGTGATCATAGTCTGTCAGCCTCTTTATCAGAGTCGGTGATCTGCTTGATCAGCACCTGTCAGAAAGTTGAAGAGTGCCTACTCAGCCGCGCGAACTGCATCTCTCAGTCAGTTGATGTGCACGTACTGAGCCCAGCAATCAGCGCCTACTCAGCCTCCCGGTCCATGCCTGTCAGCCGCTTGAGAAGAACCTGTCAGCCGCTTGATCAGCACCTATCAGCATCTTTATCAGCACCTATCAGCTGCTTGATAAGCACCTGTCAGCATGTTGATCAACACCTGTCAGCCGCTTCATTAGCAACTCTCAGCCAGTTGATCAGCCAGTGTCAGCTGCTGGATTAGCACCTGTCAGCCACTTGATCAGCACCTGTCAGCCGCTTGATAAACGCGTGTCAGCCTCTAGAGAAGTACCTGTCAGCCACTTGATCAGCACCTGTCAGACAATATATCAGCAACTCTCAACAGCTTGATCAGTGCCCGCTTAGCTGCGTAATCAGAGCCTACTCAGCCACAGGATCAGTGACCCTCAGGCGGCTGATCAGCGCCTGTCAGCGGCTTGATCATTTCCTGCTCTGATGGTCATTCAGCGCCTGGACAACCACTAGATCAGTGCCTGTCAGCCCCTTGACCAGTGCCCACTCAGCTGATTGATAAACGCATACGCATCCACGCGATAAGCGCCTGTCAGCCACTTCAGAAGCATCTGTCAGCAACTTGATCAGGACCTGTCAGCCGCTTGATCAGCAACTTTCAGCAGCTTGATCAGCACCTATCAGCTGCTTAATTAACACTTCTCAACCAGTTGATCAGCACCTGTTAGCCGATTGATCAGTGCCTATCAGCTGCTTGATTAACACCTGTCAGCCAGTTGATTAGCACCTGTCAGCCGCTTAATCAGCACCTGTCAGCAGGTTGATCAGGGCCTATCAGCCACTTGATCAGTACCTATGAGCCAGTTAATCAGCACCTGTCAGCCACTTCATTTGCACCTGTCAGCCACTTTATCAGCAACTGTCAGGCGCTAGGGCAGCACCTATAAGCAGCTTGATCATTAACTGTCAGCCACATTATCAGCACGTGTTAGCCGCTGTTTCAGAACCTGTCCACCGCTTGATCAGCACCTGTCAGCAGCTTTAGTAGCACCTATCAGCTGCTTGATTAGCCCCTGTCAGCCACTTCATCAGCGATTGTCAGCCGCTTGTTATGCACCTGTCAGCAGCTTGATCAGCGCTTGACCACTTTCCACTCAGCCGATTGAAAAGCAAAGACTCAACCGCGTGAATAGCATCTTTAAGCCAGTTGATCTGTGCATACTGAGCCCCGCTGTCAGTGCCTACACAGTCGCCCGATCAGTGCTTCTCAGCCGCTTGACAAGTACCTGTCAGCCACTTGATCAGCACCTGTCAGCAGCTTGATGTGCGCCTATCAGCCGCTTAATTAGCACCTGTCAGCCAGTTGACCAGCACCTGTCAGCCGCTTGATCAGCGCCTATCAGTGGCTTGATTAGCCCCTGTCAGCCAGTTGATCAGCAATTGTCAGCCGCTTGTTAAGCACCTGTCAGCAGCTTGATCAGCGCTTGACCACTTTCCACTCAGCCGATTGAAAAGCACTGACTCAGCCGCGTGAATAGCATCTTTCAGCCAGTTGATCTGTGCCTACTGAGCCCCGCAGTCAGTGCCTACACAGCCGCCTGATCAGTGCTTGTCAGCCGCTTGACAAGTACCTGTCAGCCTCTTGATCAGCACCTAATCAGCCACACGATGATCATTTACTCAGCCGCGCGATCATCGCCTCAGCCTCTTGATCTGTGCCTACTCAGCCCAATGACCAGCGCCTACTCAGCCATGCGATCTGTCACTGACAGCCACTTGATCAACGACTATCAGCCGCTTGATCATCGCCTTATCAGCTTCACGATCAGCGCCTACTCAGCCGCTTGATCAGAACCTGTCAGGCAGTTGATCAGCACCAGTCAGCCGCTTGATCATTTCCTGCTCTGCTGGTCATTCAGCTCCTGGTCATCCACTTGATCAGTGCCTGTCAGCCGCTTGAGAACTACCTGGCAGCCACTTGACCAGCACCTAATCAGCCACCCGATCATCATTTACTCAGCCGCACGATCATCGCCTCAGCCACTTGATCTGTGTCTACTCAGACTTGCGATCAGCGCCTACTCAGCCGTGCGATGTGCGCCTGACAGACACTTGAGAAGTACTGTCAGCCACTTTATCAGCGACTATCAGTCGCTTGATCAGCACCTGTCCACGACTTTATCAGCACCTGTCAGCCGCTTGATTAGTGCCTCTCAGCTGCTTGACCACTGCCCACACAGCCGATTGAAAAGCGCCAATGCAGACGCGTGATAAGCACCAGTCAGCCGCCTGAAAATCACCTGTCAGCAGCGTGATCAGGGCCTATTAGCCACTTGATTAGCACCTGTCAGCCAATTGATCAGCACCTGTCAGCCAGTTGATCAGCACCTGTCAGCAGATTGATCAGGGCCTATCAGCCACTTGATTAGCACCTGTCAGCCAGTTGATCAGCACCTGAGAGTGGCTTCATTAGCACCTGTCAGCCAGTTGATGAGCACCTGTCATCCGCTTGATCAGCACCTGTCAGCAGGTTGATCAGTGCGTATCAGCTGCTCGATTAACACCTGTCTGTCTATTGATCATCACCTGTCAACCGCTAGATCAGCACCCACTTTGCTGCATGAACAGAGCCTACTCAGCCACGCGGTCAGTGACGCTCAGCCGGTTGATCTTCTCCTGTCAGGCGCTTGATCATTTCCTGCTCTGCTTGTCATTCAGCGCCTGGTCAACTCTTGATCAGTGTCAGTCAGCCGCTTGACCACTGCCCACTCAGCAGATTGAAAAGCGCCTAGGCAGCCGAGGGATAAGCGCCTGTCAGCCGCTTTACAGGCACCTGTAAACCGCTTGATCAACACTTACTGAGCTGTGCTATCAGTGCTTAATCAGCCGCGAGATCATTGTCTGTCATCTGCTTGATCAGCACCTGTCAGCCGGTTGAACAGTGCCTATTCAGCCACGCAAATAGCATCTCTCAGCCAGTTGATCTGCTCCTACTGATCCCCACGATCAGCGCCTACTCAGCCGCCCGATCAGTGACTGTTAGCCTCTTGAGAAGTACCTGTAAGCCACTTGATCAGCACCTGTCAGCCAATATATCAGCAACTCTCAACAGCTTGATCAGTGCCCGCTTAGCTGCGTAATCAGAGCCTACTCAGCCACGTGATCAGTGACTCTCAGCCGGTTGATCAGCGCCTGTCAGCGGCTTGATCATTTCCTGCTCTGATGGTCATTCAGCGCCTGGACAACCACTAGATCAGTGCCTGTCAGCCCCTTGACCAGTGCCCACTCAGCTGATTGATAAACGCATACGCATCCACGCGATAAGCGCCTGTCAGCCACTTGAGAATCGTCTGTCAGCAACTTGATCAGGGCCTATCAGCTACTTGATCAGTACCTGTCAGCCAGTTGATCAGCACCTGTCAGCCACTTCATTTGCACCTGTCAGCCACTTTATCAGCAACTGTCAGGCGCTAGGGCAGCCCTTTAAGCAGCTTGATCATTAACTGTCAGCCACATTATCAGCACCTGTTAGCCGCTGTATCAGAACCTGTCAACCGCTTGATCAGCACCTGTCAGCAGCTTTATCAGCACCTATCAGCTGCTTGATTAGCACCTGTCAGCATGTTGATCAACACCTGGCAGCCGCTTCATTAGCAACTGTCAGCCAGTTGATCAGCACCTGTCAGCCGCTTGATTAGCACCTGTCAGCCAGTTGATCAGCACCTGTCAGCTGCTTTATCAGCACCTGTAAGCCGATTAAACAGCACCTGCCAGCCGCTTCATCATTGCCTGTCAGCTGCTAGATCATTGCCTGCTCAGCTGCGCGATCAGCGCCTACTCAGCCGCGAATCAGGCCCTCCACAGCCACCTGATCATAGTCTGTCAGCCTGTTTATCAGAGTCAGTCATCCGCTTGTTCAGCAACTGTCTGCAGGTTGAAGAGTGCCTACTCAGCCGCGCGAATTGCATCTCTCACCCAGTTGATCTGCGCCTACTGAGCCCCGCAATGAACGCCTACTCAGCCGCCCTTTCCGTGCCTGTCAGCCGCTTGAGAAGTACCTGTCAGCCAGTTGATAAGCACCTCTAAGCCAGTTGATCAGCACCTGTAAGCCACTGGATCAGCACCTGTTAGCCGCTTGATCAGCAACTTTCAGCAGCTTGATCAGCACCTATCAGCTGCTTAATTAACACTTCTCAGCCAGTTGATCAGCACCTGTTAGCCGCTTGATCAGCGCCTATCAGCCGCTTGATTAGCACCTGTCAGCCAGTTGATTAGCACCTGTCAGCAGCTTAATCAGCACCTGTCAGCAGCTTGATAAGGGCCTATCAGCCACCTGTCAGCCACTTCATTTGCACCTGTCAGCCACTTTATCAGCAACTGTCAGTCGCTAGGGCAGCCCCTATAAGCAGCTTGATCATTAACTCTCAGTCACATTATCAGCACCTGTTAGCCGCTGTATCCGAACCTGTCAACCGCTTGATCAGCACCTGTCAGCAGATTGATCAGGGACTATCAGCCACTTGATTAGCACCTGTCAGCCAGTTGATCAGCACCACTCAGCCAGTTGATCAGCAACTGTCAGCACCTTGATCATCGCCTATCAGCCGCTTGATTAGCACCTGTCAGCCAGATGATCAGCACCTGTCAGCAGCTTGAGCAGCGAGTATCAGCTGCTTGATCAGCACCTGTCAGCCAGTTGATCAGCACCTGTCAGCAGATTGATCAGGGCCTATCAGCCACTTGATTAGCACCTGTCAGCCAGTTGATCAGCACCTGAGAGTGGCTTCATTAGCACCTGTCAGCCAGTTGATGAGCACCTGTCATCCGCTTGATCAGCACCTGTCAGCAGGTTGATCAGTACAGATCAGCTGCTCGATTAACACTTGTCTGTCTATTGATCATCACCTGTCAACCGCTAGATCAGCACCCACTTTGCTGCATGAACAGAGCCTACTCAGCCACGCGGTCAGTGACGCTCAGCCGGTTGATATTCTCCTGTCAGGCGCTTGATCATTTCCTGCTCTGCTGGTCATTCAGCGCCTGGTCAACCACTTGATCAGTGTCAGTCAGCCGCTTGACCACTGCCCACTCAGCAGATTGAAAAGCGCCTACGCGGCCGAGCGATAAGGACATGTCAGCCGCTTTACAAGCACCTGTAAACCGCTTGATCAACACTTACTGAGCTGCGCTATCAGTGCTTAATCAGCCGCGAGATCAGTGTCTGTCAGCTGCTTGATCAGCACCTGTCAGCCGGTTGAACAGTGCCTATTCAGCCGCGCAAATTGCATCTCTCAGCCAGTTGATCTGCTCCTACTGAGCCCCACGATCAGCGCCTACTCAGCCGCCCGATCAGTGACTGTCAGCCTCTTGAGAAGTACCTGTCAGCCACTTGATCAGCACCTGTCAGCCGCTTGATAAACGCGTGTCAGCAGCTTGATCAGTACCTGTCAGCCACTTGATCAGCACCTGTCAGCCAATATATCAGCAACTCTCAACAGCTTGATCAGTGCCCGCTTAGCTGCGTAATCAGAGCCTACTCAGCCACAGGATCAGTGACCCTCAGGCGGCTGATCAGCGCCTGTCAGCGGCTTGATCATTTCCTGCTCTGATGGTCATTCAGCGCCTGGACAACCACTAGATCAGTGCCTGTCAGCCCCTTGACCAGTGCCCACTCAGCTGATTGATAAACGCATACGCATCCACGCGATAAGCGCCTGTCAGCCACTTGAGAAGCATCTGTCAGCGACTTGATCAGGGCCTATCAGCCACTTGATCAGTACCTGTCAGCCAGTTGATCAGCACCTGTCAGCCACTTCATTTGCACCTGTCAGCCACTTTATCAGCAACTGTCAGGCGCTAGGGCAGCTCCTATAAGCAGCTTGATCATTAACTGTCAGCCACATTATCAGCACCTGTTAGCCGCTGTATCAGAACCTGTCAACCGCTTGATCAGCACCTGTCAGCAGCTTTATCAGCACCTATCAGCTGCTTGATTAGCACCTGTCAGCATGTGGATCAACACCTGTCAGCCGCTTTATTAGCAACTGTCAGCCAGTTGATCAGCATCTGTCAGCCGCTTGATTAGCACCTGTCAGTCAGTTGATCAGCACCAGTCAACCGCTTGTTCAGCACCTGTCAGTGGCTTTATCAGCACCTATCAGCTGCTTGATTAGCACCTGTCAGCTGTTGATCAACACCTGTCAGCCACTTCATTAGCAACTCTCAGCCAGTTGATCGGCAACTGTCAGCCGCTTGGTCAGCACCTGTCAGCCATTTGATCAGCACCTGTAAGCCGATTAAACAGCACCTGCCAGCCGCTTCATCAGTGCCTGTCAGGTGCTGGATCATTGCCTTCTCAGCTGCACGATCAGCGCCTACTCAGCCGCGAATCAGCCCCTCCACAGCCACGTGATCATAGTCTGTCAGCCTCTTTATCAGAGTCAGTCATCTGCTTGATCAGCAACTGTCTGCAGGTTGAAGAGTGCCTACTCAGCCACGGGAATTGCATCTCTCACCCAGTTGATCTGCGCCTACTGAGCCCCGCAATGAACGCCTACTCTGCCGCCCGGTCCGTGCCTGTCAGCCGCTTGAGAAGTACCTGTCAGCCAGTTGATCAGCACCTCTAAGCCAGTTGATCAGCACCTGTAAGCCACTGGATCAGCACCTGTCAGCCGCTTGATCAGCAGCTTTCAGCAGCTTGATCAGCACCTATCAGCTGCTTAATTAACACTTCTCAGCCAGTTGATCAGCACCTGTTAGCCGCTTGATCAGCGCCTAAAAACCGCTTGATTAGCACCTGTCAGCCAGTTGATTAGCACCTGTCAGCCGCTTAATCAGCACCTGTCAGCAGCTTGAGCAGGGCCTATCAGCCACTTGATCAGTACCTGTCAGCCAGTTGATCAGCACCTGTCAGCCACTTCATTTGCACCTGTCAGCCACTTTATCAGCAATTGTCAGGCGCTAGGGCAGCCCCTATAAGCAGCTTGATCATGAACTCTCAGCCACATTATCAGCACCTGTTAGCCGCTGTATCAGAACCTGTCAACCGCTTGATCAGCACCTGTCAGCAGCTTTATCAGCACCTATCAGCTGCTTGATTAGCCCCTGTCAGCCACTTGATCAGCGATTGTCAGCCGCTTGTTATGCACCTGTCAGCAGCTTGATCAGCGCTTGACCACTTTCCACTCAGCCGATTGAAAAGCAAAGACTCAACCGCGTGAATAGCATCATTCAGCCAGTTGATCTGTGCCTACTGAGCCCCGCAGTCAGTGCCTACACAGCCGCCCGATCAGTGTTGTCAGCCGCTTGACAAGTACCTGTCAGCCACTTGATCAGCACCTGTCAGCAGCTTGATGTGCGCCTATCAGCCGCTTGATCAGCACCTGTCAGCCGCTTGATCAGCGCCTATCAGTGGCTTTATTAGCCCCTGTCAGCCAGTTGATCAGCAATTGTCAGCCGCTTGTTAAGCACCTGTCAGCAGCTTGATCAGCGCTTGACCACTTTCCACTCAGCCAATTGAAAAGCACCGACTCAGCCGCGCGAATAGCATCTTTCAGCCAGTTGATCTGTGCCTACTGAGCCCCGCAGTCAGTGCCTACACAGCGGCCTGATTAGTGGTTGTCAGCCGCTTGACAAGTACCTGTCAGCCTCTTGATCAGCACCTAATCAGCCACACGATGATCATTTACTCAGCCGCGCGATCATCGCCTCAGCCTCTTGATCTGTGCCTACTCAGCTCCATGACCAGCGCCTACTCAGCCATGCGATCTGTGCCTGACAGCCACTTGATCAACGACTATCAGCCGCTTGATCATCGCCTTATCAGCTTCACGATCAGCGCCTACTCAGCCGCTTGATCAGAACCTGTCAGGCAGTTGATCAGCACCAGTCAGCCGCTTGATCATTTCCTGCTCTGCTGGTCATTCAGCTCCTGGTCATCCACTTGATCAGTGCCTGTCATCCGCTTGAGAAGTACCTGGCAGCCACTTGACCAGCACTTAATCAGCCACGCAATCATCATTTACTCAGCCGCACGATCATCGCCTCAGCCGCTTGATCTGTGTCTACTCAGCCCCGCGATCAGCTCCTACTCAGCCGTTCGAGGTGCGCCTGACAGACACTTGAGAAGTACTGTCAGCCACTTTATCAGCGACTATCAGTCGCTTGATCAGCACATGTCAACAACTTTACGAGCACCTGTCAGCCGCTTGATTAGCGCCTGTCAGCGAGTTGATCAGCACCTGAAAGCCGCTTAAACAGCACTTGCCAGCCGCTTGATCAGTGCCTTCTCAGCTGCGCGATCAATGCCTACTCAGCCACGAATCAGCCCCTACACAGCAGCGTGATCATAGTCTGTCAGCCGCTTGATCAGAGACTGTCAGACCCTTGATCAGTGTTTAATCACCCCCTTGATAAGCGCCTATTTAGCGGCGCGATCAGCACTGCTCAGCCTCTTGACAAGCACCTATATACCACTTGATCAACACCTAATTAGCTTCGCTATCAGTATTTACTGAGCCATGCAAATATCGCTTCAGCCGCATGATCTGTGCCTACTCAGCCATGCGATATGTGCCTGACAGCCAATTGCAAAGTACAGTCAGCTGCTTGATCAGCAATTATCAACCGTTGGATCAGCATCTGTCAACGACTTTATCAGCACCTTTCAGCCGCTTGATCAGCGCCTGTCAGCCGCTTGATCAGCGATTATCAGCCGCTAGAACATGTGTTAACGACTTTATCAGCACCTGTCAGCCGCTTGATCAGAGCCTGTCAGCCGCTTGATCAACGCCTAATCAGCTGCGCGATCAGAGGCTACTCAACCGCTTGATCAGTACTTTTCAGCCACTTTATCAGCACCTGTCAGCCACTATATCAGCACCTGTCAGCCACTATATCAGCACCTGTCAACTGCTTGATCAGCGACCACTTTGCTGCTTGATCAGATCCTACTCAGCCATGTGATCAGTGACCCTAAGCCGGTTGATCAGCGCCTGTCAGCCGCTTGATCATTTCCTGCTCTGCTGGTCATTCAGCGCCTGGTAAAGCACTACCTCAGTGCCTGTCAGCCACTTGACCAGTGCCCACTCAGTTGATTGAAAAGCGCCTACGCGGCCCGATAAGTGCCTCTCAGCCGCTTGACAAGCACCTGTCAGAAGCTTGATCAGGGCCTATCAGCCACTTGAATAGTACCTATCAGCCACTTTATCAGCACCTGTCAGCCGCTTGAAGAGCGCCTATCAGCGCTTGATTAGCACCTGTCAGCCAGTTGACCAGCACCTGTCAGCCACGCAATGATCATTTACTCAGCCGCGCGATCATCGCCTCAGCCTCTTGATCTGTGCCTACTCAGCCCCACGACCAGCGCCTACTCAGCCATGCGATCTGCGCCTGGCAGCCACTTGATCAACGACTATCAGCCGTTCAATCAGCACCTGTCAACCACTTTATCATCACCTGTCAGCCGCTTGATTAGCGTCTGTTAGCCGCTTTATCATCACCTAATCAACTGCATTATTAGCGCCTACTCAGCCGCTTGATCAGTAACAGTCAGCCAGTTGATCAGCACCTGTCAGCAGCTTGATCAGCGCCTATCAGCTGCTTGATTAGCCCCTGTCAGCCAGTTGATCAGCACCTGACAGCCAGTTGATAAGCACCTGAAAGCCACTGGATCATCGCCTGTTAGCCGCTTGATCATCACCATATCAGTTGCACGATCAGCGCCCACTCAGCCGCTTGATCAGAACCTGTCAGCCAGTTGATCAGCACCTGTCAGCTCCTTGATTAGCACCTGTCAGCAGCTTTATCAGCACCTATCAGCTGCTTGATTAGCACCTGTCAGCATGTTGATCAACACATGTCATCCGTTTCATTAGCAACTGTCAGCCAGTTGATCAGTGGCTGTCAGCCACTTCATTAGCAACTGTCAGCCAGTTGATAAGCACCTCTCAGCCAGATGACCAGCACCTCTCAGCCAGTTGATCAGCACCTGTAAGCCACTGGGTCAGCGCCTGTTAGCCGCTTGATCATCGCCTGATCAGCTGCACGATCAGAGCCTACTCAGCCTCTTGATCAGAACCTGTCAGCCAGTTGATCAGCACCTGTCAGCTGCTTGACCAGCACCTGTAAACTTCTTAAACAGCTCCTGCCAACTGCTTCATCAGTGCCTGTCAGCTGCTTGATCATTGCCTTCTCAGCTGCGCGATCAGAGCCTACTCAGCCGCGAATCAGACCCTACAGAGCCGCGTGATCAAAGTCTGTCAGCCTCTTTATCAGAGTCGGTCCTCCACTTGATCAGCACCTGTCAGTAGGTTGAAGAGTGCCTACTCAGCCGCGCGAATTGCATCTCTCAGCCAGTTGGTCTGCCCCTACTGAGCCACTCAATCAGCGCCTACAAAGCCGCCCGATCAGTGCCTGTCAGCCGCTTGAGAAGTACCTGTCAGCCAGTTGATCAGCACCTCTGAGCCGCTTGATCAGCACTTTTCAGCAGCTTGATCAGCGACTATCAGCTGCTAAATTAACACTTCTCAGCAAGTTGATAAGCACCTGTTAGCCGCTGGATCAGGCCTGTCAGCCAATTTATCATCTCCTAATCAGCTGCGTGATCAGTGTCTACTCAACCGCTTCATCAGTACCTGTCAGCCACTTTATCAGCACCTGTCAGCCACTATATCAGCACCTGTCAACTGCTTGATCAGCGACCACTTTGCTGCATTAGCAGATCCTACTCAGCCACGTGATCAGTGAACCTCAGCCGGTTGATCAGCACCTGTCAGCTGCTTGATCATTTCCTGCTCTGCTGGTCATTCAGTGCCTGGTCAACCACTTCATCAGTGCCTATCAGCCACTTGACCAGTGCCCACTCAGCTGATTGAAAAGCGCCTACACAGCCGCGCGATAAGTGCCTCTCAGCCGCTTGACAAGCACCTGTCAGAAGCTTGATCAGGGCCTATCAGCCGCTTGATCAGCACCTGTCATCCGCTTGATGAGCGCCTATCAGCCGCTTGATTAGCACCTGTCAGCCACTTGACCAGCAGCTCTCAGCCGCTTGATCAGCGCCTATCAGTGGCTAGATTAGCCCCTGTCAGCCAGTTGATCAGCAATTGTCAGCCGCTTGTTAAGCACCTGTCAGCAGCTTTATCAGCGCTTGACCACTTTCCACTCAGCCGATTGAAAAGCACCGACTCAGCCGCGTGAATAGCATCTTTTGGCCAGTTGATCTGTGCCTACGGAGCCCCGCAGTCAGTACCTACACAGCCACCCGATCAGTGCTTGTCAGCCACTTGAGCAGTACCTGTCAGCCAGTGGATCAGCACCTCTCAGCCAGTTGATCACCACCTGTAAGCCACTGGATCAGCACCTGTCAGTCCCTTGATCAGCACCTTTCAGCAGCTTGATCAGTGCCTATCATCTGCTTAATTAACACTTCTCAGCCAGTTGTTCAGCACCTGTTAGCCGCTTGATCATCGCCTATCAGCTGCTTGATTAGCACCTGTCAGCCAGTTGATTAGCCCTGACAACAGCTTGATCAGCACCTGTCAGCAGCTTTATCAGCACCTATCATCTGCTTGATTAGCACCTGTCAGCATGTTGATCAACACCTGTCAGCTGCTTCATTAGCATCTCTCAGCCAGTTGATTAGCCACTGTAAGCCGCTGGATTAGCACCTGCCAGCCAGTTGATCAGCACCTGTCAGCCGCTTGATGAGCGCCTATCAGCCGCTTGATCAGCAACTGTCAGCCGCTTGATGAGCACCTATCAGCCGCTTGATCAGCGCCTGTTAGACACTTTATCATCGTCTAACCAGCTGCATGTTCAGCGCCTACTCAGCCGCTTGATCAGTACCATTCAGCCAGTTGATCAGCACCTGTCAGCAGCTTGATAAATGCATGTCAGCCTCTTGACCAGCACCTAATCAGCCACGTGATCATCATTTACTCAGCCGCACGATCATCGCCTCAGCCGCTTGATCTGTGTCTACTCAGCCCCGCGATCAGCGCCTACTCAGCCGTGCGATGTGCGCCTGACAGACACTTGAGAAGTACTGTCAGCCACTTGATCAGCACCTGTCAGCCGCTTGTTAAACGTGTGTCAGCAGCTTGATCAGTACCTGTCAGCCACTTTATCAGCACCTGTCACCCAATATATCAGCAACTCTCAACAGCTTGATCTGTGCCCGCTTAGCTGCGTAATCAGAGCCTACTCAGCCACGTGATCAGTGACTCTCAGCCGGTTGATCAGCGCCTGTCAGCCGCTTGATCATTTCCTGCTCTGCTGGTCATTCAGCGCCTGGTCAACCACTTCATCAGTGCCTGTCAGCCACTTGACCAGTGCTCACTCAGCTGATTGAAAAGTGCCTATGCAGCCACGCAATAAGTGCCTCTCAGCCGCTTGACAAGCACCTTTCAGAAGCTTGATCAGGGCCTATCAGCCACTTGAATAGTACCTGTCAGCCAGGTAATCGGCACCTGTCAGCCGCTTGATCAGGACCTTTCAGCAGCTTTATCAGCACCTATCAGCTGCTTGATTAGCACCTGTCAGCAGGTTGATCAGTACAGATCAGCTGCTCGATTAACACTTGTCTGTCTATTGATCATCACCTGTCAACCGCTAGATCAGCACCCACTTTGCTGCATGAACAGAGCCTACTCAGCCACGCGGTCAGTGACGCTCAGCCGGTTGATCTTCTCCTGTCAGGCGCTTGATCATTTCCTGCTCTGCTGGTCATTCAGCGCCTGGTCAACCACTTGATCAGTGTCAGTCAGCCGCTTGACCACTGCCCACTCAGCAGATTGAAAAGCGCCTACGCGGCCGAGCGATAAGGACATGTCAGCCGCTTTACAAGCACCTGTAAACCGCTTGATCAACACTTACTGAGCTGCGCTATCAGTGCTTAATCAGCCGCGAGATCAGTGTCTGTCAGCTGCTTGATCAGCACCTGTCAGCCGGTTGAACAGTGCCTATTCAGCCGCGCAAATTGCATCTCTCAGCCAGTTGATCTGCTCCTACTGAGCCCCACGATCAGCGCCTACTCAGCCGCCCGATCAGTGACTGTCAGCCTCTTGAGAAGTACCTGTCAGCCACTTGATCAGCACCTGTCAGCCGCTTGATAAACGCGTGTCAGCAGCTTGATCAGTACCTGTCAGCCACTTGATCAGCACCTGTCAGCCAATATATCAGCAACTCTCAACAGCTTGATCAGTGCCCGCTTAGCTGCGTAATCAGAGCCTACTCAGCCACAGGATCAGTGACCCTCAGGCGGCTGATCAGCGCCTGTCAGCGGCTTGATCATTTCCTGCTCTGATGGTCATTCAGCGCCTGGACAACCACTAGATCAGTGCCTGTCAGCCCCTTGACCAGTGCCCACTCAGCTGATTGATAAACGCATACGCATCCACGCGATAAGCGCCTGTCAGCCACTTGAGAAGCATCTGTCAGCGACTTGATCAGGGCCTATCAGCCACTTGATCAGTACCTGTCAGCCAGTTGATCAGCACCTGTCAGCCACTTCATTTGCACCTGTCAGCCACTTTATCAGCAACTGTCAGGCGCTAGGGCAGCTCCTATAAGCAGCTTGATCATTAACTGTCAGCCACATTATCAGCACCTGTTAGCCGCTGTATCAGAACCTGTCAACCGCTTGATCAGCACCTGTCAGCAGCTTTATCAGCACCTATCAGCTGCTTGATTAGCACCTGTCAGCATGTGGATCAACACCTGTCAGCCGCTTTATTAGCAACTGTCAGCCAGTTGATCAGCATCTGTCAGCCGCTTGATTAGCACCTGTCAGTCAGTTGATCAGCACCAGTCAACCGCTTGTTCAGCACCTGTCAGTGGCTTTATCAGCACCTATCAGCTGCTTGATTAGCACCTGTCAGCTGTTGATCAACACCTGTCAGCCACTTCATTAGCAACTCTCAGCCAGTTGATCGGCAACTGTCAGCCGCTTGGTCAGCACCTGTCAGCCATTTGATCAGCACCTGTAAGCCGATTAAACAGCACCTGCCAGCCGCTTCATCAGTGCCTGTCAGGTGCTGGATCATTGCCTTCTCAGCTGCACGATCAGCGCCTACTCAGCCGCGAATCAGCCCCTCCACAGCCACGTGATCATAGTCTGTCAGCCTCTTTATCAGAGTCAGTCATCCGCTTGATCAGCAACTGTCTGCAGGTTGAAGAGTGCCTACTCAGCCACGGGAATTGCATCTCTCACCCAGTTGATCTGCGCCTACTGAGCCCCGCAATGAACGCCTACTCTGCCGCCCGGTCCGTGCCTGTCAGCCGCTTGAGAAGTACCTGTCAGCCAGTTGATCAGCACCTCTAAGCCAGTTGATCAGCACCTGTAAGCCACTGGATCAGCACCTGTCAGCCGCTTGATCAGCAGCTTTCAGCAGCTTGATCAGCACCTATCAGCTGCTTAATTAACACTTCTCAGCCAGTTGATCAGCACCTGTTAGCCGCTTGATCAGCGCCTAAAAACCGCTTGATTAGCACCTGTCAGCCAGTTGATTAGCACCTGTCAGCCGCTTAATCAGCACCTGTCAGCAGCTTGAGCAGGGCCTATCAGCCACTTGATCAGTACCTGTCAGCCAGTTGATCAGCACCTGTCAGCCACTTCATTTGCACCTGTCAGCCACTTTATCAGCAATTGTCAGGCGCTAGGGCAGCCCCTATAAGCAGCTTGATCATGAACTCTCAGCCACATTATCAGCACCTGTTAGCCGCTGTATCAGAACCTGTCAACCGCTTGATCAGCACCTGTCAGCAGCTTTATCAGCACCTATCAGCTGCTTGATTAGCCCCTGTCAGCCACTTGATCAGCGATTGTCAGCCGCTTGTTATGCACCTGTCAGCAGCTTGATCAGCGCTTGACCACTTTCCACTCAGCCGATTGAAAAGCAAAGACTCAACCGCGTGAATAGCATCATTCAGCCAGTTGATCTGTGCCTACTGAGCCCCGCAGTCAGTGCCTACACAGCCGCCCGATCAGTGTTGTCAGCCGCTTGACAAGTACCTGTCAGCCACTTGATCAGCACCTGTCAGCAGCTTGATGTGCGCCTATCAGCCGCTTGATCAGCACCTGTCAGCCGCTTGATCAGCGCCTATCAGTGGCTTTATTAGCCCCTGTCAGCCAGTTGATCAGCAATTGTCAGCCGCTTGTTAAGCACCTGTCAGCAGCTTGATCAGCGCTTGACCACTTTCCACTCAGCCAATTGAAAAGCACCGACTCAGCCGCGCGAATAGCATTTTTCAGCCAGTTGATCTGTGCCTACTGAGCCCCGCAGTCAGTGCCTACACAGCCGCCTGATTAGTGGTTGTCAGCCGCTTGACAAGTACCTGTCAGCCTCTTGATCAGCACCTAATCAGCCACACGATGATCATTTACTCAGCCGCGCGATCATCGCCTCAGCCTCTTGATCTGTGCCTACTCAGCCCCATGACCAGCGCCTACTCAGCCATGCGATCTGTGCCTGACAGCCACTTGATCAACGACTATCAGCCGCTTGATCATCGCCTTATCAGCTTCACGATCAGCGCCTACTCAGCCGCTTGATCAGAACCTGTCAGGCAGTTGATCAGCACCAGTCAGCCGCTTGATCATTTCCTGCTCTGCTGGTCATTCAGCTCCTGGTCATCCACTTGATCAGTGCCTGTCATCCGCTTGAGAAGTACCTGGCAGCCACTTGACCAGCACTTAATCAGCCACGCAATCATCATTTACTCAGCCGCACGATCATCGCCTCAGCCGCTTGATCTGTGTCTACTCAGCCCCGCGATCAGCTCCTACTCAGCCGTTCGAGGTGCGCCTGACAGACACTTGAGAAGTACTGTCAGCCACTTTATCAGCGACTATCAGTCGCTTGATCAGCACCTGTCAACAACTTTACGAGCACCTGTCAGCCGCTTGATTAGCGCCTGTCAGCGAGTTGATCAGCACCTGAAAGCCGCTTAAACAGCACTTGCCAGCCGCTTGATCAGTGCCTTCTCAGCTGCGCGATCAATGCCTACTCAGCCACGAATCAGCCCCTACACAGCAGCGTGATCATAGTCTGTCAGCCGCTTGATCAGAGACTGTCAGACCCTTGATCAGTGTTTAATCACCCCCTTGATAAGCGCCTATTTAGCGGCGCGATCAGCACTGCTCAGCCTCTTGACAAGCACCTATATACCACTTGATCAACACCTAATTAGCTTCGCTATCAGTATTTACTGAGCCATGCAAATATCGCTTCAGCCGCATGATCTGTGCCTACTCAGCCATGCGATATGTGCCTGACAGCCAATTGCAAAGTACAGTCAGCTGCTTGATCAGCAATTATCAACCGTTGGATCAGCATCTGTCAACGACTTTATCAGCACCTTTCAGCCGCTTGATCAGCGCCTGTCAGCCGCTTGATCAGCGATTATCAGCCGCTAGAACATGTGTTAACGACTTTATCAGCACCTGTCAGCCGCTTGATCAGAGCCTGTCAGCCGCTTGATCAACGCCTAATCAGCTGCGCGATCAGAGGCTACTCAACCGCTTGATCAGTACTTTTCAGCCACTTTATCAGCACCTGTCAGCCACTATATCAGCACCTGTCAGCCACTATATCAGCACCTGTCAACTGCTTGATCAGCGACCACTTTGCTGCTTGATCAGATCCTACTCAGCCATGTGATCAGTGACCCTAAGCCGGTTGATCAGCGCCTGTCAGCCGCTTGATCATTTCCTGCTCTGCTGGTCATTCAGCGCCTGGTCAAGCACTACCTCAGTGCCTGTCAGCCACTTGACCAGTGCCCACTCAGTTGATTGAAAAGCGCCTACGCGGCCCGATAAGTGCCTCTCAGCCGCTTGACAAGCACCTGTCAGAAGCTTGATCAGGGCCTATCAGCCACTTGAATAGTACCTATCAGCCACTTTATCAGCACCTGTCAGCCGCTTGAAGAGCGCCTATCAGCGCTTGATTAGCACCTGTCAGCCAGTTGACCAGCACCTGTCAGCCACGCAATGATCATTTACTCAGCCGCGCGATCATCGCCTCAGCCTCTTGATCTGTGCCTACTCAGCCCCACGACCAGCGCCTACTCAGCCATGCGATCTGCGCCTGGCAGCCACTTGATCAACGACTATCAGCCGTTCAATCAGCACCTGTCAACCACTTTATCATCACCTGTCAGCCGCTTGATTAGCGTCTGTTAGCCGCTTTATCATCACCTAATCAACTGCATTATTAGCGCCTACTCAGCCGCTTGATCAGTAACAGTCAGCCAGTTGATCAGCACCTGTCAGCAGCTTGATCAGCGCCTATCAGCTGCTTGATTAGCCCCTGTCAGCCAGTTGATCAGCACCTGACAGCCAGTTGATAAGCACCTGAAAGCCACTGGATCATCGCCTGTTAGCCGCTTGATCATCACCATATCAGTTGCACGATCAGCGCCCACTCAGCCGCTTGATCAGAACCTGTCAGCCAGTTGATCAGCACCTGTCAGCTCCTTGATTAGCACCTGTCAGCAGCTTTATCAGCACCTATCAGCTGCTTGATTAGCACCTGTCAGCATGTTGATCAACACATGTCATCCGTTTCATTAGCAACTGTCAGCCAGTTGATCAGTGGCTGTCAGCCACTTCATTAGCAACTGTCAGCCAGTTGATAAGCACCTCTCAGCCAGATGACCAGCACCTCTCAGCCAGTTGATCAGCACCTGTAAGCCACTGGGTCAGCGCCTGTTAGCCGCTTGATCATCGCCTGATCAGCTGCACGATCAGAGCCTACTCAGCCTCTTGATCAGAACCTGTCAGCCAGTTGATCAGCACCTGTCAGCTGCTTGACCAGCACCTGTAAACTTCTTAAACAGCTCCTGCCAACTGCTTCATCAGTGCCTGTCAGCTGCTTGATCATTGCCTTCTCAGCTGCGCGATCAGAGCCTACTCAGCCGCGAATCAGACCCTACAGAGCCGCGTGATCAAAGTCTGTCAGCCTCTTTATCAGAGTCGGTCCTCCACTTGATCAGCACCTGTCAGTAGGTTGAAGAGTGCCTACTCAGCCGCGCGAATTGCATCTCTCAGCCAGTTGGTCTGCCCCTACTGAGCCACTCAATCAGCGCCTACAAAGCCGCCCAATCAGTGCCTGTCAGCCGCTTGAGAAGTACCTGTCAGCCAGTTGATCAGCACCTCTGAGCCGCTTGATCAGCACTTTTCAGCAGCTTGATCAGCGACTATCAGCTGCTAAATTAACACTTCTCAGCAAGTTGATAAGCACCTGTTAGCCGCTGGATCAGGCCTGTCAGCCAATTTATCATCTCCTAATCAGCTGCGTGATCAGTGTCTACTCAACCGCTTCATCAGTACCTGTCAGCCACTTTATCAGCACCTGTCAGCCACTATATCAGCACCTGTCAACTGCTTGATCAGCGACCACTTTGCTGCATTAGCAGATCCTACTCAGCCACGTGATCAGTGAACCTCAGCCGGTTGATCAGCACCTGTCAGCTGCTTGATCATTTCCTGCTCTGCTGGTCATTCAGTGCCTGGTCAACCACTTCATCAGTGCCTATCAGCCACTTCACCAGTGCCCACTCAGCTGATTGAAAAGCGCCTACACAGCCGCGCGATAAGTGCCTCTCAGCCGCTTGACAAGCACCTGTCAGAAGCTTGATCAGGGCCTATCAGCCGCTTGATCAGCACCTGTCATCCGCTTGATGAGCGCCTATCAGCCGCTTGATTAGCACCTGTCAGCCACTTGACCAGCAGCTCTCAGCCGCTTGATCAGCGCCTATCAGTGGCTAGATTAGCCCCTGTCAGCCAGTTGATCAGCAATTGTCAGCCGCTTGTTAAGCACCTGTCAGCAGCTTTATCAGCGCTTGACCACTTTCCACTCAGCCGATTGAAAAGCACCGACTCAGCCGCGTGAATAGCATCTTTTGGCCAGTTGATCTGTGCCTACGGAGCCCCGCAGTCAGTACCTACACAGCCACCCGATCAGTGCTTGTCAGCCACTTGAGCAGTACCTGTCAGCCAGTGGATCAGCACCTCTCAGCCAGTTGATCACCACCTGTAAGCCACTGGATCAGCACCTGTCAGTCCCTTGATCAGCACCTTTCAGCAGCTTGATCAGTGCCTATCATCTGCTTAATTAACACTTCTCAGCCAGTTGTTCAGCACCTGTTAGCCGCTTGATCATCGCCTATCAGCTGCTTGATTAGCACCTGTCAGCCAGTTGATTAGCCCTGACAACAGCTTGATCAGCACCTGTCAGCAGCTTTATCAGCACCTATCATCTGCTTGATTAGCACCTGTCAGCATGTTGATCAACACCTGTCAGCTGCTTCATTAGCATCTCTCAGCCAGTTGATTAGCCACTGTAAGCCGCTGGATTAGCACCTGCCAGCCAGTTGATCAGCACCTGTCAGCCGCTTGATGAGCGCGTATCAGCCGCTTGATCAGCAACTGTCAGCCGCTTGATGAGCACCTATCAGCCGCTTGATCAGCGCCTGTTAGACACTTTATCATCGTCTAACCAGCTGCATGTTCAGCGCCTACTCAGCCGCTTGATCAGTACCATTCAGCCAGTTGATCAGCACCTGTCAGCAGCTTGATAAACGCATGTCAGCCTCTTGACCAGCACCTAATCAGCCACGTGATCATCATTTACTCAGCCGCACGATCATCGCCTCAGCCGCTTGATCTGTGTCTACTCAGCCCCGCGATCAGCGCCTACTCAGCCGTGCGATGTGCGCCTGACAGACACTTGAGAAGTACTGTCAGCCACTTGATCAGCACCTGTCAGCCGCTTGTTAAACGTGTGTCAGCAGCTTGATCAGTACCTGTCAGCCACTTTATCAGCACCTGTCACCCAATATATCAGCAACTCTCAACAGCTTGATCTGTGCCCGCTTAGCTGCGTAATCAGAGCCTACTCAGCCACGTGATCAGTGACTCTCAGCCGGTTGATCAGCGCCTGTCAGCCGCTTGATCATTTCCTGCTCTGCTGGTCATTCAGCGCCTGGTCAACCACTTCATCAGTGCCTGTCAGCCACTTGACCAGTGCTCACTCAGCAGATTGAAAAGTGCCTATGCAGCCACGCAATAAGTGCCTCTCAGCCGCTTGACAAGCACCTTTCAGAAGCTTGATCAGGGCCTATCAGCCACTTGAATAGTACCTGTCAGCCAGGTAATCGGCACCTGTCAGCCGCTTGATCAGGACCTTTCAGCAGCTTTATCAGCACCTATCAGCTGCTTGATTAGCACCTGACAGCATGTTGATCAACACCTGTCAGCCGCTTCATTAGCAACTGTCAGCCAGTTGATCAGGGGCTGTCAGCCGCTTGATTAGCACCTGTCAGCCAGTTGATCAGCACCTGTCAGCCGCTTGATAAACGCGTGTCAACCTCTAGAGAAGTACCTGTCAGCCACTTGATCAGCACCTGTCAGCCAATATATCAGCAACTCTCAACAGCTTGATCAGTGCCCACTTAGCTGCGTAATCAGAGCCTACTCAGCCACAGGATCAGTGACCCTCAGGCGGCTGATCAGCGCCTGTCAGCGGCTTGATCATTTCCTGCTCTGATGGTCATTCAGCGCCTGGAAAACCACTAGATCAGTGCCTGTCATTCCCCTTGACCAGTGCCCACTCAGCTGATTTATAAACGCATACGCATCCACGCGATAAGTGCCTCTCAGCCACTTGAGAAGCTTCTGTCAGCGACTTGATCAGGGCCTATCAGCCACTTGATCAGAACCTGTCAGCCAGTTGATCAGCACCTCTCAGCCAGTTGATCTCCATCTGTTAGCCATTGGATCAGCACCTCTCAGGCGCTTGATCAGCACCTTTCAGCAGCTTGATCAGCGCCTATCAGCTGCTTAATTAACACTTCTCAGCCAGTTGATCAGCACCATTTAGCCGCTTGATCAGCGCCTATCAGCCGCTTGATTAGCACTTGTCAGCCAGTTGATTAGCACCTGTCAGCCGCTTCATTAACAACTGTGAGCCAGTTGATCAGCACCTGTCAGCCTCTTGATCAGAACCTGTCAGCAGCTTGATCATCGCCTATCAGCTACTTGATTAGCACTTGTCAGCCAGTTGATCAGCACCTGCCTACCGATTGATCAGTGCCTGTCAGCTGCTTGATCATTGCATTGTCAGCTGCGCAATCAGCACCTATCAACCGCTTGATTAGCACCTGTCAGCCAGATGATCAGCACCTGTCAGCCACTTGATCAGCACCTGTCGGCCACTTGATAAACACGTGTCAGCAGCTTGATCAGTACCTGTCAGCCACTTGATCAGCACCTGTCAGCCAATATATCAGCAACTCTCAACAGCTTGATCAGTGCCCGCTTAGCTGCGTAATCAGAGCCTACTCAGCCACAGGATCAGTGACCCTCAGGCGGCTGATCAGAGCCTGTCAGCTGCTTGATCATTTCCTGCTCTGATGGTCATTCAGCGCCTGGACAACCACTAGATCAGTGCCTGTCAGCCCCTTGACCAGTGCCCACTCAGCTGATTGATAAACGCATACGCATCCACGCGATAAGCGCCTGTCAGCCACTTGAGAAGCAACTGTCAGCGACTTGATCAGGGCCTATCAGTCACTTGATCAGTACCTGTCAGCCAGTTGATCAGCACCTGTCAGCCACTTCATTTGCACCTGTCAGCCACTTTATCAGCAACTGTCAGGCGCTAGGGCAGCCCCTATAAGCAGCTTGATCATTAACTGTCAGCCACATTATCAGCACCTGTTAGCCGCTGTATCAGAACCTGTCAACCGCTTGATCAGCACCTGTCAGCAGCTTTATCAGCACCTATCAGCTGCTTGATTAGCACCTGTCAGCATGTTGATCAACACCTGTCAGCCGCTTCATTAGCAACTGTCAGCCAGTTGATCAGCAACTGTCAGCCGCTTGATTAGCACCTGTCAGCCAGCTGACCAGCACCTGTCAGCTGCTTGATCAGCACCTGTAAGCCGATTAAACAGCACCTGCCAGCCGCTTCATCAGTGCCTGTCAGCTGCTGGATAATTGCCTTCTCAGCTGCGCGATCAGCACCTACTCAGCTGCGAATCAGCCCCTCCACAGCCACGTGATCATAGTCTGTCAGCAACTTTATCAGAGTCAGTCATCCGCTTGATCAGCAACTGTCTGCAGGTTGAAGAGTGCCTACTCAGCCGCGCGAATAGCATCTTTCAGCCAGTTGATCTGCGCCTACTGAGCCCCGCAATGAACGCCTACTCAGCCCCCCGGTCCGTGCCTGTCAGCCGCTTGAGAAGTACCTGTCAGCCAGTTGATCAGCACCTGTAAGCCACTGGATCAGCACCTGTCAGCCGCTTGATCAGCAACTTTCAGCAGCTTGATCAGCACCTATCAGCTGCTTAATTAACACTTCTCAGCCAGTTGATCAGCACCTGTTAGCCGCTTGATCAGCGCCTATCAGCCACTTGATCAGTACCTGTCAGCCAGTTGATCAGCACCTGTCAGCCACTTCATTTGCACCTGTCAGCCACTTTATCAGCAACTCTCAGGCACTAGGGCAGCCCCTATAAGCAGCTTGATCATTAACTGTCAGCCACATTATCAGCACCTGTTAGCCGCTGTACCAGAACCTGTCAACCGCTTGATCAGCACCTGTAAGCATCTTTATCAGCACCTATCAGCTGCTTGATTAGCCCCTGTCAGCCACTGGATCAGCAATTGTCAGCCGCTTGTTATGCACCTGTCAGCAGCTTGATCAGCGCTTGACCACTTTCCACTCAGCCGATTGAAAAGCAAAGACTCAACCGCGTGAATAGCATCTTTCAGCCAGTTGATCTGTGCCTACTGAGCCCCGCAGTCAGTGCCTACACAGCCGCCCGATTAGTGCTTGTCAGCCGCTTGACAAGTACCTGTCAGCCACTTGATCAGCACCTAATCAGCCACACGATGATCATTTACTCAGCCGCACGATCATCGCCTCAGCCTCTTGATCTGTGCCTACTCAGCCCCATGACCAGCGCCTTCTCAGCCGTGCGATGTGCGCCTGACAGACACTTGAGAAGTACTGTCAGCCACTTTATCAGCGACTATCAGTCGCTTGATCAGCACCTGTCAACGACTTTATCAGCACCTGTCAGCCGCTTGATTAGCGCCTGTCAGCTGCTTGACCACTGACCATTCAGCCGATTGATAAGGACCAATGCAGCCGCGCGATAAGCACCAGTCAGCCGCCTGAAAATCACCTGTCAGCAGCTTGATCAGGGCCTATTAGCCACTTGATTAGCACCTGTCAGCTAGTTGATCAGCACCTGTCAGCCAATTGATCAGCACCTGTCAGCCAGTTGAACAGCACCTGTCAGCACCTTGATCATCGCCTATCAGCCCTGTGATGAGCACCTGTCAGCCAGTTGATCAGCACCTGTCAGCCTCTTGATCAGAACCTGTCAGCAGCTTGATCATCGCCTATCAGGTACTTGTTTAGCACCTGTCAGCCAGTTGATCAGCACCTGTCAGCCTCTTGATCAGAACCTGTCAGCAGCTTGATCATCGCCTATCAGGTACTTGATTAGCACTTGCCAGCCAGTTGATCAGTACCTGCCTAGAGATTGATCAGTGTCTGTCAGCTGCTTGATCATTGCATTCTCAGCTGCGCAATCAGCGCCTATCAGTGGCTTGATTATCCCCTGTCAGCCAGTTGATCAGCACCTGTCAGCCAATTGATCAGCACCTGTGGGCCGCTTGACCAACGCATATCAGTGGCTTGATTAGCCCCTGTCAGCCAGTTGATCAGCAATTGTCAGCCGCTTGTTAAGCACCTGTCAGCAGCTTGATCAGCGCTTGACCACTTCCCACTCAGCCGATTGAAAAGCACCGACTCAGCCGCACGAATAGCATCTTTCGGCCAGTTGATCTCTGCCTGCTGAGCCCCACAGTCAGCGCCTACTCAGCTGCCCGATCAGTGTCTGTCAGCCGCTTGAGAAGTACTGTCAGCCAGTTGATCAGCACCTGTCAGCCCCTTAATCAGCGCCTATCAGCCGCTTGATCAGCACCTGCCAGCCACTTGATCAGCACCTGTCAGCCGCTTGATCAGCACCTGTCAGCAGCTTGATAAACGCGTGTCAGCCTCTTGATCAGCACCTAATCTGCCAAGCGATGATCATTTACTCAGCCCCGCGTTCATCGCCTCAACCTCTTGATCTGTGCCTACTCAGCCCCATGACCAGCGCCTATTTAGCCACGTGATCTACGCCTGACAGCTACTTAATCAACGACTATCAGTCGCTTGATCAGCACCTGTCAACCACTTTATCATCACCTGTCAGCCGCTTGATCAGCGCCTGTTAGCCGCTTTATCATCACATAATCAGCTGCATGATCAGCGCCTAATCAGCTGCTTGATCAGTTCCAGTCAGCCAGTTGATCAGCACCTGTCTGCACCATGATCAGCGCCTATAAGCTGCTTGATTAGCACCTGTCAGCCAGTTGATCAGCAACTCTCAGCCAGTTGATCAGAACCTGTAAGACACTGGATCAGCGCAAGTTAGCCGCTTGATCATCGCCTTATCAGCTGCACAATCAGCACCTACTCAGCCGCTTGATCAGAACCTGCAGCCAGTTGATCAGCACCTCTCAGCCACCTGATCACCACGTGTAAGCCACTGGATCAGCACCTGTCTGCCGCTTGATCAGCACCATTCAGCAGCTTGATCAGGGTGTATTAGCTGCCTAATTAACACTTCTCAGCCAGTTGATCAGCACCTGTTAGCCGCTTCATTAGCAACTGTCAGCCAGTTGATCAGCACCTGTCAGCAGCTTAATAAACGGGTGTCAGCCTCTTGATCAGCAGCTAATCAGACAAGCGATTATCATTTACTCAGCCGCGCGATCATCCCCTCAGCCTCTTGATCTGTGCCTACTCAGCCATGTGATCTGTGCCTGACAGCCACTTGATCAATGACTCTCAACCGCTTGATCAGCAACTGTCAACCATTTATCATCACCTCTAAGCCGCTTGATCAGCGCCTGTTAGCCGCTTTGTCATCGCCTAATCAGCTGCCTGATCAGCGCCTACTCAGCCGCTTGATCAGTACCAGTCAGCCAGTTGATCAGCACCTGTCAGCAGCTTGATCAGCGCCTATCAGCTGCTTCGTTAGCACCTGTCAGCCAATTGATCAGCACGTCTCATCCAGTTGATCATCACCTGTAAGCCACTGGATCAGCGCCTGTAAGCCGCTTGATCATTGCCTTATCAGCTGCACGATCATCGCCTACTCAACCGGTTGATCAGTACCTGTCTGCCTCTTTATCAGCACCTGTCAGCCACTATATCAGCACCTGTCAACTGCTTGAACAGCGACCACTTTGCTTTGTGATCAGATCCTACTCAGCCACGTGATCAGTGACCCTCAGCCGGTTGATTAAGGCCTGTCAGCCGCTTGATCATTTCCTGCTCTGCTGGTCATTCAGCGCCTGGTCAACCACTTCACCAGTGCCTTTCAGTGACTTGACCAGTGCCCACTCAGCTGATTGAAAAGCGCCTACACAGCCGCGCGATAAGTGCCTCTCAGCCGCTTGACAAGCACCTGTCAGAAGCTTGATCAGGGCCTATCAGCCACTTGATCAGCACCTGCCAGCTGCTTGATGAGTGCCTATCAGCCGCTTGATTAGCACCTGTCAGCCAGTTGATCAGCACCTGTCAGCCCCTTGATCAGTGCCTATCAGCCGCTTGATCAGCACCTGTCAGCCGCTTGATGAGTGCCTATCAGCCACTTGAATAGTACCTATCAGCCAGTTGATCAGCGCCTGTCAGACCCTTGATCAGCGCCTATCAGCCGCATGATCAGCACCTGTCAGCAGCTTGATCGGCATCTGTCAGCAGCTTTATCAGCACCTATCAGCTGCTTGATTAGCACCTGTCAGCATGTTGATCAACACCTGTCAGCCGCTTCATTAGCAACTGTCAGCCAGTTGATCAGCACCTGTCAGCTGCTTGATCAGCACCTGTAAGCCGCTTAAACAGCGCTGCCAGCCGCTTGATCAGTGCCTTCTCAGCTGCGCCATCAATGCCTACTTAGCCGAGAAACAGCCCCTACTCTGCCAGGTGATCATAGTCTGTCGGCCGCTTGATCAGAGAGTGTCAGACGCTTGATCAGCGCCTAATCACCCCCTCGATCAGCGCCTATTCAGCGGCGTGATCAGCACCTGTCAGCCGCTTGACAAGCTCCTATAAACCACTTGATCAACACCTAATTAGCTTCGCTATCAGTATTTACTGAGCCATGCGATGCTCGCCTCAGCCGCATGATCTGTGCCTACTCAACCCCGCGATCACTGCCTGCTCAGCCATGCGATATGTGCCTGACAGCCGATTGAGAATTACTGTCAGCCTCTTGATCAACGATTATCAGCTGCAAGATCAGCATCTGTCAAAGATTTATCAGCACCTGTCAGCCCCTTGATCAGCGATTATTAGCCGCTAGATCAACATCTGTCAACGACTTTATCAGCACTTGTCAGCCGCTTGATCAGCGCCTGTCAGCCGCTTTATCATCGCCTAATCAGCTGCGCGATCAGTGCCTTCTCAACGGCTTGATCAGTACCTGTCAGCCACTTTATCAGCACCTGTCAGCCACTCTATCGGCATCTGTCAACTGCTTGATCAGCGACCACTTTGCTGCGTGATCAGTTCCTACTCAGCCACGTGATCCGTGACCCTCAGCCGGTTGATTAGCGCCTGTCAGCCGCTTGATCATTTCCTGCTCTGCTGGTCATTCAGCGCCTGGTCAACCACTTCATCAGTGCCTGTCAGGCACTTGATCTGTGCCCTCTCAGCTGATTGAAAAGCGCCTACGCAGCCGCACGATAAGCGCCTCTCAGCCGCTTGACAAGCACCTGTCAGAAGTTTGATCAGGGCCTATCAGCCACTTGATCAGCACCTGCCAGCTGCTTGATGAGTGCCTATCAGCCGCTTGATTAGCACCTGTCAGCTAGTTGATGAGCACCTGTCAGCCCCTTGATCAGCGCCTGTCAGCCGCTTGATCAACACCTGTCAGCTGCTTGATGACTGCCTATCAGCCGCTTGATTAGCACCTGTCAGCCAGTTGACCAGGACCTGTCAGCCAAATGATAAGCGCCTATCAGTGGCTTGATTAGCCCCTGTCAGCCAGTTGATCAGCAATTATTAGATGCTTGTTATACACCTGTCAGCAGCTTGATCAGCACCTGTCAGCAGCTTTATCAGCACCTGTCAGCCGCTTAATCAGCACCTGTCAGCATGTTGATCAAAACCTTTCAGCCGCTTCATTAGCAACTGTCAACCAGTTGATCAGCAGCTGTCAGCCACTTCATTAGGAACTGTCAGCCAGTTGATCAGCAACTGTCAGCTGCTTCATCAGCACCTGAAAGCCGCTTAAACAGCACCTGACAGCCTCTTGATCATTGCCTTCTCAGCTGCGCGATCAATGCCTACTCATCTGCGAATCAGCCCCTAAACAGCCACGTGATGATAGTCTGTAAGCCGCTTGATCAGAGACTCTCAGACAATTGATCAGCGCCTAATCACCCCCTCAATCAGCGCATATTGAGCGGCGCGATCAGCACCTGTCAGCCGCTTGACAAGCACCTATACACCACTTGATCAACACCTAATTAGCTTCGCTATCAGTATTTACTGAGCCATGCGATCATCGCCTCAGCCGCATGATCTGTGCCTACTCAGCCCCGCGATCAATGTCTACTCAGCCATGCGATATGTGCCTGAAAGCCGATTGAGAAGTACTGTCAGTCGCTTGATCAGCGATTATCAGCCGCTAGATCAGCATCTATCAACGACTTTATCAGCACCTTTCAGCCGCTTGATCAGTGCCTGTCAGCCGCTTGATCAGCGATTATCAACCGCTAGATAAACATCTGTCAAAGACTTTATCAGCACCTGTTCAGCCGATTGATCAGCGCCTGTCAGCCGCTTTATCATCACCTAATCAGCTGCGCGAACAGCGCCTACTGAACCGCTTGATCAGTACCTGTCAGCCACTTTATCAGCACCTGTCAGCCACTATATGAGCAAATGTCAACTGCTTAATCAGCGACCACTTTGCTGCGTGATCAGATCCTACTCAGCCACGTGTTCTGTGACCCTCAGCCGGTTGATCCGCGCCTGTCAGCCGCTTGATCATTTCCTGCTCTGCTGTTCATTCAGCGCCTGGTCAACCAGTTCTTCAGTGCCTGTCAGCCACTTGACCAGTGCCCACTCAGCTGATTGAAAAGCGCCTACGCAGCCACGCGATAAGTGCCTCTCAGCCGCATGACAAGCACCTGTCAGAAGCTTGATCAGGGCCTATCAGCCACTTGAATAGTACATATCAGCCACTTGATCAGCACCTGTCAGCTCCTTGATCAGCGCCTATCAGCCGCTTGATCAGCACCTGTCAGCCGCTTGATGAGCGCCTATCAGCCTCTTGACTGGCACCTTTCAGCCAGTTGACCAGCACCTGTCAGCCGCTTGATCAGCGCCTAATCAGCTGCATGATCAGTGCTTACTCAGCTGCTTGATCAGTACCAGTTAGCCAGTTGATCAGCACCTGTCAGCAGCTTGATCAGCGCCTATCAGCTGCTTGATTAGTACCTGTCAGCCAGTTGATCAGCAATTGTCATCCACTTGTTAACACCTGTCAGCAGCTTTATCAGTGCTTGACCACTTTCCGCTCAGCCGATTGAAAAGCACTGACTCAGCCGCGCGAATAGCATCTTTCGTCCAGTTGATCTTTGCCTACTGAGCCCCGCAATCAGTGCCTACTCAGACGCCCGATCAGTGTCTGGCAGCCGCTTGAGAAGTACCTGTCAGCCAGTTGATCAGCACCTGTCAGCCCCTTAATCATCGCCTATCAGCCGCTTGATCAGCACCTGACAGCCCCTTGATCATCACCTGTCAGCCGCTTGATCAGCGACTTTTACCCACTTTCTCATCGCCTAATCAGCTGCATGATCAGCGCCTACTCAGCCGCTTGATCAATACCAGTCAGCCAGTTGATCAGCACTTGTCAGCAGCTTGATCAGCGCCTATCAGCTGCTTGATTAGCACCTGTCAGCCAGTTGATCTGCGCGTGTAAGCCACTGGATCAGCGCTTGTTAGCAGCTTGATCATCGCATTATCAGCTGCAGGATGAGCACCTACTCAGCCGTTTGATCAGAACCTGTCAGCCAGTTGACCAGCACCTGTCACCCGCTTGGTCAGCGCCTATCAGTGGCTTGATTAGCCCCTGTCAGCCAGTTGATCAGCACCTCTCAGACAGTTGATAACCACCTGTAAGCCACTGGATCAGCAACTGTCAGCCGCTTGATCAGCACCTTTCAGCAGCTTGATCAGCGTTTATCAGCTGCCTAATTAACTCTTCTGAGCCACTTGATCAGCACCTGTTAGCCACATGATTAGCGCCTATCAGCCGCTTGATTAGCACCTGTCAGCCAGTTGATTAGCACCTGTCAGCCGCTTAATTAGCACCTGTAAGCAGCTTGATCAGCACCTTTTAGCAGCTTTATCAGCACCTATTAGCTGCTTGATTAGCACCTGTCAGCATGTTGATCAAAACCTGTCAGCCACTTCATTAGCAACTGTCAGCCAGTTGATCAGCGGCTGTCAGCCGCTTCATTAGCCACTGTCAGCCAGTTGATCAGCACCTGTCAGCTGCTTGATCAGCACCTGAAAGCCGCTTAAACTGCACCTGACAGCCTCTTGATCATTGCCTTCTCAGCTGCGGGATCAATGCCTACTCATCTGCGAATCAGCCCCTAAACAGCCGCGTGATCATAGTCTGTAAGCCGCTTGATCAGAGACTGTCAGACACTTGATCAGCATCTGTCAGCCGCTTGATGAGTGCCTATCAGCCGCTTGATTATCACCTGTCAGCGAGTTGACCAGCACCTGTCAGCCGCTTGATAAGCGCCTATCAGTGGCTTGATTAGCCCCTGTCAGCCAGTTGATCAGCAATTGTTAGATGCTTGTTAAACACCTGTCAGCAGCTTGATCAGCACCTGTCAGCAGCTTTATCAGCACCTGTCAGCCGCTTAATCAGCACCTGTCAGCATGTTGATCAAAACCTTTCAGCCGCTTCATTAGCAACTGTCAGCCAGTTGATCAGCGGCTGTCAGCCGCTTCATTAGCCCCTGTCAGCCAGTTGATCAGCACCTGTCAGCTGCTTGATCAGCACCTGAAAGCCGCTTAAACAGCACCTGACAGCCTCTTGATCATTGCCTTCTCAGCTGCGGGATCAATGCCTACTCATCTGCGAATCAGCCCCTAAACAGCCGCGTGATCATAGTCTGTAAGCCGCTTGATCAGAGACTGTCAGACACTTGATCAGCACCTAATCACCCCCTCGATCAGCGCATATTCAGCGGCGTGATCAGCACCTGTCAGCCGCTTGACAAGCTCCTATACACCACTTGATCAACACCTAATTAGCTTCGCTATCAGTATTTACTGAGCCATGCGATCATCGCCTCAGCCGCATGATCTGTGCCTACTCAACCCCGCGATCAATGTCTACTCAGCCATGCGATATGTGCCTGAAAGCCGATTGAGAAGTACTGTCAGTCACTTGATCAGCGATTATCAGCCGCTAGATCAGCATCTATTAACGACTTTATCAGCACCTTTCAGCCGCTTGATCAGCGCCTGTCAGCTGCTTGATCAGCGATTATCAGCCGCTAGATCAAGATCTGTCAACGACTTGATCAGCACCTGTCAGCCCCTTGATCAGCGCCTGTCAGCCACTTTATCATTGCCTAATCAGCTGCGCGATCAGCGCCTACTCAGCCGCTTGATCAGTAACAGTCAGCCATTTGATCAGCACCTGTCAGCAGCTTGATCAGCGCCTATCAGCTGCTTGATTAGCCCCTGTCAGCCAGTTGATCAGCACCTGACAGCCAGTTGATAAGCACCTGAAAGCCACTGGATCATCGCCTGTTAGCCGCTTGATCATCACCATATCAGTTGCACGATCAGCGCCCACTCAGCCGCTTGATCAGAACCTGTCAGCCAGTTGATCAGCACCTGTCAGCTCCTTGATCAGCTCCTGTCACAGGCTTTATCAGCACCTATCAGCTGCTTGATTAGCACCTGTCAGCATGTTGATCAACACCTGTCAGCCGCTTCATTAGCACCTCTCAGCCAGTTGATCAGCACCTGTCAGCTGCTTGATCAGCACATATAACCGGCTTCATCAGTGCCCGTCAGCTGCTTGATCATTGCCTTCTCAGCTGGGCTATCAGCGCCTACTCAGCCGCGAATCAGCCCCTACACAGACGCGTGATCATAGTCTGCCAGCCGCTTGAGCAGAGACTGTCAGGCGCTTGATCAGCGCCTAATCACCCCCTCCATCAGCGCCTATTGAGCAGGGCGATCAGCACCTGTCAGGCGCTTGACAAGAACTTATACACCACTTGATCAACACCTTATTAGCTTCACTCTCAGTATTTCCTGAGCCATGCGATCATGGCCTCAGCTGCATGATCTGTGCCTACTCAGCCCCGCGATCAGTGCCTACTCAGCCATGCGATATGTGCCTGACATCCAATTGAGAAGTACTGTCACTCGCTTGATCAGTGATAATCAGCCGCTAGATCAGCGATCATCAACCGCTAGATCAGCATCTGTCAACTACTTTATCAGCACCTTTCAGACGCTTGATCAGCGCCTATCAGCTGCTTAATTAACACTTCTCAGCCAGTTGATCAGCACCTGAGAGCCGCTTGATCAGCGCCTATCAGCTGCTTGATTAGCACCTGTCAGCCAGTTGATTAGCACCTGTCAGCCGCTTAATCAGCACCTGTCAGCAGCTTGATCAGCATCTGTCAGCAGCTTTATCAGCACCTATCAGCTGCTTGATTAGCACCTGTCAGCATGTTGATCAACACCTGTCAGCCGCTTCATTAGCAACTGTCAGCCAGTTGATCAGCACCTGTCAGCTGCTTGATCAGCACCTGTAAGCCGCTTAAAGAGTGCTGCCAGCCGCTTGATCAGTGCCTTCTCAGCTGCGCCATCAATGCCTACTTAGCCGAGAAACAGCCCCTACACTGCCGGGTGATCATAGTCTGTCGGCCGCTTGATCAGAGACTGTCAGACGCTTGATCAGCGCCTAATCACCCCCTCGATCAGCGCCTATTCAGCAGCGTGATCAGCACCTGTCAGCCGCTTGACAAGCTCCTATACACCACTTGATCAACACCTAATTAGCTTCGCTATCAGTATTTACTGAGCCATGCGATGCTCGCCTCAGCCGCATGATCTGTGCCTACTCAACCCCGCGATCACTGCCTACTCAGCCGTGCGATATGTGCCTGACAGCCGATTGAGAATTACTGTCAGCCGCTTGATCAGCGATTATCAGCCGCCAGATCAGCATCTGTCAAAGATTTAACAGCACCTGTCAGCCCCTTGATCAGCGATTATTAGCCGCTAGATCAACATCTGTCAACGACTTTATCAGCACCTGTCAGCCACTTCATCAGCGCCTGTCAGCCGCTTTATCATCGCCTAATCAGCTGCGCGATCAGCGCCTACTCAACGGCTTGATCAGTACCTGTCAGCCTCTTGATCAGCACCTGTCAGCAGCTTGATGTGCACCTATCAGCCGCTTGATTAGCACCTGTCAGCCAGTTGACCAGCACCTCTCAGCCGCTTGGTCAGCGCCTATCAGTGGCTTGATTAGCCCCTGTCAGCCAGTTGATCAGCAATTGTCAGCCGCTTGTTAAGCACCTGTCAGCAGCTTGATCAGCGCTTGACCACTTTCCACTAAGCCGATAGAAAAGCACTGACTCAGCCGCGCGAATAGAATCTTTCAGCCAGTTGATCTGTGCCTACTGAGCCCCGCAGTGAGTGCCTACACAGCCTCCTGATCAGTGCTTGTCAGCCGCTTGACAAGTACCTGTCAGCCTCTTGGTCAGCACCTAATCAGCCACACGATGATCATTTACTCAGCCGCGCGATCATCGCCTCAGCCTCTTGATCTGTGCCTACTCAGCCCCATGACCAGCGCCTACTAAGCCATGCGATCTGTGCCTGACAGCCACTTGATCAACGACTATCAGCCGCTTGATCATCGCCTTATCAGCTTCACGATCAGCACCTACTCAGCCAATTGGTCAGAACCTGTCAGCCAGTTGATCAGCACCTGTCAGCCGCTTGATCAGCACCTGTCAGCAGCTTTATCAGCACCTATCAGCTGCTTGATAAGCACCTGTCAGCATGTTGATCAACACCTGTCAGCCGCTTCATTAGCACCTCTCAGCCAGTTGATCAGTCACTGTCAGCCGCTGGATTAGCACCTGTCAGCCAGTTGTTCAACACCTGTCAGCTGCTTGATCAGCACCTGTAAGCCGCTTAAACAGTGCTGCCAGCCGCTTGATCAGTGCCTTCTCAGCTGCGCCATCAATGCCTACTTAGCCGAGAAACAGCCCCTACACTGCCGGGTGATCATAGTCTGTCGGCCGCTTGATCAGAGACTGTCAGACGCTTGATCAGCGCCTAATCACCCCCTCGATCAGCGCCTATTCAGCAGCGTGATCAGCACCTGTCAGCTGCTTGACAAGCTCCTATACACCACTTGATCAACACCTAATTAGCTTCGCTATCAGTATTTACTGAGCCATGCGATGCTCGCCTCAGCCGCATGATCTGTGCCTACTCAACCCCGCGATCACTGCCTACTCAGCCGTGCGATATGTGCCTGACATCCGATTGAGAAGTACTGTCACTCGCTTGATCAGTGATAATCAGCCGCTAGATCAGCGATCATCAACCGCTAGATCAGCATCTGTCAACTACTTTATCAGCACCTTTCAGACGCTTGATCAGCGCCTATCAGCTGCTTAATTAACACTTCTCAGCCAGTTGATCAGCACCTGAGAGCCGCTTGATCAGCGCCTATCAGCTGCTTGATTAGCACCTGTCAGCCAGTTGATTAGCACCTGTCAGCCGCTTAATCAGCACCTGTCAGCAGCTTGATCAGCATCTGTCAGCAGCTTTATCAGCACCTATCAGCTGCTTGATTAGCACCTGTCAGCATGTTGATCAACACCTGTCAGCCGCTTCATTAGCAACTCTCAGCCAGTTGATCAGCACCTGTCAGCTGCTTGATCAGCACCTGTAAGCCGCTTAAACAGTGCTGCCAGCCCCTTGATCAGTGCCTTCTCAGCTGCGCCATCAATGCCTACTTAGTCGAGAAACAGCCCCTACACTGCCGGGGGATCATAGTCTGTTGGCCGCTTGATCAGAGACTGTCAGACGCTTGATCAGCGCCTAATCACCCCCTCGATCAGCGCCTATTCAGCAGCGTGATCAGCACCTGTCAGCCGCTTGACAAGCTCCTATACACCACTTGATCAACACCTAATTAGCTTCGCTATCAGTATTTACTGAGCCATGCGATGCTCGCCTCAGCCGCATGATCTGTGCCTACTCAACCCCGCGATCACTGCCTACTCAGCCGTGCGATATGTGCCTGACAGCCGATTGAGAATTACTGTCAGCCGCTTGATCAGCGATTATCAGCCGCCAGATCAGCATCTGTCAAAGATTTAACAGCACCTGTCAGCCCCTTGATCAGCGATTATTAGCCGCTAGATCAACATCTGTCAACGACTTTATCAGCACCTGTCAGCCACTTCATCAGCGCCTGTCAGCCGCTTTATCATCGCCTAATCAGCTGCGCGATCAGCGCCTACTCAACGGCTTGATCAGTACCTGTCAGCCACTTTATCAGCACCTGTCAGCCACTCTATCAGCACCTGTCAACTGCTTGATCAGCGACCACTTTGCTGCGTGATCAGTTCCTACTCAGCCACGTGATCCGTGACCCTCAGCCGGTTGATCAGCGCCTGTCAGCCGCTTGATCATTTCCTGCTCTGCTGGTCATTCAGCGCCTGGTCAACCAGTTCTTCAGTGCCTGTCAGCCACTTGACCAGTGCCCACTCAGCTGATTGAAAAGCGCCTACGCAGCCACGCGATAAGTGCCTCTCAGCCGCATGACAAGCACCTGTCAGAAGCTTGATCAGGGCCTATCAGCCACTTGAATAGTACATATCAGCCACTTGATCAGCACCTGTCAGCTCCTTGATCAGCGCCTATCAGCCGCTTGATCAGCACCTGTCAGCCGCTTGATGAGCGCCTATCAGCCTCTTGACTGGCACCTTTCAGCCAGTTGACCAGCACCTGTCAGCCGCTTGATCAGCGCCTAATCAGCTGCATGATCAGTGCTTACTCAGCTGCTTGATCAGTACCAGTTAGCCAGTTGATCAGCACCTGTCAGCAGCTTGATCAGCGCCTATCAGCTGCTTGATTAGTACCTGTCAGCCAGTTGATCAGCAATTGTCATCCACTTGTTAACACCTGTCAGCAGCTTTATCAGTGCTTGACCACTTTCCGCTCAGCCGATTGAAAAGCACTGACTCAGCCGCGCGAATAGCATCTTTCGTCCAGTTGATCTTTGCCTACTGAGCCCCGCAATCAGTGCCTACTCAGACGCCCGATCAGTGTCTGGCAGCCGCTTGAGAAGTACCTGTCAGCCAGTTGATCAGCACCTGTCAGCCCCTTAATCATCGCCTATCAGCCGCTTGATCAGCACCTGACAGCCCCTTGATCATCACCTGTCAGCCGCTTGATCAGCGACTTTTACCCACTTTCTCATCGCCTAATCAGCTGCATGATCAGCGCCTACTCAGCCGCTTGATCAGTACCAGTCAGCCAGTTGATCAGCACTTGTCAGCAGCTTGATCAGCGCCTATCAGCTGCTTGATTAGCACCTGTCAGCCAGTTGATCTGCGCGTGTAAGCCACTGGATCAGCGCTTGTTAGCAGCTTGATCATCGCATTATCAGCTGCAGGATGAGCACCTACTCAGCCGTTTGATCAGAACCTGTCAGCCAGTTGACCAGCACCTGTCACCCGCTTGGTCAGCGCCTATCAGTGGCTTGATTAGCCCCTGTCAGCCAGTTGATCAGCACCTCTCAGACAGTTGATAACCACCTGTAAGCCACTGGATCAGCAACTGTCAGCCGCTTGATCAGCACCTTTCAGCAGCTTGATCAGCGTTTATCAGCTGCCTAATTAACTCTTCTGAGCCACTTGATCAGCACCTGTTAGCCACATGATTAGCGCCTATCAGCCGCTTGATTGGCACCTGTCAGCCAGTTGATTAGCACCTGTCAGCCGCTTAATTAGCACCTGTAAGCAGCTTGATCAGCACCTTTTAGCAGCTTTATCAGCACCTATTAGCTGCTTGATTAGCACCTGTCAGCATGTTGATCAAAACCTGTCAGCCACTTCATTAGCAACTGTCAGCCAGTTGATCAGCGGCTGTCAGCCGCTTCATTAGCCACTGTCAGCCAGTTGATCAGCACCTGTCAGCTGCTTGATCAGCACCTGAAAGCCGCTTAAACTGCACCTGACAGCCTCTTGATCATTGCCTTCTCAGCTGCGGGATCAATGCCTACTCATCTGCGAATCAGCCCCTAAACAGCCGCGTGATCATAGTCTGTAAGCCGCTTGATCAGAGACTGTCAGACACTTGATCAGCATCTGTCAGCCGCTTGATGAGTGCCTATCAGCCGCTTGATTATCACCTGTCAGCGAGTTGACCAGCACCTGTCAGCCGCTTGATAAGCGCCTATCAGTGGCTTGATTAGCCCCTGTCAGCCAGTTGATCAGCAATTGTTAGATGCTTGTTAAACACCTGTCAGCAGCTTGATCAGCACCTGTCAGCAGCTTTATCAGCACCTGTCAGCCGCTTAATCAGCACCTGTCAGCATGTTGATCAAAACCTTTCAGCCGCTTCATTAGCAACTGTCAGCCAGTTGATCAGCGGCTGTCAGCCGCTTCATTAGCCCCTGTCAGCCAGTTGATCAGCACCTGTCAGCTGCTTGATCAGCACCTGAAAGCCGCTTAAACAGCACCTGACAGCCTCTTGATCATTGCCTTCTCAGCTGCGGGATCAATGCCTACTCATCTGCGAATCAGCCCCTAAACAGCCGCGTGATCATAGTCTGTAAGCCGCTTGATCAGAGACTGTCAGACACTTGATCAGCACCTAATCACCCCCTCGATCAGCGCATATTCAGCGGCGTGATCAGCACCTGTCAGCCGCTTGACAAGCTCCTATACACCACTTGATCAACACCTAATTAGCTTCGCTATCAGTATTTACTGAGCCATGCGATCATCGCCTCAGCCGCATGATCTGTGCCTACTCAACCCCGCGATCAATGTCTACTCAGCCATGCGATATGTGCCTGAAAGCCGATTGAGAAGTACTGTCAGTCACTTGATCAGCGATTATCAGCCGCTAGATCAGCATCTATTAACGACTTTATCAGCACCTTTCAGCCGCTTGATCAGCGCCTGTCAGCTGCTTGATCAGCGATTATCAGCCGCTAGATCAAGATCTGTCAACGACTTGATCAGCACCTGTCAGCCCCTTGATCAGCGCCTGTCAGCCACTTTATCATTGCCTAATCAGCTGCGCGATCAGCGCCTACTCAGCCGCTTGATCAGTAACAGTCAGCCATTTGATCAGCACCTGTCAGCAGCTTGATCAGCGCCTATCAGCTGCTTGATTAGCCCCTGTCAGCCAGTTGATCAGCACCTGACAGCCAGTTGATAAGCACCTGAAAGCCACTGGATCATCGCCTGTTAGCCGCTTGATCATCACCATATCAGTTGCACGATCAGCGCCCACTCAGCCGCTTGATCAGAACCTGTCAGCCAGTTGATCAGCACCTGTCAGCTCCTTGATCAGCTCCTGTCACAGGCTTTATCAGCACCTATCAGCTGCTTGATTAGCACCTGTCAGCATGTTGATCAACACCTGTCAGCCGCTTCATTAGCACCTCTCAGCCAGTTGATCAGCACCTGTCAGCTGCTTGATCAGCACATATAACCGGCTTCATCAGTGCCCGTCAGCTGCTTGATCATTGCCTTCTCAGCTGGGCTATCAGCGCCTACTCAGCCGCGAATCAGCCCCTACACAGACGCGTGATCATAGTCTGCCAGCCGCTTGAGCAGAGACTGTCAGGCGCTTGATCAGCGCCTAATCACCCCCTCCATCAGCGCCTATTGAGCAGGGCGATCAGCACCTGTCAGGCGCTTGACAAGAACTTATACACCACTTGATCAACACCTTATTAGCTTCACTCTCAGTATTTCCTGAGCCATGCGATCATGGCCTCAGCTGCATGATCTGTGCCTACTCAGCCCCGCGATCAGTGCCTACTCAGCCATGCGATATGTGCCTGACATCCAATTGAGAAGTACTGTCACTCGCTTGATCAGTGATAATCAGCCGCTAGATCAGCGATCATCAACCGCTAGATCAGCATCTGTCAACTACTTTATCAGCACCTTTCAGACGCTTGATCAGCGCCTATCAGCTGCTTAATTAACACTTCTCAGCCAGTTGATCAGCACCTGAGAGCCGCTTGATCAGCGCCTATCAGCTGCTTGATTAGCACCTGTCAGCCAGTTGATTAGCACCTGTCAGCCGCTTAATCAGCACCTGTCAGCAGCTTGATCAGCATCTGTCAGCAGCTTTATCAGCACCTATCAGCTGCTTGATTAGCACCTGTCAGCATGTTGATCAACACCTGTCAGCCGCTTCATTAGCAACTGTCAGCCAGTTGATCAGCACCTGTCAGCTGCTTGATCAGCACCTGTAAGCCGCTTAAAGAGTGCTGCCAGCCGCTTGATCAGTGCCTTCTCAGCTGCGCCATCAATGCCTACTTAGCCGAGAAACAGCCCCTACACTGCCGGGTGATCATAGTCTGTCGGCCGCTTGATCAGAGACTGTCAGACGCTTGATCAGCGCCTAATCACCCCCTCGATCAGCGCCTATTCAGCAGCGTGATCAGCACCTGTCAGCCGCTTGACAAGCTCCTATACACCACTTGATCAACACCTAATTAGCTTCGCTATCAGTATTTACTGAGCCATGCGATGCTCGCCTCAGCCGCATGATCTGTGCCTACTCAACCCCGCGATCACTGCCTACTCAGCCGTGCGATATGTGCCTGACAGCCGATTGAGAATTACTGTCAGCCGCTTGATCAGCGATTATCAGCCGCCAGATGAGCATCTGTCAAAGATTTAACAGCACCTGTCAGCCCCTTGATCAGCGATTATTAGCCGCTAGATCAACATCTGTCAACGACTTTATCAGCACCTGTCAGCCACTTCATCAGCGCCTGTCAGCCGCTTTATCATCGCCTAATCAGCTGCGCGATCAGCGCCTACTCAACGGCTTGATCAGTACCTGTCAGCCACTTGATCAGCACCTGTCAGCAGCTTGATGTGCACCTATCAGCCGCTTGATTAGCACCTGTCAGCCAGTTGACCAGCACCTCTCAGCCGCTTGGTCAGCGCCTATCAGTGGCTTGATTAGCCCCTGTCAGCCAGTTGATCAGCAATTGTCAGCCGCTTGTTAAGCACCTGTCAGCAGCTTGATCAGCGCTTGACCACTTTCCACTAAGCCGATAGAAAAGCACTGACTCAGCCGCGCGAATAGAATCTTTCAGCCAGTTGATCTGTGCCTACTGAGCCCCGCAGTGAGTGCCTACACAGCCTCCTGATCAGTGCTTGTCAGCCGCTTGACAAGTACCTGTCAGCCTCTTGGTCAGCACCTAATCAGCCACACGATGATCATTTACTCAGCCGCGCGATCATCGCCTCAGCCTCTTGATCTGTGCCTACTCAGCCCCATGACCAGCGCCTACTAAGCCATGCGATCTGTGCCTGACAGCCACTTGATCAACGACTATCAGCCGCTTGATCATCGCCTTATCAGCTTCACGATCAGCACCTACTCAGCCAATTGGTCAGAACCTGTCAGCCAGTTGATCAGCACCTGTCAGCCGCTTGATCAGCACCTGTCAGCAGCTTTATCAGCACCTATCAGCTGCTTGATAAGCACCTGTCAGCATGTTGATCAACACCTGTCAGCCGCTTCATTAGCACCTCTCAGCCAGTTGATCAGTCACTGTCAGCCGCTGGATTAGCACCTGTCAGCCAGTTGTTCAACACCTGTCAGCTGCTTGATCAGCACCTGTAAGCCGCTTAAACAGTGCTGCCAGCCGCTTGATCAGTGCCTTCTCAGCTGCGCCATCAATGCCTACTTAGCCGAGAAACAGCCCCTACACTGCCGGGTGATCATAGTCTGTCGGCCGCTTGATCAGAGACTGTCAGACGCTTGATCAGCGCCTAATCACCCCCTCGATCAGCGCCTATTCAGCAGCGTGATCAGCACCTGTCAGCTGCTTGACAAGCTCCTATACACCACTTGATCAACACCTAATTAGCTTCGCTATCAGTATTTACTGAGCCATGCGATGCTCGCCTCAGCCGCATGATCTGTGCCTACTCAACCCCGCGATCACTGCCTACTCAGCCGTGCGATATGTGCCTGACATCCGATTGAGAAGTACTGTCACTCGCTTGATCAGTGATAATCAGCCGCTAGATCAGCGATCATCAACCGCTAGATCAGCATCTGTCAACTACTTTATCAGCACCTTTCAGACGCTTGATCAGCGCCTATCAGCTGCTTAATTAACACTTCTCAGCCAGTTGATCAGCACCTGAGAGCCGCTTGATCAGCGCCTATCAGCTGCTTGATTAGCACCTGTCAGCCAGTTGATTAGCACCTGTCAGCCGCTTAATCAGCACCTGTCAGCAGCTTGATCAGCATCTGTCAGCAGCTTTATCAGCACCTATCAGCTGCTTGATTAGCACCTGTCAGCATGTTGATCAACACCTGTCAGCCGCTTCATTAGCAACTCTCAGCCAGTTGATCAGCACCTGTCAGCTGCTTGATCAGCACCTGTAAGCCGCTTAAACAGTGCTGCCAGCCCCTTGATCAGTGCCTTCTCAGCTGCGCCATCAATGCCTACTTAGTCGAGAAACAGCCCCTACACTGCCGGGGGATCATAGTCTGTCGGCCGCTTGATCAGAGACTGTCAGACGCTTGATCAGCGCCTAATCACCCCCTCGATCAGCGCCTATTCAGCAGCGTGATCAGCACCTGTCAGCCGCTTGACAAGCTCCTATACACCACTTGATCAACACCTAATTAGCTTCGCTATCAGTATTTACTGAGCCATGCGATGCTCGCCTCAGCCGCATGATCTGTGCCTACTCAACCCCGCGATCACTGCCTACTCAGCCGTGCGATATGTGCCTGACAGCCGATTGAGAATTACTGTCAGCCGCTTGATCAGCGATTATCAGCCGCCAGATCAGCATCTGTCAAAGATTTAACAGCACCTGTCAGCCCCTTGATCAGCGATTATTAGCCGCTAGATCAACATCTGTCAACGACTTTATCAGCACCTGTCAGCCACTTCATCAGCGCCTGTCAGCCGCTTTATCATCGCCTAATCAGCTGCGCGATCAGCGCCTACTCAACGGCTTGATCAGTACCTGTCAGCCACTTTATCAGCACCTGTCAGCCACTCTATCAGCACCTGTCAACTGCTTGATCAGCGACCACTTTGCTGCGTGATCAGTTCCTACTCAGCCACGTGATCCGTGACCCTCAGCCGGTTGATCAGCGCCTGTCAGCCGCTTGATCATTTCCTGCTCTGCTGGTCATTCAGCGCCTGGTCAACCACTTCATCAGTGCCTGTCGCCACTTGACCAGTGCCCAATCAGCTGATTGAAAAGCGCCTACACAGCCGCGTGATAAGTGCCTCTCAGCCGCTTGACCAGCACCTGTCAGAAGTTTGATCAGGGCCTATCAGCCACTTGATCAGCACCTGCCAGCTGCTTGATGAGTGCCTATCAGCCGCTTGATCAGCACCTGTCAGCCAGTTGATCAGCACCTGTCAGCCCCTTGATCAGCGCCTATCAGCCGCTTGATCAGCACCTGTCAGCCACTTGATGAGTGCCTATCAGCCGCTTGATTAGCACCTGTCAGCCAGTTGACCAGCACCTGTCAGCCGCTTGATAAGCGCCTATCAGTGGCTTGATTAGCCCCTGTCAGCCAGTTGATCAGCAATTGTTAGATGCTTGTTAAACACCTGTCAGCAGCTTGATCAGCACCTGTCAGCAGCTTTATCAGCACCTGTCAGCCGCTTAATCAGCACCTGTCAGCATGTTGATCAAAACCTTTCAGCCGCTTCATTAGCAACTGTCAGCCAGTTGATCAGCGGCTGTCAGCCGCCTCATTAGCCACTGTCAGCCAGTTGATCAGCACCTGTCAGCTGCTTGATCAGCACCTGAAAGCCGCTTAAACAGCACCTGACAGCCTCTTGATCATTGCCTTCCCAGCTGCGGGATCAATGCCTACTCATCTGCGAATCAGCCCCTAAACAGCCTCGTGATCATAGTCTGTAAGCCGCTTGATCAGAGACTGTCAGACACTTGATCAGCGCCTAATCACCCCCTCGATCAGCGCATATTCAGCGGCGTGATCAGCACCTGTCAGCCGCTTGACAAACTCCTATACACCACTTGATCAACACCTAATTAGCTTTGCTATCAGTATTTAGTGAGCCATGCGATCATCGCCTCAGCCGCATGATCTGTGCCTACTCAGCCCCGCGATCAATGTCTACTCAGCCATGCGATATGTGCCTGAAAGCCGATTGAGAAGTACTGTCAGTCGCTTGATCAGCGATTATCAGCCGCTAGATCAGCATCTATTAACGACTTTATCAGCACCTTTCAGCCGCTTGATCAGCGCCTGTCAGCTGCTTGATCAGCGATTATCAGCCGCTAGATCAAGATCTGTCAACGACTTGATCAGCACCTGTCAGCCACTTGATCAGCGCCTGTCAGCCACTTTATCATTGCCTAATCAGCTGCGCGATCAGCGCCTACTCAACGGCTTGATCAGTACCTGTCAACCACTTTATCAGCACCTGTCAGCCACTCTATCAGCACCTGTCAACTGCTTGATCAGCGACCACTTTGCTGCGTGATCAGTTCCTACTCAGCCACGTGATCCGTGACCCTCAGCCGGTTGATCAGCGCCTGTCAGCCGCTTGATCATTTCCTGCTCTGCTGGTCATTCAGCGCCTGGTCAACCACTTCATCAGTGCCTGTCAGCCACTTGACCAGTGCCCAATCAGCTGATTGAAAAGCGCCTACACAGCCGCGCGATAAGTGCCTCTCAGCCGCTTGACAAGCACCTGTCAGAAGTTTGATCAGGGCCTATCAGCCACTTGATCAGCATCTGCCAGCTGCTTGATGAGTGCCTATCAGCCGCTTGATTAGCACCTGTCAGCCAGTTGATCAGCACCTGTCAGCCTCTTGATCAGCGCCTATCAGCCGCTTGATTAGCCCCTGTCAGCCAGTTGATCAGCAATTGTTAGATGCTTGTTAAACACCTGTCAGCAGCTTGATCAGCACCTGTCAGCAGCTTTATCAGCACCTGTCAGCCGCTTAATCAGCACCTGTCAGCATGTTGATCAAAACCTTTCAGCCACTTCATTAACAACTGTCAGCCAGTTGATCAGCGGCTGTCAGCCGCTTCATTAGCCACTGTCAGCCAGTTGATCAGCACCTGTCAGCTGCTTGATCAGCACCTGAAAGCCGCTTAAACAGCACCTGACAGCCTCTTGATCATTGCCTTCTCAGCTGCGGGATCAATGCCTACTCATCTGCGAATCAGCCCCTAAACAGCCGCGTGATCATAGTCTGTAAGCCGCTTGATCAGAGACTGTCAGACACTTGATCAGCGCCTAATCACCCCCTCGATCAGCGCATATTCAGCGGCGTGATCAGCACCTGTCAGCCGCTTGACAAGCTCGTATACACCACTTGATCAACACCTAATTAGCTTCGCTATCAGTATTTACTGAGCCATGCGATCATCGCCTCAGCCGCATGATCTGTGCCTACTCAGCCGCGCGATCAATGTCTACTCAGCCATGCGATATGTGCCTGAAAGCCGATTGAGAAGTACTGTCAGTCGCTTGATCAGCGATTATCAGCCGCTAGATCAGCATCTATTAACGACTTTATCAGCACCTTTCAGCCGCTTGATCAGCGCCTGTCAGCTGCTTGATCAGCGATTATCAGCCGCTAGATCAAGATCTGTAAACGACTTGATCAGCACCTGTCAGCCCCTTGATCAGCGCCTGTCAGGCACTTTATCATTGCCTAATCAGCTGCGCGATCAGCGCCTACTCAGCCGCTTGATCAGAATCTGTCAGCCAGTTGATCAGCACCTGTCAGCCGCTTGATCAGCACCTGTCAGCAGCTTTATCAGCACCTATCAGCTGCTTGATTAGCACCTGTCAGCATGTTGATCAACACCTGTCAGCCGCTTCATTAGCACCTCTCAGCCAGTTGATCAGCACCTGTCAGCTGCTTGATCAGCACATGTAACCGGCTTCATCAGTGCCCGTCAGCTGCTTGATCATTGCCTTCTCAGCTGGGCTATCAGCGCCTACTCAGCCGCGAATCAGCCCCTACACAGACGCGTGATCATAGTCTGCCAGCCGCTTGAGCAGAGACTGTCAGGCGCTTGATCAGCGCCTAATTACCCCCTCCATCAGCGCCTATTGAGCAGGGCGATCAGCACCTGTCAGGCGCTTGACAAGAACTTATACACCACTTGATCAACACCTTATTAGCTTCACTCTCAGTATTTCATGACCCTTGCGATCATGGCCTCAGCTGCATGATCTGTGCCTACTCAGCCCCGCGATCAGTGCCTACTCAGCCGTGCGATATGTGCCTGACATCCGATTGAGAAGTACTGTCACTCGCTTGATCAGTGATAATCAGCCGCTAGATCAGCGATCATCAACCGCTAGATCAGCATCTGTCAACTACTTTATCAGCACCTTTCAGACGCTTGATCAGCGCCTATCAGCTGCTTAATTAACACTTCTCAGCCAGTTGATCAGCACCTGAGTGCCGCTTGATCAGCGCCTATCAGCTGCTTGATTAGCACCTGTCAGCCAGTTGATTAGCACCTGTCAGCCGCTTAATCAGCACCTGTCAGCAGCTTGATCAGCATCTGTCAGCAGCTTTATCAGCACCTATCAGCTGCTTGATTAGCACCTGTCAGCATGTTGATCAACACCTGTCAGCCGCTTCATTAGCAACTGTCAGCCAGTTGATCAGCACCTGTCAGCTGCTTGATCAGCACCTGTAAGCCGCTTAAACAGTGCTGCCAGCCGCTTGATCAGTGCCTCTCAGCTGCGCCATCAATGCCTACTTAGCCGAGAAACAGCCCCTACACTGCCGGGTGATCATAGTCTGTCGGCCGCTTGATCAGAGACTGTCAGACGCTTGATCAGCGCCTAATCACCCCCTCGATCAGCGCCTATTCAGCAGCGTGATCAGCACCTGTCAGCCGCTTGACAAGCTCCTATACACCACTTGATCAACACCTAATTAGCTTCGCTATCAGTATTTACTGAGCCATGCGATGCTCGCCTCAGCCGCATGATCTGTGCCTACTCAACCCCGCGATCACTGCCTACTCAGCCGTGCGATATGTGCCTGACAGCCGATTGAGAATTACTGTCAGCCGCTTGATCAGTGATTATCAGCCGCCAGATCAGCATCTGTGAAAGATTTAACAGCACCTGTCAGCCCCTTGATCAGCTATTATTAGCCACTAGATCAACATCTGTCAACGACTTTATCAGCACCTGTCAGCCACTTCATCAGCGCCTGTCAGCCGCTTTATCATCGCCTAATCAGCTGCGCGATCAGCGCCTACTCAACGGCTTGATCAGTACCTGTCAGCCACTTTATCAGCACCTGTCAGCCACTCTATCAGCACCTGTCAACTGCTTGATCAGCGACCACTTTGCTGCGTGATCAGTTCCTACTCAGCCACGTGATCCGTGACCCTCAGCCGGTTGATCAGCGCCTATCAGCCGCTTGATCATTTCCTGCTCTGCTGGTCATTCAGCGCCTGGTCAACCACTTCATCAGTGCCTGTCAGCCACTTGACCAGTGCCAAATCAGCTGATTGAAAAGCGCCTACACAGCCGCGCGATAAGTGCCTCTCAGCCGCTTGACCAGCACCTGTCAGTAGTTTGATCAGGGCCTATCAGCCACTTGATCAGCACCTGCCAGCTGCTTGATGAGTGCCTATCAGCCTCTTGATTAGCACCTGTCAGCCAGTTGATCAGCACCTGTCAGCCCCTTGATCAGCGCCTATCAGCCGCTTGATCAGCACCTGTCAGCCGCTTGATGAGTGCCTATCAGCCGCTTGATTAGCACCTGTCAGCCAGTTGACCAGCACCTGTCAGCCGCTTGATAAGCGCCTATCAGTGGCTTGATTAGCCCCTGTCAGCCAGTTGATCAGCAATTGTTAGATGCTTGTTAAACACCTGTCAGCAGCTTGATCAGCACCTGTCAGCAGCTTTATCAGCACCTGTCAGCCGCTTAATCAGCACCTGTCAGCATGTTGATCAAAACCTTTCAGCCGCTTCATTAGCAACTGTCAGCCAGTTGATCAGCGGCTGTCAGCCGCTTCATTAGCCACTGTCAGCCAGTTGATCAGCACCTGTCAGCTGCTTGATCAGCACCTGAAAGCCGCTTAAACAGCACCTGACAGCCTCTTGATCATTGCCTTCTCAGCTGCGGGATCAATGCCTACTCATCTGCGAATCAGCCCCTAAACAGCCACGTGATCATAGTCTGTAAGCCGCTTGATCAGAGACTGTCAGACACTTGATCAGCGCCTAATCACCCCCTCGATCAGCGCATATTCAGCGGCGTGATCAGCACCTGTCAGCCGCTTGACAAGCTCCTATACACCACTTGATCAACACCTAATTAGCTTCGCTATCAGTATTTACTGAGCCATGCGATCATCGCCTCAGCCGCATGATCTGTGCCTACTCAGCCCCGCGATCAATGTCTACTCAGCCATGGGATATGTGCCTGAAAGCCAATTGAGAAGTACTGTCAGTCGCTTGATCAGCGATTATCAGCCGTAGATCAGCATCTATTAACGACTTTATCAGCACCTTTCAGCCGCTTGATCAGCGCCTGTCAGCTGCTTGATCAGCGATTATCAGCCGCTAGATCAAGATCTGTCAACGACTTGATCAGCACCTGTCAACCACTTGATCAGCGCCTGTCAGCCACTTTATCATTGCCTAATCAGCTGCGCGATCAGCGCCTACTCAGCCGCTTGATCAGAATCTGTCAGCCAGTTGATCAGCACCTGTCAGCCGCTTGATCAGCACCTGTCAGCAGCTTTATCAGCACCTATCAGCTGCTTGATTAGCACCTGTCAGCATGTTGATCAACACCTGTCAGCCGCTTCATTAGCACCTCTCAGCCAGTTGATCAGTCACTGTCAGCCGCTGGATTAGCACCTGTCAGCCGGTTGTGCAACACCTGTCAGCTGCTTGATCAGCACCTGTAAGCCGCTTAAACAGTGCTGCCAGCCGCTTGATCAGTGCCTTCTCAGCTGCGCCATCAATGCCTACTTAGCCGAGAAACAGCCCCTACACTGCCGGGTGATCATAGTCTGTCGGCCGCTTGATCAGAGACTGTCAGACGCTTGATCAGCGCCTAATCACCCCCTCGATCAGCGCCTATTCAGCAGCGTGATCAGCACCTGTCAGCTGCTTGACAAGCTCCTATACACCACTTGATCAACACTTAATTAGCTTCGCTATCAGTATTTACTGAGCCATGCGATGCTCGCCTCAGCCGCATGATCTGTGCCTACTCAACCCCGCGATCACTGCCTACTCAGCCGTGCGATATGTGCCTGACATCCGATTGAGAAGTACTGTCACTCGCTTGATCAGTGATAATCAGCCGCTAGATCAGCGATCATCAACCGCTAGATCAGCATCTGTCAACTACTTTATCAGCACCTTTCAGACGCTTGATCAGCGCCTATAAGCTGCTTAATTAACACTTCTCAGCCAGTTGATCAGCACCTGAGAGCCGCTTGATCAGCGCCTATCAGCTGCTTGATTAGCACCTGTCAGCCAGTTGATTAGCACCTGTCAGCCGCTTAATCAGCACCTGTCAGCAGCTTGATCAGCATCTGTAAGCAGCTTTATCAGCACCTATCAGCTGCTTGATTAGCACCTGTCAGCATGTTGATCAACACCTGTCAGCCGCTTCATTAGCAACTGTCAGCCAGTTGATCAGCACCTGTCAGCTGCTTGATCAGCACCTGTAAGCCGCTTAAACAGTGCTGCCAGCCCCTTGATCAGTGCCTTCTCAGCTGCGCCATCAATGCCTACTTAGCCGAGAAACAGCCCCTACACTGCCGGGTGATCATAGTCTGTCGGCCGCTTGATCAGAGACTGTCAGATGCTTGATCAGCGCCTAATCACCCCCTCGATCAGCGCCTATTCAGCAGCGTGATCAGCACCTGTCAGCCGCTTGACAAGCTCCTATACACCACTTGATCAACACCTAATTAGCTTCGCTATCAGTATTTACTGAGCCATGCGATGCTCGCCTCAGCCGCATGATCTGTGCCTACTCAACCCCGCGATCACTGCCTACTCAGCCGTGCGATATGTGCCTGACAGCCGATTGAGAATTACTGTCAGCCGCTTGATCAGCGATTATCAGCCGCCAGATCAGCATCTGTCAAAGATTTAACAGCACCTGTCAGCCCCTTGATCAGCGATTATTAGCCGCTAGATCAACATCTGTCAACGACTTTATCAGCACCTGTCAGCCACTTCATCAGCGCCTGTCAGCCGCTTTATCATCGCCTAATCAGCTGCGCGATCAGCGCCTACTCAACGGCTTGATCAGTACCTGTCAGCCACTTTATCAGCACCTGTCAGCCACTCTATCAGCACCTGTCAACTGCTTGATCAGCGACCACTTTGCTGCGTGATCAGTTCCTACTCAGCCACGTGATCCGTGACCCTCAGCCGGTTGATCAGCGCCTGTCAGCCGCTTGATCATTTCCTGCTCTGCTGGTCATTCAGCGCCTGGTCAACCACTTCATCAGTGCCTGTCAGCCACTTGACCAGTGCCCAATCAGCTGACTGAAAAGCGCCTACACAGCCGCGCGATAAGTGCCTCTCAGCCGCTTGACAAGCACCTGTCAGAAGTTTGATCAGGGCCTATCAGCCATTTGATCAGCACCTGCCAGCTGCTTGATGAGTGCCTATCAGCCGCTTGATTAGCACCTGTCAGCCAGTTGACCAGCACCTGTCAGCCGCTTGATAAGCGCCTATCAGTGGCTTGATTAGCCCCTGTCAGCCAGTTGATCAGCAATTGTTAGATGCTTGTTAAACACCTGTCAGCAGCTTGATCAGCACCTGTCAGCAGCTTTATCAGCACCTGTCAGCCGCTTAATCAGCACCTGTCAGCATGTTGATCAAAACCTTTCAGCCGCTTCATTAGCAACTGTCAGCCAGTTGATCAGCACCTGTCAGCTGCTTGATCAGCACCTGAAAGCCGCTTAAACAGCACCTGACAGCCTCTTGATCATTGCCTTCTCAGCTGCGGGATCAATGCCTACTCATCTGCGAATCAGCCCCTAAACAGCCGCGTGATCATAGTCTGTAAGCCGCTTGATCAGAGACTGTCAGACACTTGATCAGCGCCTAATCACCCCCTCGATCAGCGCATATTCAGCGGCGTGATCAGCACCTGTCAGCCGCTTGACAAGCTCCTATACACCACTTGATCAACTCCTAATTAGCTTCGCTATCAGTATTTACTGAGCCATGCGATGCTCGCCTCAGCCGCATGATCTGTGCCTACTCAGCCCCGCGATCAATGTCTACTCAGCCATGCGATATGTGCCTGAAATCCGATTGAGAAGTAGTGTCAGTCGCTTGATCAGCGATTATCAGCCGCTAGATCAGCATCTATTAACGACTTTATCAGCACCTTTCAGCCGCTTGATCAGCGCTTGTCAGCTGCTTGATCAGCGATTATCAGCCGCTAGATCAAGATCTGTCAACGACTTGATCAGCACCTGTCAGCCACTTGATCAGCGCCTGTCAGCCACTTGATCATTGCCTAATCAGCTGCGCGATCAGCGCCTACTCAGCCGCTTGATCAGAATCTGTCAGCCAGTTGATCAGCACCTGTCAGCCGCTTGATCAGCACCTGTCAGCAGCTTTATCAGCACCTATCAGCTGCTTGATTAGCACCTGTCAGCATGTTGATCAACACCTGTCAGCCGCTTCATTAGCACCTCTCAGCCAGTTGATCAGTCACTGTCAGCCGCTGGATTAGCACCTGTCAGCCAGTTGTTCAACACCTGTCAGCTGCTTGATCAGCACCTGTAAGCCGCTTAAACAGTGCTGCCAGCCGCTTGATCAGTGCCTTCTCAGCTGCGCCATCAATGCCTACTTAGCCGAGAAACAGCCCCTACACTGCCGGGGGATCATAGTCTGTCGGCCGCTTGATCAGAGACTGTCAGACGCTTGATCATCGCCTAATCACCCCCTCGATCAGCGCCTATTCAGCAGCGTGATCAGCACCTGTCAGCTGCTTGACAAGCTCCTATACACCACTTGATCAACACCTAATTAGCTTCGCTATCGGTATTTACTGAGCCATGCAATGCTCGCCTCAGCCGCATGATCTGTGCCTACTCAACCCCGCGATCACTGCCTACTCAGCCGTGCGATATGTGCCTGACATCCAATTGAGAAGTACTGTCACTCGCTTGATCAGTGATAATCAGCCGCTAGATCAGCGATCATCAACCGCTAGATCAGCATCTGTCAACTACTTTATCAGCACCTTTCAGACGCTTGATCAGCGCCTATCAGCTGCTTAATTAACACTTCTCAGCCAGTTGATCAGCACCTGAGAGCCGCTTGATCAGCGCCTATCAGCTGCTTGATTAGCACCTGTCAGCCAGTTGATTAGCACCTGTCAGCCGCTTAATCAGCACCTGTCAGCAGCTTGATCAGCATCTGTCAGCAGCTTTATCAGCACCTATCAGCTGCTTGATTAGCACCTGTCAGCATGTTGATCAACACCTGTCAGCCGCTTCATTAGCAACTGTCAGCCAGTTGATCAGCACCTGTCAGCTGCTTGATCAGCACCTGTAAGCCGCTTAAACAGTGCTGCCAGCCGCTTGATCAGTGCCTTCTCAGCTGCGCCATCAATGCCTACTTAGCCGAGAAACAGCCCCTACACTGCCGGGTGATCATAGTCTGTCGGCCGCTTGATCAGAGACTGTCAGACGCTTGATCAGCGCCTAATCACCCCCTCGATCAGCGCCTATTCAGCAGCGTGATCAGCACCTGTCAGCCGCTTGACAAGCTCCTATACACCACTTGATCAACACCTAATTAGCTTCGCTATCAGTATTTACTGAGCCATGCGATGCTCGCCTCAGCCGCATGATCTGTGCCTACTCAACCCCGCGATCACTGCCTACTCAGCCGTGCGATATGTGCCTGACAGCCGATTGAGAATTACTGTCAGCCGCTTGATCAGCGATTATCAGCCGCCAGATCAGCATCTGTCAAAGATTTAACAGCACCTGTCAGCCCCTTGATCAGCGATTATTAGCCGCTAGATCAACATCTGTCAACGACTTTATCAGCACCTGTCAGCCACTTCATCAGCGCCTGTCAGCCGCTTTATCATCGTCTAATCAGCTGCGCGATCAGCGCCTACTCAACGGCTTGATCAGTACCTGTCAGCCACTTTATCAGCACCTGTCAGCCACTCTATCAGCACCTGTCAACTGCTTGATCAGCGACCACTTTGCTGCGTGATCAGTTCCTACTCAGCCACGTGATCCGTGACCCTCAGCCGGTTGATCAGCGCCTGTCAGCCGCTTGATCATTTCCTGCTCTGCTGGTCATTCAGCGCCTGGTCAACCACTTCATCAGTGCCTGTCAGCCACTTGACCAGTGCCCAATCAGCTGACTGAAAAGCGCCTACACAGCCGCGCGATAAGTGCCTCTCAGCCGCTTGACAAGCACCTGTCAGAAGTTTGATCAGGGCCTATCAGCCACTTGATCAGCACCTGCCAGCTGCTTGATGAGTGCCTATCAGCCGCTTGATTAGCACCTGTCAGCCAGTTGACCAGCACCTGTCAGCCGCTTGATAAGCGCCTATCAGTAGCTTGATTAGCCCCTGTCAGCCAGTTGATCAGCAATTGTTAGATGCTTGTTAAACACCTGTCAGCAGCTTGATCAGCATCTGTCAGCAGCTTTATCAGCACCTGTCAGCCGCTTAATCAACACCTGTCAGCATGTTGATCAAAACCTTTCAGCCGCTTCATTAGCAACTGTCAGCCAGTTGATCAGCACCTGTCAGCTGCTTGATCAGCACCTGAAAGCCGCTTAAACAGCACCTGACAGCCTCTTGATCATTGCCTTCTCAGCTGCGGGATCAATGCCTACTCATCTGTGAATCAGCCCCTAAACAGCCGCGTGATCATAGTCTGTAAGACGCTTGAGCAGAGACTGTCAGACACTTGATCAGCGCCTAATCACCCCCTCGATCAGCGCATATTCAGCGGCGTGATCAGCACCTGTCAGCCGCTTGACAAGCTCCTATACACCACTTGATCAACACCTAATTAGCTTCGCTATCAGTATTTACTGAGCCATGCGATCATCGCCTCAGCCGCATGATCTGTGCCTACTCAGCCCCGCGATCAATGTCTACTCAGCCATGCGATATGTGCCTGAAAGCCGATTGAGAAGTAGTGTCAGTCGCTTGATCAGCGATTATCAGCCGCTAGATCAGCATCTATTAACGACTTTATCAGCACCTTTCAGCCGCTTGATCAGCGCTTGTCAGCTGCTTGATCAGCGATTATCAGCCGCTAGATCAAGATCTGTCAACGACTTGTTCAGCACCTGTCAGCCACTTGATCAGCGCCTGTCAGCCACTTTATCATTGCCTAATCAGCTGCGCGATCAGCGCCTACTCAGCCGCTTGATCAGAATCTGTCAGCCAGTTGATCAGCACCTGTCAGCCGCTTGATCAGCACCTGTCAGCAGCTTTATCAGCACCTATCAGCTGCTTGATTAGCACCTGTCAGCATGTTGATCAACACCTGTCAGCCGCTTCATTAGCACCTCTCAGCCAGTTGATCAGTCACTGTCAGCCGCTGGATTAGCACCTGTCAGCCAGTTGTTCAACACCTGTCAGCTGCTTGATCAGCACCTGTAAGCCGCTTAAACAGTGCTGCCAGCCGCTTGATCAGTGCCTTCTCAGCTGCGCCATCAATGCCTACTTAGCCGAGAAACAGCCCCTACACTGCCGGGTGATCATAGTCTGTCGGCCGCTTGATCAGAGACTGTCAGACGCTTGATCAGCGCCTAATCACCCCCTCGATCAGCGCCTATTCAGCAGCGTGATCAGCACCTGTCAGCTGCTTGACAAGCTCCTATACACCACTGGATCAACACCTAATTAGCTTCGCTATCAGTATTTACTGAGCCATGCGATGCTCGCCTCAGCTGCATGATCTGTGCCTACTCAACCCCGCGATCACTGCCTACTCAGCCGTGCGATATGTGCCTGACATCCGATTGAGAAGTACTGTCACTCGCTTGATCAGTGATAATCAGCCGCTAGATCAGCGATCATCAACCGCTAGATCAGCATCTGTCAACTACTTTATCAGCACCTTTCAGACGCTTGATCAGCGCCTATCAGCTGCTTAATTAACACTTCTCAGCCAGTTGATCAGCACCTGAGAGCCGCTTGATCAGCCCCTATCAGCTGCTTGATTAGCACCTGTCAGCCAGTTGATTAGCACCTGTCAGCCGCTTAATCAGCACCTGTCAGCAGCTTGATCAGCATCTGTCAGCAGCTTTATCAGCACCTATCAGCTGCTTGATTAGCACCTGTCAGCATGTTGATCAACACCTGTCAGCCGCTTCATTAGCAACTGTCAGCCAGTTGATCAGCACCTGTCAGCTGCTTGATCAGCACCTGTAAGCCGCTTAAACAGTGCTGCCAGCCGCTTGATCAGTGCCTTCTCAGCTGCGCCATCAATGCCTACTTAGCCGAGAAACAGCCCCTACACTGCCGGGTGATCATAGTCTGTCGGCCGCTTGATCAGAGACTGTCAGACGCTTGATCAGCGCCTAATCACCCCCTCGATCAGCGCCTATTCAGCAGCGTGATCAGCACCTGTCAGCCGCTTGACAAGCTCCTATACACCACTTGATCAACACCTAATTAGCTTCGCTATCAGTATTTACTGAGCCATGCGATCATCGCCTCAGCCGCATGATCTGTGCCTACTCAGCCCCGCAATCAATGTCTACTCAGCCATGCGATATGTGCCTGAAAGCCGATTGAGAAGTACTGTCAGTCGCTTGATCAGCGATTATCAGCCGCTAGATCAGCATCTATTAACGACTTTATCAGCACCTTTCAGCCGCTTGATCAGCGCCTGTCAGCTGCTTGATCAGCACCTGTAAGCCGCTTAAACAGTGCTGCCAGCCCCTTGATCAGTGCCTTCTCAGCTGCGCCATCAATGCCTACTTAGCCGAGAAACAGCCCCTACACTGCCGGGTGATCATAGTCTGTCGGCCGCTTGATCAGAGACTGTCAGACGCTTGATCAGCGCCTAATCACCCCCTCGATCAGCGCCTATTCAGCAGCGTGATCAGCACCTGTCAGCCGCTTGACAAGCTCCTATAATCCACTTGATCAACACCTAATTAGCTTCGCTATCAGTATTTACTGAGCCATGCGATCATCGCCTCAGACGGTGATCTGTTCCTATTCAACCCCGCGATCAGTGCCTACTCAGCCATGCAATATGTGCCTGACAGCCGATTGAGAATTACTGTCAGCCGCTTGATCAGCGATTATCAGCCGCTAGATAAACATCTGTCAACGACTTTATCAGCACCTGTCAGCCGCTTGATCAGCGCATATCTGCTTCTTTATCATCGCCTAATCAGCAACGCGATCAGCGCCTATTCAACGGCTTGATCAGTACCTGTCAGCCACTCTATCAGCACCTGTCAGCCACTCTATCAGCACCTGTCAACTGCTTGATCAGCGACCACTTTGCTACGTGATCACATCCTACTCGGCCACGTGATACATGACCCTCAGCCGGTTGATCAGCGCCTGTCAGCCGCTTGATCATTTCCTGCTCTGCTGGTCATTCAGCGCCTGGTCAACCACTTCATCAGTGCCTGTCAGCCACTTGACCAGTGCCCACTCAGCTGATTGAAAATCGCCTACGCAGCCACGGGATAAGTGCCTCTCAGCTGCTTGACAAGCACCTCTCAGAAGCTTGATCAGGGCCTATCAGCCACTTGAATAGTACCTATCAGCCAGATGATCAGCATCTGTCAGCCGCTTGATGAGCGCCTATCAGCCGCTTGATCATTGCCTTCTCAGCTGCGGGATCAATGCCTACTCATCTGCGAATCAGCCCCTAAACAGCCGCGTGATCATAGTCTGTCAGCCGCTTGATCAGAGACTGTCAGACGCTTGATCAGCGCCTAATCACCCCCTCGATCAGCGCCTATTGAGCGGCGCGATCAGCACCTGTCAGCGGCTTGATTAGCACCTGTCATCATTTTGATCAACACCTGTCAGATGCTTCATTAGCATCTGTCAGCCAGTTGATCAGCACGTGTCAGCCGCTTGATCAGCACCTGTAAGCCGCTTAAAAAGCACCTGCCGGCCGCTTCATCAGTGCCTGTCAGCTGCTTGATCAGCGACCACTTTGCTGCATGATCAGATCTAACAGACACGTGATCAGATCCTATTCAGCCACTTGATTAGTGACCCTCAGCCTGTTGATCCTCGCCTGTCAGCCGAATGATCAGCACCTGTCAGCAGCTTTATCAGCACTTATCAGCTGCTTGATTAGCACCTGTCAGCCAGTTGATCAGCACCTCTCAACAGTTGAACAGCGCCTGTAAGCCACTGGATCAGCGCCTGTTAGCCACTTGGTCATCGCATTATCACCTGCATGATCAGCACCTATTTAGCCGCTTAATCAGAACCTCTCAGCCAGTTGATCGGCACCTGTCAGCATCTTTACAGGAACTATCAGCTGCTTGATTAGCGCCTGTCAGCAAGTTGACCAGCACCTGTCAGCCGCTTGATCAGGACCTTTCAGCAGCTTTATCAGCACCTATCAGCTGCTTACTTAGCACCTGTCAGCATGCTGATCAACACCTGACAGCCACTTCATTAGCAACTGTCAGCCAGTTGATCAGCACCTGTCAGCCGCTTGATTACCACCTGTCAGCTAGTTGATCAGCACTTGTCAGCTGCTTGATCAGCACCTGTAAGCCGCTTAAACAGCGCCTGCCAGCCGTTTCATCAGTGCCTGATAGCTGCTTGATCATTGCCTTTTCAGCTGCGGGATCAGCGCCTACTCAGCCACGAATCAGCCCCTACACAGCCGCGTGATTTTAGACTGTCAGCCTCTTTATCAGAGTCGTTCATCCGCTTGATCAGCACCTGTCAGCAGGTTGAAGAGTGCCTACTCAGCCGTGCGAATTGCATCTCTCAGCCAGTTGATCTGCACCTACTGAGACGTGCAATTAACGCCTACTCAGCCGCCCGATCAGTGCCTGTCAGCTGCTTGAGAAGTACCTTGCAGCCACTTGACCAGCACCTAATCAGCCATGCGATCATCATTTACTCAGCCGCACGATCATCGCCTCAGCCGCTTGATCTGTGTCTACTCAGCCCCGCGATCAGCGCCTACTCAGCCGTGCGATGTGCGCCTGACAGACACTTGAGAAGTACTGTCAGCCACTTTATCAGCGACTCTCAGTCGCTTGATCAGCACCTGTCAACGACTTTATCAGCACCTGTCAGCCGCTTGATTAGTGCCTGTCAGCTGCTTGACCACTGCCCACTCAGCCGATTGAAAAGCGCCAATGCAGCCGCGAGATAAGCACCAGTCAGCCGCCTGAAAATCACCTGTCAGCAGCTTGATCAGGGCCTATTAGCCACTTGATTAGCACCTGTCAGCCAGTTGAACAGCACCTGTCAGCACCTTGATCATCGCCTATCAGCCGTGTGATTAGCACCTGTCAGCCTCTTGATCAGAACCTGTCAGCAGCTTGATCATCGCCTATCAGTTACTTGATTAGCACTTGTCAGCCAGTTGATCAGCACCTGCCTACCGATTGATCAGTGCCTGTCAGCTGCTTGAGCATTGCATTCTCAGCTGAGCAATCAGCACCTATCAGCTGCTTGTTTAACACCAGTCAGCCAGTTGATCAACACCTGTCAGCACATTGATCATCGCCTATCAGCCGCTTGATTAGCACCTGTCAGCCAGATATTCAGCACCTGTCAGCAGCTTGAGCAGCGAGTATCAGCTGCTTGATCAGCACCTGTCAGCCAGTTGATCAGCACCTGTCAGCAGATTGATCAGGGCCTATCAGCTACTTGATTAGCACCTGTCAGCCAGTTGATCAGCACCTGAGAGTCGCTTCATTAGCACCTGTCAGCCAGTTGATCAGCACCTGTCATCCGCTTGATCAGCACCTGTCAGCAGGTTGATCAGTTTGTATCAGCTGCTCGATTAACACCTGTCTGTCTATTGATTATCACCTGTCAACCGCTAGATCAGCACCCACTTTGCTGCATGAACAGAGCCTACTCAGCCACGCGGTCAGTGACGCTCAGCCGGTTGATCTTCTCCTGTCAGGCGCTTGATCATTTCCTGCTCTGGTGTTCATTCAGCGCCTGGTCAACCACTTGATCAGTGTCAGTCAGCCGCTTGACCACTGCCCACTCAGCAGATTGAAAAGCGCATACGCAGCCGAGCGATAAGCGACTGTCAGCGCTTTACAAGCACCTGTAAACCGGTTGATCAACACTTACTGAGCTCCGCGATCAGTGCATAATCAGCCGCGAGTTCAGTGTCTCTCAGCTGCTTGATCAGCACCTGTCAGCCAGTTGAACAGTGCCTATTCAGCCGCGCAAATAGCATCTCTCAGCCAGTTGATGTGCTCCTACTGAGCCCCACGATCAGCGCCTACTCAGCCGCCCGATCAGTGAGTGTCAGCCTCTTCAGAAGTACCTGTCAGCCACTTGATCAGCACATGTCAGCCGCTTGATAAACGCGTGTCAGAAGCTTGATCAGTACCTGTCAGCCACTTTATCAGCACCTGTCAGCCAATATATCAGCAACTCTCAACAGCTTGATCAGTGCCCGCTTAGCTGCGTAATCAGAGCCTACTCAGCCACAGGATCAGTTACCCTCAGGCGACTGATCAGCGCATCTCAGCGGCTTGATCATTTCCTGCTCTGATGTTCATTCAGCGCCTGGTCAACCACTAGATCAGTGCCTGTCAGCCCCTTGACCAGTGCCCACTCAGCTGATTGATAAACACATACGCATCCACGCGATAAGCGCCTGTCAGCCACTTGAGAAGCATCTGTCAGCAACTTGATCAGGGCCTATCAGCCACTTGATCAGTACCTGTCAGCCAGTTGATCAGCACCTGTCAGCCACTTCATTTTCACCTGTCAGCCACTTTATCAGCAACTGTCAGGTGCCAGGGCAGCGCCTATAAGCAGCTTGATCATTAAATGTCAGCCACATTATCAGCACCTGTTAGCCACTGTATCAGAACCTGCCAACCGCTTGATCAGCACCTGTCAGCAGCTTTATGAGCACCTATCAGCTGCTTGATTAGCACCTGTCAGCATGTTGATCAACACCTGGCAGCCGCTTCATTAGCAACTGTCAGCCAGTTGATCAGCAACTGTCAGCCACTGATTAGCACCTGTCAGCCAGTTGATCAGCACCTGTCAGCCTCTTGATCAGCACCTGTAAGCCGATTAAACAGCACCTGCCAGCCACTTCATCAGTGCCTGTCCGCTGCTGGATCATTGCCTTCTCAGCTGCGTGATCAGCGCCTACTCAGCCGCGAATCAGCCCCTCCACCACCACGTGATCATAGTCTGTCAGCCTCTTTATCAGAGTCAGTCATCCGCTTGATCAGCAACTGTCTGGATGTTGAAGAGTGCCTACTCAGCCGCGCGAATTGCATCTCTCACCCAGTTGATCTGCGCCTACTGAGCCCCGCAATGAACGCCTACTCAGCCGCCAGGTCCGTGCCTGTCAGCCGCTTGAGAAGTACCTGTCAGCCAGTTGATCAGCACCTCTAATCCAGTTGATCAGCACCTGTAAGCCACTGGATCAGCACCTGTCAGCCGCTTGATCAGCAACTTTCAGCAGCTTGATCAGCACTTATCAGCTGCTTAATTAACACTTCTCAGCCAGTTGATCAGCACCTGTTAGCCGCTTGATCAGCGCCTATCAGCCGCTTGATTAGCACCTGCCAGCCAGTTGATTAGCACCTGTCAGCCGCTTAATCAGCACCTGTCAGGAGCTTGATCAGGGCCTATCAGCCAGTTGATCAGCACCTGTCAGCCACTTCATTTGCACCTGTCAGCCACTTTATCAGCAACTGTCAGGCGCTAGGGCAGCCCCTATAATCAGCTTGATCATGAACTGTCAGCCACATTATCAGCACCTGTTAGCCGCTGTATCAGAACCTGTCAACCGCTTGATCAGCACCTGTCAGCAGCTTTATCAGCACCTATCAGCTGCTTGATTAGCCCCTGTCAGCCACTTGATCAGCAATTGTCAGCCGCTTGTTATGCACCTGTCAGCATCTTGATCAGCGCTTGACCACTTTCCACTCAGCCGATTGAAAAGCAAAGACTCAATCGCGTGAATAGCATCTTTCAGCCAGTTGATCTGTGCCTACTGAGCCCCGCAGTCATTGCCTACACAGCCGCCCGATCAGTGCTTGTCAGCCGCTTGACAAGTACCTGCCAGCCACTTGATCAGCACCTGTCAGCAGCTTGATGTGCGCCTATCAGCCGCTTGATTAGCACCTGTCAGCCAGTTGACCAGCACCTGTCAGCCGCTTGATCAGCACCTATCAGTGGCTTGATTAGTCCCTTTCAGCCAGTTGATCAGCAATTGTCAGCAGCTTGTTAAGCACCTGTCAGCAGCTTGATCAGCGCTTGACCACTTTCCACTCAGCCGATTGAAAAGCACCAACTCAGCCGCGCGAATAGCATCTTTCAGCCAGTTGATCTGTGCCTACTGAGCCCCGCAGTCAGTGCCTACACAGCCGCCCGATCAGTGCTTGTCAGCCGCTTGACAAGTACCTGTCAGCCTCTTGATCAGCACCTAATCAGCCACACGATGATCATTTACTCAGCCACGCGATCATCGCCTCAGCCTCTTGATCTGTGCCTACTCAGCCCCATGACCAGCGCCTACTCAGCCATGCGATCTGTGCCTGACATCCACTTGATCAACGACTATCAGCCGCTTGATCATCGCCTTATCAGCTGCACGATCAGCGCCTATTCAGCCGCTTGATCAGAACCTCTCAGGCAGTTGATCAGCACCACTCAGCGGCTTGATCATTTCCTGCTCTGCTGTTCATTCAGTGCCTGGTCCACCACTAGATCAGTGCCTGTCAGCCCCTTGACCAGTGCCCACTCAGCTGATTGATAAACGCATACGCATCCACGTGATAAGTGCCTGTCAGCCACTTGAGAAGCATCTGTCAGCAACTTGATCAGGGCCTATCAGCCACTTGATCAGTACCTGTCAGCCAGTTGATCAGCACCTGTCAGACACTTCATTTGCACCTGTCAGCCACTTTATCAGCAATGGTCAGGCGCTAGGGGAGCCCCTATAAGCAGCTTGATCATTAACTGTCAGTCACATTATCAGCACCTGTTAGCCGCTGTATCAGAACCTGTCAACCGCTTGATCAGCACCTGTCAACCACTTTATCATCACCTTTCAGCTGCTGGATCAGTGCCTGTTACCCGCTTTATCATCACATAATCAGCTGCATGATCAGCGCCTACTCAGCCGCTTGATCTGTACCAGTCAGCCAGTTGACCAGCACCTGTCAGCCAGTTGATCAGCACATCTCAGCCAGTTGATCAGCACCTGTAAGCCACTGGATCAGCGCCTGTTAGCCGCTTGATCATCGCCTTATCAGATTCATGATCAGCGCCTTCTCAGCTGCTTGATCAGAAGCTTTCAGCCGCTTGATCAGCACATGTCAGCAGCTTTATCAGCACCTATCAGCTGCTTGATCAGCACCTGTCAGCCTCTTGATCAGCACCTGTCAGCAGCTTGATAAATGCCTCTCAGCCTCTTGATCAGCACCCAGTCTGCCAAGCGATGATCATTTACTTAGCCGTGTGATCATTGCCTCAGCCTTTTGATCTGTGCCTACTCAGCGCCACGACCAGCGCCTACTCAGTCATGCGATCTGTGCCTGACAGCCACTTGATCAACGACTATCAGCCGCTTGATCAGCACCTTTCAACCACTTTATCATCACCTGTCAGCCGCTTGATCAGTGCCTGTCAGCTGCTTTATCATCGCCTAATCAGCTGCGCGATCAGCGCCTACTCAACCGCTTGATCAGTACCTGTCAGCCACTTTATCAGCACCTGTCAGCCACTATATCAGCACCTGTCAACTGCTTGATCAGCGACCACTTTGCTGCGTGATCAGATCCTACTCAGCCACGTGATCCGTGACCCTCAGCCTGTTGATCAGCACCTGTTAGCCACTTGATCATTTCCTGCCCTGCTGGTCATTCAACGCCTGGTCAACCACTTCAGTCCCTGTCAGCCACTTGACCAGTGCCCACTCAGCTGATTGAAAAGCGCCTACACAGCCGTGCGATAAGTGCCTCTCAGCCGCTTGACAAGCACCTGTCAGAAGCTTGATCAGGGCCAATCTGCCACTTGAATAGTACCTGTCATCCAGTTGATCGACACCTGTCAGCCGCTAGATCAGGACCTTTCAGCAGCTTTATCAGCACCTATCAGCTGCTTGTTTAGCACCTGTCAGCATGTTGATCAACACCTGACAGCCCCTTCATTAGCAACTGTCAGCCAGTTGATCAACACCTCTCAGCAAGTTGACCAGCACCTTTAAGCCTCTGGGTCAGCGCCTGTTAGCCACTTGATCATCGCCTTATAGCTGCACGATCAGCGCTTACTCAGACTCTTGATCAGAACCTCTCAGCCAGTTGATCGGCACCTGTCAGCCGCTTGATCAGTACCTGTCAGCAGCTTTATCAGCACCTATCAGCTGCTTCATTAGCACCTGTCAGCATGTTGATCAACAACTGTCAGCTGCTGGATTAGTACCTGTCAGTCAGTTGATCAGCACCTGTCAGCTGCTTGATCAGCACCTGTCAGCTGCTTGATCAGCACCTGTAAGCCGCTTAAACAGCACCTGCCAGCCGCTTCATCAGTGCCTGACAGCTGTTGATCATTGCCTTCTCAGCTGCGCGATCAGCGCCTACTAAGCCACGAATCATCCCCTACACAGACGCGTGATCATAGTCTGTCAGCCTCTTTATCAGAGTCGGTCATCCACTTGATCAGCACCTGTCAGCGGGTTGAAGAGTGCCTACTCTGCCGCGCGAATTGCATCACTCAGTCAGATGATCTGCGCCTACTGAGCCCCGCAATCAGCGCCTACTCAGCCGCCCGATCAGTGCCTGTCAGCCACTTGATCAGCAATTGTCAGCCGCATGTTATGCACCTATCAGCAGCTTGATCAGCGCTTGACCACTTTCCACTCAGCCGATTGAAAAACAAAGACACAACCGCGTGAATAGCATCTTTCAGCCAGTTGGTCTGTGCCTACTGAGCCCCGCAGTCAGTGCCTACACAGCTGCCCGATCAGTGCTTGTCAGCCGCTTGACAAGTACCTGTCAGCCACTTGATCAGCACCTGTCAGCAGCTTGATGTGCGCCTATCAGCCGCTTGATTAGCACCTGTCAGCCAGTTGACCAGCACCTGTCAGCCGCTTAATCAGCGCCTATCAGTGGCTTGATTAGCCCCTGTCAGCCAGTTGATCAGCAATTGTCAGCCTCATTTTAAGCACCTGTCAGCAGCTTGATCAGCGCTTGACCACTTTCCACTCAGCCGATTGCAAAGCACCGACTCAGCCGCGCGAATAGCATCTTTCTGCCAGTTGATCTGTGCCTACTGAGCCCCGCAGTCAGTGCCTACAGAGCCGCCTGATCAGTGCTTGTCAGCCGCTTGACAAGTACCTGTCAGCCTCTTGATCAGCACCTAATCAGCCACACGATGATCATTTACTCAGCCGTGCGATCATCGCCTCAGCCTCTTGATCTGTGCCTACTCAGCCCCATGACCAGCGCCTACTCAGCCATGCGATCTGTGCCTGACAGCCACTTGATCAACGACTATCAGCCGCTTGATCACCGCCTTATGAGTTGCACGATCAGCGCCTACACAGACGCTTGATCAGAACCTGTCAGGCAGTTGATAAGCACCAGTCAGCCGCTTGATCATTTCCTGCTCTGCTGGTCATTCAGCTCCTGGTCATCCACTTGATCAGTGCCTGTCAGCCGCTTGAGAATACCTGGCAGCCACTGGACCAGCACCTAATCAGCCACGCGATCATCATTTACTCAGCCGCACGATCATCGCCTCAGCCGCTTGATCTGTGTCTACTCAGCCCCGCGATCAGCGCCTACTCAGCTGTGCGATGTGCGCCTGACAGACACTTGAGAAGCACTGTCAGCCTCTTTATCAGCGACTATCAGTCGCTTGATCAGCACCTGTCAACGACTTTATGAGCACTTGTCAGCCGCTTGATTAGTGCCTGTCAGCTGCTTGACTACTGCTCACTCAGCCGATTGAAAAGCGCCAATGCATCCGCACGATAAGCACCAGTCAGCCGCCTGAAAATCACCTGTCAGCAGCTTGATCAGGGCCTATTAGCCACTTGATTAACACCTGTCAGCTAGTTGATCAGCACCTGTCAGCCAATTGATCAGCACCTGTCAGCCAGTTGAACAGCTCCTGTCAGCCCCTTGATCATCGCCTATAAGCCGCGTGATTAGCACCTGTCAGCGAGATGATCAGCACCTGTCAGCAGCTTGAGCAGCGAGTATCAGCTGCTTGATCAGCACCTGTCAGCCAGTTGATCAGCACCTGTCAGCAGATGGATCAGGGCCTATCAGCCACTTGATTAGCACCTGTCAGCCAGTTGATCAGCACCTGAGGATCGCTTCATTAGCACCTGTAAGCCAGTTGATCAGCACCTGTCATCCGCCTGATCAGCACCTGTCAGCAGGTTGATCAGTGCGTATCAGCTGCTCGATTAACACCTGTCTGTCTATTGATCATCACCTGTCAACCGCTAGAACAGCACCCACTTTGCTGCATGAACAGTGCCTACTCAGCCACGCGGTCAGTGACGCTCAGCCGGTTGATCTTCTCCTGTCAGGCGCTTGATCATTTCCTGCTCTGCTGGTCATTCAGCGCCTGGTCAACCACTTGATCAGTGTCAGTCAGCCGCTTGACCACTGCCCACTCAGCAGATTGAAAAGCGCCTACGCAGCCGAGGAATAAGCGCCTATCAGGAGCTTTACAAGCACCTGTAAACCGCTTGATCAACACTTACTGAGCTGTGCTATCAGTGCTTAATCAGCCGCGAGATCAGTGTCTGTCAGCTGCTTGATCAGCTCCTGTCAGCCAATATATCAGCAACTCTCAACAGCTTGATCAGTGCCCGCTTAGCTGCGTAATCAGAGCCTACTCGGCCACAGGATCAGTGACCCTCAGGCGGCTGATCAGCGCCTGTCAGCGGCTTGATCATTTCCTGCTCTGATGGTCATTCAGCGCCTGGACAGCCACTAGATCAGTGCCTGTCAGCCCCTTGACCAGTGCCCACTCAGCTGATTGATAAACGCATACGCATCCACGCGATAAGCGCCTGTCAGCCACTTGAGAAGCATCTGTCAGCAACTTGATCAGGGCCTATCAGCCACTGGATCAGTACCTGTCAGCCAGTTGATCAGCACCTGTCAGCCACTTCATTTGCACCTGTCAGCCACTTTATCAGCAACTGTCAGGTACTAGGGCAGCCCCTATATGCAGCATGATCATTAACTGTCAGCCACATTATCAGCACCTGTGAGCCGCTGTATCAGAACCTGTCAACCGCTTGATCAGCACCTGTCAGCAGCTTTATCAGCACCTATCAGCTGCTTGATTAGCACCTGTCAGCATGTTTATCAACACCTGTCATCCGCTTCATTAGCAACTGTCAGCCAGTTGATCAGCAACTGTCAGCCGCTTGATTAGCACCTGTCAGCCAGTTGATCAGCACCTGTCAATCGCTTGATCAGCACCTGTAAGCCGATTAAACAGCACCTGCCAGCCGCTTCATCAGTGCCTGTCAGCTGCTGGATCATTGCCTTCTCAGCTGCGCGATCAGCGCCTACTCAGCCGCGAATCAGCCCCTCCACAGCCACGTGATCATAGTCTGTCAGCCTCTTTATCAGAGTCAGTCATCCGCTTGATCAGCAACTGTCTGCAGGTTGAAGAGTGCCTACTCAGCCGTGCGAATTGCATCTCTCACCCAGTTGATCTGAGCCTACTGAGCCCCGCAATGAACGCCTACTCTGCCGCCCGGTCCGTGCCTGTCAGCCGCTTGAGAAGTACCTGTCAGCCAGTTGATCAGCACCTCTAAGCCAGTTGATCAGCACCTGTAAGCCACTGGATCAGCACCTGTCAGCCGCTTGATCAGCAACTTTCAGCAGCTTGATCAGCACCTATCAGCTGCTTAATTAACACTTCTCAGCCAGTTGATCAGCACCTGTTAGCCGCTTGATCAGCGCCTATCAGCCGATTGATTAGCACCTGTCAGCCAGTTGATTAGCACCTGTCAGCCGCTTAATCAGCACCTTTCAGCAGCTTGATCAGGGCCTATCAACCACTTGATCAGTACCTGTCAGCCAGTTGATCAGCACCTGTCAGCCACTTCATTTGCACCTGTCAGCCACTTGATCAGCACCTGTCAGGCGCTTTACCAGCACCTGTCAGCCAATATATCAGCAACTCTCAACAGCTTGATCATTGCCCGCTTAGCTGTGTAATCAGAGCCTACTCCGCCACAGGATCAGTGACCCTCATCGGGCTGATCAGCGCCTGTCAGCGGCTTGATCATTTCCTGCTCTGATGGTCATTCAGCGCCTGGTCCACCACTAGATCAGTGCCTGTCAGCCCCTTGACCAGTGCCCACTCAGCTGTTTGATAAACGCATACGCATCCACGCGATAAGCACCTGTCAGCGACTTGAGAAGCATCTGTCAGCAACTTGATCAGTACCTGTCAGCAGTTGATCAGCACCTGTCAGCCACTTCATTTGCACCTGTCAGCCACTTTATCAGCAACTGTCAGGCGCTAGGGCAGCCCCTAGAAGCAGCTTGATCATTAACTGTCAGCCACATTATCAGCACGTGTTAGCCGCTGTATCAGAACCTGTCAACCGCTTGATCAGCACCTGTCAGCAGCTTGATCAGCGCCTATAAGCTGCTTGATTAGCCCCTGTCAGCCACTTGATCAGCAATAGTCAGCCGCTTGTTATGCACCTGTCAGCAGCTTGATCAGGCTTGACCACTTTCCACTCAGCCGATTGAAAATCAAAGACTCAACCGCGTGAATATCATCTTTCAGCCAGTTGATCTGTGCCTACTGAGCCCTGCAGTCAGTGCCTACGCAGCTGCCCGATCAGTGCTTGTCAGCCGCTTGACAAGTACCTGTCAGCCACTTGATCAGCACCTGTCAGCAGCTTTATGTGCACCTATCAGCCGCTTGATTAGCACCTGTCAGCCGCTTGGTCAGCGCCTATCTGTGGCTTGATTAGCCCCTGTCAGCCAGTTGATGAGCAATTGTCAGCCGCTTGTTAAGCACCTGTCAGCAGCTTGATCAGCGCTTGACCACTTTCCACTCAGCCAATTGAAAAGCATCGATTCAGCCGCGCGAATAGCATCTTTCAGCCAGTTGATCTGTGCCTACTGAGCCCCGCAGTCAGTGCTTTCACAGCCGCCTGATCAGTGCTTGTCAGCCGCTTGACAAGTACCTGTCAACCTCTTGATCAGCACCTAATCAGCCACACGATGATCATTTACTCAGCCGCGCGATCATCGCCTCAGCCTCTTGATCTGTGCCTACTGAGCCCCACGAGCAGCGCCTACTCCGCCATGCGATCTGCGCCTTACAGCCATTTGATCAACGACTATCAGCCTCTTGATCAGCACCTGTCAAACACTTTATCATCACCTGTCAGCCGCTTGATCAGTACCAGTCAGCCAGTTGATCAGCACCTGTCATCAGCTTGATCAGCGCCTATAAGCTGCTTGATTAGCTCCTGACAGCCAGTTGAACAGCACCTCTCAGCCAGTTGATCAGCACCTGTAAGCCACTGGATCATCGCCTGTTAGCTGTTTGATCATCGCCTTATCAGCTGCACAATCAGCGCCTACTCAACCACTTGATCATAACCTGTCAGCCAGTTGATCAGCACCTGCCAGCCGCTTGATCAGCACCTGTCAGCAGCTTTATCAGCACCTAACAGCTGCTTGATTAGCACCTGTCACCATGTTGATCAACACCTGTCAGCCGGTTCATTAGCAACTGTCAGCCAGTTGATCAGCGGCTGTCAGCTGCTTCATTAGCAACTGTCAGCCAGTTGATCAGCACCTGTCAGTTGCTTGATTAGCACCTGTAAGCCGCTTAAACAGCGCCTGCCAGCCGCTTGATAAGTGCCTTCTCAGCTGCGCGATCAATGCCTACTCAGCCTCGAATCAGTCCCTACACAGCCGCGTGATCATAGTCTGTCAGCCGCTTGATCAGAGGCTGTCAGACGCTTGATCAGCGCCTAATCACCCCCTCGATCAGCGCCTATTGAGCAGCGCGATCAGCACCTGTCAGCCACTTGACAAGCACCTATAAACCACTTGATCAACATGTATTTAGCTTGGCTATCAGTATTTACTGAGCCATGCGATCATCGCCTCAGCCCCATGATCTGTGCCTACTCAGCCCCGCGATCAGCGCCTACTCAGGCGCCCGATCAGCACCTTTCAGCCGCTTGATCAGCACCTATCAGCAGCTTGATCAGGGCCTATCAGCCACTTGAACAGTACCTGTCAGCCAGTTGATCAGCACCTGTCAGCCACTTCATTTGCACCTGTCAGCCACTTTATCAGCAACTGTCAGGCGCTAGGGCAGCCCCTATAATCAGCTTGATCATTAACTGTCAGCCACATTATCAGCACCTGTTAGCCGCTGTATCAGAACCTGTCAACCGCTTGATCAGCACCTGTCAGCAGCTTTATCAGCACCTATCAGCTGCCTGATTAGCACCTGTCAGCATGTTGATCAACACCTGGAAGCCGCTTCATTAGCAATTGTCAGCCAGTTGATCAGCAACTGTCAGCCGCTTGATCAGCACCTGTAAGCCGATTAAACAGCACCTGCCAGCCGCTTCATCAGTGCCTGTCAGCTGCTGGATCATTGCCTTCTCAGCTGCGCCATCAGCGCCTACTCAGCCGCGAATCAGGCCCTCCACAGCCACGTGATCATAGTCTGTCAGCCTCTTTATCAGAGTCAGTAATCCGCTTGATCAGCAACTGTCTGCAGGTTGAAGAGTACCTACTCAGCCGCGCGAATTGCATCTCTCACCCAGTTGATCTGCGCCTACTGAGCCCCGCAATGAACGCCTACTCAGCCGCCCGGTCCGTGCCTGTCAGCCGCTTGAGAAGTACCTGTCAGCCAGTTGATCAGCACCTCTAAGCCAGTTGATCAGCACCTGTAAGCCACTGGATCAGCACCTGTCAGCCGCTTGATCAGCGACTTTCAGCAGCTTGATGAGCACCTATCAGCTGCTTAATTAACACTTCTCAGCCAGTTGATCAGCACCTGTTAGCCGCTTGATCAGCGCCTATCAGCCGCTTGATTAGCACCTGTCAGCCAGTTGATTAGCCCCTGTCAGCCGCTTAATCAGCACCTGTCAGCAGCTTGATCAGGGCCTATCAGCCACTTGATCAGTACCTGTCAGCCAGTTGATCAGCACCTGTCAGCCACTTCATTTGCACCTGTCAGCCACTTTATCAGCAACTGTCAGTCGCTAGGGCAGCCCCTATAAGCAGCTTGATCATGAACTGTCAGCCACATTATCAGCACCTGTTAGCCGCTGTATCAGAACCTGTCAACCGCTTGATCAGCACCTGTCAGCAGCTTTATCAGCACCTATCAGCTGCTTGATTAGCCCCTGTCAGCCACTTGATCAGCAATTGTCAGCCGCTTGTTATGCACCTGTCAGCAGCTTGATCAGCGCTTGACCACTTTCCACTCAGCCGATTGAAAAGCAAAGACTCAACCGCGTGAATAGCATCTTTCAGCCAGTTGATCTGTGCCTACTGAGCCCCGCAGTCAGTGCCTACACAGCCGCCCGATCAGTGCTTGTCAGCCGCTTGACAAGTACCTGTCAGCCACTTGATCAGCACCTGTCAGCAGCTTGATGTGCGCCTATCAGCAGCTTGATTAGCACCTGTCAGCCAGTTGACCAGCACCTGTGGGCCGCTTGACCAACGCATATCAGTGGCTTGATTAGCCCCTGTCAGCCAGTTGATCAGCAATTGTCAGCCGCTTGTTAAGCACCTGTCAGCAGCTTGATCAGCGCTTGACCACTTTCCACTCAGCCGATTGAAAAGCACCGACTCAGCCGCCCGATAGCATCTTTCGGCCAGTTGATCTCTGCCTACTGAGCCCCGCAGTCAGCGCCTACTCAGCTGCCCGATCAGTGTCTGTCAGCCGCTTGAGAAGTACTGTCAGCCAGTTGATCAGCACCTGTCAGCCCCTTAATCAGCGCCTATCAGCCGCTTGATCAGCACCTGTCAGCCACTTGATCAGCACCTGTCAGCAGCTTGATAAACGCGTGTCAGCCTCTTGATCAGCACCTAATCTGCCAAGCGATGATCATTTACTCAGCCCCGCGTTCATCGCCTCAACCTCTTGATCTGTGCCTACTCAGCCCCACGACCAGCGCCTACTTAGCCACGTGATCTATGCCTGACAGCTACTTAATCAACGACTATCAGTCGCTTGATCAGCACCTGTCAACCACTTTATCATCACCTGTCAGCCGCTTGATCAGCGCCTGTTAGCCACTTTATCATCACATAATCAGCTGCATGATCAGCGCCTAATCAGCTGCTTGATCAGTTCCAGTCAGCCAGTTGATCAGCACCTGTCTGCACCATGATCAGCGCCTGTAAGCTGCTTGATTAGCACCTGTCAGCCAGTTGATCAGCAACTCTCAGCCAGTTGATCAGAACCTGTAAGACACTGGATCAGCGCAAGTTAGCTGCTTGATCATCGCCTTATCAGCTGCACGATCAGCACCTACTCAGCCGCTTGATCAGAACCTGTCAGCCAGTTGATCAGCACCTGTCAGCCGCTTGATCAGGACCTTTCAGCAGCTTTATCAGCACCTATCAGCTGCTTGATTAGCACCTGTCAGCATGTTGATCAACACCTGTCAGCCGCTTCATTAGCAACTCTCAGCCAGTTGATCAGCCACTGTCAGCCGCTGGATTAGCACCTGTCAGCCAGTTGATCAACACCTGTCAGCTGCTTGATCAGCACCTGTAAGCCGCTTAAACAGCGCCTGCCAGCCGCTTAATCAATGCCTGTCAGCGCTTGATCAGTGCCTTCTCAGCTGTGCGATCAATGCCTACTGAGCCTCGAATCAGCCCCTACACAGCCACGTGATCATAGTCTGTCTGCCGCTTGATCAGAGACTGTCAGACGCTTGTTCAGCGCATAATCACCCCCTCGATCAGCGCCTACTGAGCGGCGCAATCAGCACCTGTCAGCTGCTTGAAAAGCACCTATAAACCACTTGATCAACACCTAATTAGCTTCGCTATCAGTATTTACTGAGCCATGCGATCATCGTCTCAGCCGCATGATCTGTGCCTACTGAGCCCCGCGATCAGTGCCTACTCAGCCGTGCGATATGTGCCTGACAGCCGAATGGGAAGTACTGTCAGCCGCTTGATCAGCGATCATCAGACGCTAGATCAGCATCTGCCAACGACTTTATCAGCACCTTTCAGCCGCTTGATTAATGCCTGTTAGCCGCTTGATCAGCGATTATCAGCCGCTAAATCAACATCTGTCAACGACATTATCAGCACCTGTCAGCCGCATGATCAGCGCCTGTCAGCCTCTTTATCATGGCCTAATCAGCTGCGTGATCAGCGCCTACTCAACCGCATGATCAGTACCTGTCAGCCACATTATCAGCACCTGTCAGCCACTCTATCAGCAGCTGTCAACTGCTTGATAGCGACCAATTTTCTGCGTGATCAGATCCTACTCAGCCACGTGATGCTCGACCCTCAGCTGGCTGATCAGCGCCTGTCAGCTGCTTGATCAGTTCCTGCTCTGATAGTCATTCAGCGCCTGGTCGACCACTAGATCAGTGCCTGTCAGCCCCTTGACCAGTGCCCACTCAGCTGATTGAAAAGCGCCAATGCAGCCGCACGATAAGCACCAGTCAGCCGCCTGAAAATCGCCTGTCAGCAGCTTGATCATGGCCTATAGGCCACTTGATTAGCACCTGTCAGCTAGTTGATCAGCACCTGTCAGCCAATTGATCAGCACCTGCCAGCCGCTTCATTAGCACCTGTCAGCCAGTTGATCAGCACCTGTCAGCCTCTTGATCAGAACCTGTCAGCAGCTTGATCATCGCCTATCAGCTACTTGATTAGCACTTGTCAGCCAGTTGATCAGCACCTGCCTACCGATTGATCAGTGCCTGTCAGCTGCTTGATCATTGCATTCTCAGCTGCGCAATCAGCACCTATCAGCTGCTTGTTTAGCACCTGTCAGCCAATTGATCAGCACCTGTCAGCACCTTGAGCAGTGAGTATCAGCTGCTTCATCAGCACCTGTCACCCAGTTGATCAGCACCTGTCATCCGCTTGATCAGCACCTGTCAGCAGGTTGATCAGTGCGTATCAGCTGCTTGATTAACACCTGTCAGTCTATTGATCATCACCTGCCAACCGCTAGATCAGCGCCCACTTTGCTGCATGAACAGAGCCTACTCAGCCACGCGGTCAGTGACGCTCAGCCGGTTGATCTTCTCCTGTCAGGCGCTTGATCATTTCCTGCTCTGCTGGTCATTCAGCGCCTGGTCAACCACTTGATCAGTGTCAGTCAGCCGCTTGACCACTGCCCACTCAGCAGATTGAAAAGCGCCTACGCGGCCGAGCGATAAGCGCCTGTCAGCCGCTTTACAAGCACCTGTAAACCGCTTGATCAACACTTACTGAGCTGCGCTATCAGTGCTTAATCAGCTGCGAGATCAGTGTCTGTCAGCTGCTTGATCAGCACCTGTCAGCCGTTTGTACAGTGCCTATTCAGCTGCGCAAATAGCATCTCTCAGCCAGTTGATCTGCTCTAACTGAGCCCCACGATCAGCACCTACTCAGCCGCCCGATCAGTGACTGTCAGCCTCTTGAGAAGTACTTGTCAGCCACTTGATCAGCACCTGTCAGCCGCTTGATAAACGCGTGTCAGCAGCTTGATCAGTACCTGTCAGCCACATTATCAGCACCTGTCAGCCAATATATCAGCAACTCTCAACAGCTTGATCAGTGCCCGCTTAGCTGCGTAATCATAGCCTACTCAGCCACAGGATCAGACACCCTCAGGCGGCTGATCAGCGCCTGTCAGCGGCTTGATCATTTCCTGCTCTGATGGTCATTCAGCGCCTGGACAACCACTAGATCAGTGCCTGCAGCCCCTTGACCAGTGCCCACTCAGCTGATTGATAAACGCATACGCATCCACGCGATAAGCGCCTGTCAGCCACTTGAGAAGCATCTGTCAGCAACTTGATCAGGGCCTATCAGCCACTTGATCAGTACCTGTCAGCCAGTTGATCAGCACCTGTCAGCCACTTCATTTGCACCTTTCAGCCACTTTATCAGCAACTGTCAGGCGCTAGGGCAGCCCCTATAAGCAGCTTGATCATTAACTGTCAGCCACATTATCAGCACTTGTTAGCCGCTGTATCAGAACCTGCCAACCGCTTGATCAGCACCTGTCAGCCGCTTAATCAGCACCTGTCAGCAGCTTGATCAGGGCCTATCAGCCACTTGAACAGTACCTGGCAGCCAGTTGATCAGCACCTGTCAGCCACTTCATTTGCACCTGTCAGCCACTTTATCAGCAACTGTCAGGCGCTAGGGCAGCCCCTATAATCAGCTTGATCATTAACTGTCAGCCACATTATCAGCACCTGTTAGCCGCTGTATCAGAACCTGTCAACCGCTTGATCAGCACCTGTCAGCAGCTTTATCAGCACCTATCAGCTGCCTGATTAGCACCTGTCAGCATGTTGATCAACACCTGGAAGCCGCTTCATTAGCAATTGTCAGCCAGTTGATCAGCAACTGTCAGCCGCTTGATCAGCACCTGTAAGCCGATTAAACAGCACCTGCCAGCCGCTTCATCAGTGCCTGTCAGCTGCTGGATCATTGCCTTCTCAGCTGCGCCATCAGCGCCTACTCAGCCGCGAATCAGGCCCTCCACAGCCACGTGATCATAGTCTGTCAGCCTCTTTATCAGAGTCAGTCATCCGCTTGATCAGCAACTGTCTGCAGGTTGAAGAGTGCCTACTCAGCCGCGCGAATTGCATCTCTCACCCAGTTGATCTGCGCCTACTGAGCCCCGCAATGAACGCCTACTCAGCCGCCCGGTCCGTGCCTGTCAGCGGCTTGAGAAGTACCTGTCAGCCAGTTGATCAGCACCTCTAAGCCAGTTGATCAGCACCTGTAAGCCACTGGATCAGCACCTGTCAGCCGCTTGATCAGCGACTTTCAGCAGCTTGATGAGCACCTATCAGCTGCTTAATTAACACTTCTCAGCCAGTTGATCAGCACCTGTTAGCCGCTTGATCAGCGCCTATCAGCCGCTTGATTAGCACCTGTCAGCCAGTTGATTAGCCCCTGTCAGCCGCTTAATCAGCACCTGTCAGCAGCTTGATCAGGGCCTATCAGCCACTTGATCAGTACCTGTCAGCCAGTTGATCAGCACCTGTCAGCCACTTCATTTGCACCTGTCAGCCACTTTATCAGCAACTGTCAGGCGCTAGGGCAGCCCCTAGAAGCAGCTTGATCATGAACTGTCAGCCACATTATCAGCACCTGTTAGCCGCTGTATCAGAACCTGTCAACCGCTTGATCAGCACCTGTCAGCAGCTTTATCAGCACCTATCAGCTGCTTGATTAGCCCCTGTCAGCCACTTGATCAGCAATTGTCAGCCGCTTGTTATGCACCTGTCAGCAGCTTGATCAGCACTTGACCACTTTCCACTCAGCCGATTGAAAAGCAAAGACTCAACCGCGTGAATAGCATCTTTCAGCCAGTTGATCTGTGCCTACTGAGCCCCGCAGTCAGTGCCTACACAGCCGCCCGATCAGTGCTTGTCAGCCGCTTGACAAGTACCTGTCAGCCACTTGATCAGCACCTGTCAGCAGCTTGATGTGCGCCTATCAGCAGCTTGATTAGCACCTGTCAGCCAGTTGACCAGCACCTGTGGGCCGCTTGACCAACGCATATCAGTGGCTTGATTAGCCCCTGTCAGCCAGTTGATCAGCAATTGTCAGCCGCTTGTTAAGCACCTGTCAGCAGCTTGATCAGCGCTTGACCACTTTCCACTCAGCCGATTGAAAAGCACCGACTCAGCCGCACGAATAGCATCTTTCGGCCAGTTGATCTCTGCCTACTGAGCCCCGCAGTCAGCGCCTACTCAGCTGCCCGATCAGTGTCTGTCAGCCGCTTGAGAAGTACTGTCAGCCAGTTGATCAGCACCTGTCAGCCCCTTAATCAGCGCCTATCAGCCGCTTGATCAGCACCTGTCAGCCACTTGATCAGCACCTGTCAGCAGCTTGATAAACGCGTGTCAGCCTCTTGATCAGCACCTAATCTGCCAAGCGATGATCATTTACTCAGCCCCGCGTTCATCGCCTCAACCTCTTGATCTGTGCCTACTCAGCCCCACGACCAGCGCCTACTTAGCCACGTGATCTACGCCTGACAGCTACTTAATCAACGACTATCAGTCGCTTGATCAGCACCTGTCAACCACTTTATCATCACCTGTCAGCCGCTTGATCAGCGCCTGTTAGCCGCTTTATCATCACATAATCAGCTGCATGATCAGCGCCTAATCAGCTGCTTGATCAGTTCCAGTCAGCCAGTTGATCAGCACCTGTCTGCACCATGATCAGCGCCTGTAAGCTGCTTGATTAGCACCTGTCAGCCAGTTGATCAGCAACTCTCAGCCAGTTGATCAGAACCTGTAAGACACTGGATCAGCGCAAGTTAGCTGCTTGATCATCGCCTTATCAGCTGCACGATCAGCACCTACTCAGCCGCTTGATCAGAACCTGTCAGCCAGTTGATCAGCACCTGTCAGCCCCTTATTCAGCACCTGTCAGCAGCTTTATCAGCACCTATCAGCTGCTTGATTAGCACCTGTCAGCATGTTGATCAACACCTGTCAGCCGCTTCATTAGCAACTCTCAGCCAGTTGATCAGCCACTGTCAGCCGCTTGATGAGTGCCTATCAGCCGCTTGATTAGCCCCTGTCAGCCAGTTGACCAGCACCTGTCAGCCGCTTGATAAGCGCCTATCAGTGGCTTGATTAGCCCCTGTCAGCCAGTTGATCAGCAATTGTTAGATGCTTGTTAAACACCTGTCAGCAGCTTGATCAGCACCTGTCAGCAGCTTTATCAGCACCTGTCAGCCGCTTAATCAGCACCTGTCAGCATGTTGATCAAAACCTTTCAGCCGCTTCATTAGCAACTGTCAGCCAGTTGATCAGCACCTGTCAGCTGCTTGATCAGCACCTGAAAGCCGCTTAAACAGCACCTGACAGCCTCTTGATCATTGCCTTCTCAGCTGCGGGATCAATGCCTACTCATCTGCGAATCAGCCCCTAAACAGCCGCGTGATCATAGTCTGTAAGCCGCTTGATCAGAGACTGTCAGACACTTGATCAGCGCCTAATCACCCCCTCGATCAGCGCCTATTCAGCGGCGTGATCAGCACCTGTCAGCCGCTTGACAAGCTCCTATACACCACTTGATCAACACCTAATTAGCTTCTCTATCAGTATTTACTGAGCCATGCGATCATCGCCTCAGCCGCATGATCTGTGCCTACTCAGCCCCGCGATCAATGTCTACTCAGCCATGCGATATGTGCCTGAAAGCCGATTGAGAAGTACTGTCAGTCGCTTGATCAGCGATTATCAGCCGCTAGATCAGCATCTATTAACGACTTTATCAGCACCTTTCAGCCGCTTGATCAGCGCCTGTCAGCTGCTTGATCAGCGATTATCAGCCGCTAGATCAAGATCTGTCAACGACTTGATCAGCACCTGTCAGCCACTTGATCAGCGCCTGTCAGCCACTTTATCATTGCCTAATCAGCTGCGCGATCAGCGCCTACTCAGCCGCTTGATCAGAATCTGTCAGCCAGTTGATCAGCACCTGTCAGCCGCTTGATCAGCACCTGTCAGCAGCTTTATCAGCACCTATCAGCTGCTTGATTAGCACCTGTCAGCATGTTGATCAACACCTGTCAGCCGCTTCATTAGCACCTCTCAGCCAGTTGATCACCACCTGTCAGCTGCTTGATCAGCACATGTAACCGGCTTCATCAGTGCCCGTCAGCTGCTTGATCATTGCCTTCTCAGCTGGGCTATCAGCGCCTACTCAGCCACGAATCAGCCCCTACACAGACGCGTGATCATAGTCTGCCAGCCGCTTGAGCAGAGACTGTCAGGCGCTTGATCAGCGCCTAATCACCCCCTCCATCAGCGCCTACTGAGCAGGGCGATCAGCACCTGTCAGGCGCTTGACAAGAACTTATACACCACTTGAGTAACACCTTATTAGCTTCACTCTCGGTATTTCCTGAGCCATGCGATCATGGCCTCAGCTGCATGATCTGTGCCTACTCAGCCGTGCGATATGTGCCTGAAATCCGATTGAGAAGTACTGTCACTCGCTTGATCAGTGATAATCAGCCGCTAGATCAGCGATCATCAACCGCTAGATCAGCATCTGTCAACTACTTTATCAGCACCTTTCAGACGCTTGATCAGCGCCTATCAGCTGCTTAGTTAACACTTCTCAGCCAGTTGATCAGCACCTGAGAGCCGCTTGATCAGCGCCTATCAGCTGCTTGATTAGCACCTGTCAGCCAGTTGATTAGCACCTGTCAGCCGCTTAATCAGCACCTGTCAGCAGCTTGATCAGCATCTGTCAGCAGCTTTATCAGCACCTATCAGCTGCTTGATTAGCACCTGTCAGCATGTTGATCAACACCTGTCAGCCGCTTCATTAGCAACTGTCAGCCAGTTGATCAGCACCTGTCAGCTGCTTGATCAGCACCTGTAAGCCGCTTAAACAGTGCTGCCAGCCGCTTGATCAGTGCCTTCTCAGCTGCGCCATCAATGCCTACTTAGCCGAGAAACAGCCCCTACACTGCCGGGTGATCATAGTCTGTCGGCCGCTTGATCAGAGACTGTCAGACGCTTGATCAGCGCCTAATCACCCCCTCGATCAGCGCCTATTCAGCAGCGTGATCAACACCTGTCAGCCGCTTGACAAGCTCCTATACACCACTTGATCAACACCTAATTAGCTTCGCTATCAGTATTTACTGAGCCATGCGATGCTCGCCTCAGCCGCATGATCTGTGCCTACTCAACCCCGCGATCACTGCCTACTCAGCCGTGCGATATGTGCCTGACAGCCGATTGAGAATTACTGTCAGCCGCTTGATCAGCGATTATCAGCCGCCAGATCAGCATCTGTCAAAGATTTAACAGCACCTGTCAGCCCCTTGATCAGCGATTATTAGCCGCTAGATCAACATCTGTCAACGACTTTATCAGCACCTGTCAGCCACTTCATCAGCGCCTGTCAGCCGCTTTATCATCGCCTAATCAGCTGCACGATCCTCGCCTACTCAACCGTTTGATCAGTACCTGTCAGCCACTTTATCAGCACCTGTCAGCCACTATAACAGCACCTGTCAACTGCTTGATCAGCGACCTATTTGCTGCGTGATCAGATCCTTCTCAGCCACGTGATCAGTGACCTTCAGCCAGTTGATCAGCACCTGTAAGCCACTGGATCATCGCTTGTTAGTCGCTTGATCATCGCTTTGTCAGCTGCATGATCAGCGCATACTCAGCTGCTTGATCAGAACCTGTCAGCCAGTTGACTAGCACCTGTCAGCCGCTTGATCATCACCTGTCAGCAGGTTTATCAGCACATGTCATTTGCTTGATCAGCGCCTGTCAGCCGCTTTATCATCACCTAATCAGCTGCGCATTCAGCGCCTACTCAACTGCTTCATCACTACCTGGGAGCCACTTTATCAGCACCTGTCAGCCACTATATCAGCACCTGTCAACTGCTTGAGCAGCGACCAATTTTCTGCGTGATCAGATCCTACTCAGCCACGTGATCAGTGACCTTCAGCCGGTTGATCAGCGCCTGTCAGCCGCTTGATCATTTCCTGCACTGCTGGTCATTCAGCGCCTGGTCAACCACTTCATCAGTGCCTGTCAGCCACTTGACCAGTGCCCACTCAGCTGATTGAAAAGTGCCTACGCAACCGCGCGATAAGTGCCTCTCAGCCGCTTGACAAGAACCTGTCAGAAGCTTGATCAGGGCCTATCAGCCACTTGAATAGTACCTATCAGCCAGTTGATCAGCACCTGTCAGCCGCTTGATCAGCGCCTATCAGTGGCTTGATTAGCCCCTGTCAGCCAGTTGATCAGCAATTGTCAGCCGCTTTGTAAGCACCTGTCAGCAGCTTGATCAGCGCTTGACCACTTTCCACTCAGCCGATTGAAAAGCACGGACTGAGCCACGTGAAGAGCATCTTTCGTCCAGTTGGTCTGTGCCTACTGAGCCCCGCAATCAGCGCCTATTCAGCCGCCCGATCAGTGTCTGTCAGCCGCTTGAGAAGTACCTGTCAGCCAGTTGATCAGCACCTGCCAGCCCCTTGATCAGCGCCTATCAGCCTCTTGATCAGCACCTGCCAGCCACTTGATCAGCACCTGTCAGCAGCTTGATAAACGCGTGTCAGCCTCTTAATCAGCACCTAATCAGCCAAGCGATGATCATTTACTAAGCCCCGCGACCATCGCCTCAGCCTCTTGATCTGTGCCTACTCAGCCCCTCGAGCAGCGCCTACTCAGCCATGCGATTTGTGCCTGAGAGCCACTTGATCAATGACTATCAGCCGCTTGATCAGCACCTGTCAACCACTTTATCATCACCTGTCAGCCGCTTGGTCAGCGCCTGTCAGCAGCTTTATCAGCACCTATCAGCTGCTTGATTAGCCCCTGTCAGCCAGTTGATCAGCAATTGTCAGCCGCTTGTTAAGCACCTGTCAGCAGCTTGATCAGCGCTTGACCACTTTCCACTCAGCCGATTGAAAAGAACTGACTCAGCCGCGCGAATAGCATCTTTCAGCCAGTTGATCTGTGCCTACTGAGCCCCGCAGTCAGTGCCTACACAGCCGCCTGATCAGTGCTTGTCAGCCGCTTGACAAGTACCTGTCAGCCGCTTGATCAGCACCTTTCAAACGCTTGATCAACGCCTATCCGCTTCTTAATTAACACTTCTCAGCCAGTTGATCAGCACCTGTTAGCCGCTTGATCAGCACCTGTCAGCCAATATATCAGCAACTCTCAACATCTTGATCAGTGCCCGCTTAGCTGCGTAATCAGAGCCTACTCAGCCACAGGATCAGTGACCCTCAGGCGGCTGATCAGCGCCTGTCAGCCGCTTGATCATTTCCTGCTCTGATGGTCATTCAGCGCCTGGACAACCACTAGATCAGTGCCTGTCAGCCCCTTGACCAGTGCCCACTCAGCTGATTGATAAACGCATACGCATCCACACGATAAGCGCCTGTCAGCCACTTGAGAAGCATCTGTCAGCCACTTGATCAGTACCTGTCAGCCAGTTGATCAGCACCTGTCAGCCACTTCATTTGCACCTGTCAGCCACTTTATCAGCAACTGTCAGGCGCTAGGGCAGCCCCTATAAGCAGCTTGATCATTAACTGTCAGCCACATTATCAGCACGTGTTAGCCGCTGTATCAGAACCTGTCAACCGCTTGATCAACACCTGTCAGCCGCTTCAGTAGCAACTGTCAGCCAGTTGATCAGCACCTGTCAGCTGCTTGATCAGCACCTGTAAGCCGCTTAAACAGTGCCTGCCAGCCGCTTCATCAGTGCCTGTCACGTGCTTGATCATTGCCTTCTCAGCTGCGTGATCAGCGCCTACTCAGCCGCGAATCAGCCCCTCCACAGCCGCGTGATCATAGACTGTCAGCCTCTTTATCAGAGTCGGTGATCTGCTTGATCAGCACCTGTCAGCAAGTTGAAGAGTGCCTACTCAGCCGCGCGAATTGCATCTCTCAGCCAGTTGATGTGCACGTACTGAGCCCAGGAATCAGCGCCTACTCAGCCGCCCGGTCCGTGCCTGTCAGCCGCTTGAGAAGTACCTGTCAGCCGCTTGATCAGCACCTATCAGCAGCTTGATCAGCGCCTATCAGCTGCTTAATTAACACTTCTCAGCCAGTTGATCAGCACCTGTGAGCCGCTTGATCAGCGCCTATCAGCCGCTTGATTAGCACCTGTCAGCCAGTTGATGAGCACCTGTCAGCCGCTTAATCAGCACCTGTCAGCAGCTTGATCCGCACCTGTCAGCATCTTTATCAGCACCTATCAGCTGCTTGATTAGCACCTGTCAGCATGTTGATCATCACCTGTCAGCCGCTTCATTAGCAACTCTCAGCCAGTTGATCAGCTACTGTCAGCCTCTGGATTAGCACCTGTCAGCCACTTGATCAGCACCTGTCAGCCGCTTGATCAGCGCTTGACCACTTTCCACAGCCGATTGAAAAGCACCGACTCAGCCACGCGAATAGCATCTTTCACCCAGTTGATCTGTGCCTACTGAGCCCCGCAGTCAGTGCCTACACAGCCGCCTGATCAGTGCTTGTCAGCCGCTTGACAAGTACCTGTCAGCCTCTTGTTCAGCACCTAATCAGCCACACGATGATCATTTACTCAGCCGCGCGATCATCGCCTCAGCCTCTTCATCTGTGCCTACTCAGCCTCATGACCAGCGCCTAATCAGCCATGCTATCTGTGCCTGACAGCCACTTGATCAACGACTATCAGCCGCTTGGTCATCGCCTTATCAGCTGCACGATGAGCCCCTACTCAGCAGCTTGATCAGAACCTGTCAGGCAGTTGATCAGCACCAGTCAGCCGCTTGATCATTTCCTGCTCTGCTTTCATTCAGCTCCTGGTCATCCACTTGATCAGCACCTGTCAGGCAATATATCAGCAACTCGCAACAGCTTGATCAGTGCCCGCTTAGCTGCGTAATCAGAGCCTACTCCGCCACAGGATCAGTGACCCACAGCAGGCTGATCAGCGCCTGTCAGCGGCTTGATCATTTCCTGCTCTGATGGTCATTCAGCGCCTGGTCCACCACTAGATCAGTGCCTGTCAACCCCTTGACCAGTGCCCACTCAGCTGATTGATAAACGCATACGCATCCATGCGATAAGCGCCTGTCAGCCACTTGAGAAGCATCTGCAGCAACTTGATCAGTACCTGTCAGCCAGTTGATCAGCACCTGTCAGCCACTTCATTTGCACCTGTCAGCCACTTTATCAGCAACTGTCAGGCGCTAGGGCAGCCCCTAGAAGCAGCTTGATCATTAACTGTCAGCCACATTATCAGCACGTGTTAGCCGCTGTATCAGAACCCGTCAACCGCTTGATCAGCACCTGTCAGCAGCTTTATCAGCACCTATCAGCTGCTTGATTAGCCCCTGTCAGCCACTTGATCAGCAATTGTCAGCCGCTTGTTATGCACCTGTCAGCAGCTTGATCAGCGCTTGACCATTTTCCACTCAGCCGATTGAAAAGCAAAGACTCAACCGCGTGAATATCATCTTTCAGCCAGTTGATCTGTGCCTACTGATCCCCGCAGTCAGTGCCTACACAGTTGCCCGATCAGTGCTTGTCAGCCGCTTGACAAGTACCTGTCAGCCACTTGATCAGCACCTGTCAGCAGCTTGATGTGCACCTATCAGCCGCTTGATTAGCACCTGTCAGCCAGTTGACCAGCACCTGTCAGCAGCGTGATCAGCGCTTGACCACTTTCCACTCAGCCGATTGAAAAGCACTGACTCAGCCGCGCGAATAGCATCTTTCAGCCAGTTGATCTGTGCCTACTGAGCCCCGCAGTCAGTGCCTACACAGCCGCCTGATCAGTGCTTGTCAGCCGCTTGACAAGTACCTGTCAGCCTCTTGATCAGCACCTAATCAGCCACGCGATCATCATTTACTCAGCCGCACGATCATCGCCTCAGCTGCTTGATCTGTGTCTACTCAGCCCCGCGATCAGCGGCTACTCAGCCGTGCGAGGTGCGCCTGACAGACACTTGAGAAGTACTGTCAGCCACTTTATCAGCGACTATCAGTCGCTTGATCAGCACCTGTCAATGACTTTATCAGCACCTGTCAGCCGCTTGATTAGTGCCTGTCAGCTGCTTGACCACTGCCCACTCAGCCGACTGAAAAGCGCCAATGCAGCCACGCGATAAGCAGCAGTCAGCCGCCTGAAAGTCACCTGTCAGCAGCTTGATCAGGGCCTATTAGCCACTTGATTAGCACCTGTCAGCTAGTTGATCAGCACCTGTCAGCCAATTGATCAGCACCTGTCAGCCGCTTCATTAGCACCTGTCAGCCAGTTGAACAGCACCTGTCAGCCCCTTGATCATCGCCTATCAGCCGCTTGATTAGCACCTGTCAGCCAGATGATCAGCACCTGTCAGCAGCTTGAGCAGCGAGTATCAGCTGCTTGATCAGCACCTGTCAGCCAGTTGATCAGCACCTGTCAGCAGATTGATCAGGGCCTATCAGCCACTTGATTAGCACCTGTCAGCCAGTTGATCAGCACCTGAGAGTCGCTTCATTAGCACCTGTCAGCCAGTTGATCAGCACCTGTCATCCGGTTGATCAGCACCTGTCAGCAGGTTGATCAGTGCGTATCAGCTGCTTGATTAACACCTGTCAGTCTATTGATCATCACCTGTGAACCGCTAGATCAGCACCCACTTTGCTGCATGAACAGAGCCTACTCAGCCACGCGGTCAGTGACGCTCAGCCGGTTGATCTTCTCCTGTCAGGCGCTTGATCATTTCCTGCTCTGCTGGTCATTCAGCGCCTGGTCAACCACGGGATCAGTGTCAGTCAGCCGCTTGACCACTGCCCACTCAGCAGATTGAAAAGCGCCTACGCAGCCGAGCGATAAGCGCCTGTCAGCCGCTTTACAAGCACCTGTAAACTGCTTGATCAACACTTACTGAGCTGCGCTATCAGTGCTTAATCAGCCGCGAGATCAGTGTCTGTCAGCTGCTTGATCAGCACCTGTCAGCCGGTTGAACAGTGCCTATTCAGCCGCGCAAATTGCATCTCTCAGCCACTTGATCTGCTCCTACTGAGCCCCATGATCAGCGCCTACTCAGCCGCCCGATCAGTGACTGTCAGCCTCTTGAGAAGTACCTGTCAGCCACTTGATCAGCACCTGTCAGCCGCTTGATAAACGCATGTCAGCAGCTTGATCAGTACCTGTCAGCCACTTGATCAGCACCTGTCAGCCAATATATCAGCAACTCTCAACAGCTTGATCAGTGCCCGCTTAGCTGCGTAATCAGAGCCTACTCTGCCACAGGATCAGTGACCCTCAGCGGGCTGATCAGCGCCTGTCAGCGGCTTGATCATTTCCTGCTCTGATGGACATTCAGCGCCTGGTCCACCACTAGATCAGTGCCTGTCAGCCCCTTGACCAGTGCCCACTCAGCTGATTGGTAAAAGCATACGCATCCACGCGATAAGCGCCTGTCAGCCACTTGAGAAGCATCTGTCAGCAACTTGATCAGCACCTGTCAGCAGCTTGATCAGCACCTGTCAGCCAGTTGATCAGCACCTGTCAGCCACTTCATTTGCACCTGTCAGCCACTTTATCAGCAACTGTCAGGCGCTAGGGCAGCCCCTATAAGCAGCTTGATCATTAACTGTCAGCCACATTATCAGCACCTGTTAGCCGCTGTATCAGAACCTGTCAACCGCTTGATCAACACCTGTCAGCCGCTTCATTAGCAACTGTCAGCCAGTTGATCAGCACCTGTCAGCTGCTTGATCAGCACCTGTAAGCCGCTTAAACAGTGCCTGCCAGCCGCTTCATCAGTGCCTGTCACGTGCTTGATCATTGCCTTCTCAGCTGCGCGATCAGCGCCTACTCAGCCGCGAATCAGTCCCTCCACAGCCGCGTGATCATAGTCTGTCAGCCTCTTTATCAGAGTCGGTGATCTGCTTGATCAGCACCTGTCAGCAAGTTGAAGAGTGCCTACTCATCCGCGCGAATTGCATCTCTCAGCCAGTTGATGTGCACGTACTGAGCCCAGGAATCAGCGCCTACTCAGCCGCCCGGTCCGTGCCTGTCAGCCGCTTGAGAAGTACCTGTCAGCCGCTTGATCAGCACCTATCAGCAGCTTGATCAGCGCCTATCAGCTGCTTAATTAACACTTCTCAGCCAGGTGATCAGCACCTGTGAGCCGCTTGATCAGCGCCTATCAGCCGCTTGATTAGCACCTGTCAGCCAGTTGATGAGCACCTGTCAGCCGCTTAATCAGCACCTGTCAGCAGCTTGATCCGCACCTGTCAGCATCTTTATCAGCACCTATCAGCTGCTTGATTAGCACCTGTCAGCAAGTTCATCAACACCTGTCAGCCGCTTCATTAGAAACTCTCAGCCAGTTGATCAGCCACTGTCAGCCGCTGGATTAGCACCTGTCAGCCACTTGATCAGCACCTGTCAGCCGCTTCATAAACGCGTGTCAGCCTCTAGAGAAGTACCTGTCAGCCACTTGATCAGCACCTGTCAGTCAATATATCAGCAACTCTCAACATCTTGATCAGTGCCCACTTATCTGCGTAATCAGAGCCTACTCAGCCACAGGATCAGTGACCCTCAGGCGGCTGATCAGCGCCTGTCAGCCGCTTAATCATTTCCTGCTCTGATGGTCATTCAGCGCCTGGACAACCACTAGATCAGTGCCTGTCAGCCCCTTGACCAGTGCCCACTCAGCTGATTGATAAACGCATACGCATCCACACGATAAGCGCCTGTCAGCCACTTGAGAAGCATCTGTCAGCAACTTGATCAGGGCCTATCAGCCACTTGATCAGTACCTGTCAGCCAGTTGATCAGCACCTGTCAGCCACTACATTTGCACCTGTCAGCCACTTTATCAGCAACTGTCAGGCGCTAGGGCAGCCCCTATAAGCAGCTTGATCATTAACTGTCAGCCACATTATCAGCACCTGTTAGCCGCTGTATCAGAACCTGTCTACCGCTTGATCAGCACCTGTCAGCAGCTTTATCAGCACCTATCAGCTGCTTGATTAGCACCTGTCAGCATGTTGATCAACACCTGGCAGCCGCTTCATTAGCAACTGTCAGCCAGTTGATCAGCAACTGTCAGCCGCTTGATTAGCACCTGTCAGCCAGTTGATGAGCACCTGTCAGCTGCTTGATCAGCACCTGTAAGCCGATTAAACAGCACCTGCCAGCCGCTTCATCAGTGCCTGTCAGCTGTTGGATCATTGCCTTTGCAGCTGCGCGATCAGCGCCTACTCAGCCGCGAATCAGCCCCTCCACAGCCACGTGTTCATAGTCTGTCAGCCTCTTTATCAGAGTCAGTCATCCGTTTGATCAGCAACTGTCTGCAGGTTGAAGAGTGCCTACTCAGCCGCGCGAATTGCATCTCTCACCCAGTTGATCTGCGCCTACTGAGCCCGGGAATGAACGCCTACTCAGCCGCCCGGTCCGTGCTGTCAGCCGCTTGAGAAGTACCTGTCAGCCAGTTGATCAGCACCTCTAAGCCAGTTGATCAGCACCTGTAAGCCACTGGATCAGCACCTGTCAGCCGCTTGATCAGCAACTTTCAGCAGCTTGATCAGCACCTATCAGCTGCTTAATTAACACTTCTCAGCCAGTTGATCAGCACCTGTTAGCCGCTTAATCAGCGCCTATCAGCTGCTTGATTAGCACCTGTCAGCCAGTTGATTAGCACCTGTCAGCCGCTTAATCAGCACCTGTCAGCAGCTTGATCAGGGCCTATCAGCCACTTGATCAGTACCTGTCAGCCAGTTAATCAGCACCTGTCAGCCACTTCATTTGCACCTGTCAGCTTCTTTATCAGCAACTGTCAGGCGCTAGGGAAGCCCCTAGAAGCAGCTTGATCATTAACTGTCAGCCACATTATCAGCACCTGTTAGCCGCTGTATCAGAACCTGTCCACCGCTTGATCAGCACCTGTCAGCAGTTTTATCAGCACCTATCAGCTGCTTGATTAGCCCCTGTCAGCCACTTCATCAGCGATTGTCAGCCGCTTGTTATGCACCTGTCAGCAGCATGATCAGCGCTTGACCAATTTTCACTCAGCCGATTGAAAAGCAAAGACTCAACCGCGTGAATAGCATCTTTAAGCCAGTTGATCTGTGCCTACTGAGCCCCGCTGTCAGTGCCTACACAGCCGCCAGATCAGTGCTTATCAGCCGCTTGACAAGTACCTGTCAGCCACTTGATCAGCACCTGTCAGCAGCTTGATGTGCGCCTATCAGCCGCTTGATTAGCACCTGTCAGCCAGTTGACCAGCACCTGTCAGCCGCTTGATCAGCGCCTATCAGTGGCTTGATTAGCCCCTGTCAGCCAGTTGATCAGCAATTGTCAGCCGCTTGTTAAGCACCTGTCAGCAGCTTGATCAGCGCTTGACCACTTTCCACTCAGCCGATTGAAAAGCACTGACTCAGCCGCAAGAATAGCATCTTTCAGCCAGTTGATCTGTGCGTACTGAGCCCCGCAGTCAGTGCCTACACAGCCGCCTGATCAGTGCTTGTCAGCCGCTTGACAAGTACCTGTCAGCCTCTTGATCAGCACCAAATCAGCCACACGATGATCATTTACTCAGCCGCGCGATCATCGCCTCAGCCTCTTGATCTGTGCCTACACAGCCCCATGACCAGCGCCTACTCAGCCATGCGATCTGTGCCTGACAGCCACTTGATCAACGACTATCAGCCGCTTGATCATGGCCTTATCAGCTGCACGATCAGCGCCTACTCAGCCGCTTGATCAGAACCTGTCAGGCAGTGATTCAGCACCAGTCAGCCGCTTGATCATTTCCTGCTCTGCTGGTCATTCAGCTCCTGGTCATCCACTTGATCAGTGCCTGTCAGCCGCTTGAGAAGTACCTGGCAGCCACTTGACCAGCACCTAATCAGCCACGTGATCATCATTTACTCAGCTGCACGATCATCGCCTCAGCCGCTTGATCTGTGTCTACTCAGCCCCGCGATCAGCGCCTACTCAGCCGTGCGATGTGCGCCTGACAGACACTTGAGAAGTACTGTCAGCCACTTTATCAGCGACTATCAGTCGCTTGATCAGCACCTGTCAACGACTTTATCAGCACCTGTCAGCCGCTTGATTAGTGCCTGTCAGCTGCTTGACCACTGCCCACTCAGCCGATTGAAAAGCGCCAATGCAGCTGCGCGATAAGCACCAGTCAGCCGCCTGAAAATCACCTGTCAGCAGCTTGATCAGGGCCTATTAGCCACTTGATTAGCACCTGTCAGCTAGTTGATCAGCACCTGTCAGCCAATTGCTCAGCAGCTGTCAGCCAGTTGAACAGCACCTGTCAGCACCTTGATTATCACCTATCAGCCGTGTGATTAGCACCTGTCAGCCTCTTGATCAGAACCTGTCAGCAGCTTGATCATCGCCTATCAGCTACTTGATTAGCACTTGTCAGCCAGTTGATCAGCACCTGCCTACCGATTGATCAGTGCCTGTCAGCTGCTTGATCATTGCATTCTCAGCTGCGCAATCAGCACCTATCAGCTGCTTGATTAGCACCTGTCAGCCAGATGATCAGCACCTGTCGGCAGCTTGAGCAGCGAGTATCAGCTGCTTGATCAGCACCTGTCAACCGCTTGATCAGCACCTGTCAGCAGCTTGAGCAGCGAGTATCAGCTGCTTGATTAGCACCTGTCAGCCAGTTGATCAGCACCTGTCAGCCAGTTGATCTGCGCGTGTAAGCCACTGGATCAGCGCCTGTTAGCCGCTTGATCATCGCATTATCAGCTGCAGGATCAGCACCTACTCAGCCGTTTGATCAGAACCTGTCATCCAGTTGATCAGCACCTGTCATCCCCTTGATCAGCACCTGTCAGCAGCTTGATCAGCACCTATCAGCTGCTTGATTAGCACCTGTCAGCATGTTGATCAACAACTGTCAGCCGCTTCATTAGCACCTGTTAGCTGCTTGATCAGCACCTGTAAGCCGCTTAAACAGCGCCTGCCAGCCGTTTGATCAGTGCCTAGTCAGCCGTGCGATATGTGCCTGACAGCAGATTGAGAAGTACTCTCAGCCGCTTGATCAGCGATTATCAGCCGCTAGATCAGCATCTGTCAACGACTTTATCAGCACTTTTCAGCCGCTTGATCAGTGCCTGTCAGCTGCTTGATCAGCGATTATCAGCCGCTAGATCAACATCTGTCAACGATTTTATCAGCACCTGTAAGCCGCTTAAACAGCGACTGCCAGCCGCCCCATCAGTGCCCGTCAGCTGCTTGATCATTGCCCTCTTAGATGCGCGATCAGCGCCAACTCACCCGCGAATCAGCCCCTACACAGCCACGTGATCATAGTCTGTCGGCCTCTTTATCAGAGTCGGTCATCCACCTGATCAGCACCTGTCAGCAGGATGAAGAGTGCCTCCTCAGCCGTGCGAATTGCATCTCTCAGCCAGTTGATCTGCGCCTACTGAGCCCTGCAATCAGCGCTCACTCAGCCGCCCAATCAGTGCCTGTCAGCTGCTTGAGAAGTACCTGTCAGCCAGTTGATCAGCACCTGTAAGCCACTGGATCAGCACCTGTCAGCCGCTTCATCAGCACCGTTCAGCATCTTGATCAGCACCTATTAGCTGCTTAATTAACACTTCTCAGCCAGTTCATCAGCACCTGTGAGCCGCTTGATCAGCGCCTATCAGCCGCTTATTTAGCACCTGTCTAGCCAGTTGATTAGCACCTGTCAGCCGCTTAATCAGCACCTGTCATCCGCTTGATCAGCACCTGTCAGCAGGTTGATCAGTTCGTATCAGCTGCTCGATTAACACCTGTCTGTCTATTGATCATCACCTGTCAACCGCTAGATCAGCACCCACTTTGCTACATGAACAGATCCTACTCAGCCACGCGGTCAGTGACGCTCAGCCGGTTGATCTTCTCCTGTCAGGCGCTTGATCATTTCCTGCTCTACTTGTCATTCAGCGCCTGGTCAACCACTTGATCAGTGTCAGTCAGCCGCTTGACCACTGCCCACTCAGCAGATTGAAATGAGCCTAGGCAGCCGAGGGGTAAGCGCCTGTCAGCCGCTTTACAAGCACCTGTAAACCGCTTGATCAACACTTACTGAGCTGTGCTATCAGTGCTTAATCAGCCGCGAGATCATTGTCTGTCATCTGCTTGATCAGCACCTGTCAGCCGGTTGAACAGTGCCTATTCAGCCACGCAAATAGCATCTCTCTGCCAGTTGATCTGCTCCTACTGAGCCCCACGATCAGCGCCTACTCAGCCGCCCGATCAGTGACTGTCAGCCTCTTGAGAAGTACCTGTCAGCCACTTGATCAGCACCTGAAAGCCGCTTGATAAACGCGTGTCAGGAGCTTGATCAGTACCTGTCAGCCACTTTATCAGCAACTGTCAGCCAATATATCAGCAACTCTCAACAGCTTGATCAGTGCCCGCTTAGCTGCGTAATCAGAGCCTACTCAGCCACAGGATCAGTGACCCTCAGGCGGCTGATCAGCGCCTGTCAGCGGCTTGATCATTTCCTGCTCTTATGGTCATTCAGCGCCTGGTCCACCACTAGATCAGTGCCTGTCAGCCCCTTGACCAGTGCCCACTCAGCTGATTGATAAACGCATATGCATCCACGCGATAAGCGCCTGTCAGCCACTTGAGAAGCATCTGTCAACCACTTGATCAGTACCTGTCAGCCAGTTGATCAGCACCTGTCAGCCACTTCATTTGCACCTGTCAGCCACTGTATCAGCAACTGTCAGGCGCTAGGGCAGCCCCTATAAGCAGCTTGATCATGAACTGTCAGCCACATTATCAGCACCTGTTAGCCGCTGTATCAGAACCTGTCAACCGCTTGATCAGCACTTGTCAGCAGCTTTATCAGCACCTATCAGCTGCTTGATTAGCCCCTGTCAGCAGCTTGATCAGCGCTTAACCACTTTCCACTCACCCGATTGAAAAGCAAAGACTCAACCGCGTGAATAGCATCTTTCAGCCAGTTGATCTGTGCCTACTGAGCCCCGCAGTCAGTGCCTACACAACTGCCCAATCAGTGCTTGTCAGCCGCTTGACAAGTACCTGTCAGCCACTTGATCAGCACCTGTCAGCAGCTTGATGTGCGCCTGTCAGCCGCTTGATTAGCACCTGTCAGCCAGTTGAACAGCACCTGTCAGCCGCTTAATCAGCGCCTATCAGTGGCTTGATTAACCCCTGTCAGCCAGTTGATCAGCAATTGTCAGCTGCTTGTTAAGCACCTGTCAGCAGCTTGATCAGCGCTTGACCACTTTCCACAGCCGATTGAAAAGCACCGACTCAGCCACGCGAATAGCATCTTTCAGCCAGTTGATCTGTGCCTACTGAGCCCCGCAGTCAGTGCCTACACAGCCGCCTGATCAGTGCTTGTCAGCCGCTTGACAAATACCTGTCAGCCTCTTGATCAGCACATAATCAGCCACACGATGATCATTTACTCAGCCGCGCGATCATCGCCTCAGCCTCTTGATCTGTGCCTACTCAGCCCCATGACCAGCGCCTACTCAGCCATGCGATCTGTGCCTGACAGCCACTTGATCATCGATATCAGCCGCTTGATCATCGCCTTATCAGCTGCATGATCATCGCCTACTGAGCCGCTTGATCAGAACCTGTCAGGCAGTTGATCAGCACCAGGCAGCCACTTGATCATTTCCTGCTCTGCTGGTCATTCAGCTCCTGGTCATCCACGTGATCAGTGCCTGTCAGCCGCTTGAGAAGTACCTGGCAGCCACTTGACCAGCACCTAATCAGCCACCCGATCATCATTTACTCAGCCGCACAGTCATCGCCTTAGCCGCTTGATCTGTGTCTACTCAGCCCCACGATCAGCGCCTACTCAGCCGTGCGAGGTGCGCCTGACAGACACTTGAGAAGTACTGTCAGCCATTTTATCAGCGACTATCAGTCGCTTGATCAGCACCTGTCAAGGACTTTATCAGCACCTGTCAGCCGCTTGATTAGCGCCTGTCAGCTGCTTGACCACTGCCCACTCAGCCGATTGAAAAGCGCCAATGCAGCCGCGCGATAAGCACCAGTCAGCCGCCTGAAAATCACCTGTCAGCAGCTTGATCAGGGCCTATTAGCCACTTGATTAGCACCTGTCAGCTAGTTGATCAGCACCTGTCAGCCAATTGATCAGCAACTGTCAGCCAGTTGATCAGCAACTGTCATCAGCTTGATCATCGCCTATCAGCTACTTGATTAGCACCTGTCAGCCAGTTGATCAGCACCTGAGAGTCGCTTCATTAGCACCTGTCAGCCAGTTGATCAGCACCTGAGAGTCGCTTCATTAGCACCTGTCAGCCAGTTGATCAGCAACTGTCATCGGCTTGATCAGCACCTGTCAAAAGGTTGATCAGTGCGGATCAGCTGCTCGATTAACACCTGTCTGTCTATTGATCATCACTTGTCAACCGCTAGATAAGCACCCACTTTGCTGCATGAACAGAGCCTACTCAGCCACGCGGTCAGTGACGCTCAGCCGGTTGATCTTCTCCTGTCAGGCGCTTGATCATTTCCTGCTCTGCTGGTCATTCAGCGCCTGGTCAACCACTTGATCAGTTTCAGTCAGCCGCTTGACCACTGCCCACTCAGCAGATTGAAAAGCGCCTATGCAGCCGAGCGATAAGCGCCTGTCAGCCGCTTTACAAGCACCTGTAAACCGCTTGATCAACACTTACTGAGCTGCTCTATCAGTGCTTAATCAGCCGCGAGATCAATGTTTGTCAGCTGCTTGATCAGCACCTGTCAGCCTGTTGAACAGTGCCTATTCAGCAGGGCAAATAGCATCTCTCAGCCAGTTGATCTGCTCCTACTGAGCCGCACGTTCAGCGCCTACTCAGCCGCCCGATCAGTGACTGTCAGCCTCTTGAGAAGTACCTGTCAGCCACTTGATCAGCACCTGTCAGCCGCTTGATAAACGCGTGTCAGCAGCTTGATCAGTACCTGTCAGCCACTTTATCAGCACCTGTCAGCCAATATATCAGCAACTCTCAACAGCGTGATCAGTGCCCGCTTAGCTGCGTAATCAGAGCCTACTCCGCCACAGGATCAGTGACCCTCAGGTGGCTGATCAGCACCTGTCTGCGGCTTGATCATTTCCTGCTCTGATGGTCATTCAGCGCCTGGACAACCACTAGATCAGTGCCTGTCAGCCCCTTGAGCAGTGCCCACTCAGCTGATTGATAAACGCATACGCATCCACGCGATAAGCGCCTGTCAGCCACTTGAGAAGCATCTGTCAGCAACTTGATCTGTACCTGTCAGCTAGTTGATCAGCACCTGTCAGCCACTTCATTTGCATCTGTCAGCCAATTTATCAGCAACTGTCAGGCGCTAGGGCAGCCCCTATAAGCAGCTTGATCATTAACTGTCAGCCACATTATCAGCACCTGTTAGCCGCTGTATCAGAACCTGTCAACCTCTTGATCAGCACTTGTCAGCAGCTTTATCAGCACCTATCAGCTGCTTGATTAGCACCTGTCAGCATGTTGATCAACACCTGTCAGCCGCTTCATTAGCAACTGTCATCCGCTTGATTTGCTCCTGTCAGCCGCTTTATCAGCACCTGTCAGCTGCTTGATCAGCACCTGTAAGCCGATTAAACAGCACCTGCCAGCCGCTTCATCAGTGCCTGTCAGCTGCTGGATCATTGCCTTCTCAGCTGCGCGATCAGCGCCTACTCAGCCGCGAATCAGCCCCTCCACAGCCACGTGATCATAGTCTGTCAGCCTCTTTATCAGAGTCAGTCATCCGCTTGATCAGCAACTGTCTGCAGGTTGAAGAGTGCCTACTCAGCCGCGAGAATTGCATCTCTCACCCAGTTGATTGTGCGCCTACTGAGCCCCGCAATGAACGCCTACACAGCCGCCCAGTCCGTACCTGTCAGCCACTTGAGAAGTACCTGTCAGCCAGTTGATCAGCACCTCTAAGCCAGTTGATCAGCACCTGTAAGCCACTGGATCACCACCTGTCAGTCGCTTGATCAGCACCATTCAGCAGCTTGATCAGCACCTATCAGCAGCTTAATTAACACTTCTCAGGCTGTTGATCAGCACCTGTCAGCCGCTTGATCAGCGCCTATCAGCCGCTTGATTAGCACCTGTCAGCCTGTTGATTAGCACCTGTCAGCCGCTTAATCAGCACCTGTCAGCAGCTTGATCAGCACCTGTCAGCAGCTTGATCAGCACCTAATAGCTGCTTGATTAGCACCTGTCAGCATGTTGATCAACACCTGTCATCCGCTTCATTAGCAACTGTCAGCGAATTGTTCAGCACCTGTGAGATGCTTGATCAGCATCTGTAAGCCGCTTAAACAGCGCCCGCCATCTGCTTGATAAGTGCATTCTCAGCTGCGCGATCAACGCCTACTCAGCCGCGAATCATCTCCTACACAGCCGCGTGATCATAGTCTGTCAGCCATTTCATCAGAGACTGTCAGACTCTTGATCAGTGCCTAATCACCCCCTCCATCAGCGCCTATTGAGCGGCGCGATCAGCACCTGTCAGCCGCTTGATCAGCGATTATCAGCCGCTAGATCAACATCTGTCAACAACTTTATCAGCACTTGTCAGCCTCTTGATCAGAACCTGTCAGCAGCTTGATCATCGCCTATCAGCTACTTGGTTAGCACTTCTCAGCCAGTTGATCAGCACCTGCCTACCGATTGATCAGTGCCTGTCAGCTGCTTGATCATTGTGTTCTCAGCTGCGCAATCAGCACCTATCAGCTGCTTGTTTAGCACCTGTCAGCCAGTTGATCAGCACCTGTCAGCACCTTGATCATCGCCTATCAGCCGCTTGATTAGCACCTGTCAGCCATATGATCAGCACCTGTCAGCAGCTTGAGCAGCGAGTATCAACTGCTTGATCAGCACCTCTCAGCCAGTTGATCAGCACCTGTCAGCAGATTGATCAGGGCCTATCAGCCACTTAATCAGCAACTGTCAGCCAGTTGATCAGCACCTGTCAGCCAGTTGATCAGCCCCTCTCAGCCAGTTGATCACCACCTGTAAGCCACTGGATCAGCACCTGTCAGCCGCTTGATCAGCACCTCTCAGCTGCTTAATTAACACTTCTCAGGCTGTTGATCAGCACCTGTCAGCCGCTGGATCAGCGCCTATCAGCCGCTTGATTAGCACCTGTCAGCCAGTTGATTAGCACCTGTCAGCCGCTTAATCAGCACCTGTCAGCAGCTTGATCAGCACCTAACAGCTGCTTGATTAGCACCTGTCAGCATGTTGATCAACACCTGTCAGCCGCTTCATTAGCAACTGTCAGCGAGTTGATCAGCACCTGTGAGATGCTTGATCAGCATCTGTAAGCCACTTAAACAGCGCCCGCCATCTGCTTGATAAGTGCATTCTCAGCTGCGCGATCAACGCCTACTCAGCCGCGAATCATCTCCTACACAGCCGCGTGATCATACTCTGTCAGCCATTTGATCAGAGACTGTCAGACGCTTGATCAGCGCCTAATCACCCCCTCCATCAGCGCCTATTGAGCGGCGCGATCAGCACCTGTCAGCCGCTTGATCAGCGATTATCAGCCGCTAGATCAACATCTGTCAACAACTTTATCAGCACCTGTCAGCCTCTTGATCAGAACCTGTCAGCAGCTTGATCATTGCCTATCAGCTACTTGATTAGCACTTGTCAGCCAGTTGATCAGCACCTGCCTACCGATTGATCAGTGCCTGTCAGCTGCTTGATCATTGCGTTCTCAGCTGCGCAATCAGCACCTATCAGCTGCTTGTTTAGCACCTGTCAGCCAGTTGATCAGCACCTGTCATCCAGTTGAACAGCACCCGTCAGACCCTTGATCATCGCCTATCACCCGTGTGATTGGCACCTGTCAGCCAGTTGATCAGCGCCTGTCAGCCTCTTGATCAGAACCTGTCAGCAGCTTGATCATCGCCTATCAGCTACTTGATTAGCACTTGTCAGCCAGTTGATCAGCACCTGCATACCGATTGATCAGTGCCTGTCAGCTGCTTGATCATTGCGTTCTCAGCTGCGCAATCAGCACCTATCAGCTGCTTGTTTAGCACCTTTCAGCCAGTTGATCAGCACCTGTCAGCACCTTGATCATCGCCTATCAGCCGCTTGATTAGCACCTGTCAGCCAGATGATCAGCACCTGTCAGCAGCTTGAGCAGCAAGTATCAGCTGCTTGATCAGCACCTCTCAGCCAGTTGATCAGCACCTGTTAGCAGATTGATCAGGGCCTATCAGCCACTTGATCAGCACCTGTCAGCCAGTTAATCAGCACCTGTCAGCCAGTTGATCAGCACCTCTCAGCCAGTTGATCACCACCTGTAAGCCACTGGATCAGCACCTGTCAGCCGCTTGATCAGCACCATTCATCAGCTTGATCAGCACCTATCAGCTGCTTAATTAACACTTCTCAGGCTGTTGATCAGCACCTGTCAGCCGCTTGATCAGCGCCTATCAGCCGCTTGATTAGCACCTGTCAGCCAGTTGATTAGCACCTGTCAGCCGCTTAATCAGCACCTGTCAGCAGCTTGATCAGCACCTGTCAGCATCTTGATCAGCACCTAACAGCTGCTTGATTAGCACCTGTCAGCATGTTGATCAACACCTGTCAGCCGCTTCATTAGCAACTGTCAGCGAGTTGATCAGCACCTGTGAGATGCTTGATCAGCATCTCTAAGCCGCTTAAACAGCGCCCGCCATCTGCTTGATAAGTGCATTCTCAGCTGCGCGATCAACGCCTACTCAGCCGCGAATCATCTCCTACACAGCCGCGTGATCATAGTCTGTCATCCATTTGATCAGAGACTGTCAGACCCTTGATCAGCGCCTAATCACCCCCTCCATCAGCGCCTATTGAGCGGCGCGATCAGCTCCTGTCAGCCGCTTGATCAGCGATTATCAGCCGCTAGATCAACATCTGTCAACAACTTTATCAGCACCTGTCAGCCGCTTTATCAGCGCCTAATCAGCTGCGCGGTCAGCACCTACTCAACCGCTTGATCAGTACCTGTCAGCCACTTTATCAGCACCTGTCAGCCACTATATCAGCACCTGTCAACTGCTTGATCAGCGACCACTTTGCTGCGTGATCAGATCCTACTCAGCCACGTGATCAGTGACCCTCAGCCGGTTGATCAGCGACTGTCAGCCGCTTGATCATTTCCTGCTCTGCTGGTCATTCAGCGCCTGGTCTAGCACTTCATCAGTGCCTGCCAGCCACTTGACCAGTGCCCACTCAGCTGATTGAAAAGCACCTACGCAGCCGCGCGATAAGTGCCTCTCAGCCGCTTGACAAGCACCTGTCAGAAGCTTGATCAGGTCCTATCAGCCACTTGAATAGTACCTATCAGCCAGTTTATCAGCACCTGTAAGCCCCTTGATCAGCGACTATCAGCCACTTGATCAGCACCTGTCAGCTGCTTGATGAGCGCCTATCAGCCGCTTGATTAGCACCTGTCAGACAGTTGACCAGCACCTGTCAGCCGCTTGATCAGGGCCTATCAGTGGCTTGATTAGCCTCTGTAAGGCAGTTGATCAGCAATTGTCAGCCGCTTGTTATGCACCTGTCAGAAGCTTGATCAGCGCTTGACCAATTTCCACTCAGCCGATTGAAAGGCAAAGACTCAGCCGCGCGAATAGCATCTTTCAGCCAGTTGATCTGTGCCTACTGAGCCCTGCAGTCAGTGCCTACTCAGCCGCCCGATCAGTGTCTGTCAGTCGCTTGAGAAGTACCTGTCAGCCTGTTCATCAACACCTGTCAGCCCCCTTGATCAGCGCCTATCAGCCGCTTGATCAGCACCTGTCAGCCACTTGATCAGCATCTGTCAGCCGCTTTATAAACGTGTGTCAGCCTCTTGATCAGCACCTAATCAGCCAAGCGATGATCATTTACTCAGCCACGCGAATATCGCCTCAGCCTCTTGATCTGTGACTACTCATCCCCACGAGCAGTGCCTACTCAGCCATGCGATCTGTGCCTGCCATCCACTTGATCAACAACTATCAGCCGCTTGATCAGCACCTGTCAACCACATTATCATCACCTGTCAGCCGCTTGATCAGCGACTGTTAGCCGCTTTATCATCACATAATAAGCTGCATGATCAGCGCCTACTCAGAAGCTTGATCAATACCAGTCAGCCAGTTGATCAGCACCTGTCAGCACATTGATCAACGCCTACCAGCTGCTTGATTAGCACCTGTCACCACTTGATCAGCACCTCTCAGCCAGTAGATCAGCACATGTAAGCCACTGCATCAGCGCCTGTTAGCCGCTTGATCATCACCTTACGAGCTGCATGACCAGCGCCTACTCAGCCAATTGATCAGAACCTGTCAGCCAGTTGATCAGCACCTGTCAGCCGCTTGACCAGCACCTGTCAGCAGCTTTATCAGCACCTGTCAACTGCTTGATCAGCGACCAATTTGCTGTGTGATCAGATCCTTCTCAGCCACGTGATCATTGACCCTCAGCCTGTTGATCAGCACCTGTCAGCCGCTTGATCATTTCCTGCTAGGCTGGTCATTCAGCGCCTGGTCACCCACTTCATCAGTGCCTGTCAGCCACTTGACCAGTGTCCACTCAGTTGATTGAAAAGCGCCTACGCGGCCCGATAAGTGCCTCACATCCGCTTGACAAGCACCTGTCAGAAGCTTGATCAGGGCCTATCAGCCACTTGAATAGTACCTATTAGCCAGTTGATCAGCACCGGTCAGCCGCTTGATTAGCACCTGTCAGCCAGTTGACCAGCACCTGTCAGCCACGCAATGATCATTTACTCAGCGCGCGATCATCGCCTCAGCCTCTTGATCTGTGCCTACTCAGCCCCACGACCAGCGCCTACTCAGCCATGCGATCTGCGCCTGGCAGCCACTTGTTCAATGACCATCAGCCGCTTGATCAGCACCTGTCAACCACTTTATCATCACATGTCAGCCGCTTGATCAGCGTCTGTTAGCCCCTTTATTATCACCTAATCAACTGCATGATTAGCCCCTACACAGCCGTTTGATCAGTAACAGTCAGACAGTTGATGAGCACCTGTCAGCAGCTTGATCAGCGCCTATCAGCTGCTTGATTAGCCCCTGTCAGCCAGTTGATCAGCACCTGACAGCCAGTTGATCAGCACCTGAAAGCCACTGAATCATCGCCTGTTAGCCGCTTGATCATCACCTTATCAGTTGCACGATCAGCGCCTAGTCAGCCTCTTGATCAGAACGTGTCAACCAGTTGACCAGCACCTGTCAGCTCCTTGATCAGCACCTGTCAGCAGCTTTATGAGCACCTATCAGCTGCTTGATTAGCACCTGTCAGCATGTTGATCAACACCTGTCAGCCGCTTCATTAGCAAATGTCAGCCAGTTGATCAGCAACTGTCAGCCGCTTGATTAGCACCTGTCAGCGAGTTGATCAGCAACTGTCAGCAGCTTGATCAGAGAATATCATCTGCTTGAGTAGCACCTGTCAGCCAGTTGATCAGCACCTCTCAGCCAGTTGATCAGCACCTGTAAGGCACTGGATCAGCACCTAATAGCCGCTGGATCATCGCATTACCAGCTGCACGATCAGCGATTACTCAGCAGCTTGATCAAAACCTGTCAGCCAGTTGATCAGCACCTGTCAGCACCATGATCATCGCCTATCAGCCGCTTGATTAGCACCTGTCAGCCAGATGATCAGCACCTGTCAGCAGCTTGAGCAGCGAGTATCAGCTGCTTGATCAGCCCCTTCAGCCAGTTGATGAGCACCTGTCAGCAGCTTGATCAGCGCCTATCAGCTGCTTGATTAGCCCCTGTCAGCCAGTTGATCGGCACCTGACAGCCAGTTGATCAGCACCTGAAAGCCACTAGATCATCGCCTGTTAGCCGCTTGATCATCACCTTATCAGTTGCACGATCAGCGCCTACTCAGCCTCTTGATCAGAACGTGTCAATCAGTTGATCAGCACCTGTAAGCCCCTTGATCAGCACCTGTCAGCAGCTTTATCAGCACCTATCAGCTGCTTGATTAGCACCTGTCAGCATGTTGATCAACACCTGTCAGCCGCTTCATTAGCAACTGTCAGCCAGTTGATCAGCAACTGTCAGCCGCTTGATTAGCACCTGTCAGCGAGTTGATCAGCAACTGTCAGCAGCTTGATCAGCGAATATCATCTGCTTGAGTAGCACCTGTCAGCCAGTTGATCAGCACCTCTCAGCCAGTTGATCAGCACCTGTAAGGCACTGGATCAGCACCTAATAGCCGCTGGATCATCGCATTACCAGCTGCACGATCAGCGATTACTCAGCAGCTTGATCAAAACCTGTCAGCCAGTTGATCAGCACCTGTCAGCACCATGATCATCGCCTATCAGCCGCTTGTTTAGCACCTGTCAGCCAGATGATCAGCACCTGTCAGCAGCTTGAGCAGCGAGTATCAGCTGCTTGATCAGCCCCTTCAGCCAGTTGATCAGCACCTGTCAGCAGATTGATCAGGGACTATCAGCCACTTGATTAGCACCTGTCAGCCAGTTGATCAGCACCTGAGAGTCGCTTCATTAGCACCTGTCAGCCAGTTGATCAGCACCTGTCATCCGGTTGATCAGCACCTGTCAGCAGGTTGATCAGTGCGTATCAGCTGCTTGATTAAAACCTGTCAGTCTATTGATCATCACCTGTCCACCGCTAGATAAGCACCCACTTTGCTGCATGAACAGAGCCTACTCAGCCACGCGGTCAGTGACGCTCAGCCTGTTGATCTTCTCCTGTCAGGCGCTTGATCATTTCCTGCTCTGATGGTCATTCAGCGCCTGGTCCAGCACTAGATCAGTGCCTGTCAGCCCCTTGACCAGTGCCCACTCAGCTGATTGGTAAACGCATACGCATCCACGCGATAAGCGCCTGCCAGCCACTTGAGAAGCATCTGTCAGCAACTTGATCAGTACCTGTCAGACGCTTGATCAGCGCCTATCAGTGGCTTGATTAGCCCCTGTCAGCCAGTTGATCAGCAATTGTCAGCTGCTTGTTAAGCACCTGTCAGCAGCTTGATCAGCGCTTGACCACTTTCCACTCAGCCGATTGAAAAGCACGGACTGAGCCACGTCGCTTAAACAGCGCCTGCCAGCCGCTTCATCCGTGCCTGTCAGCTGCTTGATCATTGCCTTCTCAGCTGCGCGATCAGCGCCTACTCAGCCGCGATTCAGCCCCTACACAGCCGCGTGATCATAGTCTGTCAGCCTCTTTATCAGAGTCGGTCATCCGCTTGATCAGCACCTGTCAGCAAGTTGAAGAGTGCCTACTCAGCCGCGCAAATTGCATCTCTCAGCCAGTTGATCTGCACCTACTGAGCCCAGCAATCAACGCCTACTCAGCCGCCCGATCCGTGCCTGTCAGCCGCTTGAGAAGTACCTGTCATTCAGTTGATCAGCACCTCTCAGCCAGTTGATCACCACCTGTAAGCCACTGGATCAGGACCTGTCAGCCGCTTGATCAGCGCGTATCAGCTACTTAATTAACACTTCTCAGCCAGTTGATCGGCACCTGTTAGCCGTTTGATCAGCACCTGTCAGCCAGTTGATCAGCACCTGTAAGCCACTGGATCAGCACCTGTCAGCCGCTTCATCAGCACCGTTCAGCATCTTGATCAGCACCTATCAGCTGCTTAATTAACACTTCTCATCCAGTTGATCAGCACCTGTGAGCCGCTTGATCAGCGCCTATCAGCCGCTTATTTAGCACCTGTCTAGCCAGTTGATTAGCACCTGTCAGCCGCTTAATCAGCACCTGTCAACAGCTTGATCAGCACCTGTCAGCAGCTTGATCAGCACATATCAGCTGCTTGATTTGCACCTGTCACCATGTTGATCAACACCTGTTAGCCGCTTCATTAGCAACTGTCAGCCAGTTGATCAGCACCTGTCAGCTACTTGATCAGCACCTGTAAGCCACTTAAACAGCGCCTGCCAGCCGTTTGATCAGTGCCTTCTCAGCCCCGGAATCAGTGCCTACCCAGCCGTGCGATATGTGCCTGACAGCCGATTGCAAAGTACTGTCAGCCGAATGATCAGCGATTATCAGCCGGTAGATCAGCATCTGTCAACGACTTTATCAGCACATTTCAGCCGCTTGATCAGCGCCTGTCAGCCGCATGATCAGCGATTATCAGCAGCTAGATCAACATCTGTCAACGACTTTATCAGCACCTGTCAGCCACTTGATCAGCGCCTGTCAGCCACTTGATCATTTCCTGCTCTGCTGGTCATTCAGCCCCTGGTCAACCACTTCATCAGTGCCTGTCAGCCACTTGACCAGTGGCCACTCAGCTGATTGAAAAGCGCCTACACAGCTGCGCGTTAAGTGTCTCTCAGCCACTTGACAAGCACCTGTCAGAAGCTTGATCAGGGCCTATCAGCCACTTGAATACTACCTATCAGCCAGTTGATCAGCACCTGTCAGCGCCTTGATCAGTGCCTATCAGCCGCTTGATTAGCATCTGTCAGCTGCTTGATGAGCGCCTATCAGGCGCTTGATTAGCACCTGTCAGCAACTTGACCAGCACCTGTCAGCCGCTTGATCAGCGATTATCAGCCGCTAGATCAGCACCTGTCAACCACTTTATCATCACCTGTCAGCCGCTTGATCAGCGCCTGTTAGCCGCTTTATCATCGCCTAAACAGCAGCCTGATCAGCACCTACTCAGCCGCTTGATCAGTACCAGTCAGCCAGTTGATCAACACCTGTCAGCAGCTTGATCAGCGCCTATCAACTGCTTGATTAGCACCTGTCAGCCAGTTGATCAGCACCTCTCAGCCAGTTGATCAGCACCTGTAAGCCACTGGATCAGCGCCTGTTAGCCACTTGATCATCGCCTTATCAGGTGCACGATCAGCGCCTACTCAGCTGCTTGATCAGAACCTGTCAGCCAGTTGATCAGCACCTGTAAGCCACTGGATCAGCGCCTGTTAGCCACTTGATCATCGCCTTATCAGGTGCACGATCAGCGCCTACTCAGCTGCTTGATCAGAACCTGTCAGCATGTTGATCAACACCTGTCAGCCGCTTCATTAGCCACTGTCAGCCAGTTGATCAGCACCTGTCAGCTGCTTGATCAGCACCTGTAAGCCGCTTAAACAGTGCCTGCCAGCCGCTTCATCAGTGCCTGTCACGTGCTTGATCATTGCCTTCTCAGCTGCGCGATCAGCGCCTACTCAGCCGCGAATCAGCCCCTCCACAACCGCGTGATCATAGTCTGTCTGCCTCTTTATCAGAGTCGGTGATCCGCTTGATCAGCACCTGTCAGCAAGTTGAAGACTGCCTACTCAGCCGCGCGAATTGCATCTCTCAGCCAGTTGATGTGCACCTACTGAGCCCAGCAATCAGCGCCTACTCAGCCGCCCGATCAGTGCCTGTCAGCCGCTTGAGAAGTACCTGTCAGCCGCTTGATCAGCACCTATCAGCAGCTTGATCAGCGCCTATCAGCTACTTAATTAACACTTCTCAGCCAGTTGATCAGCACCTGTTAGCCGCTTGATCAGCACCTATCAGCCAGTTGGTCAGCACCTGTCAGCTGCTTGATCAGCACCTGTAAGCCGGTTAAACAGCGCCTGCCAGCCGCTTCATCAGTGCCTGTCAGCTGCTTGATCAGCGACCACTTTGCTGCATGATCAGATCCTACACAGCCACGTGGTCAGTGACCCTCAGCCTGTTGATCAGCGCCTGTCAGCCGCTTGATCATTTCCTGCTCTGCTGGTCATTCAGCGCCTGGTCAACCACTTCATCAGTGCCTGTCAGCCACTTGACCAGTGCCCACTCAGCTGATTGAAAAGCACCTATGCAGCCGCGTGATAAGTGCCTCTCAGCCGCTAGACAAGCACCTGTCAGAAGCTTGATCGGGGCCTGTCAGCCACTTGAATAGTACCTATCAGCCAGTTGATCAGCACCTGTCATCCGCTTGATCAGCACCTGTCAGCAGATTTATCAGCACCTACCAGCTGCTTGATTAGCACCTGTGAGCATGTTGATCAACACCTGTCAGCCGCTTCATTAGAAACTCTCAGCCAGTTGATCAGCAACTGTCAGCCAGTTGATCAGCACCTGTCAGCTGCTTGATCAGCACCTGTAAGCCTCTTAAACAACGCCTGCCAGTCGCTTCATCAATGCCTGTCAGCGCTTGATCAGTGCCTTCTCAGCTGCACGATCAATGCCTACTGAGCCTTGAATGAGCCCCTACACAGCTGCGTGATCAGAGACTGTCAGACGCTTGATCAGCGCATAATCACCTCCTCGATCAACGCCTATTGAGCGGCCCAATCAGCACCTGTCAGCTGCTTGACAAGCACCTATAAACCACTTGATCAACGCCTAATTAGATTCACTATCAGTATTTACTGAGCCATGTGATCATCGCCTCAGCCGCATGATCTGTGCCTACTGAGCCCCGCGATCAGGGCCTAATCAGCCGTGCAATATGTGCCTGACAGCCGAATGCGAAGTACTGTCAGCCGCTTGATCAGCGATCATCAGCCGCTAGATCAGCATCTGCCAACGGCTTTATCAGCACCTTTCAGCCGCTTGACCAGCGAGTATCAGCCGCTAGATCAACATCTGTCAACGACTTTATCAGCACCTGTCAGTTGCTTGATCAGCGCCTGTCAGCCGCTTTATCATCACCTAATCAGCTGCGCGATCAGCGCCTACTCAACCGCTTCATCACTACCTGGGAGCCACTTTATCAGCACCTGTCAGCCACTATATCAGCACCTGTCAACTGCTTGATCAGCGACCAATTTTCTGCGTGATCAGATCCTACTCAGCCACGTGATCAGATCCTACTCAGCCACGTGATCAGTGACCCTCAGCCGGTTGATCATTTCCTGTTCTGCTTGTCATTCAGCCCCTGGTCAACCACTTCATCAGTGCCTGTCAGCCACTTGACCAGTGGCCACTCAGCTGATTGAAAAGCGCCTACACAGCTGCGCGTTAAGTGTCTCTCAGCCACTTGACAAGCACCTGTCAGAAGCTTGATCAGGGCCTATCAGCCACTTGAATACTACCTATCAGCCAGTTGATCAGCACCTGTCAGCGCCTTGATCAGTGCCTATCAGCCGCTTGATTAGCATCTGTCAGCTGCTTGATGAGCGCCTATCAGGCGCTTGATTAGCACCTGTCAGCAACTTGACCAGCACCTGTCAGCCGCTTGATCAGCGATTATCAGCCGCTAGATCAGCACCTGTCAACCACTTTATCATCACCTGTCAGCCGCTTGATCAGCGCCTGTTAGCCGCTTTATCATCGCCTAAACAGCAGCCTGATCAGCACCTACTCAGCCGCTTGATCAGTACCAGTCAGCCAGTTGATCAACACCTGTCAGCAGCTTGATCAGCGCCTATCAACTGCTTGATTAGCACCTGTCAGCCAGTTGATCAGCACCTCTCAGCCAGTTGATCAGCACCTGTAAGCCACTGGATCAGCGCCTGTTAGCCGCTTGATCATCGCCTTATCAGGTGCACGATCAGCGCCTACTCAGCTGCTTGATCAGAACCTGTCAGCCAGTTGATCGGCACCTGTCAGCCGCTTGATCAGCACCTGTCAGTAGCTTTATCAGCACTTATCAGCTGCTTGATTAGCACCTGTCAGCATGTTGATCAACACCTGTCAGCCGCTTCATTAGCCACTGTCAGCCAGTTGATCAGCACCTGTCAGCTGCTTGATCAGCACCTGTAAGCCGCTTAAACAGTGCCTGCCAGCCGCTTCATCAGTGCCTGTCACGTGCTTGATCATTGCCTTCTCAGCTGCGCGATCAGCGCCTACTCAGCCGCGAATCAGCCCCTCCACAACCGCGTGATCATAGTCTGTCTGCCTCTTTATCAGAGTCGGTGATCCGCTTGATCAGCACCTGTCAGCAAGTTGAAGAGTGCCTACTCAGCCACGCGAATTGCATCTCTCAGCCAGTTGATGTGCACCTACTGAGCCCAGCAATCAGCGCCTACTCAGCCGCCCGATCAGTGCCTGTCAGCCGCTTGATCAGCACCTATCAGCAGCTTGATCAGCGCCTATCAGCTACTTAATTAACACTTCTCAGCCAGTTGATCAGCACCTGTTAGCCGCTTGATCAGCACCTATCAGCCAGTTGGTCAGCACCTGTCAGCTGCTTGATCAGCACCTGTAAGCCGGTTAAACAGCGCCTGCCAGCCGCTTCATCAGTGCCTGTCAGCTGCTTGATCAGCGACCACTTTGCTGCATGATCAGATCCTACACAGCCACGTGGTCAGTGACCCTCAGCCTGTTGATCAGCGCCTGTCAGCCGCTTGATCATTTCCTGCTCTGCTGGTCATTCAGCGCCTGGTCAACCACTTCATCAGTGCCTGTCAGCCACTTGACCAGTGCCCACTCAGCTGATTGAAAAGCACCTATGCAGCCGCGTGATAAGTGCCTCTCAGCCGCTAGACAAGCACCTGTCAGAAGCTTGATCGGGGCCTGTCAGCCACTTGAATAGTACCTATCAGCCAGTTGATCAGCACCTGTCATCCGCTTGATCAGCACCTGTCAGCAGATTGATCAGCACCTACCAGCTGCTTGATTAGCACCTGTCAGCATGTTGATCAACACCTGTCAGCCGCTTCATTAGCAACTCTCAGCCAGTTGATCAGCAACTGTCAGCCAGTTGATCAGCACCTGTCAGCTGCTTGATCAGCACCTGTAAGCCTCTTAAACAACGCCTGCCAGTCGCTTCATCAATGCCTGTCAGCGCTTGATCAGTGCCTTCTCAGCTGCACGATCAATGCCTACTGAGCCTTGAATGAGCCCGTACACAGCCGCGTGATCAGAGACTGTCAGACGCTTGATCAGCGCATAATCACCTCCTCGATCAACGCCTATTGAGCGGCCCAATCAGCACCTGTCAGCTGCTTGACAAGCACCTATAAACCACTTGATCAACGCCTAATTAGATTCACTATCAGTATTTACTGAGCCATGTGATCATCGCCTCAGCCGCATGATCTGTGCCTACTGAGCCCCGCGATCAGGGCCTAATCAGCCGTGCAATATGTGCCTGACAGCCGAATGCGAAGTACTGTCAGCCGCTTGATCAGCGATCATCAGCCGCTAGATCAGCATCTGCCAACGGCTTTATCAGCACCTTTCAGCCGCTTGACCAGCGAGTATCAGCCGCTAGATCAACATCTGTCAACGACTTTATCAGCACCTGTCAGTTGCTTGATCAGCGCCTGTCAGCCGGTTTATCATCACCTAATCAGCTGCGCGATCAGCGCCTACTCAACCGCTTCATCACTACCTGGGAGCCACTTTATCAGCACCTGTCAGCCACTATATCAGCACCTGTCAACTGCTTGATCAGCGACCAATTTTCTGCGTGATCAGATCCTACTCAGCCACGTGATCAGATCCTACTCAGCCACGTGATCAGTGACCCTCAGCCGGTTGATCATTTCCTGCTCTGCTGGTCATTCAGCGCCTGGTCAACCACTTCATCAGTGCCTGTCAGCCACTTGACCAGTGCCCACTCAGCTGATTGAAAAGCGCCTACGCAGCCGCGCGATAAGTGCCTCTCAGCCGCTTGATAAGAACCTGTCAGAAGCTTGATCAGGACCTATCAGACACTTGTATAGTACCTATCAGCCAGTTGATCAGCACCTGTCAGCCGCTTGATCAGCGCCTATCAGTGGCTTGATTATCCCCTGTCAGCCAGTTGATCAGCAATTGTCCGCCGCTTGTTAAGCACCTGTCAGCAGCTTGATCAGCGCTTGACCACTTTCCACTCAGCCGATTGAAAAGCACGGACTGAGCCACGTCGCTTAAACAGCGCCTGCCAGCCGCTTCATCCGTGCCTGTCAGCTGCTTGATCATTGCCTTCTCAGCTGCGCGATCAGTGCCTACTCAGCCGCGAATCAGCCCCTACACAGCCGCGTGATCATAGTCTGTCAGCCTCTTTATCAGAGTCGGTCATCCGCTTGATCAGCACCTGTCAGCAAGTTGAAGAGTGCCTACTCAGCCGCGCAAATTGCATCTCTCAGCCAGTTGATCTGCACCTACTGAGCCCAGCAATCAACGCCTACTCAGCCGCCCGATCCGTGCCTGTCAGCCGCTTGAGAAGTACCTGTCATTCAGTTGATCAGCACCTCTCAGCCAGTTGATCACCACCTGTAAGCCACTGGATCAGGACCTGTCAGCCGCTTGATCAGCGCGTATCAGCTACTTAATTAACACTTCTCAGCCAGTTGATCGGCACCTGTTAGCCGTTTGATCAGCACCTGTCAGCCAGTTGATCAGCACCTGTAAGCCACTGGATCAGCACCTGTCAGCCGCTTCATCAGCACCGTTCAGCATCTTGATCAGCACCTATCAGCTGCTTAATTAACACTTCTCATCCAGTTGATCAGCACCTGTGAGCCGCTTGATCAGCGCCTATCAGCCGCTTATTTAGCACCTGTCTAGCCAGTTGATTAGCACCTGTCAGCCGCTTAATCAGCACCTGTCAACAGCTTGATCAGCACCTGTCAGCAGCTTGATCAGCACATATCAGCTGCTTGATTTGCACCTGTCACCATGTTGATCAACACCTGTTAGCCGCTTCATTAGCAACTGTCAGCCAGTTGATCAGCACCTGTCAGCTACTTGATCAGCACCTGTAAGCCACTTAAACAGCGCCTGCCAGCCGTTTGATCAGTGCCTACCCAGCCGTGCGATATGTGCCTGACAGCCGATTGCGAAGTACTGTCAGCCGAATGATCAGCGATTATCAGCCGGTAGATCAGCATCTGTCAACGACTTTATCAGCACATTTCAGCCGCTTGATCAGCGCCTGTCAGCCGCATGATCAGCGATTATCAGCAGCTAGATCAACATCTGTCAACGACTTTATCAGCACCTGTCAGCCACTTGATCAGCGCCTGTCAGCCACTTGATCATTTCCTGCTCTGCTGGTCATTCAGCCCCTGGTCAACCACTTCATCAGTGCCTGTCAGCCACTTGACCAGTGGCCACTCAGCTGATTGAAAAGCGCCTACGCAGCTGCGCGTTAAGTGTCTCTCAGCCGCTTGACAAGCACCTGTCAGAAGCTTGATCAGGGCCTATCAGCCACTTGAATACTACCTATCAGCCAGTTGATCAGCACCTGTCAGCGCCTTGATCAGTGCCTATCAGCCGCTTGATTAGCATCTGTCAGCTGCTTGATGAGCGCCTATCAGGCGCTTGATTAGCACCTGTCAGCAACTTGACCAGCACCTGTCAGCCGCTTGATCAGCGATTATCAGCCGCTAGATCAGCACCTGTCAACCACTTTATCATCACCTGTCAGCCGCTTGATCAGCGCCTGTTAGCCGCTTTATCATCGCCTAAACAGCAGCCTGATCAGCACCTACTCAGCCGCTTGATCAGTACCAGTCAGCCAGTTGATCAACACCTGTCAGCAGCTTGATCAGCGCCTATCAACTGCTTGATTAGCACCTGTCAGCCAGTTGATCAGCACCTCTCAGCCAGTTGATCAGCACCTGTAAGCCACTGGATCAGCGCCTGTTAGCCGCTTGATCATCGCCTTATCAGGTGCACGATCAGCACCTACTCAGCTGCTTGATCAGAACCTGTCAGCCAGTTGATCGGCACCTGTCAGCCGCTTGATCAGCACCTGTCAGTAGCTTTATCAGCACTTATCAGCTGCTTGATTAGCACCTGTCAGCATGTTGATCAACACCTGTCAGCCGCTTCATTAGCCACTGTCAGCCAGTTGATCAGCACCTGTCAGCTGCTTGATCAGCACCTGTAAGCCGCTTAAACAGTGCCTGCCAGCCGCTTCATCAGTGCCTGTCACGTGCTTGATCATTGCCTTCTCAGCTGCGCGATCAGCGCCTACTCAGCCGCGAATCAGCCCCTCCACAACCGCGTGATCATAGTCTGTCTGCCTCTTTATCAGAGTCGGTGATCCGCTTGATCAGCACCTGTCAGCAAGTTGAAGACTGCCTACTCAGCCGCGCGAATTGCATCTCTCAGCCAGTTGATGTGCACCTACTGAGCCCAGCAATCAGCGCCTACTCAGCCGCCCGATCAGTGCCTGTCAGCCGCTTGAGAAGTACCTGTCAGCCGCTTGATCAGCACCTATCAGCAGCTTGATCAGCGCCTATCAGCTACTTAATTAACACTTCTCAGCCAGTTGATCAGCACCTGTTAGCCGCTTGATCAGCACCTATCAGCCAGTTGGTCAGCACCTGTCAGCTGCTTGATCAGCACCTGTAAGCCGGTTAAACAGCGCCTGCCAGCCGCTTCATCAGTGCCTGTCAGCTGCTTGATCAGCGACCACTTTGCTGCATGATCAGATCCTACACAGCCACGTGGTCAGTGACCCTCAGCCTGTTGATCAGCGCCTGTCAGCCGCTTGATCATTTCCTGCTCTGCTGGTCATTCAGCGCCTGGTCAACCACTTCATCAGTGCCTGTCAGCCACTTGACCAGTGCCCACTCAGCTGATTGAAAAGCACCTATGCAGCCGCGTGATAAGTGCCTCTCAGCCGCTAGACAAGCACCTGTCAGAAGCTTGATCGGGGCCTGTCAGCCACTTGAATAGTACCTATCAGCCAGTTGATCAGCACCTGTCATCCGCTTGATCAGCACCTGTCAGCAGATTTATCAGCACCTACCAGCTGCTTGATTAGCACCTGTCAGCATGTTGATCAACACCTGTCAGCCGCTTCATTAGAAACTCTCAGCCAGTTGATCAGCAACTGTCAGCCAGTTGATCAGCACCTGTCAGCTGCTTGATCAGCACCTGTAAGCCTCTTAAACAACGCCTGCCAGTCGCTTCATCAATGCCTGTCAGCGCTTGATCAGTGCCTTCTCAGCTGCACGATCAGTGCCTACTGAGCCTTGAATGAGCCCCTACACAGCCGTGTGATCAGAGACTGTCAGACGCTTGATCAGCGCATAATCACCTCCTCGATCAACGCCTATTGAGCGGCCCAATCAGCACCTGTCAGCTGCTTGACAAGCACCTATAAACCACTTGATCAACGCCTAATTAGATTCACTATCAGTATTTACTGAGCTATGTGATCATTGCCTCAGCCGCATGATCTGTGCCTACTGAGCCCCGCGATCAGGGCCTAATCAGCCGTGCAATATGTGCCTGACAGCCGAATACGAAGTACTGTCAGCCGCTTGATCAGCGATCATCAGCCGCTAGATCAGCATCTGCCAACGGCTTTATCAGCACCTTTCAGCCGCTTGACCAGCGAGTATCAGCCGCTAGATCAACATCTGTCAACGACTTTATCAGCACCTGTCAGTTGCTTGATCAGCGCCTGTCAGCCGCTTTATCATCACCTAATCAGCTGCGCGATCAGCGCCTACTCAACCGCTTCATCACTACCTGGGAGCCACTTTATCAGCACCTGTCAGCCACTATATCAGCACCTGTCAACTGCTTGATCAGCGACCAATTTTCTGCGTGATCAGATCCTACTCAGCCACGTGATCAGATCCTACTCAGCCACGTGATCAGTGACCCTCAGCCGGTTGATCATTTCCTGCTCTGCTGGTCATTCAGCGCCTGGTCAACCACTTCATCAGTGCCTGTCAGCCACTTGACCAGTGCCCACTCAGCTGATTGAAAAGCGCCTACGCAGCCGCGCGATAAGTGCCTCTCAGCCGCTTGATAAGAACCTGTCAGAAGCTTGATCAGGACCTATCAGACACTTGTATAGTACCTATCAACCAGTTGATCAGCACCTGTCAGCCGCTTGATCAGCGCGTATCAGCTACTTAATTAACACTTCTCAGCCAGTTGATCGGCACCTGTTAGCCGTTTGATCAGCACCTGTCAGCCAGTTGATCAGCACCTGTAAGCCACTGGATCAGCACCTGTCAGCCGCTTCATCAGCACCGTTCAGCATCTTGATCAGCACCTATCAGCTGCTTAATTAACACTTCTCAGCCAGTTCATCAGCACCTGTGAGCCGCTTGATCAGCGCCTATCAGCCGCTTATTTAGCACCTGTCTAGCCAGTTGATTAGCACCTGTCAGCCGCTTAATCAGCACCTGTCAACAGCTTGATCAGCACCTGTCAGCAGCTTGATCAGCACATATCAGCTGCTTGATTTGCACCTGTCACCATGTTGATCAACACCTGTTAGCCGCTTCATTAGCAACTGTCAGCCAGTTGATCAGCACCTGTCAGCTACTTGATCAGCACCTGTAAGCCACTTAAACAGCGCCTGCCAGCCGTTTGATCAGTGCCTACCCAGCCGTGCGATATGTGCCTGACAGCCGATTGCGAAGTACTGTCAGCCGAATGATCAGCGATTATCAGCCGGTAGATCAGCATCTGTCAACGACTTTATCAGCACATTTCAGCCGCTTGATCAGCGCCTGTCAGCCGCATGATCAGCGATTATCAGCAGCTAGATCAACATCTGTCAACGACTTTATCAGCACCTGTCAGCCACTTGATCAGCGCCTGTCAGCCACTTGATCATTTCCTGCTCTGCTGGTCATTCAGCCCCTGGTCAACCACTTCATCAGTGCCTGTCAGCCACTTGACCAGTGGCCACTCAGCTGATTGAAAAGCGCCTACGCAGCTGCGCGTTAAGTGTCTCTCAGCCGCTTGACAAGCACCTGTCAGAAGCTTGATCAGGGCCTATCAGCCACTTGAATACTACCTATCAGCCAGTTGATCAGCACCTGTCAGCGCCTTGATCAGTGCCTATCAGCCGCTTGATTAGCATCTGTCAGCTGCTTGATGAGCGCCTATCAGGCGCTTGATTAGCACCTGTCAGCAACTTGACCAGCACCTGTCAGCCGCTTGATCAGCGATTATCAGCCGCTAGATCAGCACCTGTCAACCACTTTATCATCACCTGTCAGCCGCTTGATCAGCGCCTGTTAGCCGCTTTATCATCGCCTAAACAGCAGCCTGATCAGCACCTACTCAGCCGCTTGATCAGTACCAGTCAGCCAGTTGATCAACACCTGTCAGCAGCTTGATCAGCGCCTATCAACTGCTTGATTAGCACCTGTCAGCCAGTTGATCAGCACCTCTCAGCCAGTTGATCAGCACCTGTAAGCCACTGGATCAGCGCCTGTTAGCCGCTTGATCATCGCCTTATCAGGTGCACGATCAGCACCTACTCAGCTGCTTGATCAGAACCTGTCAGCCAGTTGATCGGCACCTGTCAGCCGCTTGATCAGCACCTGTCAGTAGCTTTATCAGCACTTATCAGCTGCTTGATTAGCACCTGTCAGCATGTTGATCAACACCTGTCAGCCGCTTCATTAGCCACTGTCAGCCAGTTGATCAGCACCTGTCAGCTGCTTGATCAGCACCTGTAAGCCGCTTAAACAGTGCCTGCCAGCCGCTTCATCAGTGCCTGTCACGTGCTTGATCATTGCCTTCTCAGCTGCGCGATCAGCGCCTACTCAGCCGCGAATCAGCCCCTCCACAACCGCGTGATCATAGTCTGTCTGCCTCTTTATCAGAGTCGGTGATCCGCTTGATCAGCACCTGTCAGCAAGTTGAAGACTGCCTACTCAGCCGCGCGAATTGCATCTCTCAGCCAGTTGATGTGCACCTACTGAGCCCAGCAATCAGCGCCTACTCAGCCGCCCGATCAGTGCCTGTCAGCCGCTTGAGAAGTACCTGTCAGCCGCTTGATCAGCACCTATCAGCAGCTTGATCAGCGCCTATCAGCTACTTAATTAACACTTCTCAGCCAGTTGATCAGCACCTGTTAGCCGCTTGATCAGCACCTATCAGCCAGTTGGTCAGCACCTGTCAGCTGCTTGATCAGCACCTGTAAGCCGGTTAAACAGCGCCTGCCAGCCGCTTCATCAGTGCCTGTCAGCTGCTTGATCAGCGACCACTTTGCTGCATGATCAGATCCTACACAGCCACGTGGTCAGTGACCCTCAGCCTGTTGATCAGCGCCTGTCAGCCGCTTGATCATTTCCTGCTCTGCTGGTCATTCAGCGCCTGGTCAACCACTTCATCAGTGCCTGTCAGCCACTTGACCAGTGCCCACTCAGCTGATTGAAAAGCACCTATGCAGCCTCGTGATAAGTGCCTCTCAGCCGCTAGACAAGCACCTGTCAGAAGCTTGATCGGGGCCTGTCAGCCACTTGAATAGTACCTATCAGCCAGTTGATCAGCACCTGTCATCCGCTTGATCAGCACCTGTCAGCAGATTTATCAGCACCTACCAGCTGCTTGATTAGCACCTGTCAGCATGTTGATCAACACCTGTCAGCCGCTTCATTAGAAACTCTCAGCCAGTTGATCAGCAACTGTCAGCCAGTTGATCAGCACCTGTCAGCTGCTTGATCAGCACCTGTAAGCCTCTTAAACAACGCCTGCCAGTCGCTTCATCAATGCCTGTCAGCGCTTGATCAGTGCCTTCTCAGCTGCACGATCAATGCCTACTGAGCCTTGAATGAGCCCCTACACAGCCGCGTGATCAGAGACTGTCAGACGCTTGATCAGCGCATAATCACCTCCTCGATCAACGCCTATTGAGCGGCCCAATCAGCACCTGTCAGCTGCTTGACAAGCACCTATAAACCACTTGATCAACGCCTAATTAGATTCACTATCAGTATTTACTGAGCCATGTGATCATCGCCTCAGCCGCATGATCTGTGCCTACTGAGCCCCGCGATCAGGGCCTAATCAGCCGTGCAATATGTGCCTGACAGCCGAATGCGAAGTACTGTCAGCCGCTTGATCAGCGATCATCAGCCGCTAGATCAGCATCTGCCAACGGCTTTATCAGCACCTTTCAGCCGCTTGACCAGCGAGTATCAGCCGCTAGATCAACATCTGTCAACGACTTTATCAGCACCTGTCAGTTGCTTGATCAGCGCCTGTCAGCCGCTTTATCATCACCTAATCAGCTGCGCGATCAGCGCCTACTCAACCGCTTCATCACTACCTGGGAGCCACTTTATCAGCACCTGTCAGCCACTATATCAGCACCTGTCAACTGCTTGATCAGCGACCAATTTTCTGCGTGATCAGATCCTACTCAGCCACGTGATCAGATCCTACTCAGCCACGTGATCAGTGACCCTCAGCCGGTTGATCATTTCCTGCTCTGCTGGTCATTCAGCGCCTGGTCAACCACTTCATCAGTGCCTGTCAGCCACTTGACCAGTGCCCACTCAGCTGATTGAAAAGCGCCTACGCAGCCGCGCGATAAGTGCCTCTCAGCCGCTTGACAAGAACCTGTCAGAAGCTTGATCAGGGCCTATCAGCCACTTGTATAGTACCTATCAGCCAGTTGATCAGCACCTGTCAGCCGCTTGATCAGCGCCTATCAGTGGCTTGATTAGCCCCTGTCAGCCAGTTGATCAGCAATTGTCCGCCGCTTGTTAAGCACCTGTCAGCAGCTTGATCAGCGCTTGACCACTTTCCACTCAGCCGATTGAAAAGCACGGACTGAGCCACGTCGCTTAAACAGCGCCTGCCAGCCGCTTCATCCGTGCCTGTCAGCTGCTTGATCACTGCCTTCTCAGCTGCGCGATCAGCACCTACTCAGCCGCGAATCAGCCCCTACACAGCCGCGTGATCATAGTCTGTCAGCCTCTTTATCAGAGTCGGTCATCCGCTTGATCAGCACCTGTCAGCAAGTTGAAGAGTGCCTACTCAGCCGCGCAAATTGCATCTCTCAGCCAGTTGATCTGCACCTACTGAGCCCAGCAATCTACGCCTACTCAGCCGCCCGATCCGTGCCTGTCAGCCGCTTGAGAAGTACCTGTCATTCAGTTGATCAGCACCTCTCAGCCAGTTGATCACCACCTGTAAGCCACTGGATCAGGACCTGTCAGCCGCTTGATCAGCGCGTATCAGCTACTTAATTAACACTTCTCAGCCAGTTGATCGGCACCTGTTAGCTGTTTGATCAGCACCTGTCAGCCAATTGATCAGCACCTGTAAGCCACTGGATCAGCACCTGTCAGTCGCTTCATCAGCACCATTCAGCATCTTGATCAGCACCTATCAGCTGCTTAATTAACACTTCTCAGCCAGTTCATCAGCACCTGTGAGCCGCTTGATCAGCGCCTATCAGCCGCTTATTTAGCACCTGTCTAGCCAGTTGATTAGCACCTGTCAGCCGCTTAATCAGCACCTGTCAACAGCTTGATCAGCACCTGTCAGCAGCTTGATCAGCACATATCAGCTGCTTGATTTGCACCTGTCACCATGTTGATCAACACCTGTTAGCCGCTTCATTAGCAACTGTCAGCCAGTTGATCAGCACCTGTCAGCTACTTGATCAGCACCTGTAAGCCACTTAAACAGCGCCTGCCAGCCGTTTGATCAGTGCCTACCCAGCCGTGCGATATGTGCCTGACAGCCGATTGCGAAGTACTGTCAGCCGATTGATCAGCGATTATCAGCCGGTAGATCAGCATCTGTCAACGACTTTATCAGCACATTTCAGCCGCTTGATCAGCGCCTGTCAGCCGCATGATCAACGATTATCAGCAGCTAGATCAACATCTGTCAACGACTTTATCAGCACCTGTCAGCCACTTGATCAGCGCCTGTCAGCCACTTGATCATTTCCTGCTCTGCTGGTCATTCAGCCCCTGGTCAACCACTTCATCAGTGCCTGTCAGCCACTTGACCAGTGGCCACTCAGCTGATTGAAAAGCGCCTACGCAGCTGCGCGTTAAGTGTCTCTCAGCCACTTGACAAGCACCTGTCAGAAGCTTGATCAGGGCCTATCAGCCACTTGAATACTACCTATCAGCCAGTTGATCAGCACCTGTCAGCGCCTTGATCAGCGCCTATCAGCCGCTTGATTAGCATCTGTCAGCTGCTTGATGAGCGCCTATCAGCCGCTTGATTAGCACCTGTCAGCAACTTGACCAGCACCTGTCAGCCGCTTGATCAGCGATTATCAGCCGCTAGATCAGCACCTGTCAACCACTTTATCATCACCTGTCAGCCGCTTGATCAGCGCCTGTTAGCCGCTTTATCATCGCCTAAACAGCAGCCTGATCAGCACCTACTCAGCCGCTTGATCAGTACCAGTCAGCCAGTTGATCAACACCTGTCAGCAGCTTGATCAGCGCCTATCAACTGCTTGATTAGCACCTGTCAGCCAGTTGATCAGCACCTCTCAGCCAGTTGATCAGCACCTGTAAGCCACTGGATCAGCGCCTGTTAGCCACTTGATCATCGCCTTATCAGGTGCACGATCAGCGCCTACTCAGCTGCTTGATCAGAACCTGTCAGCCAGTTGATCGGCACCTGTCAGCCGCTTGATCAGCACCTGTCAGTAGCTTTATCAGCACTTATCAGCTGCTTGATTAGCACCTGTCAGCATGTTGATCAACACCTGTCAGCCGCTTCATTAGCCACTGTCAGCCAGTTGATCAGCACCTGTCAGCTGCTTGATCAGCACCTGTAAGCCGCTTAAACAGTGCCTGCCAGCCGCTTCATCAGTGCCTGTCACGTGCTTGATCATTGCCTTCTCAGCTGCGCGATCAGCGCCTACTCAGCCGCGAATCAGCCCCTCCACAACCGCGTGATCATAGTCTGTCTGCCTCTTTATCAGAGTCGGTGATCCGCTTGATCAGCACCTGTCAGCAAGTTGAAGACTGCCTACTCAGCCGCGCGAATTGCATCTCTCAGCCAGTTGATGTGCACCTACTGAGCCCAGCAATCAGCGCCTACTCAGCCGCCCGATCAGTGCCTGTCAGCCGCTTGAGAAGTACCTGTCAGCCGCTTGATCAGCACCTATCAGCAGCTTGATCAGCGCCTATCAGCTACTTAATTAACACTTCTCAGCCAGTTGATCAGCACCTGTTAGCCGCTTGATCAGCACCTATCAGCCAGTTGGTCAGCACCTGTCAGCTGCTTGATCAGCACCTGTAAGCCGGTTAAACAGCGCCTGCCAGCCGCTTCATCAGTGCCTGTCAGCTGCTTGATCAGCGACCACTTTGCTGCATGATCAGATCCTACACAGCCACGTGGTCAGTGACCCTCAGCCTGTTGATCAGCGCCTGTCAGCCGCTTGATCATTTCCTGCTCTGCTGGTCATTCAGCGCCTGGTCAACCACTTCATCAGTGCCTGTCAGCCACTTGACCAGTGCCCACTCAGCTGATTGAAAAGCACCTATGCAGCCGCGTGATAAGTGCCTCTCAGCCGCTAGACAAGCACCTGTCAGAAGCTTGATCGGGGCCTGTCAGCCACTTGAATAGTACCTATCAGCCAGTTGATCAGCACCTGTCATCCGCTTGATCAGCACCTGTCAGCAGATTTATCAGCACCTACCAGCTGCTTGATTAGCACCTGTCAGCATGTTGATCAACACCTGTCAGCCGCTTCATTAGAAACTCTCAGCCAGTTGATCAGCAACTGTCAGCCAGTTGATCAGCACCTGTCAGCTGCTTGATCAGCACCTGTAAGCCTCTTAAACAACGCCTGCCAGTCGCTTCATCAATGCCTGTCAGCGCTTGATCAGTGCCTTCTCAGCTGCACGATCAATGCCTACTGAGCCTTGAATGAGCCCCTACACAGCCGCGTGATCAGAGACTGTCAGACGCTTGATCAGCGCATAATCACCTCCTCGATCAACGCCTATTGAGCGGCCCAATCAGCACCTGTCAGCTGCTTGACAAGCACCTATAAACCACTTGATCAACGCCTAATTAGATTCACTATCAGTATTTACTGAGCCATGTGATCATCGCCTCAGCCGCATGATCTGTGCCTACTGAGCCCCGCGATCAGGGCCTAATCAGCCGTGCAATATGTGCCTGACAGCCGAATGCGAAGTACTGTCAGCCGCTTGACCAGCGATCATCAGCCACTAGATCAGCATCTGCCAACGGCTTTATCAGCACCTTTCAGCCGCTTGACCAGCGAGTATCAGCCGCTAGATCAACATCTGTCAACGACTTTATCAGCACCTGTCAGTTGCTTGATCAGCGCCTGTCAGCCGCTTTATCATCACCTAATCAGCTGCGCGATCAGCGCCTACTCAACCGCTTCATCACTACCTGGGAGCCACTTTATCAGCACCTGTCAGCCACTATATCAGCACCTGTCAACTGCTTGATCAGCGACCAATTTTCTGCGTGATCAGATCCTACTCAGCCACGTGATCAGATCCTACTCAGCCACGTGATCAGTGACCCTCAGCCGGTTGATCATTTCCTGCTCTGCTGGTCATTCAGCGCCTGGTCAACCACTTCATCAGTGCCTGTCAGCCACTTGACCAGTGCCCACTCAGCTGATTGAAAAGCACCTATGCAGCCGCGCGATAAGTGCCTCTCAGCCGCTTGACAAGAACCTGTCAGAAGCTTGATCAGGGCCTATCAGCCACTTGTATAGTACCTATCAGCCAGTTGATCAGCACCTGTCAGCTGCTTGATCAGCGCCTATCAGTGGCTTGATTAGCCCCTGTCAGTCAGTTGATCAGCAATTGTCAGCCGCTTGTTAAGCACCTGTCAGCAGCTTGATCAGCGCTTGACCACTTTCCACTCAGCCGATTGAAAAGCACGGACTGAGCCACGTCGCTTAAACAGCGCCTGCCAGCCGCTTCATCCGTGCCTGTCAGCTGCTTGATCATTGCCTTCTCAGCTGCGCGATCAGTGCCTACTCAGCCGCGAATCAGCCCCTACACAGCCGCGTGATCATAGTCTGTCAGCCTCTTTATCAGAGTCGGTCATCCGCTTGATCAGCACCTGTCAGCAAGTTGAAGAGTGCCTACTCAGCCGCGCAAATTGCATCTCTCAGCCAGTTGATCTGCACCTACTGAGCCCAGCAATCAACGCCTACTCAGCCGCCCGATCCGTGCCTGTCAGCCGCTTGAGAAGTACCTGTCATTCAGTTGATCAGCACCTCTCAGCCAGTTGATCACCAGCTGTAAGCCACTGGATCAGGACCTGTCAGCCGCGTGATCAGCGCGTATCAGCTACTTAATTAACACTTCTCAGCCAGTTGATCGGCACCTGTTAGCCGTTTGATCAGCACCTGTCAGCCAATTGATCAGCACCTGTAAGCCACTGGATCAGCACCTGTCAGCCGCTTCATCAGCACCGTTCAGCTTCTTGATCAGCACCTATCAGCTGCTTAATTAACACTTCTCATCCAGTTGATCAGCACCTGTGAGCCGCTTGATCAGCGCCTATCAGCCGCTTATTTAGCACCTGTCTAGCCAGTTGATTAGCACCTGTCAGCCGCTTAATCAGCACCTGTCAACAGCTTGATCAGCACCTACTCAGCCGCTTGATCAGTACCAGTCAGCCAGTTGATCAACACCTGTCAGCAGCTTGATCAGCGCCTATCAACTGCTTGATTAGCACCTGTCAGCCAGTTGATCAGCACCTCTCAGCCAGTTGATCAGCACCTGTAAGCCACTGGATCAGCACCTGTTAGCCGCTTGATCATCGCCTTATCAGGTGCACGATCAGCGCCTACTCAGCTGCTTGATCAGAACCTGTCAGCCAGTTGATCGGCACCTGTCAGCCGCTTGATCAGCACCTGTCAGTAGCTTTATCAGCACTTATCAGCTGCTTGATTAGCACCTGTCAGCATGTTGATCAACACCTGTCAGCCGCTTCATTAGCCACTGTCAGCCAGTTGATCAGCACCTGTCAGCTGCTTGATCAGCACCTGTAAGCCGCTTAAACAGTGCCTGCCAGCCGCTTCATCAGTGCCTGTCACGTGCTTGATCATTGCCTTCTCAGCTGCGCGATCAGCGCCTACTCAGCCGCGAATCAGCCCCTCCACAACCGCGTGATCATAGTCTGTCTGCCTCTTTATCAGAGTCGGTGATCCGCTTGATCAGCACCTGTCAGCAAGTTGAAGACTGCCTACTCAGCCGCGCGAATTGCATCTCTCAGCCAGTTGATGTGCACCTACTGAGCCCAGCAATCAGCGCCTACTCAGCCGCCCGATCAGTGCCTGTCAGCCGCTTGAGAAGTACCTGTCAGCCGCTTGATCAGCACCTATCAGCAGCTTGATCAGCGCCTATCAGCTACTTAATTAACACTTCTCAGCCAGTTGATCAGCACCTGTTAGCCGCTTGATCAGCACCTATCAGCCAGTTGGTCAGCACCTGTCAGCTGCTTGATCAGCACCTGTAAGCCGGTTAAACAGCGCCTGCCAGCCGCTTCATCAGTGCCTGTCAGCTGCTTGATCAGCGACCACTTTGCTGCATGATCAGATCCTACACAGCCACGTGGTCAGTGACCCTCAGCCTGTTGATCAGCGCCTGTCAGCCGCTTGATCATTTCCTGCTCTGCTGGTCATTCAGCGCCTGGTCAACCACTTCATCAGTGCCTGTCAGCCACTTGACCAGTGCCCACTCAGCTGATTGAAAAGCACCTATGCAGCCGCGTGATAAGTGCCTCTCAGCCGCTAGACAAGCACCTGTCAGAAGCTTGATCGGGGCCTGTCAGCCACTTGAATAGTACCTATCAGCCAGTTGATCAGCACCTGTCATCCGCTTGATCAGCACCTGTCAGCAGATTTATCAGCACCTACCAGCTGCTTGATTAGCACCTGTCAGCATGTTGATCAACACCTGTCAGCCGCTTCATTAGCAACTCTCAGCCAGTTGATCAGCAACTGTCAGCCAGTTGATCAGCACCTGTCAGCTGCTTGATCAGCACCTGTAAGCCTCTTAAACAACGCCTGCCAGTCGCTTCATCAATGCCTGTCAGCGCTTGATCAGTGCCTTCTCAGCTGCACGATCAATGCCTACTGAGCCTTGAATGAGCCCCTACACAGCCGCGTGATCAGAGACTGTCAGACGCTTGATCAGCGCATAATCACCTCCTCGATCAACGCCTATTGAGCGGCCCAATCAGCACCTGTCAGCTGCTTGACAAGCACCTATAAACCACTTGATCAACGCCTAATTAGATTCACTATCAGTATTTACTGAGCCATGTGATCATCGCCTCAGCCGCATGATCTGTGCCTACTGAGCCCCGCGATCAGGGCCTAATCAGCCGTGCAATATGTGCCTGACAGCCGAATGCGAAGTACTGTCAGCCGCTTGATCAGCGATCATCAGCCGCTAGATCAGCATCTGCCAACGGCTTTATCAGCACCTTTCAGCCGCTTGACCAGCGAGTATCAGCCGCTAGATCAACATCTGTCAACGACTTTATCAACACCTGTCAGTTGCTTGATCAGCGCCTGTCAGCCGCTTTATCATCACCTAATCAGCTGCGCGATCAGCGCCTACTCAACCGCTTCATCACTACCTGGGAGCCACTTTATCAGCACCTGTCAGCCACTATATCAGCACCTGTCAACTGCTTGATCAGCGACCAATTTTCTGCGTGATCAGATCCTACTCAGCCACGTGATCAGATCCTACTCAGCCACGTGATCAGTGACCCTCAGCCGGTTGATCATTTCCTGCTCTGCTGGTCATTCAGCGCCTGGTCAACCACTTCATCAGTGCCTGTCAGCCACTTGACCAGTGCCCACTCAGCTGATTGAAAAGCGCCTACGCAGCCGCGCGATAAGTGCCTCTCAGCCGCTTGACAAGAACCTGTCAGAAGCTTGATCAGGGCCTATCAGCCACTTGTATAGTACCTATCAGCCAGTTGATCAGCACCTGTCAGCTGCTTGATCAGCGCCTATCAGTGGCTTGATTAGCCCCTGTCAGTCAGTTGATCAGCAATTGTCAGCCGCTTGTTAAGCACCTGTCAGCAGCTTGATCAGCGCTTGACCACTTTCCACTCAGCCGATTGAAAAGCACGGACTGAGCCACGTCGCTTAAACAGCGCCTGCCAGCCGCTTCATCCGTGCCTGTCAGCTGCTTGATCATTGCCTTCTCAGCTGCGCGATCAGTGCCTACTCAGCCGCGAATCAGCCCCTACACAGCCGCGTGATCATAGTCTGTCAGCCTCTTTATCAGAGTCGGTCATCCGCTTGATCAGCACCTGTCAGCAAGTTGAAGAGTGCCTACTCAGCCGCGCAAATTGCATCTCTCAGCCAGTTGATCTGCACCTACTGAGCCCAGCAATCAACGCCTACTCAGCCGCCCGATCCGTGCCTGTCAGCCGCTTGAGAAGTACCTGTCATTCAGTTGATCAGCACCTCTCAGCCAGTTGATCACCACCTGTAAGCCACTGGATCAGGACCTGTCAGCCGCGTGATCAGCGCGTATCAGCTACTTAATTAACACTTCTCAGCCAGTTGATCGGCACCTGTTAGCCGTTTGATCAGCACCTGTCAGCCAATTGATCAGCACCTGTAAGCCACTGGATCAGCACCTGTCAGCCGCTTCATCAGCACCGTTCAGCTTCTTGATCAGCACCTATCAGCTGCTTAATTAACACTTCTCATCCAGTTGATCAGCACCTGTGAGCCGCTTGATCAGCGCCTATCAGCCGCTTATTTAGCACCTGTCTAGCCAGTTGATTAGCACCTGTCAGCCGCTTAATCAGCACCTGTCAACAGCTTGATCAGCACCTACTCAGCCGCTTGATCAGTACCAGTCAGCCAGTTGATCAACACCTGTCAGCAGCTTGATCAGCGCCTATCAACTGCTTGATTAGCACCTGTCAGCCAGTTGATCAGCACCTCTCAGCCAGTTGATCAGCACCTGTAAGCCACTGGATCAGCGCCTGTTAGCCGCTTGATCATCGCCTTATCAGGTGCACGATCAGCGCCTACTCAGCTGCTTGATCAGAACCTGTCAGCCAGTTGATCGGCACCTGTCAGCCGCTTGATCAGCACCTGTCAGTAGCTTTATCAGCACTTATCAGCTGCTTGATTAGCACCTGTCAGCATGTTGATCAACACCTGTCAGCCGCTTCATTAGCCACTGTCAGCCAGTTGATCAGCACCTGTCAGCTGCTTGATCAGCACCTGTAAGCCGCTTAAACAGTGCCTGCCAGCCGCTTCATCAGTGCCTGTCACGTGCTTGATCATTGCCTTCTCAGCTGCGCGATCAGCGCCTACTCAGCCGCGAATCAGCCCCTCCACAACCGCGTGATCATAGTCTGTCTGCCTCTTTATCAGAGTCGGTGATCCGCTTGATCAGCACCTGTCAGCAAGTTGAAGACTGCCTACTCAGCCGCGCGAATTGCATCTCTCAGCCAGTTGATGTGCACCTACTGAGCCCAGCAATCAGCGCCTACTCAGCCGCCCGATCAGTGCCTGTCAGCCGCTTGAGAAGTACCTGTCAGCCGCTTGATCAGCACCTATCAGCAGCTTGATCAGCGCCTATCAGCTACTTAATTAACACTTCTCAGCCAGTTGATCAGCACCTGTTAGCCGCTTGATCAGCACCTATCAGCCAGTTGGTCAGCACCTGTCAGCTGCTTGATCAGCACCTGTAAGCCGGTTAAACAGCGCCTGCCAGCCGCTTCATCAGTGCCTGTCAGCTGCTTGATCAGCGACCACTTTGCTGCATGATCAGATCCTACACAGCCACGTGGTCAGTGACCCTCAGCCTGTTGATCAGCGCCTGTCAGCCGCTTGATCATTTCCTGCTCTGCTGGTCATTCAGCGCCTGGTCAACCACTTCATCAGTGCCTGTCAGCCACTTGACCAGTGCCCACTCAGCTGATTGAAAAGCACCTATGCAGCCGCGTGATAAGTGCCTCTCAGCCGCTAGACAAGCACCTGTCAGAAGCTTGATCGGGGCCTGTCAGCCACTTGAATAGTACCTATCAGCCAGTTGATCAGCACCTGTCATCCGCTTGATCAGCACCTGTCAGCAGATTTATCAGCACCTACCAGCTGCTTGATTAGCACCTGTCAGCATGTTGATCAACACCTGTCAGCCGCTTCATTAGCAACTCTCAGCCAGTTGATCAGCAACTGTCAGCCAGTTGATCAGCACCTGTCAGCTGCTTGATCAGCACCTGTAAGCCTCTTAAACAACGCCTGCCAGTCGCTTCATCAATGCCTGTCAGCGCTTGATCAGTGCCTTCTCAGCTGCACGATCAATGCCTACTGAGCCTTGAATGAGCCCCTACACAGCCGCGTGATCAGAGACTGTCAGACGCTTGATCAGCGCATAATCACCTCCTCGATCAACGCCTATTGAGCGGCCCAATCAGCACCTGTCAGCTGCTTGACAAGCACCTATAAACCACTTGATCAACGCCTAATTAGATTCACTATCAGTATTTACTGAGCCATGTGATCATCGCCTCAGCCGCATGATCTGTGCCTACTGAGCCCCGCGATCAGGGCCTAATCAGCCGTGCAATATGTGCCTGACAGCCGAATGCGAAGTACTGTCAGCCGCTTGATCAGCGATCATCAGCCGCTAGATCAGCATCTGCCAACGGCTTTATCAGCACCTTTCAGCCGCTTGACCAGCGAGTATCAGCCGCTAGATCAACATCTGTCAACGACTTTATCAGCACCTGTCAGTTGCTTGATCAGCGCCTGTCAGCCGCTTTATCATCACCTAATCAGCTGCGCGATCAGCACCTACTCAACCGCTTCATCACTACCTGGGAGCCACTTTATCAGCACCTGTCAGCCACTATATCAGCACCTGTCAACTGCTTGATCAGCGACCAATTTTCTGCGTGATCAGATCCTACTCATCCACGTGATCAGATCCTACTCAGCCACGTGATCAGTGACCCTCAGCCGGTTGATCATTTCCTGCTCTGCTGGTCATTCAGCGCCTGGTCAACCACTTCATCAGTGCCTGTCAGCCACTTGACCAGTGCCCACTCAGCTGATTGAAAAGCGCCTACGCAGCCGCGCGATAAGTGCCTCTCAGCCGCTTGACAAGAACCTGTCAGAAGCTTGATCAGGGCCTATCAGCCACTTGTATAGTACCTATCAGCCAGTTGATCAGCACCTGTCAGCTGCTTGATCAGCGCCTATCAGTGGCTTGATTAGCCCCTGTCAGTCAGTTGATCAGCAATTGTCAGCCGCTTGTTAAGCACCTGTCAGCAGCTTGATCAGCGCTTGACCACTTTCCACTCAGCCGATTGAAAAGCACGGACTGAGCCACGTCGCTTAAACAGCGCCTGCCAGCCGCTTCATCCGTGCCTGTCAGCTGCTTGATCATTGCCTTCTCAGCTGCGCGATCAGTGCCTACTCAGCCGCGAATCAGCCCCTACACAGCCGCGTGATCATAGTCTGTCAGCCTCTTTATCAGAGTCGGTCATCCGCTTGATCAGCACCTGTCAGCAAGTTGAAGAGTGCCTACTCAGCCGCGCAAATTGCATCTCTCAGCCAGTTGATCTGCACCTACTGAGCCCAGCAATCAACGCCTACTCAGCCGCCCGATCCGTGCCTGTCAGCCGCTTGAGAAGTACCTGTCATTCAGTTGATCAGCACCTCTCAGCCAGTTGATCACCACCTGTAAGCCACTGGATCAGGACCTGTCAGCCGCGTGATCAGCGCGTATCAGCTACTTAATTAACACTTCTCAGCCAGTTGATCGGCACCTGTTAGCCGTTTGATCAGCACCTGTCAGCCAATTGATCAGCACCTGTAAGCCACTGGATCAGCACCTGTCAGCCGCTTCATCAGCACCGTTCAGCTTCTTGATCAGCACCTATCAGCTGCTTAATTAACACTTCTCATCCAGTTGATCAGCACCTGTGAGCCGCTTGATCAGCGCCTATCAGCCGCTTATTTAGCACCTGTCTAGCCAGTTGATTAGCACCTGTCAGCCGCTTAATCAGCACCTGTCAACAGCTTGATCAGCACCTACTCAGCCGCTTGATCAGTACCAGTCAGCCAGTTGATCAACACCTGTCAGCAGCTTGATCAGCGCCTATCAACTGCTTGATTAGCACCTGTCAGCCAGTTGATCAGCACCTCTCAGCCAGTTGATCAGCACCTGTAAGCCACTGGATCAGCACCTGTTAGCCGCTTGATCATCGCCTTATCAGGTGCACGATCAGCGCCTACTCAGCTGCTTGATCAGAACCTGTCAGCCAGTTGATCGGCACCTGTCAGCCGCTTGATCAGCACCTGTCAGTAGCTTTATCAGCACTTATCAGCTGCTTGATTAGCACCTGTCAGCATGTTGATCAACACCTGTCAGCCGCTTCATTAGCCACTGTCAGCCAGTTGATCAGCACCTGTCAGCTGCTTGATCAGCACCTGTAAGCCGCTTAAACAGTGCCTGCCAGCCGCTTCATCAGTGCCTGTCACGTGCTTGATCATTGCCTTCTCAGCTGCGCGATCAGCGCCTACTCAGCCGCGAATCAGCCCCTCCACAACCGCGTGATCATAGTCTGTCTGCCTCTTTATCAGAGTCGGTGATCCGCTTGATCAGCACCTGTCAGCAAGTTGAAGACTGCCTACTCAGCCGCGCGAATTGCATCTCTCAGCCAGTTGATGTGCACCTACTGAGCCCAGCAATCAGCGCCTACTCAGCCGCCCGATCAGTGCCTGTCAGCCGCTTGAGAAGTACCTGTCAGCCGCTTGATCAGCACCTATCAGCAGCTTGATCAGCGCCTATCAGCTACTTAATTAACACTTCTCAGCCAGTTGATCAGCACCTGTTAGCCGCTTGATCAGCACCTATCAGCCAGTTGGTCAGCACCTGTCAGCTGCTTGATCAGCACCTGTAAGCCGGTTAAACAGCGCCTGCCAGCCGCTTCATCAGTGCCTGTCAGCTGCTTGATCAGCGACCACTTTGCTGCATGATCAGATCCTACACAGCCACGTGGTCAGTGACCCTCAGCCTGTTGATCAGCGCCTGTCAGCCGCTTGATCATTTCCTGCTCTGCTGGTCATTCAGCGCCTGGTCAACCACTTCATCAGTGCCTGTCAGCCACTTGACCAGTGCCCACTCAGCTGATTGAAAAGCACCTATGCAGCCGCGTGATAAGTGCCTCTCAGCCGCTAGACAAGCACCTGTCAGAAGCTTGATCGGGGCCTGTCAGCCACTTGAATAGTACCTATCAGCCAGTTGATCAGCACCTGTCATCCGCTTGATCAGCACCTGTCAGCAGATTTATCAGCACCTACCAGCTGCTTGATTAGCACCTGTCAGCATGTTGATCAACACCTGTCAGCCGCTTCATTAGCAACTCTCAGCCAGTTGATCAGCAACTGTCAGCCAGTTGATCAGCACCTGTCAGCTGCTTGATCAGCACCTGTAAGCCTCTTAAACAACGCCTGCCAGTCGCTTCATCAATGCCTGTCAGCGCTTGATCAGTGCCTTCTCAGCTGCACGATCAATGCCTACTGAGCCTTGAATGAGCCCCTACACAGCCGCGTGATCAGAGACTGTCAGACGCTTGATCAGCGCATAATCACCTCCTCGATCAACGCCTATTGAGCGGCCCAATCAGCACCTGTCAGCTGCTTGACAAGCACCTATAAACCACTTGATCAACGCCTAATTAGATTCACTATCAGTATTTACTGAGCCATGTGATCATCGCCTCAGCCGCATGATCTGTGCCTACTGAGCCCCGCGATCAGGGCCTAATCAGCCGTGCAATATGTGCCTGACAGCCGAATGCGAAGTACTGTCAGCCGCTTGATCAGCGATCATCAGCCGCTAGATCAGCATCTGCCAACGGCTTTATCAGCACCTTTCAGCCGCTTGACCAGCGAGTATCAGCCGCTAGATCAACATCTGTCAACGACTTTATCAGCACCTGTCAGTTGCTTGATCAGCGCCTGTCAGCCGCTTTATCATCACCTAATCAGCTGCGCGATCAGCACCTACTCAACCGCTTCATCACTACCTGGGAGCCACTTTATCAGCACCTGTCAGCCACTATATCAGCACCTGTCAACTGCTTGATCAGCGACCAATTTTCTGCGTGATCAGATCCTACTCATCCACGTGATCAGATCCTACTCAGCCACGTGATCAGTGACCCTCAGCCGGTTGATCATTTCCTGCTCTGCTGGTCATTCAGCGCCTGGTCAACCACTTCATCAGTGCCTGTCAGCCACTTGACCAGTGCCCACTCAGCTGATTGAAAAGCGCCTACGCAGCCGCGCGATAAGTGCCTCTCAGCCGCTTGACAAGAACCTGTCAGAAGCTTGATCAGGGCCTATCAGCCACTTGTATAGTACCTATCAGCCAGTTGATCAGCACCTGTCAGCTGCTTGATCAGCGCCTATCAGTGGCTTGATTAGCCCCTGTCAGTCAGTTGATCAGCAATTGTCAGCCGCTTGTTAAGCACCTGTCAGCAGCTTGATCAGCGCTTGACCACTTTCCACTCAGCCGATTGAAAAGCACGGACTGAGCCACGTCGCTTAAACAGCGCCTGCCAGCCGCTTCATCCGTGCCTGTCAGCTGCTTGATCATTGCCTTCTCAGCTGCGCGATCAGTGCCTACTCAGCCGCGAATCAGCCCCTACACAGCCGCGTGATCATAGTCTGTCAGCCTCTTTATCAGAGTCGGTCATCCGCTTGATCAGCACCTGTCAGCAAGTTGAAGAGTGCCTACTCAGCCGCGCAAATTGCATCTCTCAGCCAGTTGATCTGCACCTACTGAGCCCAGCAATCAACGCCTACTCAGCCGCCCGATCCGTGCCTGTCAGCCGCTTGAGAAGTACCTGTCATTCAGTTGATCAGCACCTCTCAGCCAGTTGATCACCACCTGTAAGCCACTGGATCAGGACCTGTCAGCCGCGTGATCAGCGCGTATCAGCTACTTAATTAACACTTCTCAGCCAGTTGATCGGCACCTGTTAGCCGTTTGATCAGCACCTGTCAGCCAATTGATCAGCACCTGTAAGCCACTGGATCAGCACCTGTCAGCCGCTTCATCAGCACCGTTCAGCTTCTTGATCAGCACCTATCAGCTGCTTAATTAACACTTCTCATCCAGTTGATCAGCACCTGTGAGCCGCTTGATCAGCGCCTATCAGCCGCTTATTTAGCACCTGTCTAGCCAGTTGATTAGCACCTGTCAGCCGCTTAATCAGCACCTGTCAACAGCTTGATCAGCACCTACTCAGCCGCTTGATCAGTACCAGTCAGCCAGTTGATCAACACCTGTCAGCAGCTTGATCAGCGCCTATCAACTGCTTGATTAGCACCTGTCAGCCAGTTGATCAGCACCTCTCAGCCAGTTGATCAGCACCTGTAAGCCACTGGATCAGCGCCTGTTAGCCGCTTGATCATCGCCTTATCAGGTGCACGATCAGCGCCTACTCAGCTGCTTGATCAGAACCTGTCAGCCAGTTGATCGGCACCTGTCAGCCGCTTGATCAGCACCTGTCAGTAGCTTTATCAGCACTTATCAGCTGCTTGATTAGCACCTGTCAGCATGTTGATCAACACCTGTCAGCCGCTTCATTAGCCACTGTCAGCCAGTTGATCAGCACCTGTCAGCTGCTTGATCAGCACCTGTAAGCCGCTTAAACAGTGCCTGCCAGCCGCTTCATCAGTGCCTGTCACGTGCTTGATCATTGCCTTCTCAGCTGCGCGATCAGCGCCTACTCAGCCGCGAATCAGCCCCTCCACAACCGCGTGATCATAGTCTGTCTGCCTCTTTATCAGAGTCGGTGATCCGCTTGATCAGCACCTGTCAGCAAGTTGAAGACTGCCTACTCAGCCGCGCGAATTGCATCTCTCAGCCAGTTGATGTGCACCTACTGAGCCCAGCAATCAGCGCCTACTCAGCCGCCCGATCAGTGCCTGTCAGCCGCTTGAGAAGTACCTGTCAGCCGCTTGATCAGCACCTATCAGCAGCTTGATCAGCGCCTATCAGCTACTTAATTAACACTTCTCAGCCAGTTGATCAGCACCTGTTAGCCGCTTGATCAGCACCTATCAGCCAGTTGGTCAGCACCTGTCAGCTGCTTGATCAGCACCTGTAAGCCGGTTAAACAGCGCCTGCCAGCCGCTTCATCAGTGCCTGTCAGCTGCTTGATCAGCGACCACTTTGCTGCATGATCAGATCCTACACAGCCACGTGGTCAGTGACCCTCAGCCTGTTGATCAGCGCCTGTCAGCCGCTTGATCATTTCCTGCTCTGCTGGTCATTCAGCGCCTGGTCAACCACTTCATCAGTGCCTGTCAGCCACTTGACCAGTGCCCACTCAGCTGATTGAAAAGCACCTATGCAGCCGCGTGATAAGTGCCTCTCAGCCGCTAGACAAGCACCTGTCAGAAGCTTGATCGGGGCCTGTCAGCCACTTGAATAGTACCTATCAGCCAGTTGATCAGCACCTGTCATCCGCTTGATCAGCACCTGTCAGCAGATTTATCAGCACCTACCAGCTGCTTGATTAGCACCTGTCAGCATGTTGATCAACACCTGTCAGCCGCTTCATTAGAAACTCTCAGCCAGTTGATCAGCAACTGTCAGCCAGTTGATCAGCACCTGTCAGCTGCTTGATCAGCACCTGTAAGCCTCTTAAACAACGCCTGCCAGTCGCTTCATCAATGCCTGTCAGCGCTTGATCAGTGCCTTCTCAGCTGCACGATCAATGCCTACTGAGCCTTGAATGAGCCCCTACACAGCCGCGTGATCAGAGACTGTCAGACGCTTGATCAGCGCATAATCACCTCCTCGATCAACGCCTATTGAGCGGCCCAATCAGCACCTGTCAGCTGCTTGACAAGCACCTATAAACCACTTGATCAACGCCTAATTAGATTCACTATCAGTATTTACTGAGCCATGTGATCATCGCCTCAGCCGCATGATCTGTGCCTACTGAGCCCCGCGATCAGGGCCTAATCAGCCGTGCAATATGTGCCTGACAGCCGAATGCGAAGTACTGTCAGCCGCTTGATCAGCGATCATCAGCCGCTAGATCAGCATCTGCCAACGGCTTTATCAGCACCTTTCAGCCGCTTGACCAGCGAGTATCAGCCGCTAGATCAACATCTGTCAACGACTTTATCAGCACCTGTCAGTTGCTTGATCAGCGCCTGTCAGCCGCTTTATCATCACCTAATCAGCTGCGCGATCAGCACCTACTCAACCGCTTCATCACTACCTGGGAGCCACTTTATCAGCACCTGTCAGCCACTATATCAGCACCTGTCAACTGCTTGATCAGCGACCAATTTTCTGCGTGATCAGATCCTACTCAGCCACGTGATCAGATCCTACTCAGCCACGTGATCAGTGACCCTCAGCCGGTTGATCATTTCCTGCTCTGCTGGTCATTCAGCGCCTGGTCAACCACTTCATCAGTGCCTGTCAGCCACTTGACCAGTGCCCACTCAGCTGATTGAAAAGCGCCTACGCAGCCGCGCGATAAGTGCCTCTCAGCCGCTTGACAAGAACCTGTCAGAAGCTTGATCAGGGCCTATCAGCCACTTGTATAGTACCTATCAGCCAGTTGATCAGCACCTGTCAGCTGCTTGATCAGCGCCTATCAGTGGCTTGATTAGCCCCTGTCAGTCAGTTGATCAGCAATTGTCAGCCGCTTGTTAAGCACCTGTCAGCAGCTTGATCAGCGCTTGACCACTTTCCACTCAGCCGATTGAAAAGCACGGACTGAGCCACGTCGCTTAAACAGCGCCTGCCAGCCGCTTCATCCGTGCCTGTCAGCTGCTTGATCATTGCCTTCTCAGCTGCGCGATCAGTGCCTACTCAGCCGCGAATCAGCCCCTACACAGCCGCGTGATCATAGTCTGTCAGCCTCTTTATCAGAGTCGGTCATCCGCTTGATCAGCACCTGTCAGCAAGTTGAAGAGTGCCTACTCAGCCGCGCAAATTGCATCTCTCAGCCAGTTGATCTGCACCTACTGAGCCCAGCAATCAACGCCTACTCAGCCGCCCGATCCGTGCCTGTCAGCCGCTTGAGAAGTACCTGTCATTCAGTTGATCAGCACCTCTCAGCCAGTTGATCACCACCTGTAAGCCACTGGATCAGGACCTGTCAGCCGCGTGATCAGCGCGTATCAGCTACTTAATTAACACTTCTCAGCCAGTTGATCGGCACCTGTTAGCCGTTTGATCAGCACCTGTCAGCCAATTGATCAGCACCTGTAAGCCACTGGATCAGCACCTGTCAGCCGCTTCATCAGCACCGTTCAGCTTCTTGATCAGCACCTATCAGCTGCTTAATTAACACTTCTCATCCAGTTGATCAGCACCTGTGAGCCGCTTGATCAGCGCCTATCAGCCGCTTATTTAGCACCTGTCTAGCCAGTTGATTAGCACCTGTCAGCCGCTTAATCAGCACCTGTCAACAGCTTGATCAGCACCTACTCAGCCGCTTGATCAGTACCAGTCAGCCAGTTGATCAACACCTGTCAGCAGCTTGATCAGCGCCTATCAACTGCTTGATTAGCACCTGTCAGCCAGTTGATCAGCACCTCTCAGCCAGTTGATCAGCACCTGTAAGCCACTGGATCAGCGCCTGTTAGCCGCTTGATCATCGCCTTATCAGGTGCACGATCAGCGCCTACTCAGCTGCTTGATCAGAACCTGTCAGCCAGTTGATCGGCACCTGTCAGCCGCTTGATCAGCACCTGTCAGTAGCTTTATCAGCACTTATCAGCTGCTTGATTAGCACCTGTCAGCATGTTGATCAACACCTGTCAGCCGCTTCATTAGCCACTGTCAGCCAGTTGATCAGCACCTGTCAGCTGCTTGATCAGCACCTGTAAGCCGCTTAAACAGTGCCTGCCAGCCGCTTCATCAGTGCCTGTCACGTGCTTGATCATTGCCTTCTCAGCTGCGCGATCAGCGCCTACTCAGCCGCGAATCAGCCCCTCCACAACCGCGTGATCATAGTCTGTCTGCCTCTTTATCAGAGTCGGTGATCCGCTTGATCAGCACCTGTCAGCAAGTTGAAGACTGCCTACTCAGCCGCGCGAATTGCATCTCTCAGCCAGTTGATGTGCACCTACTGAGCCCAGCAATCAGCACCTACTCAGCCGCCCGATCAGTGCCTGTCAGCCGCTTGATCAGCACCTGTCAGCAGCTTTATCAGCACCTATCAGCTGCTTGATTAGCACCTGTCAGCATGTTGATCAACACCTGTCAGCCGCTTCATTAGCACCTCTCAGCCAGTTGATCAGCACCTGTCAGCTGCTTGATCAGCACATATAACCGGCTTCATCAGTGCCCGTCAGCTGCTTGATCATTGCCTTCTCAGCTGCGCGATCAGCGCCTAGTCAACCGCTTGATCAGTACCTGTCAGCCACTTTATCAGCACCTGTCAGCCACTATATCAGCACCTGTCAACTGCTTGATCAGCGACCACTTTGCTGCGTGGTCAGATCCTACTCAGCCACGTGATCCGTGACCCTCAGCCTGTTGATCAGCACCTGTCAGCCGCTTGATCTTTTCCTGCCCTGCTGGTCATTCAACGCCTGGTCAACCACTTCAGTCCCTGTCAGCCACTTGACCAGTGCCCACTCAGCTGATTGAAAAGCGCCTACACAGCCGTGCGATAAGTGCCTCTCAGCCGCTTGACAAGCACCTGTCAGAAGCTTGATCAGGGCCAATCTGCCACTTGAATTGTACCTGTCATCCAGTTGATCGACACCTGTCAGCCGCTAGATCAGGACCTTTCAGCAGCTTTATCAGCACCTATCAGCTGCTTGTTTAGCACCTGTCAGCATGTTGATCAACACCTGACAGCCCCTTCATTAGCAACTGTCAGCCAGTTGATCAACACCTCTCAGCCAGTTGACCAGCACCTTTAAGCCTCTGGGTCAGCGCCTGTTAGCCACTTGATCATCGCCTTATCAGCTGCACGATCAGCGCTTACTCAGACTCTTGATCAGAACCTCTCAGCCAGTTGATCGGCACCTGTCAGCCGCTTGATCAGTACCTGTCAGCAGCTTTATCAGCACCTATCAGCTGCTTCATTAGCACCTGTCAGCATGTTGATCAACAACTGTCAGCTGCTGGATTAGTACCTGTCAGTCAGTTGATCAGCACCTGTCAGCTGCTTGATCAGCACCTGTCAGCTACTTGATCAGCACCTGTAAGCCGCTTAAACAGCACCTGCCAGCCGCTTCATCAGTGCCTGACAGCTGTTGATCATTGCCTTCTCAGCTGCGCGATCAGCGCCTACTAAGCCACAAATCATCCCCTACACAGACGCGTGATCATAGTCTGTCAGCCTCTTTATCAGAGTCGGTCATCCACTTGATCAGCACCTGTCAGTGGGTTGAAGAGTGCCTACTCAGCCGCGCGAATTGCATCACTCAGTCAGATGATCTGCGCCTAATGAGCCCCGCAATCAGCGCCTACTCACCCGCCCGATCAGTGCCTGTGAGCCGCTTGAGAAGTACCTGTCAGCCACTTGATCAGCAATTGTCAGCCGCTTGTTATGCACCTATCAGCAGCTTGATCAGCGCTTGACCACTTTCCACTCAGTCGATTGAAAAACAAAGACACAACCGCGTGAATAGCATCTTTCAGCCAGTTGGTCTGTGCCTACTGAGCCCCGCAGTCAGTGCCTACACAGCCGCCCGATCAGTGACTGTCAGCCTCTTGAGAAGTACCTGTCAGCCACTTGATCAGCACCTGTCAGCCGCTTGATAAACGCATGTCAGCAGCTTGATCAGTACCTGTCAGCCACTTGATCAGCACCTGTCAGCCAATATATCAGCAACTCTCAACAGCTTGATCAGTGCCCGCTTAGCTGCGTAATCAGAGCCTACTCAGCCACAGGATCAGTGACCCTCAGCCGGCTGATCAGCGCCTGTCAGTGGCTTGATCATTTCCTGCTCTGATGGTCATTCAGCGCCTGGTCCACCACTAGATCAGTGCCTGTCAGCCCCTTGACCTTTGCCCACTCAGCTGATTGATAAACGCATATGCATCCACGCGATAAGCGCCTGTCAGCCACTTGAGAAGCATCTGTCAGCAACTTGATCAGGGCCTATCAGCCACTTGATCAGTACCTGACAGCCAGTTGATCAGCACCTGTCAGCCACTTCATTTACACCTGTCAGCCACTTTATCAGCAACTGTCAGGCGCTAGGGCAGCCCCTAGAAGCAGCTTGATCATTAACTGTCAGCCACATTATCAGCACCTGTTAGCCGCTGTATCAGAACCTGTAAACCGCTTGATCAGCATCTGTCAGCAGCTTTATCAGCGCCTATCAGCTGCTTGATTAGCACCTGTCAGCCAGTTGATCAGCACCTGTCAGCCAGTTGATCTGCGCGTGTAAGCCACTGGATCAGCGCTTGTTAGCCGCTTGATCATCGCATTATCAGCTGCAGGATCAGCACCTACTCAGCCGTTTGATCAGAACCTGTCAGCCAGTTGATCAGCACCTGTCATCCGCTTGATCAGCACCTGTCAGCAGCTTGATCAGCACCTATCAGCTGCTTGATTAGCACCTGTCAGCATGTTGATCAACAACTGTCAGCCGCTTCATTAGCACCTGTTAGCTGCTTGATCAGCACCTGTAAGCCGCTTAAACAGCGCCTGCCAGCCGTTTGATCAGTGCCTAGTCAGCCGTGCGATATGTGCCTGACAGCAGATTGAGAAGTACTCTCAGCCGCTTGATCAGCGATTATCAGCCGCTAGATCAGCATCTGTCAACGACTTTATCAGCACTTTTCAGCCGCTTGATCAGTGCCTGTCAGCTGCTTGATCAGCGATTATCAGCCGCTAGATCAACATCTGTCAACGATTTTATCAGCACCTGTAAGCCGCTTAAACAGCGCCTGCCAGCCGCCCCATCAGTGCCTGTCAGCTGCTTGATCATTGCGTTCTTAGCTGCGCGATCAGCGCCAACTCAGCCGCGAATCAGCCCCTACACAGCCACGTGATCATAGTCTGTCGGCCTCTTTATCAGAGTCGGTCATCCACCTGATCAGCACCTGTCAGCAGGATGAAGAGTGCCTCCTCAGACGTGCGAATTGCATCTCTCAGCCAGTTGATCTGCGCCTACTGAGCCCTGCAATCAGCGCTCACTCAGCCGCCCAATCAGTGCCTGTCAGCTGCTTGAGAAGTACCTGTCAGCCAGTTGATCAGCACCTGTAAGCCACTGGATCAGACCTGTCAGCCGCTTCATCAGCACCGTTCAGCATCTTGATCAGCACCTATCAGCTGCTTAATTAACACTTCTCAGCCAGTTGATCAGCACCTGTGAGCTGCTTGATCAGCGCCTATCAGCCGCTTATTTAGCACCTGTCTAGCCAGTTGATTAGCACCTGTCAGCCGCTTAATCAGCACCTGTCAGCAGCTTGATCAGCACCTGTCAGCAGCTTGATCAGCACATATCAGCTGCTTGATTTGCACCTGTCATCACCATGTTGATCAACACCTGTTAGCCGCTTCATTAGCAACTGTCAGCCAGTTGATCAGCACCTGTCAGTTACTTGATCAGCACCTGTAAGCCACTTAAACAGCGCCTGCCAGCCGTTTGATCAGTGCCTCCTCAGCCCCGGAATCAGTGCCTACCCAGCCGTGCGATATGTGCCTGACAGCCGATTGCGAAGTACTGTCAGCCGATTGATCAGCGATTATCAGCCGCTAGATCAGCATCTGTCAACGACTTTATCAGCACATTTCAGCCGCTTGATCAGCGCCTGTCAGCCGCATGATCAGCGATTATCAGCAGCTAGATCAACATCTGTCAACGACTTTATCAGCACCTGTCAGCCACTTGATCAGCGCCTGTCAGCCAATTGATCATTTCCTGCTCTGCTGGTCATTCAGCGCCTGGTCAACCACTTCATCAGTGCCTGTCAGCCACTTGACCAGTGGTCACTCAGCTGATTGAAAAGCGCCTACGCAGCTGCGCGTTAAGTGCCTCTCAGCCGCTTGACAAGCACCTGTCAGAAGCTTGATCAGGGCCTATCAGCCACTTGAATAGTACCTATCAGCCAGTTGATCAGCACCTGTCAGCGCCTTGATCAGCGCCTATCAGCCGCGTGATTAGCATCTGTCAGCTGCTTGATGAGTGCCTATCAGCCGCTTGATCAGCGATTATCAGCCGCTAGATCAGCACCTGTCAACCACTTTATCATCACCTGTCAGCCGATTGATCAGCGCCTGTTAGCCGCTTTATCATCGCCTAAACAGCAGCCTGATCAGCGCCTACTCAGCCGCTTGATCAGTACCAGTCAGCCAGTTGATCAACACCTGTCAGCAGCTTGATCAGCGCCTATCAACTGCTTGAGTAGCACCTGTCAGGCAGTTGATCAGCACCTCTCAGCCAGTTGATCAGCACCTGTAAGCCACTGGATGAGCGCCTGTTAGCCGCTTGATCATCGCCTTATCAGGTGCACGATCAGCGCCTACTCAGCTGCTTGATCAGAACCTGTCAGCCAGTTGATCGGCACCTGTCAGCCGCTTGATCAGCACCTGTCAGTAGCTTTATCAGCACTTATCAGCTGCTTGATTAGCACCTGTCAGCATGTTGATCAACACCTGTCTGCACCTTGATCATCGCCTATCAGCCATGTGATTAGCACCTGTCAGCCTCTTAATCAGAACGTGTCAGCAGCTTGATCATTGCATTCTCAGCTGCACAATCAGCACCTATCAGCTGCTTGTTTAGCACCTGTCAGCCAGATGATCAGCACCTGTCTGCACCTTGATCATCGCCTATCAGCCATGTGATTAGCACCTGTCAGCCTCTTAATCAGAACGTGTCAGCAGCTTGATCATTGCATTTTCAGGTGCGCAATCAGCACCCTTCAGCTGTTGCTTTAGCACCTGTCAGCCAGTTGATCAGCACCTGTCAGCCCCTTGATCATTTCCTATCATCCGCTTGATTAGCAACTATCAGCCAGATGATCAGCAACTGTCAGCAGCTTGAGCAGCGAGTATCAGCTGCTTGATCAGCACCTGTCAGCCAGTTGATCAGCACCTGTCAGCAGATTGATCAGGGCCTATCAGCCACTTGATTAGCACATGTCAGCCAGTTGATCAGCACCTGAGAGTCGCTTCATTAGCACTTGTCAGCCAGTTGATCAGCACCTGCCTACCGATTGATCAGTGCCTGTCAGCTGCTTGATCATTGCATTCTCAGCTGCGCAATCAGCACCTATCAGCTGCTTGTTTAGCACCTGTCAGCCAGTTGATCAGGACCTGTCAATACCTTGATCATCGCTTATCAGCCTCTTGATTAGCACCTGTCACCAAGATGATCAGCACCTGTCAGCAGCTTGAGCAGCAAGTATCAACTCCTTGATCAGCACCTGTCAGCAGATTGATCAGGGCCTATCAGCCACTTGATTAGCACCTGTCATCCAGATGATCAGCACCTGTCAGCAGCTTGAGCAGCGAGTATCAGCTGCTTGATCAGCACCTGTCAGCCAGTTGATCAGCACCTGTCAGCAGATTGATCAGGGCCTATCAGCCACTTGTTTAGCACCTGTCAGCCAGTTGATCAGCACCTGAGAGTCGCTTCATTAGCACCTGTCAGCCAGTTGATCAGCACCTGTCAGCAGGTTGATCAGCACCCGTCAGCAGGATGAGCAGTGCATATCAGCTGCTTGATTAACACCTGTCAGTCTATTGATCATCACCTGTCAACCGCTAGATCAGCACCCACTTTGCTGCATGAACAGAGCCTACTCAGCCACGCGGTCAGTGACGCTCAGCCGGTTGATCTTCTCCTGTCAGGCGCTTGATCATTTCCTGCTCTGCTGGTCATTCAGCGCCTGGTCAACCACTGGATCAGTGTCAGTCAGCCGCTTGACCACTGCCCACTCAGCAGATTGAAAAGCGCCTACGCAGCCGAGCGATAAGCACCTGTCAGCCGCTTTACAAGCACCTGTAAACCGCTTGATCAACGCTTACTGAGCTGCGCTATCAGTGCTTAATCAGCCGCGAGATCAGTGTCTGTCAGCTGCTTGATCAGCACCTGTCAGCCGATTGAACAGTGCCTATTCAGCCGCGCAAATAGCATCTCTCAGCCAGTTGATCTGCTCCTACTGAGCCCCATGATCAGCGCCTACTCAGCCACCCGATCAGTGACTGTCAGCCTCTTGAGAAGTCCCTGACAGCCACTTGATCAGCACCTGTCAGGCGCTTTATCAGCACCTGTCAGCCAATATATCAGCAACTCTCAACAGCTTGATCAGTGCCCGCTTAGCTGTGTAATCAGAGCCTACTCCGCCACAGGATCAGTGACCCTCAGCGGGCTGATCAGCGCCTGTCAGCAGCTTGATCATTTCCTGCTCTGATGGTCATTCAGCGCCTAGTCCACCACTAGATCAGTGCCTGTCAGCCCCTTGACCAGTGCCCACTCAGCTGTTTGATAAACGCATACGCATCCACGCGATAAGCACCTGTCAGCGACTTGAGAAGCATCTGTCAGCAACTTGATCAGTACCTGTCAGCAGTTGATCAGCACCTGTCAGCCACTTCATTTGCACCTGTCAGCCACTTTATCAGCAACTGTCAGGCGCTAGGGCAGCCCCTAGAAGCAGCTTGATCATTAACTGTCAGCCACATTATCAGCACGTGTTAGCCGCTGTATCAGAACCTGTCAACCGCTTGATCAGCACCTGTCAGCAGCTTTATCAGCACCTATCAGCTGCTTGATTAGCCCCTGTCAGCCACTTGATCAGCAATAGTCAGCCGCTTGTTATGCACCTGTCAGCAGCTTGATCAGCGCTTGACCACTTTCCACTCAGCCGATTGAAAATCAAAGACTCAACCGCGTGAATATCATCTTTCAGCCAGTTGATCTGTGCCTACTGAGCCCCGCAGTCAGTGCCTACGCAGCTGCCCGATCAGTGCTTGTCAGCCGCTTGACAAGTAACTGTCAGCCACTTGATCAGCACCTGTCAGCAGCTTGATGTGCACCTATCAGCCGCTTGATTAGCACCTGTCGGCCAGTTGTTCAGCAATTGTCAGCCGCTTGTTAAGCACCTGTCAGCAGCTTGATCAGCGCTTGACCACTTTCCACTCAGTCGATTGAAAAGCACCGATTCAGCCGCGTGAATAGCATCTTTCAGCCAGTTGATCTGTGCCTACTGAGCCCCGCAGTCAGTGCCTACACAGCCGCCTGATCAGTGCTTGTCAGCCGCTTGACAAGTACCTGTCAGCCTCTTGATCAGCACCTAATCAGCCACACGATGATCATTTACTCAGCCGCGCGATCATCGCCTCAGCCTCTTGATCTCTGCCTACTCAGCCCCATGACCAGCGCCTACTCAGCCATGCGATCTGTGCCTGACAGCCACTTGATCAACGACTATCAGCCGCTTGATCATCGCCTTATCAGCTTCACGATCAGCACCTACTCAGCCGCTTGGTCAGAACCTTTCAGGCAGTTGATCAGCACCAGTCAGCCGCTTGATCATTTCCTGCTCTGCTGGTCATTCAGCTCCTGGTCATCCACTTGATCAGTGCCTGTCAGCCGCTTGACAAGTACCTGTCAGCCACTTGATCAGCACCTGTCAGCAGCTTGATGTGCACCTATCAGCCGCTTGATTAGCACCTGTCAGCCAGTTGACCAGCACCTGTCAGCCGCTTGGTCAGTGCCTATCAGTGGCTTGATTAGCCCCTGTCAGCCAGTTGATCAGCAATTGTCAGCCGCTTGTTAAGCACCTGTCAGCAGCTTGATCAGCGCTTGACCACTTTCCACTCAGCTGATTGAAAAGCACTGACTCAGCCGAGTGTATAGCATCTTTCAGCCAGTTGATCTGTGCCTACTGAGCCCCGCAGTCAGTGCCTACACAGCCGCCTGATCAGTGCTTGTCAGCCGCTTGACAAGTACCTGTCAGCCAGTTGATCAGCACCTGTCAGCAGATTGATCAGGGCCTATCAGCCACTTGATTAGCACCTGTCAGCCAGTTGATCAGCACCTGAGAGTCGCTTCATTAGCACCTGTCAGCCAGTTGATCTGCACCTGTCATCCGGTTGATCAGCACCTGTCAGCAGGTTGATCAGTGTGTATCAGCTGCTTGATTAACACCTGTCAGTCTATTGATCATCACCTGTCAACCGCTAGATCAGCACCCACTTTGCTGCATGAACAGAGCCTACTCAGCCACGCGGTCAGTGACGCTCAGCCGGTTGATCTTCTCCTGTCAGGCGCTTGATCATTTCCTGCTCTGCTTGTCATTCAGCGCCTGGTCAACCACTGGATCAGTGTCAGTCAGCCGCTTGGCCACTGCCCACTCAGCAGATTGAAAAGCGCATACCCAGCCGAGCGATAAGCGCCTGTCAGCCGCTTTACAAGCACCTGTAAATCGCTTGATCAACACTTACTGAGCTGCGCTATCAGTGCTTAATCAGCCGCGAGATCAGTGTCTGTCAGCTGCTTGATCAGCACCTGTCAGCCAGTTGATCAGCACCTGTCAGCCTCTTGATCAGAACCTGTCAGCAGCTTGATCATTGCCTATCAACTACTTGATTAGCACTTGTCAGCCAGTTGATCAGCACCTGCCTACCGATTGATCAGTGCCTGTCAGCTGCTTGATCATTGCATTCTCAGCTGCGCAATCAGCACCTATCAGCTGCTTGTTTAGCACCTGTCAGCCAGTTGATCAGCACCTGTCAGCACCTTAATCATCGCCTATCAGCCGCTTGATTAGCACCTGTCAGCCAGATGATCAGCACCTGTCAGCAGATTGAGCAGCGAGTATCAGCTGCTTGATCAGCACCTGTCAGCCAGTTGATCAGCACCTGAGAGTCGCTTCATTAGCACCTGTCAGCCAGTTGATCAGCACCTGTCATCCGATTGATCAGCACCTGTCAGCAGGTTGATCAGTGCGTATCAGCTGCTTGATTAACACCTGTCAGTCTATTGATCATCACCTGTCAACCGCTAGATCAGCACCCACTTTGCTGCATGAACAGAGCCTACTCAGCCACGCGGTCAGTGACGCTCAGCCGGTTGATCTTCTCCTGTCAGGCGCTTGATCATTTCCTGCTCTGCTGGTCATTCAGCGCCTGGTCAACCACTGGATCAGTGTCAGTCAGCCTCTTGACCACTGCCCACTCAGCAGATTTAAAAGCGCCTACGCAGCCGTGCGATAAGCGCCTGTCAGCCGCTTTACAAGCACCTGTAAACCGCTTGATCAACACTTACTGAGCTGCGCTATCAGTGCTTAATCAGCCGCGAGATCAGTGTCTGTCAGCTGCTTGATCAGCACCTGTCAGCCGGTTGAACAGTGCCTATTCAGCCGCGCAAATTGCATCTCTCAGCCAGTTGATCTGCTCCTACTGAGCCCCATGATCAGCGCCTACTCAGCCACCCGATCAGTGACTGTCAGCCTCTTGAGAAGTACCTGTCAGCCACTTGATCAGCACCTGTCAGCCGCTTGATAAACGCATGTCAGCAGCTTGATCAGTACCTGTCAGCCACTTTATCAGCACCTGTCAGCCAATATATCAGCAACTCTCAACAGCTTGATCAGTGCCCGCTTAGCTACGTAATCAGAGCCTACTCCGCCACAGGATCAGTGACCCTCAGGGGGCTGATCAGCGCCTGTCAGCGGCTTGATCATTTCCTGCTCTGATGGTCATTCAGCGCCTGGTCCACCACTAGATCAGTGCCTGTCAGCCCCTTGACCAGTGCCCACTCAGCTGATTGGTAAACGCATACGCATCCACGCGATAAGCGCCTGTCAGCCACTTGAGAAGCATCTGTCAGCAACTTGATCAGTACCTGTCAGCCAGTGGATCAGCACCTGTCAGCCACTTCATTTGCACCTGTCAGCCACTTTATCAGCAACTGTCAGGCGCTAGGGCAGCCCCTATAAGCAGCTTGATCATTAACTGTCAGCCACATTATCAGCACGTGTTAGCCGCTGTATCAGAACCTGTCAACCGCTTGATCAGCACCTGTCAGCAGCTTTATCAGCACCTATCAGCTGCTTGATTAGCCCCTGTCAGCCACTTGATCAGCAATTGTCAGCCGCTTGTTATGCACCTGACAGCAGCTTGATCAGCGCTTGACCACTTTCCACTCAGCCGATTGAAAAGCAAAGACTCAACCGCGTGAATATCATCTTTCGGCCAGTTGATCTGTGCCTACTGAGCCTCGCAGTCAGTGCCTACACGGCTGCCCGATCAGTGCTTGTCAGCCGCTTGACAAGTATCTGTCAGCCACTTGATCAGCACCTGTCAGCAGCTTGTTGTGCGCCTATCAGCTGCTTGATTAGCACCTGTCAGCCAGTTGACCATCACCTGTCAGCCGCTTGGTCAGCGACTATCAGTTGCTTGATTAGCCCCTGTCAGCCAGTTGATCAGCAATTGTCAGCCGCTTATTAAGCACCTGTCAGCAGCGTGATCAGCGCTTGACCACTTTCCACTCAGCCGATTGAAAAGCACTGACTCAGTCGCGCGAATAGCATCTTTCAGCCAGTTGATCTGTGCCTACTGAGCCCCGCAGTCAGTGCCTACACAGCCGCCTGATCAGTGCTTGTCAGCCGCTTGACAAGTACCTGTCAGTCTCTTGATCAGCACCTAATCAGCCACACGATGATCATTTACTCAGCCGCGCGATCATCGCCTCAGCCTCTTCATCTGTGGCTACTCAGCCCCATGACCAGCGCCTACTCAGCCATGCGATCTGTGCCTGACAGCCACTTGATCAATGACTATCAGCCGCTTGATCATCGCCTTATCAGCTTCACGATCAGCACCTACTCAGCCGCTTGATAAGAACCTGTCAGGCAGTTGATCAGCACCAGTCAGCCGCTTGATCATTTCCTGCTCTGCTGGTCATTCAGCTCCTGGTCATCCACTTGATCAGTGCCTGTCAGCCGCTTGAGAAGTACCTGGCAGCCACTGGACCAGCACCTAATCAGCCACGCGATCATCATTTACTCAGCCGCACGATCATCGCCTCAGCCGCTTGATCTGTGTCTACTCAGCCCCGCGATCAGCGCCTACTCAGCCCTGTGAGGTGCGCCTGACAGACACTTGAGAAGTACTGTCAGCCACTTTATCAGCGACTATCAGTCGCTTGATCAGCACCTGTCAACGACTTTATCAGCACCTGTCAGCCGCTTGATTAGTGCCTGTCAGCTGCTTGACCACTGCCCACTCAGCCGACTGAAAAGCGCCAATGCAGCCGCGCGATAAGCACCAGTCAGCCGCCTGAAAATCACCTGTCAGCAGCTTGATCAGGGCCTATTAGCCACTTGATTAGCACCTGTCAGCTAGTTGATCAGCACCTGTCACCCAATTGATCAGCACCTGTCAGCCGCTTCATTAGCACCTGTCAGACAGTTGAACAGCACCTGTCAGCCCCTTGATCATCGCCTATCAGCCGTGTGATTAGCACCTGTCAGCCTCTTGATCAGAACCTGTCAGCAGCTTGATCATCTCCTATCAGCTACTTGATTAGCACTTTTCAGCCAGTTGATCAGCACCTGCCTACCGATTGATCTGTGCCTGTCAGCTGCTTGATCATTGCATTCTCAGCTGCGCAATCAGCACCTATCAGCTGCTTGTTTAGCACCTGTCAGCCAGTTGATCAGCACCTGTCAGCACCTTGATCATCGCCTATCAGCCGCTTGATTAGCACCTGTCAGCCAGATGATCAGCACCTTTCAGCAGCTTGAGCAGCGAGTATCAGCTGCTTGATCAGCACCTGTCAGCCAGTTGATCAGCACCTGTCAGCAGATTGATCAGTGCCTATCAGCCACTTGATTAGCACCTGTCAGCCAGTTGATCAGCACCTGTCAGCCTCTTGATCAGAACCTGTCAGCAGCTTGATCATTGCCTATCAGCTACTTGATTAGCACTTGTCAGCCAGTTGATCAGCATCTGCCTACCGATTGATCAGTGCCTGTCAGCTGCTTGATCATTGCATTCTCAGCTGCGCAATCAGCACCTATCAGCTGCTTGTTTAGCACCTGTCAGCCAGTTGATCAGCACCTGTCAGCACCTTGATCATCGCCTATCAGCCGCTTGATTAGCACCTGTCAGCCAGATGATCAGCACCTGTCAGCAGATTGAGCAGCGAGTATCAGCTGCTTGATCAGCACCTGTCAGCCAGTTGATCAGCACCTGAGAGTCGCTTCATTAGCACCTGTCAGCCAGTTGATCAGCACCTGTCATCCGATTGATCAGCACCTGTCAGCAGGTTGATCAGTGCGTATCAGCTGCTTGATTAACACCTGTCAGTCTATTGATCATCACCTGTCAACCGCTAGATCAGCATCCACTTTGCTGCATGAACAGAGCCTACTCAGCCACGCGGTCAGTGACGCTCAGCCGGTTGATCTTCTCCTGTCAGGCGCTTGATCATTTCCTGCTCTGCTGGTCATTCAGCGTCTGGTCAACCACTGGATCAGTGTCAGTCAGCCTCTTGACCACTGCCCACTCAGCAGATTTAAAAGCGCCTACGCAGCCGTGCGATAAGCGCCTGTCAGCCGCTTTACAAGCACCTGTAAACCGCTTGATCAACACTTACTGAGCTGCGCTATCAGTGCTTAATCAGCCGCGAGATCAGTGTCTGTCAGCTGCTTGATCAGCACCTGTCAGCCGGTTGAACAGTGCCTATTCAGCCGCGCAAATAGCATCTCTCAGCCAGTTGATCTGCTCCTACTGAGCCCCATGATCAGCGCCTACTCAGCCACCCGATCAGTGACTGTCAGCCTCTTGAGAAGTACCTGTCAGCCACTTGATCAGCACCTGTCAGCCGCTTGATAAACGCATGTCAGCAGCTTGATCAGTACCTGTCAGCCACTTTATCAGCACCTGTCAGCCAATATATCAGCAACTCTCAACAGCTTGATCAGTGCCCGCTTAGCTATGTAATCAGAGCCTACTCCGCCACAGGATCAGTGACCCTCAGGGGGCTGATCAGCGCCTGTCAGCGGCTTGATCATTTCCTGCTCTGATGGTCATTCAGCGCCTGGTCCACCACTAGATCAGTGCCTGTCAGCCCCTTGACCAGTGCCCACTCAGCTGATTGGTAAACGCATACGCATCCACGCGATAAGCGCCTGTCAGCCACTTGAGAAGCATCTGTCAGCAACTTGATCAGTACCTGTCAGCCAGTGGATCAGCACCTGTCAGCCACTTCATTTGCACCTGTCAGCCACTTTATCAGCAACTGTCAGGCGCTAGGGCAGCCCCTATAAGCAGCTTGATCATTAACTGTCAGCCACATTATCAGCACGTGTTAGCCGCTGTATCAGAACCTGTCAACCGCTTGATCAGCACCTGTCAGCAGCTTTATCAGCACCTATCAGCTGCTTGATTAGCCCCTGTCAGCCACTTGATCAGCAATTGTCAGCCGCTTGTTATGCACCTGACAGCAGTTTGATCAGTGCTTGACCACTTTCCACTCAGCCGATTGAAAAGCAAAGACTCAACCGCGTGAATATCATCTTTCGGCCAGTTGATCTGTGCCTACTGAGCCTCGCAGTCAGTGCCTACACGGCTGCCCGATCAGTGCTTGTCAGCCGCTTGACAAGTACCTGTCAGCCACTTGATCAGCACCTGTCAGCAGCTTGATGTGCACCTATCAGCCGCTTGATTAGCACCTGTCAGCCAGTTGACCAGCACCTGTCAGCCGCTTGGTCAGGGCCTATCAGTGGCTTGATTAGCCCCTGTCAGCCAATTGATCAGGAATTGTCAGCCGCTTGTTAAGCACCTGTCAGCAGCGTGATCAGCGCTTGACCACTTTCCACTCAGCCGTTTGAAAAGCACTGACTCAGCCGCGCGAATAGCATCTTTCAGCCAGTTGATCTGTGCCTACTGAGACCCGCAGTCAGTGCCTACACAGCCGCCTGATCAGTGCTTGTCAGCCGTTTGACAAGTACCTGTCAGCCTCTTGATCAGCACCTAATCAGCCACACGATGATCATTTACTCAGCCGAGCGATCATCGCCTCAGCCTCTTGATCTGTGCCTACTCAGCCCCATGACCAGCGCCTACTCAGCCATGCGATCTGTGCCTGACAGCCACTTGATCAACGACTATCAGCCGCTTGATCATCGCCTTATCAGCTTCAAGATCAGCACCTACTCAGCCGCTTGATCAGAACCTGTCAGGCAGTTGATCAGCACCAGTCAGCCGCTTGATCATTTCCTGCTCTGCTGGTCATTCAGCTCCTGGTCATCCACTTGATCAGTGCCTGTCAGCCGCTTTAGAAGTACCTGGCAGCCACTTGACCAGCACCTAATCAGCCACGCGATCATCATTTACTCAGCCGCACGATCATCGCCTCAGCCGCTTGATCTGTGTCTACTCAGCCCTGCAATCAGCGCCTACTCAGCCGTGCGAGGTGCGCCTGACAGACACTTGAGAAGTATTGTCAGCCACTTTATCAGCGACTATCAGTCGCTTGATCAGCACCTGTCAACGACTTTATCAGCACCAGTCAGCCGCTTGATTAGTGCCTGTCAGCTGCTTGACCACTGCCCACTCAGCCGATTGAAAAGCACCAATGCAGCCGCGTGATAAGCACCAGTCAGCCGCCTGAAAATCACCTGTCAGCAGCATGATCAGGGCCTATTAGCCACTTGATTAGCACCTGTCAGCTAGTTGATCAGCACCTGTCAGCCAATTGATCAGCACCTGTCAGCCGCTTCATTAGTACCTGTCAGCCAGTTGAACAGCACCTGTCAGCCCCATGATCATCGCCTATCAGCCGTGTGATTAGCACCTGTCAGCCAGTTGATCAGCACCTGTCAGCCTCTTGATCAGAACCTGTCAGCAGCTTGATCATCGCCTATCAGCTACTTGATTAGCATTGTCAGCCATTTGATCAGCACCTGCCTACCGATTGATCAGTGCCTGTCAGCTGCTTGATCATTGCATTCTCAGCTGCGCAATCAGCACCTATCAGCTGCTTGTTTAGCACCTGTCAGCCAGTTGATCAGCACCTGTCAGCACCTTGATCAACGCCTATCAGCCGCTTGATTAGCACCTGTCAGCCAGATGATCAGCACCTTTCAGCAGCTTGAGCAGCGAGTATCAGCTGCTTGATCAGCACCAGTCAGCCGCCTGAAAATCACCTGTCAGCAGCTTGATCAGGGCCTATCAGCCACTTGATTAGCACCTGTCAGCCAGTTGATCAGCACCTGAGAGTCGCTTCATTAGCACCTGTCAGCCAGTTGATCAGCACCTGTCAGCACCTTGATCATCGCCTATCAGCCGCTTGATTAGCAGCTGTCAGCCAGATGATCAGCAACTTTCAGCAGCTTGAGCAGCGAGTATCAGCTGCTTGATCAGCACCTGTCAGCCAGTTGATCAGCACCTGTCAGCAGATTAATCAGGGCCTATCCGCCACTTGATTAGCACCTGTCAGCCAGTTGATCAGCACCTGAGAGTCGCTTCATTAGCACCTGTCAGCCAGTTGATCAGCACCTGTCATCCGGTTGATCAGCACCTGTCAGCAGGTTGATCAGGGCCTATCCGCCACTTGATTAGCACCTGTCAGCCAGTTGATCAGCACCTGTCAGCAGATTGATCAGGGCCTATCCGCCACTTGATTAGCACCTGTCAGCCAGTTGATCAGCACCTGAGAGTCGCTTCATTAGCACTTGTCAGCCAGTTGATCAGCACCTGTCATCCGGTTGATCAGCACCTGTCAGCAGGTTGATCAGTGCGTATCAGCTGCTTGATTAACACCTGTCAGTCTATTGATCATCACCTGTCAACCGCTAGATCAGCACCCACTTTGCTGCATGAACAGAGCCTACTCAGCCACGCGGTCAGTGACGCTCAGCCGGTTGATCTTCTCCTGTCAGGCGCTTGATCATTTCCTGCTCTGCTGGTCATTCAGCGCCTGGTCAACCACTGGATCAGTGTCAGTCAGCCTCTTGACCACTGCCCACTCAGCAGATTTAAAAGCGCCTACGCAGCCGTGCGATAAGCGCCTGTCAGCTGCTTTACAAGCACCTGTAAACCGCTTGATCAACACTTACTGAGCTGCGCTATCAGTGCTTAATCAGCCGCGAGATCAGTGTCTGTCAGCTGCTTGATCAGCACCTGTCAGCCGGTTGAACAGTGCCTATTCAGCCGCACAAATAGCATCTCTCAGCCAGTCGATCTGCTCCTACTGAGCCCCATGATCAGCGCCTACTCAGCCACCCGATCAGTGACTGTCAGCCTCTTGAGAAGTACCTGTCAGCCACTTGATCAGCACCTGTCAGCCGCTTGATAAACGCATGTCAGCAGCTTGATCAGTACCTGTCAGCCACTTTATCAGCACCTGTCAGCCAATATATCAGCAACTCTCAACAGCTTGATCAGTGCCCGCTTAGCTACGTAATCAGAGCCTACTCCGCCACAGGATCAGTGACCCTCAGGGGGCTGATCAGCGCCTGTCAGCGGCTTGATCATTTCCTGCTCTGATGGTCATTCAGCGCCTGGTCCACCACTAGATCAGTGCCTGTCAGCCCCTTGACCAGTGCCCACTCAGCTGATTGATAAACGCATACGCATCCACGCGATAAGCGCCTGTCAGCCACTTGAGAAGCATCTGTCAGCAACTTGATCAGTACCTGTCAGCCAGTTGATCAGCACCTGTCAGCCACTTCATTTGCACCTGTCAGCCACTTTATCAGCAACTGTCAGGCGCTAGGGCAGCCCCTATAAGCAGCTTGATCATTAACTGTCAGCCACATTATCAGCACTTGTTAGCCGCTGTATCAGAACCTGCCAACCGCTTGATCAGCACCTGTCAGCCGCTTAATCAGCACCTGTCAGCAGCTTGATCAGGGCCTATCAGCCACTTGAACAGTACCTGTCAGCCAGTTGATCAGCACCTGTCAGCCACTTCATTTGCACCTGTCAGCCACTTTATCAGCAACTGTCAGGCGCTAGGGCAGCCCCTATAAGCAGCTTGATCATTAACTGTCAGCCACATTATCAGCACCTGTTAGCCGCTGTATCAGAACCTGTCAAGCGCTTGATCAGCACCTGTCAGCAGCTTTATCAGCACCTATCAGCTGCCTGATTAGCACCTGTCAGCATGTTGATCAACACCTGGAAGCCGCTTCATTAGCAATTGTCAGCCAGTTGATCAGCAACTGTCAGCCGCTTGATTAGCACCTCTCAGCCAGTTGATCAGCACCTGTCAGCCGCTTGATCAGCACCTGTAAGCTGATTAAACAGCACCTGCCAGCCGCTTCATCAGTGCCTGTCAGCTGCTGGATCATTGCCTTCTCAGCTGCGCGATCAGCGCCTACTCAGCCGCGAATCAGGCCCTCCACAGCCACGTGATCATAGTCTGTCAGCCTCCTTATCAGAGTCAGTCATCCGCTTGATCAGCAACTGTCTGCAGGTTGAAGAGTGCCTACTCAGCCGCGCGAATTGCATCTCTCACCCAGTTGATCTGCGCCTACTGAGCCCCGCAATGAATGCCTACTCAGCCGCCCGGTCCGTGCCTGTCAGCCGCTTGAGAAGTACCTGTCAGCCAGTTGATCAGCACCTCTAAGCCAGTTGATCAGCACCTGTAAGCCACTGGATCAGCACCTGTCAGCCGCTTGATCAGCGACTTTCAGCAGCTTGATGAGCACCTATCAGCTGCTTAATTAACACTTCTCAGCCAGTTGATCAGCACCTGTTAGCCGCTTGATCAGCGCCTATCAGCCGCTTGATTAGCACCTGTCAGCCAGTTGATTAGCACCTGTCAGCCGCTTAATCAGCACCTGTCAGCAGCTTGATCAGCATCTGTCAGCAGCTTTATCAGCACCTATCAGCTGCTTGATTAGCACCTGTCAGCATGTTGATCAACACCTGTCTAGCCGCTTCATTAGCAACTGTCCGCCAGTTGATCAGCACCTGTCAGCTGCTTGATCAGCACCTGTAAGGCGCTTAAACAGCGCTGCCAGCCGCTTGATCAGTGCCTTCTCAGCTGCGCCATCAATGCCTACTTAGCCGAGGAACAGCCCCTACACTGCCGGGTGATCATAGTCTGTCGGCCGCTTGATCAGAGAGTGTCAGAGGCTTGATCAGCGCCTAATCACCCCCTCGATCAGCGCCTATTCAGCAGCGTGATCAGCACCTGTCAGCCGCTTGACAAGCTCCTATACACCACTTGATCAACACCTAATTAGCTTCGCTATCAGTATTTACTGAGCCATGCGATGCTCGCCTCAGCCGCATGATCTGTGCCTATTCAACCCTGCGATCACTGCCTACTCAGCCGTGCGATATGTGCCTGACAGCTGATTGAGAATTACTGTCAGCTGCTTGATCAGTGATTATCAGCCGCCAGATCAGCATCTGTCAAAGATTTATCAGCACCTCTCAGCCCCTTGATCAGCGATTATTATCCGCTAGATCAACATCTGTCAACGACTTTATCAGCACCTGTCAGCCGCTTTATCATTGCCTAATCAGCTGCGCGATCAGCGCCTACTCAACGGCTTGATCAGTACCTGTCAGCCACTTTATCAGCACCTGTCAGCCACTCTATCAGCACCTGTCAACTGCTTGATCAGCGACCACTTTGCTGCGTGAACAGATCCTACTCAGCCACGTGATTCGTGACCCTCAGCCTGTTGATCAGCGCCTGTCAGCCGCTTGATCATTTCCTGCTCTGCTGGTCATTCAGCGCCTGGTCAAGCACTTCATCACTGCCTGTCAGCCACTTGACCAGTGCCCACTCAGCTGATTGAAAAGCGCCTACGCGGCCGCGCAATAAGTACCTCTCAGCCGCTTGACAAGCACCTGTCAGAAGTTTGATCAGGGCCTATCAGCCACTTGATCAGCACCTGCCAGCTGCTTGATGAGTGCCTATCAGCCGCTTGACTAGCACCTGTCAGCCAGTTGATCAGCACCTGTCAGCCCCTTGATCAGCGCCTATCAGCCGCTTGATCAGCACCTGTCAGCCGCTTGATGAGTGCCTATCAGCCGCTTGATTAGCACCTGTCAGCCTGTTGACCAGCACCTGTCAGCCGCTTGATAAGCGCCTATCAGTGGCTTGATTAGCCCCTGTCAGCCAGTTGATCAGCAATTGTTAGATGCTTGTTAAACACCTGTCAGCAGCTTTATCAGCACCTGTCAGCCGCTTAATCAGCACCTGTCAGCATGTTGATCAAAACCTTTCAGCCGCTTCATTAGCAACTGTCAGCCAGTTGATCAGCACCTGTCAGCTGCTTGATCAGCACCTGAAAGCCGCTTAAACAGCACCTGACAGCCTCTTGATCATTGCCTTCTCAGCTGCGCGATCAATGCCTACTCATCTGCGAATCAGCCCCTAAACAGCCGCGTGATCATAGTCTGTAAGCCGCTTGATCAGAGACTGTCAGACACTTGATCAGCGCCTAATCACCCCCTCGATCAGCGCATATTGAGCGGTGCGATCAGCACCTGTCAGCCTCTTGACAAGCACTTATAAACCACTTGATCAACACCTAATTATCTTCGCTCTTGGTATTTACTGAGCCATGCGATCATCGCCTCAGCCGCATGATCTGTGCCTACTCAGCGGTGCGATATGTGCCTGACAGCCAATTGCAAAGTACAGTCAGCCGCTAGATCAGTGATTATCAGCCGCTGGATCAGCATCAGTTAACGACTTTATCAGCACCTTTCAGCCGCTTGATCATCGCCTGTCATCCGCTTGATCAGCAATTATCAGCCGCTAGATCAACATCTTTCAACGACTTTATCAGCACCTGTCAGCCGCTTGATCAGCACCTGTCAGCCCCTTTATCATCGCCTAATCATCGCCTACTCAATCGCTTCATCAGTACGTGTCAGCCACTTTATCAGCACCTGTTAGCAACTATATCAGCACCTGTCAACTGCTTGATCAGCGACCACTTTGCTGCGTGATCAGATCCTACTCAGCCATGTGATCAGTGACCCTCAGTCGCTTGATCAGCGCCTGTCAGCCGCTTGATCAGCGTCTATCAGTGGCTTGATTAGCCCCTGTCAGCCAGTTGATCAGCAATTGTCAGCCGCTTGCTAAGCACATGTCAGCAGCTTGACCAGCGCTTGACCATTTTCCACTCAACCGATTGAAAAGCACCGACACAGCCGCGCGAAGAGCATCTTTCAGACAGTTGATCTGTGCCTATTGAGCCCCGCAGTCAGTGCCTACACAGCAGCCCGACCAGTGCTTCTCAGCCGCTTGACAAGTACCTGTCAGCCACTTGATCAGCACCTGTCAGCAGTTTGATAAACGCCTGTCATCCTCTTGATCAGAACCTAATCAGCCACGCGATGATCATTTATTCAGCCACGTGATCATCGCCTGAGCCTCTTGATCTGTGCCTACTCAGCCCCACGACCAGCGCCTACTCAGCCATGCGATCTGAGCCTGACAGCCACTTGATCAACGATTATCAGCCGCTTGATCAGCACCTGTCATCCACTTTATCATCACCTGTAAACCGATTGATCAGCGCCTGTTAGCCGCTTTGTCATCGACTAATCAGCTGCATGATCAGCGCCTACTCAGCCGCTTGATCTGTACCAGTCAGCCAGTTGATCAGCACCTGTCAGTAGCTTTATCAGCACCTATCAGCTGCTTGATTAGCACCTGTCAGCATGTTGATCAACACCTGTCAGCTGCTTCATTAGCAACAGTCAGCCAGTTGATCAGCACCTGTCATGTGCATGATCAGCACCTGTAAGCCGCTTAAACAGCGCCTGCTAGCCGCTTCATCAGTGCCAGTCAGCTGCTTAATCATTGCCTTCTCAGCTGCGCGATCAGCGCCTACTCAGCAGCAAATCAGCCCCTACACAGCCGCGTGATCATAGTCTGCTGGCCTCTTGATCAGAGACTGTCAGACGCTTCATCAGCGCCTAATCACCCCCTCCATCAGCGCCTATTGAGCGGTGCAATCAGCACCTGTCAGCCGCTTGAAAAGCACCTATAAACCACTTGATCAACACCTAATTAGCTTCGCTATCAGTATTTATTGAGCCATGCGTTCATCGCCTCAGCTGCATGATCTGTGCCTACTCAGCCCCGCGATCAGGGACTACTCAGCCGTGCGATATGTGTCTGACAGCCGACTGAGTTGTACTGTCAGCCGCTTTATCAGCGATTATCAGCCGCTAGATCAACATCTGTCAACGACTTTATCAGCACCTTTCAGCCGCTTGATCAGCGCCTTTCAGCCGCTTTATCATCGCCTAATCAGCTGCGCGATCAGCGCCTACTCAACCGCTTGATCAGTACCTGTCAGCCACATTATCAGCACCTGTCGGCCAATATAACAGCACCTGTCAACTGCTTGATCAGCGACCAATTTGCTGCGTGATCAGATCCTTCTCAGCCACGTGAGCAGTGACCCTCAGCCAGTTGATCAGCACCTGTAAGCCACTGGATCATCGCCTGTTAGCCGCTTGATCATTGCCTTATCAGCTGCACGATCAGCGCATACTCAGCCGCTTGATCTGAACCTGTCAGCCAGTTGACCAGCACCTGTCAGCCGCTTGATCAGCACCTGTCAGCAGGTTTATCAGCACCTATCAGCTGCTTGATTAGCGCCTGCCAGCATGTTGATCAGCGCCTGTCAGCCGCTTGATCATTTCCTGCTCTCCTGGTCATTCAGCGCCTGGTCAACCACTTCATCAGTGCCTGTCAGCCACTTGACCAGTACCCACTCAGCTGATTGAAAAGCACATACGCAGCCGCGTAATAAGTACCTCTCAGCCGCTAGAGAAGCACCTTTCAGAAGCTTGATCAGGGCCTGTCAGCCACTTGAATAGTACCTATCAGCCAGTTGATCAGCACCTGTCAGCCGCTTGATCAGCGCCTATCAGTGGCTTGAGTAGCCCCTGTCAGCCAGTTGATCAACAATTGTCAGCCGCTTGTTAAGGACCTGTCAGCAGCTTGATCAGCACTTGACCACTTTCCGCTCAGCCGATTGAAAAGCACCGACTCAGCCGGGCGAATAGCATCTTTCGGCCAGTTGATCTGTGCCTACTGAGCCCGGCAATCAGCGCCTACTCAGACGCCCGATCAGTGTCTGTCAGCCGCTTGAGAAGTACCTGTCAGCTAGTTGATCATCACCTGTCAGCCGCTTGATCAGCGCCTGTTACCCGCTTTCTCATCACCTAATCAGCTGCATGATCAGCGCCTACTCAGCGGCTTGATCAGTACCAGTCAGCCAGTTGATTAGCACCTGTCAGCAGCTTGATCAGCGCCTATCAGCTGCTTGATTAGCACCTGTCAGCCAGTTGATCTGCGCGTGTAAGCCACTGGATCAGCGCCTGTTAGCCGCTTGATCATCGCCTTATCAGCTGCACGATCAGCGCCTACTCAGCCGTTTGATCAGAACCTGTCAGCCAGTTGATCAGCACCTGTCAGCTGCTTGATCACCACCTGTCAGTAGCTTAATCAGCACCTATCAGCTGCTTGATTAGCACCTGTCAGCATGTTGATCAACACTTGTCACCGCTTGATTAGCACCTGTCCGCCAGTTGATCAGCACCTGTCAGCTGCTTGATCAGCACCTGTAAGCCGCTTAAACAGCGCCTATCAGCCGCTTCATCAGTGCCTGTCAGCTGCTTGATCATTGCCTTCTCAGCTGCGCGATCAGCGCCTACTCAGCCCCTATACAGCCACGTGATCAGAGTCTGTCAGCCTCTATATCAGAGTCGGTCATCCGCTTGATCAGCACCTGTCAGCAGGTTGAAGAGTGCCTACTCAGCCGTGCAAATTGCATCTCTCAGCCAGTTGATCTGCGCCTACTGAGCCCTGCAATCAGCCCATATTCAGCCGCCCGATCAGTGCCTGTCAGCTGCTTGAGAAGTACCTGTCGCCAGTTGATCAGCACCTCTCAGCCAGTTGATCACCACCTGTAAGCCACTGGATCAGAACCTGCCAGCCGATTCATCAGCAACGTTCAGCATTTTGATCAGCACCTATCAGCTGCTTAATTAACGCTTCTCAGCCAGTTGATCAACACCTGTTAGCCGCTTGATCAGCGCCTTTCAGCCGCTTGATTAGCACCTGTCTAGCCAGTTTATTAGCACCTGTCAGCCGATAAATCAGCACCTGTAAGCAGTTTGATCAGCACCTGTCAGCAGCTTTATCAGCACCTATCAGCTGCTTGATTAGCACCTGTCAGCATGTTGATCAACACCTGTCAGCTGCTGGATTAGCACCTGTCAGCCAGTTGTTCAGCACCTGTCAGCTACGTGATCAGCACCTGTAAGCCGCTTAAACAGCGCCTGCCAGCCGCTTCATCAGTGCCTGTCAGCTGCTTCTTCATTGCCTTCTCGGCTGCGCGATCAGCCCCTACACAGCCGCGTGATCATAGTCTGTCAGCCTCTTTATCAGAGTCGGTCATCCGCTTGATCAGCACCTGTCAGCAGGTTGAAGAGTGCCTACTCAGCCGCGTGAATTGCATCTCTCAGCCAGTTGATCAGCACCTCTCAGCCAGGTGATCAGCACCTGTAAGCCACTGGATCAGCACCTGTCAGCCTCTTGATCAGCACCTGTCAGCAGCTTGATCAGCGCCTATCAACTGCTTGATTAGCACCTATCAGCCAGTTGATCAGCACCTCTCAGCCAGTTGATCAGCACCTGTAAGCCACTGGATCAGCGCCTGTTAGCCGCTTGATCATCGCCTTATCAGATGCACGATCAGCGCCTACTCAGCTGCTTGATCAGAAGCTCTCAGCCAGTTGATCAGCACCTGTCAGCCACTTGATCAGCACCTGTCAGCAGATTTATCAGCACCTATCAGCTGCTGGATCAGCACCTGTCAGCCGCTTGATCAGCACATGTCAGCAGCTTTATCAGCACCTATCAGCTGCTTGATCAGCATCTGTCAGCCACTTGATCAGCACCTGTCAGCAGCTTGATAAACGTCTGTCAGCCTCTTGATCAGCACCTAATCTGCCAAGCGATGATCATTTACTTAGCCGCGTGATCATCGCCTCAGCCTCTTGATCTGTGCCTACTCAGCGACACGACCAGCGCCTACTCAGTCATGGGATCTGTGCCTGACAGCCACTTGATCAACGACTATCAGCCGCTTGATCAGCACTTGTCAACCACTTTATCATCACCTGTCAGCCGCTTGATCAGCGCCTGTCAGCCACTTTATCATCGCCTAATCAGCTGCGCGATCAGCGCCTACTCAACCGCTTGATCGGTACCTGTCAGCAATTTTATCAGCACCTGTCAGCCACTATATCAGCACCTGTCAACTGCTTGATCAGCGACCACTTTGCTGCGTGATCAGATCCTACTCAGCCACGTGATCAGTGACTCTCAGCCGGTTGAGCAGCGCCTGTCAGCCGCTTGATCATTTCCTGCTCTGCTGGTCATTCAGCGCCTGGTCAACCACTTCATCAGTGCCTGTCAGCCACTTGACCAGTGCCCACTCAGCTGATTGAAAAGCGCCTACACTGCCGCGCGATAAGTGACTCTCAGCCGCTTGACAAGCACCTGTCAGAAGCTTGATCAGGGCCAATCTACCACTTGAATAGTACCTGTCATCCAGTTGATCGACACCTGTCAGCCGCTTGATCAGGACCTTTCAGCAGCTTTATCAGCAACTCTCAGCTGCTTGATTAGCACCTGTCAGCATGTTCATCAACACCTGACAGCCCCTTCATTAGCAACTGTCAGCCAGTTGATCAGCAACTGTTATCCGCTTGATTACCACCTGTCAGCTAGTTGATCAGCACCTGTCAGCTGCTTCATCAGCACCTGTAAGCCGCTTAAACAGCGCCTGCCAGCCGTTTCATCAGTGCCTGTTAGCTGCTAGATCATTGCCTTCTCAGCTGCGGGATCAACGCCTACTCAGCCGCGAATCAGCCCCTACACAGCCGCGTGATCATAGTCTGTCAACCTCTTTATCAGAGTCGTTCATCCGCTTGATCAGAACCTGTCAGCAGGTTGAAGAGTGCCTACTCAGCCGTGCGAATTGCATCTCTCAGCCAGTTGATCTGCACCTACTGAGACCTGCAATCAGCGCCTACTCAGCGGCCCGATCAGTGCCTGTCAGCTGCTTGAGAAGTAACTGTCAGCCAGTTGATCAGCACCTCTCAGCCAGTTGATCACCACCTGTAAGCCACTAGATCAGAACCTGTCAGACGCTTGATCAGCACCGTTCAGCAGCTTGATCAGCACCTATCAGCTGCTTAATTAACACTTCTCAGCCAGTTGATCAGCACCTGTTAGCCGCTTGATCAGCGCCTATCAGCCGCTTAATCAGCACCTATCAGCTGCTTGATTAGCACCTGTCAGCATGTTGATCAACACCTGTCAGCCGCTTCATTAGCAACTGTCAGCCAGTTGATCAGCACCTGTCAGTTGCTTGATCAGCACCTGTAAGCCGCTTAAACATCGCCTGCCATCCGCTTGATAAGTGCATTCTCAGCTGTGTGATCAACGCCTACTCAGCCGCGAATCAGCCCCTACACAGCCACGTGATCATAGTCTGTCACCCATTTGATCAGAGACTGTCAGACGCTTGATCAGCGCCTAATCACCCCCTCCATCTGCGCCTATTGAGGGGCGCAATCAGCACCTGTCAGCCGCTTGATCAGCGATTATCAGCCGCTAAATCAACATCTGTTAAGGACTTTATCAGCACCTGTGAGCTGCTTGATCCGCACCTGTCAACCACTATATCAGCACCTGTCAACTGCTTGATCAGCGACCACTTTGCTGCGTGATCAGATCCTACTCAGACACATGATCAGTGACCCTCAGCCGGTTGATCAGCGCCAGTCAGCCGCTTGATCATTTCCTGCTCTGCTGGTCATTCAGCCCCTGGTCAAGCACTTCATCAGTGCCTGTCAGCCACTTGACCAGTGCCCACTCAGCTGATTGAAAAGGGCCTGCCCAGCTGCGCGATAAGAGCCTCTCAGCCGCTTGAGAGGCAACTGTCAGAAGATTGATCAGGGCCTATCAGCCACTTGAATAGTACCTATCAGCCAGTTGATCAGCACCTGTCAGCAACTTGATGAGCGCCTATCAGCCGCTTGATCTGCACCTGTCAGCCGCTTGGTGAGCGCCTATCAGCTCTTGATCAGCGCCTGTTAGCCACTTTATCATCGTCTAATCAGCTGCATGATCAGGGCCTACACACCAGCTTGATCAGTACCAGACAGCCAGTTGATCAGCAACTGTCAGCAGCTAGATAAACGCGTGTCAGCCTCTTGACCAGCACCTAATCAGCTACGCGATCATCATTTACTCAGCCGCATGATCATCACCTCAGCCGCTTGATTTGTGTCTACTCAGCCCCGCGATCAGCGCCTACTCAGCCGTGCGATGTGCGCCTGACAGACACTTGAGAAGTACTGTCAGCCACTTTATCAGTGACTATCAGTCGCTTGATAAGCACCTGTCAACGACTTTATCAGCACCTGTCAGCCGCTTGATTAGCGCCTGTCAGCTGCTTGACCACTGCCCACTCAGCCGATTGAAAAGCGCCAATGTAGCCGCGCGATAAGCACCAGTCAGCCGCCTGAAAATCACCTGTCAGCACCTTGATCAGGGCCTATTAGCCACTTGATTAGCACCTGTCAGCCAGTTGATCAGCACCTGTCAGCAGATTGATCAGGGCCTATCAGAAACTTGATTAGCACCTGTCAGCCAGTTGATCAGCACCTGAGAGTCGCTTCATTAGCACCTGTCAGCCAGTTGATCAGCACCTGTCATCCACTTGATCAGCACCTGTCAGCAGGTTGATCAGTGCGTATAAGCTGCTTGATTAACACCTGTCAGTCTATTGATCATCACCTGCCAACCGCTAGATCAGCACCCACTTTGCTGCATGAACAGAGCCTACTCAGCCACGTGGTCAGTGACGCTCAGCCGGTTTATCTTCTCCTGTCAGGCGCATGATCATTTCCTGCTATGCTGGTCATTCAGCGCCTGGTCAACCACTTGATCAGTGTCAGTCAGCCGCTTGACCACTTTCCACTCAGCGGATTGAAAAGCACTGACTCAGCCACGCAAATAGCATCTCTCAGCCCGTTGATCTGCTCCTACTGAGCCCCATGATCAGCACCTACACAGCCGCTCGATCAGTGACTGTCAGCCTCTTGAGAAGTACCTGTCAGCCACTTGATCAGCACCTGTCAGCCGCTTGATAAACGCATGTCAGTAGCTTGATCAGTACCTGTCAGCCACTTTATCAGCACCTGTCAGCCAATATATCAGCAGCTCTCAACAGCTTGATCAGTGCCCGCTTAGCTGCGTAATCAGAGCCTACTCCGCCACAGGATCAGTGGCCCTCAGTGGGCTGATCAGCGCCTGTCAGCGGCTTGATCATTTCCTGCTCTGATGGTCATTCAGCGCCTGGTCCACCACTAGATCAGTGCCTGTCAGCCCCTTGACCAGTGCCCACTCAGCTGATTGATAAACGCATACGTATCCACGTGATAAGCGCCTGTCAGCCACTTGAGAAGCATCTGTCAGCAACTTGATCAGGGCCTATCAGCCACTTGATCAGTACCTGTCAGCCAGTTGATCAGCACCTGTCAGCCACTTCATTTGCACCTGTCAGCCACTTTATCAGCAACTGTCAGGCGCTAGGGCAGCCCCTATAAGCAGCTTGATCATTAACTGTCAGCCACATTATCAGCACCTGTTAGCCGCTGTATCAGAACCTGTCAACCGCTTGATCAGCACCTGTCAGCAGGTTGAAGAGTGCCTACTCAGCCGCGCGAATTGCATCTCTCAGCCAGTTGATCTGCGCCTACTGAGCCCCGCAATCAGCGCCTACTCAGCCGCCCGATCAGTGCCTGTCAGCCGCTTGAGAAATACCTGTCAGCCAGTTGATCAGCACCTCTCAGCCAGTTGATGCCACCACCTGTAAGCCACTGGATCAGCACCTGTCAACCGCTTGATCAGCACCATTCAGCAGCTTGATCAGCACCTATAAGATGCTTAATTATCACTTCTCCGCCAGTTCATCAGCACCTGTCAGCCGCTTAATCAGCACCTGTCAGCAGCTAGATCAGCACCTGTCAGCAGCTTGATCAGCACCTATCAGCTGCTTGATTAGCACCTGTCAGCATGTTTATCAACACCTGTGAGCCGCTTCATTAGCAACTGTCAGCCAGTTGATCAGCACCTGTCAGCTGCATGATCAGCACCTGTAAGCCGCTTAAACAGCGCCTGCCAGCCGCTTGATCAGTGCCTTCTCAGCTGCGCGATCAGCGCCTACTCAGCCGCGAATCAGCCCCTACACAGCCGCGTGATCATAGTCTGTCAGCCTCTTTATCAGAGTCGTTCATCCGCTTGATCAGCACCTGTCAGCAGGTTGAAGAGTGCCTACTCAGCAGTGCGAATAGCATCTCTCAGCCAGTTGATCTGCACCTACTGAGACCTGCAATCACCGCCTACTCAGCCGCCCGATTAGTGCCTGTCAGCTGCTTGAGAAGTAACTGTCAGCCAGTTGATCAGCACCTCTCAGCCAGTTGATCACCACCTGTAAGCCACTGGATCAGCACCTGTCAGCCGCTTGATCAGCACCGTTCAGCAGCTTGATCAGCACCTATCAGCTGCTTAATTAACACTTCTCAGCCAGTTGATCAGCACCTGTTAGCCGCTTGATCAGCGCCTATCAGCCGCTTAATCAGCACCTATCAGCTGCTTGATTAGCACCTGTCAGCATGTTGATCAACACCTGTCAGCCGCTTCATTAGCAACTGTCAGCCAGTTGATCTGCACCTGTCAGCTGCCTGATCGGCACCTATAAGCCGCTTAAACAGCGCCTGCCAGCCGCTTCATCAATGCCTGTCAGCGCTTGATCAGTGCCTTCTCAGCTGTGCGATCAATGCCTACTGAGCCTCGAATCAGCCCCTACACAGCCGCGTAATCATAGTCTGTCTGCCGCTTGATCAGAGACTGTCAGACGCTTGATCAGCGCCTAATCACCCCCCGATCAGCGCCTATTGAGCGGCGCAATCAGCACCTGTCAGCTGCTTGACAAGCACCTATAAACCACTTGATCAACACCTAATAAGATTCACTATGAGTATTTACTGAGCCATGCAATCATCGCCTCAGCCGCATGATCTGTGCCTAATCAGCCGTGCGATATGTGCCTGAGAGCCGAATGCGAAGTACTCTCAGCCGCTTGATCGGCGATCATCAGCCGCTAGATCGGCATCTGCCAACGACTTTATCAGCACCTTTCAGCCGCTTGATCAGCGCCTGTCAGCCTCTTGATCAGCGATTATCAGGCGCTAGATCAACATCTGTCAACGACTTTATCAGCACCTGTCAGCTGCTTGATCAGCGCCTGTTAGCCGCTTTAACATCACCTAATCAGCTGCATGATCAGCGCCTACTCAGCCGCTTGATCAGTACCAGTAAGCCAGTTGATCAGCACCTGTCAGCAGCTTGATCAGCGCCTATCAGGTGATTGATTAGCAACTGTCAGCATGTTGATCAACACCTGTCAACCGCTTTTTTAGCAACTGTCAGCCAGTTGATCAGCCACTGTCAGCCGCTGGATAAGCACCTGTCAGCCAGTTGATCAGCACCTGTCAGCTGCTTGATCAGCACCTGTAAGCCGCTTAAACACCGCCTGCCAGCCGCTTCATCAGTGCCCGCAAGCTGCTTGATCATTGCCTTCTCAGGTGCACGATCAGCCCCTACTCAGCTGCGAATCAGCCCCTACACAGCAGCGTGATCATAGTCTGTCAGCCTCTTTATCAGAGTCGGTCATCCGCTTCATCAGCACCTGTCAGCAGGTTGAAGAGTGCCTACTCAGCCGCGCGAATTGCATCTCTCAGCTAGTTGATCTGCGCCTACTGAGCCCCGCAATCAGCGCCTACTCAGCCGCCCGATCAGTGCCTGTCAGCCGCTTGAGAAGTACCTGGCTGCCAGTTGATTAGCAGCTCTCAGCCAGTTGAACACCACCTGTAAGCCACTGGATCAGCACCTGTCAGCCGCTTGATCAGCACTTATCAGCAGCTTGATCAGCGCCTATCAGCTGCTTAATTTACACTTCTGAGCCAGTTGATCAGCACCTATCAGCCGCTTGATCAGCGCCTATCATCCGCTTGATTAGCACCTGTCAGCCAGTTGATTAGCACCTGTCACCCGCTTGATCAGCACCTATCAGCAGCTTGATCAGCGCCTATCAGCTGCTTAGTTAACACTTCTGAGCCACTTGATCAGCACCTGCCAGCAGCTTGATGAGTGCCTATCAGTGGCTTGATTAGCCCCTGTCAGCCAGTTGATCAGCACCTGTCAGCTGCTTCATTAGCACCTGTCAGCCAGTTGAACAGCACCTGTCAGCCCCTTGATCATCGCCTATCAGCCGTGTGATTAGCACCTGTCAGCCAGTTGATCAGCACCTGTCAGCTTCTTGATCAGAACCTGTCAGCAGCTTGATCATCGCCTATCAGCTCCTTGATTAGCACTTGTCCGCCAGTTGATCAGCACCTGCCTACCGATTGATCAGTGCCTGTCAGCTGCTTGATCATTGCATTCTCAGCTGCGCAATCAGCACCTATCAGCTGCTTGTTTAGCACCTGTCAGCCAGTTGATCAGCACCTGTCAGCACCTTGATCATCGCCTATCAGCCGCTTGATTAGCACATGTCAGCCAGATGATCAGCACCTGTCAGCAGCTTGAGCAGCGAGTATCAGCTGCTTGATCAGCACCTGTCAACAGATTGATCAGGGCCTATCAGCCACTTGATTAGCACCTGTCAGCCAGTTGATCAGCACCTGTCAGCAGATTGATCAGGGCCTATCAGCCACTTGATTAGCACCTGTCAGCCAGTTCATCAGCACCTGTCATCCACTTGATCAGCACCTGTCAGCAGGTTGATCAGTGCGTATCAGCTGCTTGATTAACACCTGTCAGTCTATTGATCATCACCTGCCAACCGCTAGATCAGCACCCACTTTGCTGCATGAACAGAGCCTACTCAGCCACGCGGTCAGTGACGCTCAGCCGGTTGATCTTCTCCTGTCAGGCGCTTGATCATTTCCTGCTATGCTGGTCATTCAGCGCCTGGTCAACCACTGGATCAGTGTCAGTCAGCCGCTTGACCACTTTCCACTCAGCGGATTGAAAAGCACTGACTCAGCCACGCAAATAGCATCTCTCAGCCCGTTGATCTGCTCCTACTGAGCCCCACGATCAGCACCTACACAGCCGCTCGATCAGTGACTGTCAGCCTCTTGAGAAGTACCTGTCAGCCACTTGATCAGCACCTGTCAGCCGCTTGATAAACGCGTGCCAGCAGCTTGATCAGTACCTGTCAGCCACTTTATCAGCACCTGTCAGCCAATATATCAGCAGCTCTCAACAGCTTGATCAGTGCCCGCTTAGCTGCGTAATCAGAGCCTACTCCGCCACAGGATCAGTGACCCTCGGCGGGCTGATCAGCGCCTGTCAGCGGCTTGATCATTTCCTGCTCTGATGGTCATTCAGCGCCTGGTCCACCACTAGATCAGTGCCTGTCAGCCCCTTGACCAGTGCCCACTCAGCTGATTGATAAACGCATACGCATCCACGTGATAAGCGCCTGTCAGCCACTTGAGAAGCATCTGTCAGCAACTTGATCAGGGCCTATCAGCCACTTGATCAGTACCTGTCAGCCAGTTGATCAGCACCTGTCAGCCACTTCATTTGCACCTGTCAGCCACTTTATCAGCAACTGTCAGGCGCTAGGGCAGCCCCTATAAGCAGCTTGATCATTAACTGTCAGCCACATTATCAGCACCTGTTAGCCACTGTATCAGAACCTGTCAACCATTTGATCAGCACCTGTCAGCAGGTTGAAGAGTGCCTACTCAGCCGTGCGAATAGCATCTCTCAGCCAGTTGATCTGCACCTACTGAGACCTGCAATCACCGCCTACTCAGCCGCCCGATTAGTGCCTGTCAGCTGCTTGAGAAGTAACTGTCAGCCAGTTGATCAGCACCTCTCAGCCAGTTGATCACCACCTGTAAGCCACTGGATCAGCACCTGTCAGCCGCTTGATCAGCACCGTTCAGCAGCTTGATCAGCACCTATCAGCTGCTTAATTAACACTTCTCAGCCAGTTGATCAGCACCTGTTAGCCGCTTGATCAGTGCCTATCAGCCGCTTAATCAGCACCTATCAGCTGCTTGATTAGCACCTGTCAGCATGTTGATCAACACCTGTCAGCCGCTTCATTAGCAACTGTCAGCCAGTTGATCAGCACCTGTCAGCTGCCTGATCGGCACCTATAAGCCGCTTAAACAGCGCCTGCCAGCCGCTTCATCAATGCCTGTCAGCGCTTGATCAGTTCCTTCTCAGCTGTGCGATCAATGCCTACTGAGCCTCGAATCAGCCCCTACACAGCCGCGTAATCATAGTCTGTCTGCCGCTTGATCAGAGACTGTCAGACGCTTAATCAGCGCCTAATCACCCCCCGATCAGCGCCTATTGAGCGGCGCAATCAGCACCTGTCAGCTTCTTGACAAGCACCTATAAACCACTTGATCAACACCTAATAAGATTCACTATGAGTATTTACTGAGCCATGCAATCATCGCCTCAGCCGCATGATCTGTGCCTAATCAGCCTTGCGATATGTGCCTGAGAGCCGAATGCGAAGTACTCTCAGCCGCATGATCGGCGATCATCAGCCGCTAGATCGGCATCTGCCAACGACTTTATCAGCACCTTTCAGCCGCTTGATCAGCGCCTGTCAGCCTCTTGATCAGCGATTATCAGGTGCTAGATCAACATCTGTCAACGACTTTATCAGCACCTGTCAGCTGCTTGATCAGCGCCTATCAGGTGATTGATTAGCAACTGTCAGCATGTTGATCAACACCTGTCAACCGCTTTTTTAGCAACTGTCAGCCAGTTGATCAGCCACTGTCAGCCGCTGGATAAGCACCTGTCAGCCAGTTGATCAGCACCTGTCAGCTGCTTGATCAGCACCTGTAAGCCGCTTAAACACCGCCTGCCAGCCGCTTCATCAGTGCCCGTAAGCTGCTTGATCATTGCCTTCTCAGGTGCACGATCAGCCCCTACTCAGCTGCGAATCAGCCCCTACACAGCAGCGTGATCATAGGCTGTCAGCCTCTTTATCAGAGTCGGTCATCCGCTTGATCAGCACCTGTCAGCAGGCTGAAGAGTGCCTACTCAGCCGCGCGAATTGCATCTCTCAGCTAGTTGATCTGCGCCTACTGAGCCCCGCAATCAGTGCCTACTCAGCCGCCCGATCAGTGCCTGTCAGCCGCTTGAGAAGTACCTGGCTGCCAGTTGATTAGCAGCTCTCAGCCAGTTGAACACCACCTGTAAGCCACTGGATCAGCACCTGTCAGCTGCTTGATCAGCACTTATCAGCAGCTTGATCAGCGCCTATCAGCTGCTTAATTTACACTTCTGAGCCAGTTGATCAGCACCTGTCAGCCGCTTGATCAGCGCCTAACAGCCGCTTGATTAGCACCTGTCAGGCAGTTGATTAGCACCTGTCAGCCGCTTGATCAGCACCTATCAGCAGCTTGATCAGCGCCTATCATCTGCTTAGTTAACACTTCTGAGCCACTTGATCAGCACCTGCCAGCAGCTTGATGAGTGCCTATCAGCCGCTTGATTAGCACCTGTCAGCCAGTTGATCAGCACCTGTCAGCCCATTGATCAGCGCCTATCAGCCGCTTGATCAGCACCTGTCAGCCGCTTGATGAGTGCCTATCAGCCGCTTGATTAGCACCTGTCAGCCAGTTGACCAGCACCTGTCAGCCGCTTGATAAGTGCCTATCAGTGGCTTGATTAGCCCCTGTCAGCCAGTTGATCAGCACCTGTCAGCTGCTTCATTTGCACCTGTCAGCCAGTTGAACAGCACCTGTCAGCCCCTTGATCATCGCCTATCAGCCGTGTGATTAGCACCTGTCAGCCAGTTGATCAGCACCTGCCTACCGATTGATCAGTGCCTGTCAGCTGCTTGATCATTGCATTCTCAGCTGCGCAATCAGCACCTATCAGCTGCTTGTTTAGCACCTGTCAGCCAGTTGATCAGCACCTGTCAGCACCTTGATCATCGCCTATCAGCCGCTTGATTAGCACATGTCAGCCAGATGATCAGCACCTGTCAGCAGCTTGAGCAGCGAGTATCAGCTGCTTGATCAGCACCTGTCAGCCAGATGATCAGCACCTGTCAGCAGCTTGATCAGGGCCTATCAGCCACTTGATTAGCACCTGTCAGCCAGTTGATCAGCACCTGTCAGCAGATTGATCAGGGCCTCTCAGCCACTTGATTAGCACCTGTCAGCCAGTTGATCAGCACCTGAGAGTCGCTTCATTAGCACCTGTCAGCCAGTTGATCAGCACCTGTCATCCACTTGATCAGCACCTGTCAGCAGGATGATCAGTGCGTATCAGCTGCTTGATTAACACCTGTCAGTCTATTGATCATCACCTGCCAACCGCTAGATCAGCACCCACTTTGCTGCATGAACAGAGCCTACTCAGCCACGTGGTCAGTGACGCTCAGCCGGTTGATCTTCTCCTGTCAGGCGCTTGATCATTTCCTGCTATTCTGGTCATTCAGCGCCTGGTCAACCACTTGATCAGTGTCAGTCAGCCGCTTGACCACTTTCCACTCAGCGGATTGAAAAGCACTGACTCAGCCACGCAAATAGCATCTCTCAGCCCGTTGATCTGCTCCTACTGAGCCCCACGATCAGCACCTACACAGCCGCTCGATCAGTGACTGTCAGCCTCTTGAGAAGTACCTGTCAGCCACTTGATCAGCACCTGTCAGCCGCTTGATAAACGCGTGTCAGCAGCTTGATAAGTACCTGTCAGCCACTTTATCAGCACCTGTCAGCCAATATATCAGCAGATCTCAACAGCTTGATCAGTGCCCGCTTAGCTGCGTAATCAGAGCCTACTCCGCCACAGGATCAGTGACCCTCAGCCGGCTGATCAGCGCCTGTCAGCGGCTTGATCATTTCCTGCTCTGATGGTCATTCAGCGCCTGGTCAACCACTAGATCAGTGCCTGTCAGCCCCTTGACCAGTGCCCACTCAGCTGATTGATAAACGCATACGCATCCACGTGATAAGCGCCTGTCAGCCACTTGAGAAGCATCTGTCAGCAACTTGATCAGGGCCTATCAGCCACTTGATCAGTACCTGTCAGCCAGTTGATCAGCACCTGTCAGCCACTTCATTTGCACCTGTCAGCCACTTTATCAGCAACTGTCAGGCGCTAGGGCAGCCCCTATAAGCAGCTTGATCATTAACTGTCAGCCACATTATCAGCACCTGTTAGCCGCTGTATCAGAACCTGTCAACCGCTTGATCAGCACCTGTCAGCAGGTTGAAGAGTGCCTACTCAGCCACGCGAATTGCATCTCTCAGCCAGTTGATCTGCGCCTACTGAGCCCCACAATCAGCGCCTACTCAGCCGCCCGATCAGTGCCTGTCAGCCGCTTGAGAAATACCTGTCAGCCAGTTGATCAGCACCTCTCAGCCAGTTGATGCCACCACCTGTAAGCCACTGGATCAGCACCTGTCAACCGCTTGATCAGCACCATTCAGCAGCTTGATCAGCACCTATAAGATGCTTAATTATCACTTCTCCGCCAGTTCATCAGCACCTGTCAGCCGCTTAATCAGCACCTGTCAGCAGCTAGATCAGCACCTGTCAGCAGCTTGATCAGCACCTATCAGCTGCTTGATTAGCACCTGTCAGCATGTTTATCAACACCTGTGAGCCGCTTCATTAGCAACTGTCAGCCAGTTGATCAGCACCTGTCAGCTGCATGATCAGCACCTGTAAGCCGCTTAAACAGCGCCTGCCAGCCGCTTGATCAGTGCCTTCTCAGCTGCGCGATCAGCGCCTACTCAGCCGCGAATCAGCCCCTACACAGCCGCGTGATCATAGTCTGTCAGCCTCTTTATCAGAGTCGGTCATCCGCTTGATCAGCACCTGTCAGCAGGTTGAAGAGTGCCTACTCAGCAGTGCGAATAGCATCTCTCAGCCAGTTGATCTGCACCTACTGAGACCTGCAATCACCGCCTACTCAGCCGCCCGATTAGTGCCTGTCAGCTGCTTGAGAAGTAACTGTCAGCCAGTTGATCAGCACCTCTCAGCCAGTTGATCACCACCTGTAAGCCACTGGATCAGCACCTGTCAGCCGCTTGATCAGCACCGTTCAGCAGCTTGATCAGCACCTATCAGCTGCTTAATTAACACTTCTCAGCCAGTTGATCAGCACCTGTTAGCCGCTTGATCAGCGCCTATCAGCCGCTTAATCAGCACCTATCAGCTGCTTGATTAGCACCTGTCAGCATGTTGATCAACACCTGTCAGCCGCTTCATTAGCAACTGTCAGCCAGTTGATCAGCACCTGTCAGCTGCCTGATCGGCACCTATAAGCCGCTTAAACAGCGCCTGCCAGCCGCTTCATCAATGCCTGTCAGCGCTTGATCAGTGCCTTCTCAGCTGTGCGATCAATGCCTACTGAGCCTCGAATCAGCCCCTACACAGCCGCGTAATCATAGTCTGTCTGCCGCTTGATCAGAGACTGTCAGACGCTTGATCAGCGCCTAATCACCCCCCGATCAGCGCCTATTGAGCGGCGCAATCAGCACCTGTCAGCTGCTTGACAAGCACCTATAAACCACTTGATCAACACCTAATAAGATTCACTATGAGTATTTACTGAGCCATGCAATCATCGCCTCAGCCGCATGATCTGTGCCTAATCAGCCGTGCGATATGTGCCTGAGAGCCGAATGCGAAGTACTCTCAGCCGCTTGATCGGCGATCATCAGCCGCTAGATCGGCATCTGCCAACGACTTTATCAGCACCTTTCAGCCGCTTGATCAGCGCCTGTCAGCCTCTTGATCAGCGATTATCAGGCGCTAGATCAACATCTGTCAACGACTTTATCAGCACCTGTCAGCTGCTTGATCAGCGCCTGTTAGCCGCTTTAACATCACCTAATCAGCTGCATGATCAGCGCCTACTCAGCCGCTTGATCAGTACCAGTAAGCCAGTTGATCAGCACCTGTCAGCAGCTTGATCAGCGCCTATCAGGTGATTGATTAGCAACTGTCAGCATGTTGATCAACACCTGTCAACCGCTTTTTTAGCAACTGTCAGCCAGTTGATCAGCCACTGTCAGCCGCTGGATAAGCACCTGTCAGCCAGTTGATCAGCACCTGTCAGCTGCTTGATCAGCACCTGTAAGCCGCTTAAACACCGCCTGCCAGCCGCTTCATCAGTGCCCGCAAGCTGCTTGATCATTGCCTTCTCAGGTGCACGATCAGCCCCTACTCAGCTGCGAATCAGCCCCTACACAGCAGCGTGATCATAGTCTGTCAGCCTCTTTATCAGAGTCGGTCATCCGCTTCATCAGCACCTGTCAGCAGGTTGAAGAGTGCCTACTCAGCCGCGCGAATTGCATCTCTCAGCTAGTTGATCTGCGCCTACTGAACCCCGCAATCAGCGCCTACTCAGCCTCCCGATCAGTGCCTGTCAGCCTCTTGAGAAGTACCTGGCTGCCAGTTGATTAGCAGCTCTCAGCCAGTTGATCACCACCTGTAAGCCACTGGATCAGCACCTGTCAGCCGCTTGATCAGCACTTATCAGCAGCTTGATCAGCGCCTATCAGCTGCTTAATTTACACTTCTGAGCCAGTTGATCAGCACCTGTCAGCTGCTTGATCAGCGCCTATCATCCGCTTGATTAGCACCTGTCAGCCAGTTGATTAGCACCTGTCACCCGCTTGATCAGCACCTATCAGCAGCTTGATCAGCGCCTATCATCTGCTTAGTTAACACTTCTGAGCCACTTGATCAGCACCTGCCAGCAGCTTGATGAGTGCCTATCAGCCGCTTGATTAGCACCTGTCAGCCAGTTGATCAGCACCTGTCAGCCCATTGATCAGCGCCTATCAGCCGCTTGATCAGCACCTGTCAGCCGCTTGATGAGTGCCTATCAGCCGCTTGATTAGCACCTGTCAGCCAGTTGACCAGCACCTGTCAGCCGCTTGATAAGTGCCTATCAGTGGCTTGATTAGCCCCTGTCAGCCAGTTGATCAGCACCTGTCAGCTGCTTCATTTGCACCTGTCAGCCAGTTGAACAGCACCTGTCAGCCCCTAGATCATCGCCTATCAGCCGTGTGATTAGCACCTGTCAGCCAGTTGATCAGCACCTGTCAGCCTCTTGATCAGAACCTGTCAGCAGCTTGATCATCGCCTATCAGCTCCTTGATTAGCACTTGTCCGCCAGTTGATCAGCACCTGCCTACCGATTGATCAGTGCCTGTCAGCTGCTTGATCATTGCATTCTCAGCTGGGCAATCAGCACCTATCAGCTGCTTGTTTAGCACCTGTCAGCCAGTTGATCAGCACCTGTCAGCACCTTGATCATCGCCTATCAGCCGCTTGATTAGCACATGTCAGCCAGATGATCAGCACCTGTCAGCTGCTTGAGCAGCGAGTATCAGCTGCTTGATCAGCACCTGTCAACAGATTGATCAGGGCCTATCAGCCACTTGATTAGCCCCTGTCAGCCAGTTGATCAGCACCTGTCAGCAGATTGATCAGGGCCTCTCAGCCACTTGATTAGCACCTGTCAGCCAGTTGATCAGCACCTGAGAGTCGCTTCATTAGCACCTGTCATCCGGTTGATCAGCACCTGTCAGCAGGTTGATCAGTGCGTATCAGCTGCTTGATTAACACCTGTCAGTCTATTGATCATCACCTGTCAACCGCTAGATCAGCACCCACTTTGCTGCATGAACAGAGCCTACTCAGCCACGCGGTCAGTGACGCTCAGCCGGTTGATCTTCTCCTGTCAGGCGCTTGATCATTTCCTGCTATGCTGGTCATTCAGCGCCTGGTCAACCACTGGATCAGTGTCAGTCAGCCGCTTGACCACTTTCCACTCAGCGGATTGAAAAGCACTGACTCAGCCACGCAAATAGCATCTCTCAGCCCGTTGATCTGCTCCTACTGAGCCCCACGATCAGCACCTACACAGAGGCTCGATCAGTGACTGTCAGCCTCTTGAGAAGTACCTGTCAGCCACTTGATCAGCACCTGCCAGCCGCTTGATAAACGCGTGTCAGCAGCTTGATCAGTACCTGTCAGCCACTTTATCAGCACCTGTCAGCCAATATATCAGCAGCTCTCAACAGCTTGATCAGTGCCCGCTTAGCTGCGTAATCAGAGCCTACTCCGCCACAGGATCAGTGACCCTCGGCGGGCTGATCAGCGCCTGTCAGCGGCTTGATCATTTCCTGCTCTGATGGTCATTCAGCGCCTGGTCCACCACTAGATCAGTGCCTGTCAGCCCCTTGACCAGTGCCCACTCAGCTGATTGATAAACGCATACGCATCCACGTGATAAGCGCCTGTCAGCCACTTGAGAAGCATCTGTCAGCAACTTGATCAGGGCCTATCAGCCACTTGATCAGTACCTGTCAGCCAGTTGATCAGCACCTGTCAGCCACTTCATTTGCACCTGTCAGCCACTTGATCAGCAACTGTCAGGCGCTAGGGCAGCCCCTATAAGCAGCTTGATCATTAACTGTCAGCCACATTATCAGCACCTGTTAGCCACTGTATCAGAACCTGTCAACCGCTTGATCAGCACTTGTCAGCAGGTTGAAGAGTGCCTACTCAGCCGCGCGAATTGCATCTCTCAGCTAGTTGATCTGCGCCTACTGAGCCCCGCAATCAGCGCCTACTCAGCCGCCCGATCAGTGCCTGTCAGCCGCTTGAGAAATACCTGTCAGCCAGTTGATCAGCACCTCTCAGCCAGTTGATCACCACCTGTAAGCCACTGGATAAGCACCTGTCAACCGCTTGATCAGCACCATTCAGCAGCTTGATCAGCACCTATAAGATGCTTAATTATCACTTCTCCGCCAGTTCATCAGCACCTGTCAGCCGCTTAATCAGCACCTGTCAGCAGCTAGATCAGCACCTGTCAGCAGCTTGATCAGCACCTATCAGCTTCTTGATTAGCACCTGTCAGCATGTTTATCAACACCTGTGAGCCGCTTCATTAGCAACTGTCAGCCAGTTGATCAGCACCTGTCAGCTGCATGATCAGCACCTGTAAGCCGCTTAAACAGCGCCTGCCAGCCGCTTGATCAGTGCCTTCTCAGCTGCGCGATCAGCGCCTACTCAGCCGCGAATCAGCCCCTACACAGCCGCGTGATCATAGTCTGTCAGCCTCTTTATCAGAGTCGGTCATCCGCTTGATCAGCACCTGTCAGCAGGTTGAAGAGTGCCTACTCAGCCGTGCGAATAGCATCTCTCAGCCAGTTGATCTGCACCTACTGAGACCTGCAATCACCGCCTACTCAGCCGCCCGATTAGTGCCTGTCAGCTGCTTGAGAAGTAACTGTCAGCCAGTTGATCAGCACCTCTCAGCCAGTTGATCACCACCTGTAAGCCACTGGATCAGCACCTGTCAGCCGCTTGATCAGCACCTGTCAGCCAACTGATCAGCACCTGTCAGCCGCTTCATTAGCACCTGTCAGCCAGTTGAACAGCACCTGTCAGCCCCTTGATCATCGCCTATCAGCCGTGTGATTAGCACCTGTCAGCCAGTTGATCAGCACCTGTCAGCCTCTTGATCAGAACCTGTCAGCAGCTTGATCATGGCATATCAGCTCCTAGATTAGCACTTGTCCGCCAGTTGATCAGCACCTGCCTACCGATTGATCAGTGCCTGTCAGCTGCTTGATCATTGCATTCTCAGCTGCGCAATCAGCACCTATCAGCTGCTTGTTTAGCACCTGTCAGCCAGTTGATCAGCACCTGTCAGCACCTTGATCATCGCCTATCAGCCGCTTGATTAGCACCTGTCAGCCAGTTGACCAGCACCTGTCAGCCGCTTGGTCAGCGCCTGTTAGCCGCTTGATCATCACATAATCAGCTGCATGATCAGCGCCTACTCAGCCGCTTGATCAGTACCAGTCAGCCAGTTGATCAGCACCTGTCAGCACCTTGATCAGCGCTTATAAGCTGCTTGATTAGCACCTGTCAGCCAGTTGATCAGCAACTCTCAGCCAGATGATCAGCACCTGTAATCCAGTGGATCAGCGCCTGTTAGCTGCTTGATGATCGCATTATCAGCTGCACGATCAGCGCCTACTCAGCTGCTTGATCAGAAGCTGTCAGCCAGTTGATCAGCACCTGTCAGCCGCTTGATCAGCACCTGTCAGCAGCTTTATCAGCACCTATCAGCTGCTTGATTAGCACCTGTCAGCATGTTGATCAACACCTGTCAGCCGCTTCATTAGCTCCTGTCAGCCAGTTGATCAGCAACTGTCAGCTGCTTCATTAGCACCTCTCAGCCAGTTGATCAGCACCTGTCAGCTGCTTGATCAGCACCTATAAGCGGCTTCATCAGTGCCCGTCAGCTGCTTGATCTTTGCCTTCTCAGCTGGGCTATCAGCGCCTACTCAGCCGCGAATCAGCCCCTACACATCCTCGTGATCATAGTCTGCCAGCCGCTTGATCAGAGACTGTCAGGTGCTTGATCAGCGCCTAATCACCCCCTGCATCAGCGCCTATTGAGCAGGGTGATCAGCACCTGTCAGCCACTTGACAAGAACTTATACACCACTTGATCAACACCTAATTAGCTTCACTCTCAGTATTTCCTGAGCCATGCGATCATCGCCTCAGCTGCATGATCTGTGCCTACTCAGCCCCGCGATCAGTGCCTACTCAGCCGTGCCATATGTGCCTGACATCCGATTGAGAAGTACTGTCACTCGCTTGATCAGCGATAATCAGCCGCTAGATCAGCGATCATCAACCGCTAGATCAGCATCTGTCAACGACTATATCAGCACCTTTCAGACGCTTGATCAGCGCCTATCAGCTGCTTAATTAACACTTCTCAGCCAGTTGATCAGCACCTGTTAGCCGCTTGATCAGCGCCTATCAGCCGCTTGATAGCACCTTTGAGCCAGTTGATTAGCAACTGTCAGCCGCTTAATCAGCACCTTTCAGCAGGTTGATCAGCACCTGTCAGCAGCTTGATCAGCACCAATCAGCTGCTTGATTAGCACCTGTCAGCCACTTGATCAGCACCTGTCAGCCGCTTGATAAACGCATGTCAGCAGCTTGATCAGTACCTGTCAGCCACTTTACCAGCACCTGTCAGCCAATATATCAGCAACTCTCAACAGCTTGATCAGTGCCCGCTTAGCTGCGTAATCAGAGCCTACTCCGCCACAGGATCAGTGACCCTCGGCGGGCTGATCAGAGCCTGTCAGCGGCTTGATCATTTCCTGCTCTGATGGTCATTCAGCGCCTGGTCCACCACTAGATCAGTGCCTGTCAGACCCTTGACCAGTGCCCACTCAGCTGATTGGTAAACGCATACGCATCCACGCGATAAGCGCCTGTCAGCCACTTGAGAAGCATCTGTCAGCAACTTGATCAGTACCTGTCAGCCAGTGGATCAGCACCTGTCAGCCACTTCATTTGCACCTGTCAGCCACTTTATCAGCAACTGTCAGGCGCTAGGGCAGCCCCTATAAGCAGCTTGATCATTAACTGTCAGCCACATTATCAGCACGTGTTAGCCGCTGTATCAGAACCTGTCAACCGCTTGATCAGCACCTGTCAGCAGCTTTATCAGCACCTATCAGCTGCTTGATTAGCCCCTGTCAGCCACTTGATCAGCAATTGTCAGCCGCTTGTTATTCACCTGTCAGCAGCTTAATCAGCGCTTGACCACTTTCCACTCAGCCGATTGAAAAGCAAAGACTCAACCGCGTGAATATCATCTTTCAGCCAGTTGATCTGTGCCTACTGAGCCCCGCAGTCAGTGCCTACACAGCTGCCCGAACAGTGCTTGTCAGCCGCCTGACAAGGACCTGCCAGCCACTTGATCAGCACCTGTCAGCAGCTTGATGTGCACCTATCAGCCGCTTGATTAGCACCTGTCAGCCAGTTGACCAGCACCTGTCAGCCGCTTGGTCAGCGCCTACCATGGCTTCATTAGCCCCTGTCAGCCAGTTGATCAGCAATTGTCAGCCGCTTGTTAAGCACCTGTCAGCAGCTTGATCAGCGCTTGACCACTTTCCACTCAGCCGATTGAAAAGCAAAGACTCAACCGCGTGAATAGCATCTTTCAGCCAGTTGATCTGTGCCGACTGAGCCCTGCAGTCAGTGCCTACACAGCTGCCCGATCAGTGCTTGTCAGCCGCTTGACAAGTACCTGTCAGCCACTTGATCAGCACCTGTCAGCAGCTTGATGTGCACCTATCAGCCGCTTGATTAGCACCTGTCAGCCAGTTGACCAGCACTTGTCAGCCGCTTGGTCAGCGCCTATCAGTGGCTTGATTAGCCCCTGTCAGCCAGTTGATCAGCAATTGTCAGCCGCTTGTTAAGCACCTGTCAGCAGCTTGATCAGCGCTTGACCACTTTCCACTCAGCCGATTGAAAAGCACTGACTCAGCCGCGAGAATAGCATCTTTCAGCCAGTTGATCTGTGCCTACTGAGCCCCGCAGTCAGTGCCTACACAGCCGCCTGATCAGTGCTTGTCAGCCGCTTGACAAGTACCTGTCAGCCTGTTGATCAGCACCTAATCAGCCACGCGATCATCATTTACTCAGCTGCACGATCATCGCCTCAGCCGCTTGTTCTGTGTCTACTCAGCCCCGCGATCAGCGCCTACTCAGCCGTGCGAGGTGCGCCTGACAGACACTTGAGAAGTACTGTCAGCCACTTTATCAGCGACTATCAGTCGCTTGATCAGCACCTGTCAACGACTTTATCAGCACCTGTCAGCCGCTTGATTAGTGCCTGTCAGCTGCTTGACCACTGCCCACTCAGCCGATTGAAAAGCGCCAATGCAGCCGCGCGATAAGCACCAGTCAGCCGCCTGAAAATCACCTGTCAGCAGCTTGATCAGGGCCTATTAGCCACTTGATTAGCACCTGTCAGCTAGTTGATCAGCACCTGTCAGCCAATTGATCAGCACCTGTCAGCCGCTTCATTAGCACCTGTCAGCCAGTTGAACAGCACCTGTCAGCCCCTTGATCATCGCCTATCAGCCGTGTGATTAGCACCTGTCAGCCAGTTGATCAGCACCTGTCAGCCTCTTGATCAGAACCTGTCAGCAGCTTGATCATCGCCTATCAGCTCCTTGATTAGCACTTGTCCGCCAGTTGATCAGCACCTGCCTACCGATTGATCAGTGCCTGTCAGCTGCTTGATCATTGCATTCTCAGCTGCGCAATCAGCACCTATCAGCTGCTTGTTTAGCACCTGTCAGCCAGTTGATCAGCACCTGTCAGCACCTTGATCATCGCCTATCAGCCGCTTGATCAGCACCTGTCAGCCAGTTGACCAGCACCTGTCAGCCGCTTGGTCAGCGCCTATCAGTGGCTTGATTAGCCCCTGTCAGCCAGTTGATCAGCAATTGTCGGCCGCTTGTTAAGCACCTGTCAGCAGCTTGATCAGCGCTTGACCACTTTCCACTCAGCCGATTGAAAAGCACTGACTCAGCCGCGCTAATAGCATCTTTCAGCCAGTTGATCTGTGCCTACTGAGCCCCGCTGTCAGTGCCTACACAGCTGCCCGAACAGTGCTTGTCAGCCGCCTGACAAGGACCTGCCAGCCACTTGATCAGCACCTGTCAGCAGCTTGATGTGCACCTATCAGCCACTTGATTAGCACCTGTCAGCCAGTTGACCAGCACCTGTCAGCCGCTTGGTCAGCGCCTACCATGGCTTCATTAGCCCCTGTCAGCCAGTTGATCAGCAATTGTCAGCCGCTTGTTAAGCACCTGTCAGCAGCTTGATCAGCGCTTGACCACTTTCCACTCAGCCGATTGAAAACCACTGACTCAGCCGCGTGAATAGCATCTTTCAGCCAGTTGATCTGTGCCCACTGAGCCCCGCAGTCAGTGCCTACACAGCCGCCCGATCAGTGCTTGTCAGCCGCTTGACAAGTACCTGTCAGCCACTTGATCAGCACCTGGCAGCCGCTTCATTAGCACCTGTCAGCCAGTTGAACAGCACCTGTCAGCCCCTTGATCATCGCCTATCAGCCGTGTGATTAGCACCTGTCAGCCAGTTGATCAGCACCTGTAAGCCACTGGATCAGCGTCTGTTAGCTGCTTGATCATCGCCTTATCAGCTGCACGATCAGCGCCTACTCAGCCGCTTGATCAGAACATGTCAGGCAGTTGATCAGCACCTGTCAGCCGCTTGATCAGCACCTATCAGCCAGGTAATCATCACCTGTAAGCCACTGAATCAGCACTTCTCAGCGGCTTGATCAGCACCTTTCAGCAGCTTGATCAGCGCCTATCAGCTGCTTAATTAACACTTCTCAGCCAGTTGATCAGCACCTGTTAGCCGCTTGATCAGCGCCTATCAGCCGCTTGATTAGCACCTGTCAGCCAGTTGATTAGCACCGCTTAATCAGCTCCTGTCAGCAGCTTGATCAGCACCTGTCAGCGGCTTGATCAGCACCTATCAGCTGCTTGATTAACACCTGTCAGCATGTTGATCAACACCTGTCAGCCGCTTCATTAGCAACTGTCAGCCAGTTGATCAGCACCTGTCAGCTGCTTGATCAGCACCTGTAAGCCACTTAAACAGCGCCTGCCAGCCACTTGATCAGTGCCTTCTCAGCTGCGTGATCAATACCTACTCAGCGGCGAATCAGCCCCTACACAGCCGCGTGATCATACTCTGTCGGCCGCCTGATCAGAGACGGTCAGCCGCTTGATCAGCGCCTAATCACCCCCTCCATCAGCGCCTATTGAGCGGCGCGATCAGCACCTGTCAGCCGCTTGACAAGCTCCTATAAACCACTTGATCAACACCTAATTAGATTCACTATCAGTATGTACTGAGCCATGGGATCATCGCCTCAGCCGCATGATCTGTTCCTACTCAGCCCCGTGATCAGTGCCTACTCAGCCATGCGATATGTGCCTGACAGCCGATTGAGAAGTACTGTTAGCCGCTTGATCAGCGATTATCCGCCGTTATCAGCATCTCTCAACGACTTTATCAGCACCTTTCAGCCGCTTGATCAGCGCCTGTCAGCCGCTTGATCAGCGATTATCAGCCGCTAGATCAACATCTGTCAACGACTTTATCACCACCGGTCAGCCGCTTGATCAGCACCTAGAAGCCGCTTTATCATCGCCTAATCAGCTGTGCGATCAGCACCTACCCATCCGCTTGATCAGTACCTGTCCGCCACTATATCAGCAGCTGTCAACTGCTTGATCAGCTACCACTTTGCTGCGTGATCAGTTCCTACTCAGCCTCGTGATCAGTGACCCTCAGCGGGTTGATCAGCGCCTGTCAGCCGCTTGATCATTTCCTGCTCTTCTGATCATTCAGCGCCTGGTCAACCACTTCATCAGTGCCTGTCAGCCTCTTGACCAGAGCCCACTCAGTTGATTGAAAAGCGCCTAGGCAGCCCGATAAGTGCCTCACAGCCGCTTGAAAAGCACCTGTCAGAAGCTTGATCAGGGCATATCAGCCACTTGAATAGTACCTATCAGCCAGTTGATCAGCACCTGTCAGCTCGTTGATCAGCGCCTATCAGCCGCTTGATCAGCACCTGTCAGCCGCTTGATGAGCGCCTATCAGCCGTTGATGAGCACACGACAGCCAGTTGACTAGCACCTGTGAGCCGCTTGATCAGCGCCTCTCAGTGGCTTGATTAGCCCCTGTCAGCCAGTTGATCATCAATTGTCAGCCGCTTGTTAAGCACCTGTCAGCAGCTTGATCAGCGCATGACCACTTTCCACTCAGCCGTTTGAAATGCACCGTCTCAGCCGCGTGAATAGCATCTTTCAGCCAGTTGATCTGTGCGTACTGAGCCCCGCAGTCAGTGCCTACACAGTCGCCCGAACAGTGCTTGTCAGCCGCTTGACAACTACCTGTCAGCCACTTGATCAGCACCTGTCAGCAGCTTGATAAACGCGTGTCAGCCTCTTGATCAGCACCTAATCAGCCACGCGATGATCATTTACTCAGCCGCGCGATCATAACCTCAGCCTCTTGATCTGTGCCTACTCAGCCCCACGACCAGCGCCTACACAGCCATGCGATCTGCGCCTGACAGTCACTTGATCAACGACTATCAGCCGCTTGATCAGCACCTGTCAACCACTTTATCATCACCTGTCAGCCGCTTGATCAGCGCCTGTTAGCCGCTTGATCATCACATAATCAGCTGCATGATCAGCGCCTACTCAGCCGCTTGATCAGTACCAGTCAGCCAGTTGATCAGCACCTGTCAGCACCTTGATCAGCGCTTATAAGCTGCTTGATTAGCACCTGTCAGCCAGTTGATCAGCAACTCTCAGCCAGATGATCAGCACCTGTAATCCAGTGGATCAGCGCCTGTTAGCTGCTTGATGATCGCATTATCAGCTGCACGATCAGCGCCTACTCAGCTGCTTGATCAGAAGCTGTCAGCCAGTTGATCAGCACCTGTCAGCCGCTTGATCAGCACCTGTCAGCAGCTTTATCAGCACCTATCAGCTGCTTGATTAGCACCTGTCAGCATGTTGATCAACACCTGTCAGCCGCTTCATTAGCTCCTGTCAGCCAGTTGATCAGCACCTGTCAGCTGCTTGATCAGCACCTATAAGCGGCTTCATCAGTGCCCGTCAGCTGCTTGATCTTTGCCTTCTCAGCTGGGCTATCAGCGCCTACTCAGCCGCGAATCAGCCCCTACACATCCTCGTGATCATAGTCTGCCAGCCGCTTGATCAGAGACTGTCAGGTGCTTGATCAGCGCCTAATCACCCCCTGCATCAGCGCCTATTGAGCAGGGTGATCAGCACCTGTCAGCCACTTGACAAGAACTTATACACCACTTGATCAACACCTAATTAGCTTCACTCTCAGTATTTCCTGAGCCATGCGATCATCGCCTCAGCTGCATGATCTGTGCCTACTCAACCCCGCGATCAGTGCCTACTCAGCCGTGCCATATGTGCCTGACATCCGATTGAGAAGTACTGTCACTCGCTTGATCAGCGATAATCAGCCGCTAGATCAGCGATCATCAACCGCTAGATCAGCATCTGTCAACGACTATATCAGCACCTTTCAGACGCTTGATCAGCGCCTATCAGCTGCTTAATTAACACTTCTCAGCCAGTTGATCAGCACCTGTTAGCCGCTTGATCAGCGCCTATCAGCCTCTTGATAGCACCTGTGAGCCAGTTGATTAGCAACTGTCAGCCGCTTAATCAGCACCTTTCAGCAGGTTGATCAGCACCTGTCAGCAGCTTGATCAGCACCAATCAGCTGCTTGATTAGCACCTGTCAGCCAGTTGATCAGCACCTGTCAGCCTCTTGATCAGAACCTGTCAGCAGGTTGATCAGTGCGTAACAGCTGCTTGATTAACACCTGTCAGTCTATTGATCATCACCTGTCAACCGCTAGATCAGCACCCACTTTGCTGCATGAACAGAGCCTACTCAGCCACGAGGTCAGTGACGCTCAGCCGGCTGATCTTCTCCTGTCAGGCGCTTGATCATTTCCTGCTCTGCTGGTCATTCAGCGCCTGGTCAACCACTGGATCAGTGTCAGTCAGCCGCTTGACCACTGCCCACTCAGCAGATTGAAAAGCGCCTACGCAGCCGAGCGATAAGCGCCTGTCAGCCGCTTTACAAGCACCTGTAAACCGCTTGATCAACGCTTACTGAGCTGCGCTATCAGTGCTTAATCAGCCGCGAGATCAGTGTCTGTCAGCGGCTTGATCAGCACCTGTCATCCGGTTGAACAATGCCTATTCAGCCGCACAAATAGCATCTCTCAGCCAGTTGATCTGCTCCTACTGAGCCCCACGATCAGCGCCTATTCAGCCGCCCGATCAGTGACTGTCAGCCTCTTGAGAAGTACCTGTCAGCCACTTGATCAGCACCTGTCAGCCGCTTGATAAACGCATGTCAGCAGCTTGATCAGTACCTGTCAGCCACTTGATCAGCACCTGTCAGCCAATATATCAGCAACTCTCAACAGCTTGATCAGTGCCCGCTTAGCTGCGTAATCAGAGCCTACTCTGCCACAGGATCAGTGACCCTCAGCGGGCTGATCAGCGCCTGTCAGCGGCTTGATCATTTCCTGCTCTGATGGTCATTCAGCGCCTGGTCCACCACTAGATCAGTGCCTGTCAGCCCCTTGACCAGTGCCCACTCAGCTGATTGGTAAACGCATACGCATCCACGCGATAAGCGCCTGTCAGCCACTTGAGAAGCATCTGTCAGCAACTTGGTCAGTACCTGTCAGCCAGTTGATCAGCACCTGTCAGCCACTTCATTTGCACCTGTCAGCCACTTTATCAGCAACTGTCAGGTGCTAGGGCAGCCCCTATAAACAGCTTGATCATTAACTGTCAGCCACATTATCAGCACGTGTTAGCCGCTGTATCAGAAACTGTCAACCGCTTGATCAGCACCTGTCAGCAGCTTTATCAGTACCTATCAGCTGCTTGATTAGCCCCTGTCAGCCACTTGATCAGCAATTGTCAGCCGCTTGTTATTCACCTGTCAGCAGCTTGATCAGCGCTTGACCAATTTCCACTCAGCCGATTAAAAAGCACTGACTCAGCCGCACGAATAGCATCTTTCAGCCAGTTGATCTGTGCCTACTGAGCCCCGCAGTCAGTGCCTACACAGCTGCCCGATCAGTGCTTGTCAGCCGCTTGACAAGTACCTGTCAGCCACTTGATCAGCACCTGTCAGCAGCTTGATGTGCACCTATCAGCCGCTTGATTAGCACCTGTCAGACAGTTGACCAGCACCTGTCAGCCGCTTGGTCAGCGCCTATCAGTGGCTTGTTTAGCCCCTGTCAGACAGTTGATCAGCAATTGTCAGCCGCTTGTTAAGCACCTGTCAGCAGCTTGAACAGCGCTTGACCACTTTCCACTCAGCCGATTGAAAAGCACTGACTCAGCCGCACGAAGAGCATCTTTCAGTCAGTTGATCTGTGCCTACTGAGCCCCGCAGTCAGTGCCTACACAGCCGCCTGATCAGTGCTTGTCAGCCACTTGACAAGTACCTGTCAGCCTCTTGATCAGCACCTAATCAGCCACACGATGATAATTTACTCAGCCGCGCGATCATCGCCTCAGCCTCTTGATCTGTGCCTACTCAGCCCCATGACCAGCGCCTACTCAGCCATGCGATCTGTGCCTGAGAGCCACTTGATCAACGACTATCAGCCGCTTGATCATCGCCTTATCAGCTTCACGATCAGCACCTACTCAGCCGCTTGGCCAGAACCTGTCAGGCAGTTGATCAGCACCAGTCAGCCGCTTGATCATTTCCTGCTCTGCTGGTCATTCAGCTCCTGGTCATCCACTTGATCAGTGCCTGTCAGCCGCTTGAGAAGTACCTGGCAGCCACTGGACCAGCACCTAATCAGCCACGCGATCATCATTTACTCAGCCGCACGATCATCGCCTCAGCCGCTTGATCTGTGTCTACTCAGCCCCGCGATCATCGCCTATCAGCCGTGTGATTAGCACCTGTCAGCCTCTTGATCAGCACCTGTAAGCCTCTTGATCAGAACCTGTCAGCAGCTTGATCATCGCCTAATAGCTACTTTATTAGCACTTGTCCGCCAGTTGATCACCACCTGCCTACCGATTGATCAGTGCCTGTCAGCTGCTTGATCATTGCATTCTCAGCTGCGCAATCAGCACCTATCAGCTGCTTGTTTAGCACCTGTCAGCCAGTTGATCAGCACCTGTCAGCACCTTGAACATCGCCTATCAGCCGCTTGATTAGCACCTGTCAGCCAGATGATCAGCACCTGTCAGCAGCTTGAGCAGCGAGTAACAGCTGCTTGATCAGCACCTGTCAGCCAGTTGATCAGCACCTGTCAGCAGATTGATCAGGGCCTATCAGCCACTTGATTAGCACCTGTCAGCCAGTTGATCAGCACCTGAGTGTCGCTTCATTAGCAACTGTCAGTCAGTTGATCAGCACCTGTCATCCGCTTGATCAGCACCTGTCAGCAGGTTGATCAGTGCGTATCAGCAGCTTGATTAACACCTGTCAGTCTATTGATCATCGCCTGTCAACCGCTAGATCAGCACCCACTTTGCTGCATGAACAGAGCCTACTCAGCCACGCGGTCAGTGACGCTCAGCCGGTTGATCTTCTCCTGTCAGGCGCTTGATCATTTCCTGCTCTGCTGGTCATTCAGCGCCTGGTCAACCACTGGATCAGTGTCAGTCAGCCGCTTGACCACTGCCCACTCAGCAGACTGAAAAGCGCCTACGCAGCCGAGTGATAAGCGCCTGTCAGCCGCTTTACAAGCACCTGTAAACCGCTTGATCAACACTTACTGAGCTGCGCTATCAGTGCTTAATCAGCCGCGAGATCAGTGTCTGTCAGCTGCTTGATCAGCGCTTGACCACTTTCCACTCAGCCGATTGAAAAGCACTGACTCAGCCGCGCGAATAGCATCTTTCAGCCGGTTGATCTGTGCCTACTGAGCCCCGCAGTCAGTGCCTACACAGCCGCCTGATCAGTGCTTGTCAGCCGCTTGACAAGTACCTGTCAGCCTCTTGATCAGCACCTAATCAGCCACACGATGATCATTTACTCAGCCGCGCGATCATCGCCTCAGCCTCTTGATCTGTGCCTACTCAGCCCCATGACCAGCGCCTACTCAGCCATGCGATCTGTGCCTGACAGCCAGTTGATCAACGACTATCAGCCGCTTGATCATCGCCTTATCAGCTTCACGATCAGCACGTACTCAGTCGCTTGATCAGAACCTGTCAGGCAGTTGATCAGCACCAGTCAGCCGCTTGATCATTTCCTGCTCTGCTGGTCATTCAGCTCCTGGTCATCCACTTGATCAGTGCCTGTCAGCCGCTTGAGAAGTACCTGGCAGCCACTTGACCAGCACCTGATCAGCCACGCGATCATCATTTACTCAGCCGCACGATCATCGCCTCAGCCGCTTGATCTGTGTCTACTCAGCCCCGCGATCAGCGCCTACACAGCCGTGCGATGTGCGCCTGACAGACACTTGAGAAGTACTGTCAGCCACTTTATCAGCGACTATCAGTCGCTTGATCAGCACCTGTCAACGACTTTATCAGCACCTGTCAGCCGCTTGATTAGCGCCTGTCAGCTGCTTGACCACTGCCCACTCAATACATTGAAAAGGGCCAATGCAGCCGCGCGATAAGCACCAGTCAGCCGCCTGAAAATCACCTGTAAGCAGCTTGATCAGGGCCTATTAGCCACTTGATTAGCACCTGTCAGCTAGTTGATCAGCACCTGTCAGCCAATTGATCAGCACCTGTCAGCCGCTTCATTAGCACCTGTCAGCCAGTTGAACAGCACCTGTCAGCCCCTTGATCATCGCCTATCAGCCGTGTGATTAGCACCTGTCAGCCAGTTGATCAGCACCTGTCAGCCTCTTGATCAGAACCTGTCAGCAGCTTGATCATCGCCTATCAGCTACTTGATTAGCACTTGTCAACCAGTTGATCAGCACCTGCCTACCGATTGATCAGTGCCTGTCAGCTACTTGTTCATTGCATTCTCAGGTGCGCAAATAGCGCCTATCAGCTGCTTGTTTAGCACCTGTCACCCAGTTGATCAGCACCTGTCAGCACCTTGATCATCGCCTACTCAGCCGCTTGGTCAGAACCTGTCAGGCAGTTGATCAGCACCAGTCAGCCGCTTGATCATTTCCTGCTCTGCTGGTCATTCAGCTCCTGGTCATCCACTTGATCAGTGCCTGTCAGCCGCTTGAGAAGTACCTGGCAGCCACTTGACAGGCACCTAATCAGCCACGCGATCATCATTTACTCAGCCGCACGATCATCGCCTCAGCCGCTTGATCTGTGTCTACTCAGCCCCGCGATCAGCGCCTACTCAGCCGTGCGAGGTGCGCCTGACAGACACTTGAGAAGTACTGTCAGCCACTTTATCAGCGACTATCAGTCGCTTGATCAGCACCTGTCAACGACTTTATCAGCACCTGTCAGCCGCTTGATTAGTGCCTGTCAGCTGCTTGACCACTGCCCACTCAGCCGATTGAAAAGCGCCAATGCAGCCGCGCGATAAGCACCAGTCAGCCGCCTGAAAATCACCTGTCAGCAGCTTGATCAGGGCCTATTAGCCACTTGATTAGCACCTGTCAGCTAGTTGATCAGCACCTGTCAGCCAATTGATCAGCACCTGTCAGCCAGTTGAACAGAACCTGTCAGCCCCTTGATCATCGCCTATCAGCCGTGTGATTAGCACCTGTCAGCCTCTTGATCAGCACCTGTCAGCCTCTTGATCAGAACCTGTCAGCAGCTTGATCATCGCCTATCAGCTACTTGATTAGCACTTGTCAGCCAGTTGATCAGCACCTGCCTACCGATTGATCAGTGCCTGTCAGCTGCTTGAGCATTGCATTGTCAGCTGCGCAATCAGCACCTATCAGCTGCTTGTTTAGCACCTGTCAGCCAGTTGATCAGCACCTGTCAGCACCTTGATCATCGCCTATCAGCCGCTTGATTAGCACCTGTCAGCCAGATGATCAGCACCTGTCAGCAGCTTGAGCAGCGAGTATCAGCTGCTTGATCAGCACCTGTCAGCCAGTTGATCAGCACCTGTCAGCAGATTGATCAGGGCCTATCAGCCACTTGATTAGCACCTGTCAGCCAGTTGATCAGCACCTGAGAGTCGCTTCATTAGCACCTGTCAGCCAGTTGATCAGCACGAGTCATCCGCTTGAACAGCACCTGTCAGCCGCTTGATAAACGCGTGTCAGCAGCTTGATCCGTACCTGTCAGCCACTTTTTCAGCACCTGTCAGCCAATATATCAGCATCTCTCAACAGCTTGATCAGTACCCGCTTAGCTGCGTAATCAGAGCCTACTCAGGCACGTGATCAGTGACTCTCAGCCGGTTGATCAGCACCTGTCAGCCGCTTGATCATTTCCTGCTCTGCTGGTCATTCAGCGCCTGGTCAAGCACTTCATCAGTGCCTGTCTGCCACTTGACCATTGCCCACTCACCTGATTGAAAAGGGCCTATGCAGCCGTGCTATAAGTGCCTCTCAGCCGCTTGACAAGCAACTGTCAGAAGCTTGATCAGGGCCTATCAGCCACTAGAATAGTACCTATCAGCCAGTTGATCGACACCTGTCAGCCGCTTGATCAGGACCTTTCAGCAGCTTTATCAGCACCTATCAGCTGCTTGATTAGGAACTGTCAGCATGTTGATCAACACCTGTCAGCCGCTTCATTAGCAACTGTCAGCCAGTTGATTAGCACCTGTCAGCCGATTAATCAGCACCTGTCAGCAGCTTGATCAGCACCTGTCAGCAGCGTGATCAGCACCTATCAGCTGCTTGATTAGCACCTGTCAGCATGTTGATGAACACCTGTCTGCCGCTTCGTTAGCAACTGTCAGCCAGTTGATCAGCACCTGTCAGCTGCTTGATCAGCACCTGAAAGCCGCTTAAACTGCGCCTGCCATCCGCTTGATAAGTGCATTCTCAGCTGTGCAATCAACGCCTACTCAGCCGCGAATCAGCCCCTACACAGCCGCGTGATCATAGTCTGTCAGCCATTTGATCAGAGACTGTCAGACGCTTGATCAGCGCCTAATCACCCCCACCATCAGCGCCTATTGAAGCGGCGCGATCAGCACCTGTCAGCCGCTTGATCAGCGATTATCAGCCGCTAGATCAACATCCGTCAACGACTTTATCAGCACCTGTCAGCCACTTTATCATCGCCTAATCAGCTGCGCTATCAGTGCCTACTCAACCGCTTGATCAGTACCTGTCAGCCACTTTATCAGCACCTGTCAGCCACTATATCACCACCTGTCAACTGCTTGATCAGCGTCCACTTTGCTGCGTGATCAGATCCTACTAAGCCAGTTGATCAGTGACCCTCAGCCGGTTGATCAGCGCCTGTCAGCCGCTTGATCATTTCCTGCTCTGCTGGTCATTCAGCGCCTGGTCAAGCACTTCATCAGTGCCTGTCAGCCACTTGACCAGTGCCCACTCAGCTGATTGAAAAGCACCTACGCAGCCGCACGATAAGTGCCTCTCAGCCGCTTGACAAGCACCTGTCAGAAGCATGATCAGGGCCTAACAGCCACTTGAATAGTACCTATCAGCCAGTTGATCAGCACCTGTTTGCCGCTTCATCTGCACCTGTCAGCCGCTTGGTGAGCACCTATCAGCCGCTTGATCAGCGACTGTTACCCACTTTATCATCGTCTAACCAGCTGCATGATCAGTGCCTACTCAGCCGCTTGATCAGTACCAGTCAGCCAGTTGATCAGCACCTGTCAGCAGCTTGATAAACGCATGTCAGCCTCTTGACCAGCACCTAATCAGCCACGCGATCATCATTTACTCAACCGCACGATCATCACCTCAGCCGCTTGATCTGTGTCTACTCAGCCCCGCGATCAGCGCCTACTCAGCCGTGCAATGTGCGCCTGACAGACACTTGAGAAGTACTGTCAGCCACTTTATCAGCGACTATCAGTCGCTTGATCAGCACCTGTCAACGACTTTATCAGCACCTGTCAGCCCCTTGATCATCGCCTATCAGCCGTGTGATTAGCACCTGTCAGCCAGTTGATCAGCACCTGTCAGCCTCTTGATCAGAACCTGTCAGCAGCTTGATCATCGCCTATCAGCTACTTGATTAGCACTTGTCAACCAGTTGATCAGCACCTGCCTACCGATTGATCAGTGCCTGTCAGCTACTTGTTCATTGCATTCTCAGGTGCGCAAATAGCGCCTATCAGCTGCTTGTTTAGCACCTGTCAGCCAGTTGATCAGCACCTGTCAGCACCTTGATCATCGCCTACTCAGCCGCTTGATCAGAACCTGTCAGGCAGTTGATCAGCACCAGTCAGCCGCTTGATCATTTCCTGCTCTGCTGGTCATTCAGCTCCTGGTCATCCACTTGATCAGTGCCTGTCAGCCGCTTGAGAAGTACCTGGCAGCCACTTGACCAGCACCTAATCAGCCACTCGATCATCATTTACTCAGCCGCACGATCATCGCCTCAGCCGCTTGATCTGTGTCTACTCAGCCACGCGATCAGCGCCTGACAGACACTTGAGAAGTACTGTCAGCCACTTTATCAGCGACTATCAGTCGCTTGATCAGCACCTGTCAACGACTTTATCAGCACCTGTCAGCCGCTTGATTAGTGCCTGTCAGCTGCTTGACCACTGCCCACTCAGCCGATTGAAAAGCGCCAATGCAGCCGCGTGATAAGCACCAGTCAGCCGCCTGAAAATCACCTGTCAGCAGCTTGATCAGGGCCTATTAGCCACTTGATTAGCACCTGTCAGCTAGTTGATCAGCACCTGTCAGCCAATTGATCAGCACCTGCCAGCCGCTTCATTAGCACCTGTCAGCCAGTTGAACAGCACCTGTCAGCCTCTTGATCAGAACCTGTGAGCAGCTTGATCATCGCCTATCAGCTACTTGATTAGCACTTGTCAGCCAGTTTATCAGCACCTGCCTACCGATTGATCAGTGCCTGTCAGCTGCTTGATCATTGCATTCTCAGCTGCGCAATCAGCACCTATCAGCTGCTTGTTTAGCACCTGTCAGCATGTTGATCAACACCTGTCAGCCGCTTCATTAGCAACTGTCAGCCAGTTGATCAGCAACTGTCAGCCGCTTGATTACCACATGTCAGCTAGTTGATCAGCACCTGTCAGCTGCTTGATCAGCACCTGTAAGCCGCTTAAACAGCGCCCGCCAGCCGCTTCATCAGTGCCTGTCAGCTGCTTGATCATTGCCTTCTCAGCTGCTCGATCAGCGCCTACTCAGCCGCGAATCAGCCCCCACACAGCCGCGTGATCATAGTCTGTCAGCCTCTTTATCAGAGTCGTTCATCCGCTTGATCAGCACCTGTCAGCAGGTTGAAGAGCGCCTACTCAGCCGCGCGAATTGCATCTCTCAGCCAGTTGATCTGCTCCTACTGAGCACCGCAATCAGTGCCTACTCAGCCGCCCAATAAGTGCCTGTCAGCCGCTTGAGAAGTACCTGTCAGCCAGTTGATCAGCACCTCTCAGCCAGCTGATCACCACCTGTAAGCCACTGGATCAGCACCTTTCAGCCGCTTGATCAGCACCTATCAGAAGCTTGATTAGCGCCTATCAGCTGCTTAATTAACACTTCTCAGCCAATTGATCAGCTCCTGTTAGCCGCTTGATCAGCACCTATCAGCCAGTAAATCATCACCTGTAAGCCACTGAATCAGCACTTGTCAGCGGCTTGGTCAGCACCTTTCAGCCGCTTGATCAGCGCCTATCAGCCGCTTGATTAGCACCTGTCAGCCAGTTGATTAGCACCTGTCAGCCGCTTAATCAGCTCCTGTCAGCAGCTTGATCAGCACCTGTCAGCGGCTTGATCAGCACCTATCAGCTGCTTGATTAACACCTGTCAGCATGTTAATCAACACCTGTCAGCCGCTTAATTAGCAACTGTCAGCCAGTTGATCAGCACCTGTCAGCTGCTTGATCAGCACCTCTAAGCCGCTTAAACAAGGCTTGCCAGCCGCTTGATCAGTGCCTTCTCAGCTGTGCGTTCAATGCCTACTCAGCCGCGAAACAGCCCCTACACAGCCGCGTGATCATAGTCTATCGGTCGCTTGATCAGAGAGTGTCAGACGCTTGAGAAGCGCCTAATCACCCCCTCGATCAGCGCCTATTGAGCGGCGTGATCAGCACCTGTCAGCCGCTTGACAAGCTCCTATACACCACTTGATCAACACCTAATTAGCTTCGCTATCAGTATTTACTGAGCCATGCGTTCATCGCCTCAGCCGCATGATGTGTGCCTACTCAACCCCTCGATCAGTGCCTACTCAGCCGTGCGATATGTGCCTGACAGCCGATTGAGTTTTACTGTCAGCCGCTTGATCAGCGATTATCAGCCGCTAGATCAACATCTGTCAACGACTTTATCAGCACATGTCAGCCGCGTGATCAGCACCTGTGAGCCGCTTTATCATCACCTAAGCAGCTGCGTGATCAGCGCCTGCTCAACCGCTTGATCAGTACCTGTCAGCCACTTTATCAGCACCTGTCAGCCACTCTATCAGCACCTGTCAACTGCTTGATCAGCGACCTATTTGCTGCGTGATCAGGTCCTACTCAGCCACGTGATCAGTGACCCTCAGCCTGTTGTTCCTGACAGCCGCTTGATCATTTCCTGCTCTGCTGGTCATTCTCCGCCTGGTCAACCACTTCATCAGTGCCTGTCAGCCACTTGACCAGTGCCCACTCAGCTGATGGAAAAACGCCTACGCAGCCGCGCGATAAGTGCCTCTCAGCCGCTTGAGAAGCACCTGTCCCAAGCTTGATCAGGGCCTATCAGCCACTTGAATAGTACCTATCAGCCAGTTGATCAGCACATGTCAGCCCCTACATCAGAGCCTATCATCCGCTTGATCAGCACCTGTCAGGCGCTTGATGAGCGCCTATCAGCCACTTGATTATCCCCTGTAAGCCAGTTGACCAGCACCTGGCAGCCTCTTGATCCGCGCCTATCAGTGGCTTGATTAGCCCCTATCAGCCAGTTGATCAGCAATTGTCAGCCGCTTGTTAAGCACCTGTCAGCAGCTTGATCAGCGCTTGACCACTTTCCGCTCAGCCGATTGAAAAGCACCGACTCAGCCACGCGAATAGCATCTTTCAGCCACTTAATCTGTGCCTACTGAGCCCCGCAGTCAGTGCCTACACAGCCGCCCGATCAGTGCTTGTCAGCCGCTTGACAAGTACCTGTCAGCCACTTGATCAGCACCTGTCAGCAGCTTGATAAACGCGTGTCAGCCTCTTGATCAGCACCTAATCAGCCACGCGATGATCATTTACTTAGATCTGTGATCATCGCTTCAGCCTCTTGATCTGTGCCTACTCAGCCCCACGACCAGCGCCTACTCAGCAATGCGATCTGCGCCTGACAGCCACTTGATCAATGACTCTCAGCCGCTTGATCAGCACCTGTCAACCACTTTATCATCACCTGTCAGCCGCTTGATCAGCGCTGTTAGCCGCTTTATCATCACATAATCAGCTGCATGATCAGCGCCTACTCAGCTGCTTGATCAGTTCCAGTCAGCCAGTTGATCAGCACCTGTCAGCACCTTGATCAGCGCCTATAAGCCGCTTGATTAGCACCTCTCAGCAAGTTGATCAGCACCTCTCAGCCAGTTGATGAGAACCTGTAAGCCACTGGATCAGCACAACTTATCCACTTGATCATCGCTTTACCAGCTGCACGATCAGCGCCTACTCAGCCGCTTGATCAGAACCTGTTAGCCAGTTGATCAGCACCTGTCAGCCGCTTGATCAGCACCTGTCAGCCAGTTGATCAACACCTGTCAGCTGCTTCATCAGCACCTGTAAGCCGTTTAAACAGCGCCTGTCAGCCACTTAATCAATGCCTGTCAGGGCTTGATCAGTGCCTTCTCAGCTGTGCGATCAATGCCTACTGAGCCTCGAATCAGCCCCTACACAGCCGCGTGATCATAGTCTCTCTGCCGCTTAATCAGAGAGTGTCAGACGATTGATCAGCGCCTAATCACCCCCTCGATCAGCGCCTATTGCGCGGCATGATCAGCACCTGTCAGCCGCTTGAGAAGCTCCTATAAACCACTTGATCAACACCTAATTAGCTTCGCTATCAGTATTTACTGAGCCATGTGATCATCGCCTCAGCCGCATGATCCGTGCCTACTCAGCCCCGCGATCAGTGTCTACTCAGCCATGTGATATGTGCCTGACAGCCGATTCCGAAGTACTGTCAGCCGCTTGATCAGCGATTATCAGCCGCTAGATCAACATCTGTCGACGACTTTTTCAGCACCTGTAAGCTGCTTGATCAGCGCCTGTCAGCCGCTTGATCATTTCCTGCTCTGCTGGTCATTCAGCGCCTGGTCAACCACTTCATCAGTGCCTGTCAGCCTCTTGACCAGTGCCCACTCAGCTGATTGAAAAGCGCCTACGCAGCCGCGCGTTAAGTGCCTCTCAGCCGCTTGACAGCAAATGTCAGAAGCTTGATCAGGGCCTATCAGCCACTTGAACTGTACCTATCAGCCAGTTCATTAGCTCCTGTCAGCCGCTTGATGAGCGCCTATCAGCTGCTTGAATAGCACCTGTCAGCCAGTTGACCAGCACCTGTCAGCCGCTTGATCAGTGCCTATCAGTGGCTTGATTAGCCTCTGTCAGCCAGTTCATCAGCAATTGTCAGCCGCTTGTTAAACACCAGTCAGCAGCTTGATCACCGCTTGACCACTTTCCTCTCAGCGATTGAAAAGCACCGACTCAGCCGCGCGAATAGCATCTTTCAGCCAGTTGATCTGTGCCTACTGAGCCCCGCAGTCAGTGCCTACACAGCCTCATGATCAGTACCTGTCAGCCACTTGATCAGCACCTGTCAGCAGCTTGATAAACGCATGTCAGCCTATTGATCAGCACCTAATCAGCCACAGGATGATCATTTACTCAGCCGCGCGATCATCGCCTTAGCCTCTTGATCTGTGCCTACTCAGCCCCACGACAAGCGCGTACTCAGCCATGCTATCTGCACCTGACAGCCACGTGATCAACGACTATCAGCCCCTTGATCAGCACCTGTCAACCACTTTATCATCACCTTTCAGCCGCTTGATCAGCGCCTGTTAGCTGCTTTATCATCGCCTAATCAGCTGCATGATCAGCACCTACTCAGCCGCTTGATCAGTACCAGTCAGCCAGTTGATCAGCACCTGTCAGCAGCTTGATCAGCGCCTATCAGCTGATTGATTAGCACCTGTCAGCATGTTGATCAACACCTGTCAACCGCTTTTTTAGCAACTGTCAGCCAGTTGATCAGCCAATGTCAGCCGCTGGATAAGCACCTGTCAGCCAGTTGATCAGCACCTGTCAGCTGCTTGATCAGCACCTGTAAGCCACTTAAACTCCGCCAGCCAGCCGCTTCATCAGTGCCCGTCAGCTGCTTGATCATTGCCTTCTCAGCTGCACGATCAGCGCCTACTCAGCCGCTCGATCAGTGCCTGTCAGCCGCTTGAGAAGTACCTGTCAGCCAGTTGATCAGCACCTCTCAGCTTTTTGATCACCACCTGTAAGCCACTGGATCACCACCTGTCAGCCGTTTGATCAGCATCTTTCAGCAGCTTGATCAGCGCCTATCAGCTGCTTAATTAACACTTCTCAGCCAGTTGATCAGCAGTTGTTAGCCGCTTAATTAGTGCCTATCAACAGCTTGAGTAGCACCTGTCAGCCAGTTGATTAGCACCTGTCAGCCGCTTAATCAGCGCTTGTCAGCAGCTTGATCAGCACCTGTCAGCAGCTTTATCACTACCTATCAGTTGCTTGATTAGCGACTGGAAACATGTTGATAAACACCTGTCAGCCGCTTCATTAGCAAATGTCAGCCAGTTGATCAGCACCTGTCAGCTTCTTGAACAGCACCTGTAAGCCCCTTAAACAGCGCCTGCCAGCCGCTTGATCACTGCCTTCTCAGCTGCGCGATCAATGCCTACTCAGCCGCGTGATCATAGTCTGTCAGCCGCTTGATCAGAGACTGTCAGACCCTTGATCAGCGCCTAATCACCCCCTCCATCAGCGCCTATTGAGCGACGTGATCAGCACCTGTCAGCCACTTGACAAGCACCTATAAACCACTTGATCAACACCTAATTAGATTCACTATCAGTATTTACTGAGCCATGCGATCAACGCCTCAGCCGCATGAACTGTGCCTACTCAGCCCTGCGATCAGTGCCTACTCAGCCGTGCGATATGTGCCTGACAGCCAATTGAGAAGTACTGTCAGCCGCTTGATCAGCGATTATCAGCCGCTAGATCAGCATCTGTCAACGACTTTATCAGCACCTTTCAGCCGCTAGATCAGCGCCTATCAGCCGCTTGATCAGCGATTATCAGCCGCTAGATCAACATCTGTCAACGACTTTATCAGCACCTGTCAGCCGCTTGATCAGAGCCTGTCAGCCGCTTTATCATCGCCTAATCAGCTGCGTGATCAGCGCCTTCTAAACCGCTTGACCAGTACCTGTCAGCCCCTTTATCAGAACCTGTCAGCCACTCTATCAGCACCTGTCAACTGCTTGATCAGCGACCACATTGCTCCCTGATCAGATCCTACTCAGCCATGTGATCCGTGACCCTCAGCCTGTTGATCAGCACCTGTCAGACGCTTGATCATTTCCTGCTCTGCTGGTCATTCAGCGCCTGGTCAACCACTTCATCAGTGCCGGTCAGCCACTTGACCAGTGCCCACTCAGCTGATTGAAAAGCACCTACGCGGCGCGATAGGTGCCTCTCAGCCGCTTGACAAGCACCTGTCCGAAGATTGATCAGGGCCTATCAGCCACTTGAATAGTACCTATCAGCCAGTTGATCAGCATCTGTCAGCCCCTTAATCAGCGCCTATCAGCCGCTTGATCAGCACCTGTCAGCCGCTTGATGAGCGCCTATCAGCCACTTGATTAGCACCTGTCAGCCAGTTGACCAGCACCTGTCAGCCGCTTGATCAGCTCCTATCAGTGGCTTAATTAGCCCCTGTCAGCTAGTTGATCAGCAATTGTCAGCCGCTTGTTAAACGCCTGTCAGCAGCTTCATCAGCGCTTGACCACTTTCCTCTCAGCCGATTGAAAATCACCAACTCAGCCACGCGAATAGCATCTTTCAGCCAGTTGATCTGTGCCTTCTGAGCCCTGCAGTCAGTGCCTACACAGCCTCCCGATCAGTGCTTGTCAGCCGCTTGACAAATACCTGTCAGCCTCTTGATCAGCACCTGTCAGCAGCTTGATAAACGCGTGTCAGCCTCTTGATCAGCACATAATCAGCCACGAGATGATCATTTACTCAACTGCGCAATCATCGCCTCAGCCTCTTGATCTGTGCCTACTGAGCCCCACGAGCAGCGCCTACTCCGCCATGCGATCTGCGCCTTACAGCCATTTGATCAACGACTATCAGCCTCTTGATCAGCACCTGTCAAACACTTTATCATCACCTGTCAGCCGCTTGATCAGTACCAGTCAGCCAGTTGATCAGCACCTGTCATCAGCTTGATCAGCGCCTATAAGCTGCTTGATTAGCTCCTGACAGCCAGTTGAACAGCACCTCTCAGCCAGTTGATCAGCACCTGTAAGCCACTGGATCATCGCCTGTTAGCTGTTTGATCATCGCCTTATCAGCTGCACAATCAGCGCCTACTCAACCACTTGATCATAACCTGTCAGCCAGTTGATCAGCACCTGCCAGCCGCTTGATCAGCACCTGTCAGCAGCTTTATCAGCACCTAACAGCTGCTTGATTAGCACCTGTCACCATGTTGATCAACACCTGTCAGCCGGTTCATTAGCAACTGTCAGCCAGTTGATCAGCGGCTGTCAGCTGCTTCATTAGCAACTGTCAGCCAGTTGATCAGCACCTGTCAGTTGCTTGATTAGCACCTGTAAGCCGCTTAAACAGCGCCTGCCAGCCGCTTGATAAGTGCCTTCTCAGCTGCGCGATCAATGCCTACTCAGCCTCGAATCAGTCCCTACACAGCCGCGTGATCATAGTCTGTCAGCCGCTTGATCAGAGGCTGTCAGACGCTTGATCAGCGCCTAATCACCCCCTCGATCAGCGCCTATTGAGCAGCGCGATCAGCACCTGTCAGCCACTTGACAAGCACCTATAAACCACTTGATCAACATGTAATTAGCTTGGCTATCAGTATTTACTGAGCCATGCGATCATCGCCTCAGCCCCATGATCTGTGCCTACTCAGCCCCGCGATCAGCGCCTACTCAGGCGCCCGATCAGCACCTTTCAGCCGCTTGATCAGCACCTATCAGCAGCTTGATCAGCGCCTATTAGCTGCTTAATTAACACTTCTAAGCCAGTTTATCAGCACCTGTTTGCCGCTTGATCAGCACCTATCAGACAGTTGATCATCACCTCTTAGCCAATGAATCAGCACCTTTCAGCAGCTTGATCAGCGCCTATCAGCTGCTTAATTAACACTTCTCAGCCAGTTGATCAGCACCTGTTAGCCGCTTGATTAGCACCTATCGGCCGCTTGATTAGAGCCTGTCATCCAGTTGATGAGCACCTGTCAGCTGCTTAATCAGACCTGTCAGCCGCTTGATCAGCGCCTGTTAGCCGCTTTATCATTACCTAATCAGCTGCATGACTAGCGCCTACTCAGCCGCTTGATCAGAACCTGTCAGCCAGTTCATCGGCACCTGTCAGCCACTTGATCAGCACCTGACAGCAGCTTTATCAGCAGCTATCAGCTGCTTGATTAGCACCTGTCAGCATGTTGATGAACACCTGTGAGCCGCTCCATTAGCAACTCTAATCCAGTTGATCAGCAACTGTCAGCCGCTGGATTAGCACCTGTCAGCCATTTGATCAGCACCTGTCAGCTGCTTGATCAGCACCTGTAAGCCGCTTAAACAGCGCCTGCCAGCTGCTTCATCAGTGCCTGTCAGCCGCTTGATGAGCGCCTATCAGTCGCTTGATTAACACCTGTCAGCCAGTTGACCAGCACTTGTCAACCGCTTGATCAGCGCCTATCAGCCACTTAAATAGTACCTATCAGCCAGAAGATCAGCACCTGTCAGCCCTTTGATCAGCGCCTATCAGGCACTTGATCAGCACCTGTCAGCCGCTTGATGAGGGCCTATCAGCCGCTTGATTAGCACCTGTCAGCCAGTTGACCAGCACCTGTCAGCCGCTTGATCAGCGCCTATCAGTGGCTTGATTAGCCCCTCTCAGCAAGTTGATCAGCAATTGTCAGTCGCTTGTTAAACACCTGTCAGCAGCTTGATCAGCGCTTGACCACTTTCCGCTCAGCCGATTGAAAAGCACCGACTCAGCCGCGTGAATAGCATCTTTCAGCCAGTTTGTCTGTGCCTACTGAGTCCCGCAGTAAGTGCCTACACAGCCTCCTGATCAGTGCTTGTCATCCGCTTGACAAATACCTGTCAGCCTCTTGATCAGCACCTGTCAGCAGCTTGATAAATGCTTGTCAGCCTATCGATCAGCACCTAATCAGCCACGCGATGATCATTTACCTAGCTGCGCGATCATCGCCTCAGCCTCTTGATCTGTGCCTACTCAGCCCCACGACCAGCGCCTACTCAGCCATGCGATCTGTGCCTGAACGCCACTTGATCAATGACTATCAGCCGCTTGATCAGCACCTGTCAACCACTTTATCATCACCTGTCAGCCGCTTGATCAGCGCCTGTTAGCCGCTTTATCATCGCCTAATCAGCTGCATGATTAGCGCCTACTCAGCCGCTTGATCAATACCAGTCAGCCAGTTGATCAGCACCTGTCAGCAGCTTGTTCAGCGCCTATCAGTTGCTTGATTAGCACCTGTCAGCCAGTTAATCAGCACCTGACAGCCAGTTGATCAGCACCTGTAAGCCACTGGATCATCGCCTGTTAGCCGCTTGATCACCACCTTATCAGCTGCACGATCAGCGCCTACTCAGCTGCTTGATCAGAACCTGTCAGCCACTTGATCGGCACCTGTCAGCCACTTGATCAGCACCTGTCAGCATGTTGATCAACACCTGTCAGCCGCTTCATTAGCAACTGTCAGCCTGTTGATCAGCACCTGTCAGCAACTTGATAAACGCGTGTCAGCCTCTTGATCAGCACTTAATCAGCCACGCAATGATCATTTACTCAGCCGCGTGATCATCCCCTCAGCCTCTTGATCTCCGCCTACTCAGCCATGCGATCTGCGCCTGACAGCTACTTGATCCACGACTATCAGCCGTTGATCAACACCTGTCAACCACTTTATCATCACCTGTAAGCCGCTTGATCAGCGCCTGTTAGCCGCTTTGTCATCGCCTAATCAGCTGCCTGATCAGCGCCTACTCAGCCGCTTGATCAGTACCAGTCAGCCAGTTGATCAGCACCTGTCAGCAGCTTGATCAGCGCCTATCAGCTGCTTCATTAGCAGCTGTCAGCATGTTGATCAACACCTGTCAACCGCTTTTTTAGCAACTGTCAGCCCGTTGATAAGCAACTGTGAGCCGCTGGATTAGCATCTGTCAGCCAGTTGATCAGCACCTGTCAACAGCTTAATCAGTGACTATCAGCTGCTTGGTTAGCACCTGCCAGCCAGTTGATCAGCACGTCTCAGCCAGTTAATCATCACCTGTAAGCCACTGGATCAGCGCCTGTTAGCCGCTTGATCATCGCCTTATCAGCTGCACGATCAGCGCCTACTCAGCTGCTTGATTAGAACCTGTCAGCCGCTTGATCAGCATCTGTCAGCAGCTTTATCAGCACCTATCAGCTGCTTGATTAGCACCTGTCAGCATGTTGATCAACACCTGTCAGCCGCTTGATTAGCACCTGTCAGCCAGTTGATCAGCACCTGTCAGCTGCTTGATCAGCACCTGAAAGCCACTTAAACAGCGCCTGTCAGCCACTTCATCAGTGCCTGTCAGCTGCTTGATCATTGCCTTCTCAGCTGCGCGATCAGCGCCTACTCAGCCACGAATAAGCCCATACACAGCCGCGTGATCATAGTCTGTCAGCCTCTTTATCAGAGTAGATGATCCGATTGATCAGCACCTGTCAGCAGGTTGAAGAATGCCTACTCAGCTGCGCGAAATGCATCTCTCAGCCAGATGATCTGCGCCTACTGAGGCCCGCAATCAGCACCTACTCTGCCGCCCGATCAGTGCCTGTCAACCGCTTGAGAAGTACCTTTCAGCCAGTTGATCAGCACCTGTTATCCACTGGATCAGCACCTGTAAGCTGCTTGATTAGCACCTGTAAGCCAGGTGATCAGCAACTCTCAGCCAGTTGATCAGAACCTGTAAGACACTGGATCAGCGCAAGTTAGCTGCTTGATCATCGCCTTATCAGCTGCACGATCAGCACCTACTCAGCTGCTTGATCAGAACCTGTCAGCCAGTTGATCAGCACCTGTCAGCCCCTTATTCAGCACCTGTCAGCAGCTTTATCAGCACCTATCAGCTGCTTGATTAGCACCTGTCAGCATGTTGATCAACACCTGTCAGCCGCTTCATTAGCAACTCTCAGCCAGTTGATCAGCCACTGTCAGCCGCTGGATTAGCACCTGTCAGCCAGTTGATCAACACCTGTCAGCTGCTTGATCAGCACCTGTAAGCCGCTTAAACAGCGCCTGCCAGCCGCTTAATCAATGCCTGTCAGCGCTTGATCAGTGCCTTCTCAGCTGTGCGATCAATGCCTACTGAGCCTCGAATCAGCCCCTACACAGCCACGTGATCATAGTCTGTCTGCCGCTTGATCAGAGACTGTCAGACGCTTGTTCAGTGCATAATCACCCCCTCGATCAGCGCCTATTGAGCGGCGCAATCAGCACCTGTCAGCTGCTTGACAAGCACCTATAAACCACTTGATCAACACCTAATTAGCTTCGCTATCAGTATTTACTGAGCCATGCGATCATCGTCTCAGCGACTTTCAGCAGCTTGATGAGCACCTATCAGTTGCTTAATTAACACTTCTCAGCCAGTTGATCAGCACCTGTTAGCCGCTTGATCAGCGCCTATCAGCCGCTTGATTAGCACCTGTCAGCCAGTTGATTAGCCCCTGTCAGCCGCTTAATCAGCACCTGTCAGCAGCTTGATCAGGGCCTATCAGCCACTTGATCAGTACCTGTCAGCCAGTTGATCAGCACCTGTCAGCCACTTCATTTGCACCTGTCAGCCACTTTATCAGCAACTGTCAGGCGCTAGGGCAGCCCCTATAAGCAGCTTGATCATGAACTGTCAGCCACATTATCAGCACCTGTTAGCCGCTGTATCAGAACCTGTCAACCTCTTGATCAGCACCTGTCAGCAGCTTTATCAGCACCTATCAGCTGCTTGATTAGCCCCTGTCAGCCTCTTGATCAGCAATTGTCAGCCGCTTGTTATGCACCTGTCAGCAGCTTGATCAGCGCTTGACCACTTTCCACTCAGCCGATTGAAAAGCAAAGACTCAACCGCGTGAATAGTATCTTTCAGCCTGTTGATCTGTGCTTACTGAGCCATGCGATCATCGTCTCAGCCGCATGATCTGTGCCTACTGAGCCCCGCGATCAGTGCCTACTCAGCCGTGCGATATGTGCCTGACAGCCGAATGGGAAGTACTGTCAGCCGCTTGATCAGCGATCATCAGACGCTAGATCAGCATCTGCCAACGACTTTATCAGCACCTTTCAGCCGCTTGATTAATGCCTGTTAGCCGCTTGATCAGCGATTATCAGCCGCTAGATCAACATCAGTCAACGACATTATCAGCACCTGTCAGCCGCATGATCAGCGCCTGTCAGCCTCTTTATCATCGCCTAATCAGCTGCGTGATCAGCGCCTACTCAACCGCATGATCAGTACCTGTCAGCCCCTTGACCAGTGCCCACTCAGCTGATTGAAAAGCGCCAATGCAGCCGCACGATAAGCACCAGTCAGCCGCCTGAAAATCACCTGTCAGCAGCTTGATCATGGCCTATAGGCCACTTGATTAGCACCTGTCAGCTAGTTGATCAGCACCTGTCAGCCAATTGATCAGCACCTGCCAGCCACTTCATTAGCACCTGTCAGCCAGTTGATCAGCACCTGTCAGCCTCTTGATCAGAACCTGTCAGCAGCTTGATCATCGCCTATCAGCTACTTGATTAGCACTTGTCAGCCAGTTGATCAGCACCTGCCTACCGATTGATCAGTGCCTGTCAGCTGCTTGTTCATTGCATTCTCAGCTGCGCAATCAGCACCTATCAGCTGCTTGTTTAGCACCTGTCAGCCAGTTGATCAGCACCTGTCAGCACCTTGAGCAGTGAGTATCAGCTGCTTCATCAGCACCTGTCACCCAGTTGATCAGCACCTGTCAGCAGATTGATCAGGGCCTACCAGCCACTTGATTAGCACCTGTCAGTCAATTGATCAGCACCTGAGAGTCGCTTCATTAGCACCTGTCAGCCAGTTGATCAGCACCTGTCATCCGCTTGATCAGCACCTGTCAGCAGGTTGATCAGTGCGTATCAGCTGCTTGATTAACACCTGTCAGTCTATTGATCATCACCTGCCAACCGCTAGATCAGCGCCCACTTTGCTGCATGAACAGAGCCTACTCAGCCACGCGATCAGTGACGCTCAGCCGGTTGATCTTCTCCTGTCAGGCGCTTGATCATTTCCTGCTCTGCTGGTCATTCAGCGCCTGGTCAACCACTTGATCAGTGTCAGTCAGCCGCTTGACCACTGCCCACTCAGCAGATTGAAAAGCGCCTACGCGGCCGAGCGATAAGCACCTGTCAGCCGCTTTACAAGCACCTGTAAACCGCTTGATCGACACTTACTGAGCTGCGCTATCAGTGCTTAATCAGCTGCGAGATCAGTGTCTGTCAGCTGCTTGATCAGCACCTGTCAGCCGTTTGTACAGTGCCTATTCAGCTGCGCAAATAGCATCTCTCAGCCAGTTGATCTGCTCTAACTGAGCCCCACGATCAGCACCTACTCAGCCGCCCGATCAGTGACTGTCAGCCTCTTGAGAAGTACTTGTCAGCCACTTGATCAGCACCTGTCAGCCGCTTGATAAACGCGTGTCAGCAGCTTGATCAGTACCTGTCAGCCACATTATCAGCACCTGTCAGCCAATATATCAGCAACTCTCAACAGCTTGATCAGTGCCCGCTTAGCTGCGTAATCATAGCCTACTCAGCCACAGGATCAGACACCCTCAGGCGGCTGATCAGCGCCTGTCAGCGGCTTGATCATTTCCTGCTCTGATGGTCATTCAGCGCCTGGACAACCACTAGATCAGTGCCTGTCAGCCCCTTGACCAGTGCCCACTCAGCTGATTGATAAACGCATACGCATCCACGCGATAAGCGCCTGTCAGCCACTTGAGAAGCATCTGTCAGCAACTTGATCAGGGCCTATCAGCCACTTGATCAGTACCTGTCAGCCAGTTGATCAGCACCTTTCAGCCACTTTATCAGCAACTGTCAGGCGCTAGGGCAGCCCCTATAAGCAGCTTGATCATTAACTGTCAGCCACATTATCAGCACTTGTTAGCCGCTGTATCAGAACCTGCCAACCGCTTGATCAGCACCTGTCAGCCGCTTAATCAGCACCTGTCAGCAGCTTGATCAGGGCCTATCAGCCACTTGAACAGTACCTGTCAGCCAGTTGATCAGCACCTGTCAGCCACTTCATTTGCACCTGTCAGCCACTTTATCAGCAACTGTCAGGCGCTAGGGCAGCCCCTATAATCAGCTTGATCATGAACTGTCAGCCACATTATCAGCACCTGTTAGCCGCTGTATCAGAACCTGTCAACCGCTTGATCAGCACCTGTCAGCAGCTTTATCAGCACCTATCAGCTGCCTGATTAGCACCTGTCAGCATGTTGATCAACACCTGGAAGCCGCTTCATTAGCAATTGTCAGCCAGTTGATCAGCAACTGTCAGCCGCTTGATCAGCACCTGTAAGCCGATTAAACAGCACCTGCCAGCCGCTTCATCAGTGCCTGTCAGCTGCTGGATCATTGCCTTCTCAGCTGCGCGATCAGCGCCTACTCAGCCGCGAATCAGGCCCTCCACAGCCACGTGATCATAGTCTGTCAGCCTCTTTATCAGAGTCAGTCATCCGCTTGATCAGCAACTGTCTGCAGGTTGAAGAGTGCCTACTCAGCCGCGCGAATTGCATCTCTCACCCAGTTGATCTGCGCCTACTGAGCCCCGCAATGAATGCCTACTCAGCCGCCCGGTCCGTGCCTGTCAGCCGCTTGAGAAGTACCTGTCAGCCAGTTGATCAGCACCTCTAAGCCAGTTGATCAGCACCTGTAAGCCACTGGATCAGGACCTGTCAGCCGCTTGATCAGCGACTTTCAGCAGCTTGATGAGCACCTATCAGCTGCTTAATTAACACTTCTCAGCCAGTTGATCAGCACCTGTTAGCCGCTTGATAAGCGCCTATCAGCCGCTTGATTAGCACCTGTCATCCAGTTGATTAGCCCCTGTCAGCCGCTTAATCAGCACCTGTCAGCAGCTTGATCAGGGCCTATCAGCCACTTGATCAGTACCTGTCAGCCAGTTGATCAGCACCTGTCAGCCACTTCATTTGCACCTGTCAGCCACTTTATCAGCAACTGTCAGGCGCTAGGGCAGCCCCTATAAGCAGCTTGATCATGAACTGTCAGCCACATTATCAGCACCTGTTAGCCGCTGTATCAGAACCTGTCAACCGCTTGATCAGCACCTGTCAGCAGCTTTATCAGCACCTATCAGCTGCTTGATTAACCCCTGTCAGCCACTTGATCAGCAATTGTCAGCCGCTTGTTATGCACCTGTCAGCAGCTTGATCAGCGCTTGACCACTTTCCACTCAGCCGATTGAAAAGCAAAGACTCAACCGCGTGAAGAGCATCTTTCAGCCAGTTGATCTGTGCCTACTGAGCCCCGCAGTCAGTGCCTACACAGCCGCCCGATCTGTGCTTGTCAGCCGCTTGACAAGTACCTGTCAGCCACTTGATCAGCACCTGTCAGCAGCTTGATGTGCGCCTATCAGCAGCTTGATTAGCACCTGTCAGCCAGTTGACCAGCACCTGTGTGCCGCTTGACCAACGCATATTAGTGGCTTGATTAGCCCCTGTCAGCCAGTTGATCAGCAATTGTCAGCCGCTTGTTAAGCACCTGTCAGCAGCTTGATCAGCGCTTGACCACTTTCCACTCAGCCGATTGAAAAGCACCGACTCAGCCGCACGAATAGCATCTTTCGGCCAGTTGATCTCTGCCTACTGAGCCCCGCAGTCAGCGCCTACTCAGCTGCCCGATCAGTGTCTGTCAGCCGCTTGAGAAGTACTGTCAGCCAGTTGATCAGCACCTGTCAGCCCCTTAATCAGCGCCTATCAGCCGCTTGATCAGCACCTGTCAGCCACTTGATCAGCACCTGTCAGCAGCTTGATAAACGCGTGTCAGCCTCTTGATCAGCACCTAATCTGCCAAGCGATGATCATTTACTCAGCCCCGCGTTCATCGCCTCAACCTCTTGATCTGTGCCTACTCAGCCCCACGACCAGCGCCTACTTAGCCACGTGATCTACGCCTGACAGCTACTTAATCAACGACTATCAGTCGCTTGATCAGCACCTGTCAACCACTTTATCATCACCTGTCAGCCGCTTGATCAGCGCCTGTTAGCCGCTTTATCATCACATAATCAGCTGCATGATCAGCGCCTAATCAGCTGCTTGATCAGTTCCAGTCAGCCAGTTGATCAGCACCTGTCTGCACCATGATCAGCGCCTGTAAGCTGCTTGATTAGCACCTGTCAGCCAGTTGATCAGCAACTCTCAGCCAGTTGATCAGAACCTGTAAGACACTGGATCAGCGCAAGTTAGCTGCTTGATCATCGCCTTATCAGCTGCACGATCAGCACCTACTCAGCCGCTTGATCAGAACCTGTCAGCCAGTTGGTCAGCACCTGTCAGCCCCTTATTCAGCACCTGTCAGCAGCTTTATCAGCACCTATCAGCTGCTTGATTAGCACCTGTCAGCATGTTGATCAACACCTGTCAGCCGCTTCATTAGCAACTCTCAGCCAGTTCATCAGCCACTGTCAGCCGCTGGATTAGCACCTGTCAGCCAGTTGATCAACACCTGTCAGCTGCTTGATCAGCACCTGTAAGCCGCTTAAACAGCGCCTGCCAGCCGCTTAATCAATGCCTGTCAGCGCTTGATCAGTGCCTTCTCAGCTGTGTGATCAATGCCTACTGAGCCTCGAATCAGCCCCTACACAGCCACGTGATCATAGTCTGTCTGCCGCTTGATCAGAGACTGTCAGACGCTTGTTCAGCGCATAATCACCCCCTCGATCAGCGCCTACTGAGCGGCGCAATCAGCACCTGTCAGCTGCTTGACAAGCACCTATAAACCACTTGATCAACACCTAATTAGCTTCGCTATCAGTATTTACTGAGCCATGCGATCATCGTCTCAGCCGCATGATCTGTGCCTACTGAGCCCCGCGATCAGTGCCTACTCAGCCGTGCGATATGTGCCTGACAGCCGAATGGGAAGTACTGTCAGCCGCTTGATCAGCGATCATCAGACGCTAGATCAGCATCTGCCAACGACTTTATCAGCACCTTTCAGCCGCTTGATTAATGCCTGTTAGCCGCTTGATCAGCGATTATCAGCCGCTAGATCAACATCTGTCAACGACATTATCAGCACCTGTCAGCCGCATGATCAGCGCCTGTCAGCCTCTTTAACATCGCCTAATCAGCTGCGTGATCAGCGCCTACTCAACCGCATGATCAGTACCTGTCAGCCACATTATCAGCACCTGTCAGCCACTCTATCAGCACCTGTCAACTGCTTGATAGCGACCAATTTTCTGCGTGATCAGATCCTACTCAGCCACGTGATGCGCGACCCTCAGCTGGCTGATCAGCGCCTGTCAGCTGCTTGATCAGTTCCTGCTCTGATAGTCATTCAGCGCCTGGTCGACCACTAGATCAGTGCCTGTCAGCCCCTTGACCAGTGCCCACTCAGCTGATTGAAAAGCGCCAATGCAGCCGCACGATAAGCACCAGTCAGCCGCCTGAAAATCACCTGTCAGCAGCTTGATCATGGCCTATAGGCCACTTGATTAGCACCTGTCAGCTAGTTGATCAGCACCTGTCAGCCAATTGATCAGCACCTGCCAGCCGCTTCATTAGCACCTGTCAGGCAGTTGATCAGCACCTGTCAGCCTCTTGATCAGAACCTGTCAGCAGCTTGATCATCGCCTATCAGCTACTTGATTAGCACTTGTCAGCCAGTTGATCAGCACCTGCCTACCGATTGATCAGTGCCTGTCAGCTGCTTGATCATTGCATTCTCAGCTGCGCAATCAGCACCTATCAGCTGCTTGTTTAGCACCTGTCAGCCAGTTGATCAGCAACTGTCAGCACCTTGAGCAGTGAGTATCAGCTGCTTCATCAGCACCTGTCACCCAGTTGATCAGCACCTGTCAGCAGATTGATCAGGGCCTACCAGCCACTTGATTAGCACCTGTCAGTCAATTGATCAGCACGTGAGAGTCGCTTCATTAGCACCTGTCAGCCAGTTGATCAGCACCTGTCATCCGCTTGATCAGCACCTGTCAGCAGGTTGATCAGTGCGTATCAGCTGCTTGATTAACACCTGTCAGTCTATTGATCATCACCTGCCAACCGCTAGATCAGCGCCCACTTTGCTGCATGAACAGAGCCTACTCAGCCACGCGGTCAGTGACGCTCAGCCGGTTGATCTTCTCCTGTCAGGCGCTTGATCATTTCCTGCTCTGCTGGTCATTCTGCGCCTGGTCAACCACTGGATCAGTGTCAGTCAGCCGCTTGACCACTGCCCACTCAGCAGATTGAAAAGCGCCTACGCGGCCGAGCGATAAGCGCCTGTCAGCCGCTTTACAAGCACCTGTAAACCGCTTGATCGACACTTACTGAGCTGCGCTATCAGTGTTTAATCAGCTGCGAGATCAGTGTCTGTCAGCTGCTTGATCAGCACCTGTCAGCCGTTTGTCCAGTGCCTATTCAGCTGCGCAAATAGCATCTCTCAGCCAGTTGATCTGCTCTAACTGAGCCCCACGATCAGCACCTACTCAGCCGCCCGATCAGTGACTGTCAGCCTCTTGAGAAGTACTTGTCAGCCACTTGATCAGCACCTGTCAGCCGCTTGATAAACGCGTGTCAGCAGCTTGATCAGTACCTGTCAGCCACATTATCAGCACCTGTCAGCCAATATATCAGCAACTCTCAACAGCTTGATCAGTGCCCGCTTAGCTGCGTAATCATAGCCTACTCAGCCACAGGATCAGACACCCTCAGGCGGCTGATCAGCGCCTGTCAGCGGCTTGATCATTTCCTGCTCTGATGGTCATTCAGCGCCTGGACAACCACTAGATCAGTGCCTGTCAGCCCCTTGACCAGTGCCCACTCAGCTGATTGATAAACGCATACGCATCCACGCGATAAGCGCCTGTCAGCCACTTGAGAAGCATCTGTCAGCAACTTGATCAGGGCCTATCAGCCACTTGATCAGTACCTGTCAGCCAGTTGATCAGCACCTTTCAGCCACTTTATCAGCAACTGTCAGGCGCTAGGGCAGCCCCTATAAGCAGCTTGATCATTAACTGTCAGCCACATTATCAGCACTTGTTAGCCGCTGTATCAGAACCTGCCAACCGCTTGATCAGCACCTGTCAGCCGCTTAATCAGCACCTGTCAGCAGCTTGATCAGGGCCTATCAGCCACTTGAACAGTACCTGTCAGCCAGTTGATCAGCACCTGTCAGCCACTTCATTTGCACCTGTCAGCCACTTTATCAGCAACTGTCAGGCGCTAGGGCAGCCCCTATAATCAGCTTGATCATGAACTGTCAGCCACATTATCAGCACCTGTTAGCCGCTGTATCAGAACCTGCCAACCGCTTGATCAGCACCTGTCAGCAGCTTTATCAGCACCTATCAGCTGCCTGATTAGCACCTGTCAGCATGTTGATCAACACCTGGAAGCCGCTTCATTAGCAATTGTCAGCCAGTTGATCAGCAACTGTCAGCCGCTTGATCAGCACCTGTAAGCCGATTAAACAGCACCTGCCAGCCGCTTCATCAGTGCCTGTCAGCTGCTGGATCATTGCCTTCTCAGCTGCGCCATCAGCGCCTACTCAGCCGCGAATCAGGCCCTCCACAGCCACGTGATCATAGTCTGTCAGCCTCTTTATCAGAGTCAGTCATCCGCTTGATCAGCAACTGTCTGCAGGTTGAAGAGTGCCTACTCAGCCGCGCGAATTGCATCTCTCACCCAGTTGATCTGCGCCTACTGAGCCCCGCAATGAATGCCTACTCATCCGCCCGGTCCGTGCCTGTCAGCCGCTTGAGAAGTACCTGTCAGCCAGTTGATCAGCACCTCTTAGTCAGTTGATCAGCACCTGTAAGCCACTGGATCAGCACCTGTCAGCCGCTTGATCAGCGACTTTCAGCAGCTTGATGAGCACCTATCAGCTGCTTAATTAACACTTCTCAGCCAGTTGATCAGCACCTGTTAGCTGCTTGATCAGCGCCTATCAGCCGCTTGATTAGCACCTGTCAGCCAGTTGATTAGCCCCTGTCAGCCGCTTAATCAGCACCTGTCAGCAGCTTGATCAGGGCCTATCAGCCACTTGATCAGTACCTGTCAGCCAGTTGATCAGCACCTGACAGCCACTTCATTTGCACCTGTCAGCCACTTTATCAGCAACTGTCAGGCGCTAGGGCAGCCCCTATAAGCAGCTTGATCATGAACTGTCAGCCACATTATCAGCACCTGTTAGCCGCTGTATCAGAACCTGTCAACCGCTTGATCAGCACCTGTCAGCAGCTTTATCAGCACCTATCAGCTGCTTGATTAGCCCCTGTCAGCCACTTGATCAGCAATTGTCAGCCGCTTGTTATGCACCTGTCAGCAGCTTGATCAGCGCTTGACCACTTTCCACTCAGCCGATTGAAAAGCAAAGACTCAACCGCGTGAATAGCATCTTTCAGCCAGTTGATCTGTGCCTACTGAGCCCCGCAGTCAGTGCCTACACAGCCGCCCGATCAGTGCTTGTCAGCCGCTTGACAAGTACCTGTCAGCCACTTGATCAGCACCTGTCAGCAGCTTGATGTGCGCCTATCAGCCGCTTGATTAGCACCTGTCAGCCAGTTGACCAGCACCTGTGGGCCGCTTGACCAACGCATATCAGTGGCTTGATTAGCCCCTGTCAGCCAGTTGATCAGCAATTGTCAGCCGCTTGTTAAGCACCTGTCAGCAGCTTGATCAGCGCTTGACCACTTTCCACTCAGCCGATCGAAAAGCACCGACTCAACCGCACGAATAGCATCTTTCGGCCAGTTGATCTCTGCCTACTGAGCCCCGCAGTCAGCGCCTACTCAGCTGCCCGATCAGTGTCTGTCAGCCGCTTGAGAAGTACTGTCAGCCAGTTGATCAGCTCCTGTCAGCTGCTTGACCAGCACCTTTAAACTTCTTAAACAGCTCGTGCCAACTGCTTCATCAGTGCCTGTCAGCTGCTTGATCATTGCCTTCTCAGCTGCGCGATCAGAGCCTACTCAGCCGCGAATCAGACCCTACAGAGCCGCGTGATCAAAGTCTGTCAGCCTCTTTATCAGAGTCGGTCATCCGCTTGATCAGCACCTGTCAGTAGGTTGAAGAGTGCCTACTCAGCCGCGCGAATTGCATCTCTCAGCCAGTTGGTCTGCCCCTACTGAGCCACTCAATCAGCGCCTACAAAGCCGCCCGATCAGTGCCTGTCAGCCGCTTGAGAAGTACCTGTCAGCCAGTTGATCAGCACCTCTGAGCCGCTTGATCAGCACTTTTCAGCAGCTTGATCAGCGACTATCAGCTGCTAAATTAACACTTCTCAGCAAGTTGATAAGCACCTGTTAGCCGCTGGATCAGGCCTGTCAGCCAATTTATCATCTCCTAATCAGCTGCGTGATCAGTGTCTACTCAACCGCTTCATCAGTACCTGACAGCCACTTTATCAGCACCTGTCAGCCACTATATCAGCACCTGTCAACTGCTTGATCAGCGACCACTTTGCTGCATTAGCAGATCCTACTCAGCCACGTGATCAGTGAACCTCAGCCGGTTGATCAGCGCCTGTCAGCCGCTTGATCATTTCCTGCTCTGCTGGTCATTCAGTGCCTGGTCAACCACTTCATCAGTGCCTGTCAGCCACTTGACCAGTGCCCACTCAGCTGATTGAAAAGCGCCTACACAGCCGCGCGATAAGTGCCTCTCAGCCGCTTGACAAGCACCTGTCAGAAGCTTGATCAGGGCATATCAGCCACTTGAATAGTACCTATCAGCCAGTTGATCAGCACCTGTCAGCTCGTTGATCAGCGCCTATCAGCCGCTTGATCAGCACCTGTCATCCGCTTGATGAGCGCCTATCAGCCGCTTGATTAGCACCTGTCAGCCACTTGACCAGCAGCTCTCAGCCGCTTGATCAGCGCCTATCAGTGGCTAGATTAGCCCCTGTCAGCCAGTTGATCAGCAATTGTCAGCCGCTTGTTAAGCACCTGTCATCAGCTTTATCAGCGCTTGACCACTTTCCACTCAGCCGATTGAAAAGCACCGACTCAGCCGCGTGAATAGAATCTTTTGGCCAGTTGATCTGTGCCTACTGAGCCCCGCAGTCAGTACCTACACAGCCACCCGATCAGTGCTTGTCAGCCACTTGAGCAGTACCTGTCAGCCAGTGGATCAGCACCTCTCAGCCAGTTGATCACCACCTGTAAGCCACTGGATCAGCACCTGTCAGTCCCTTGATCAGCACCTTTCAGCAGCTTGATCAGTGCCTATCATCTGCTTAATTTACACTTCTCAGCCAGTTGTTCAGCACCTATTAGCCGCTTGATCATCGCCTATCAGCTGCTTGATTAGCACCTGTCAGCCAGTTGATTAGCCCTGACAACAGCTTGATCAGCACCTGTCAGCAGCTTTATCAGCACCTATCATCTGCTTGATTAGCACCTGTCAGCATGTTGATCAACACCTGTCAGCTGCTTCATTAGCATCTCTCAGCCAGTTGATTAGCCACTGTAAGCCGCTGGATTAGCACCTGCCAGCCAGTTGATCAGCACCTGTCAGCCGCTTGATTAGTGCCTCTCAGCTGCTTGACCACTGCCCACACAGCGCATTGAAAAGCGCCAATGCAGCCGTGCGATAAGCACCAGTCAGCCGCCTGAAAATCACCTGTCAGCAGCGTGATCAGGGCCTATTAGCCACTTGATTAGCACCTGTCAGCCAATTGATCAGCACCTGTCAGCCAGTTAATCAGCACCTGTCAGCAGATTGATCAGGGCCTATCAGCCATTTGATCAGTACCTGTCAGCCAGTTGATCAGCACCTGTCAGCCACTTCATTTGCACCTGTCAGCCACTTTATCAGCAACTGTCAGGCGCTAGGGCAGCCCTTTAAGCAGCTTGATCATTAACTGTCAGCCACATTATCAGCACCTGTTAGCCGCTGTATCAGAACCTGTCAACCGGTTGATCAGCACCTGTCAGCAGCTTTATCAGCACCTATCAGCTGCTTGATTAGCACCTGTCAGCATGTTGATCAACACCTGGCAGCCGCTTCATTAGCAACTGTCAGCCAGTTGATCAGCAACTGTCAGCCGCTTGATTAGCACCTGTCAACCAGTTGATCAGCACCTGTCAGCTGCTTGATCAGCACCTGTAAGCCGATTAAACAGCACCTGCCAGCCGCTTCATCATTGCCTGTCAGCTGCTGGATCATTGCCTGCTCAGCTGCGCGATCAGCGCCTACTCAGCCGCGAATCAGGCCCTCCACAGCCACGTGATCATAGTCTGTCAGCCTCTTTATCAGAGTCAGTCATCCGCTTGATCAGCAACTGTCTGCAGGTTGAAGAGTGCCTACTCAGCCGCGCGAATTGCATCTCTCACCCAGTTGATCTGCGCCTACTGAGCCCCGCAGTGAACGCCTACTCAGCCGCCCAGTCCGTGCCTGTCAGCCGCTTGAGAAGTACCTGTCAGCCAGTTGATAAGCACCTCTCAGCCAGTTGATCAGCACCTGTAAGCCACTGGATCAGCACCTGTCAGCTGCTTGATCAGCAACTTTCAGCAGCTTGATCAGCACCTATCAGCTGCTTAATTAACACTTCTCAGCCAGTTGATCAGCACCTGTTAGCCGCTTGATCACCTCCTATCAGCCGCTTAATCAGCACCTATCAGCTGCTTGAGTAGCACCTGTCAGCATGTTGATCAACACCTGTCAGCCGCTACATTAGCAACTGTCAGCTAGTTGATCAGCACCTGTCAGTTGTTTGATCAGCACCTGTAAGCCGCTTAAACAGCGCCTGCCATCCGCTTGATAAGTGCATTCTCAGGTGCACGATCAATGCCTACTCAGCCGTGAATCAGCCCCTACACAGCCACGTGATCATAGTCTGTCAGCCATTTGATCAGAGACTGTCAGACACTTGATCAGTGCTTAATCATCCCCTCCATCAGCGCCTATTGAGCGGCGCGATCAGCACCTGTCAGCCGCTTGATCAGCGATTATCAACCGCTAGATAAACATCTGTCAACGACTTTATCAGCAACTGTCAGCCACTTTATCAGCACCTGTCATCCACTCTATCAGCACCTGTCAACTGCTTGATCAGCGACCACTTTGCTGCGTGATCAGATCCTACTCATCCACGTGATCAGTGACCCTCAGCCGGTTGATCAGCGCCTGTCAGCCGCTTGATCATTTCCTGCTCTGCTGGTCATTCAGCGCCTGGTCAAGCACTTCATCAGTGCCTGTCAGCCACTTGACCAGTGCCCACTCAGCTGATTGAAAAGCGCCTATGCAGCCACGCGATAAGTGCCTCTCAGCCGCTTGACCAGCACCTGTCAGAAGCTTGATCAGGGCCTATCAGCCACTTGAATAGTACCTATCAGCCAGTTGATCAGCACCTGTCAGCCGCTTGATGAGCGCCTATCAGCCGCTTGATCTGCACCTGTCAGCCGATTGGTGAGCGCCTATCAGCCGCTTGATCAGCGCCTGTTAGCCACTTTATCATCGTCTAATCAGCTGCATGATCAGGGCCTTCTCACCAGCTTGATCAGTACCAGTCAGCCAGTTGATCAGCACCTGTCAGCAGTTTGATCAGCGCGTGTCAGCCTCTTGACCAGCACCTAATCAGCCACGCGATCATCATATACTCAGCCGCACGATCATCGCCTCAGCCGCTTGATCTGTGTCTACTCAGCCCCGCGATCAGTGCCTACTCAGCCATTCGAGGTGCGCCTGTCAGACACTTGAGAAGTACTGTCAGCCACTTTATCAGCGACTATCAGTCGCTTGATCAGCACCTGTCAACAACTTTACGAGCACCTGTCAGCCGCTTGATTAGAGCCTGTCAGCGAGTTGATCAGCACCTGTCAGCTGCTTGATCAGCACCTGAAAGCCGCTTAAACAGCACTTGCCAGCCGCTTGATCAGTGCCTTCTCAGCTGCGCAATCAATGCCTACTCAGCCACGAATCAGCCCCTACACAGCAGCGTGATCATAGTCTGTCAGCCGCTTGATCAGAGACTGTCAGACGCTTGATCAGTGTTTAATCACCCCCTTGATAAGCGCCTATTTAGCGGCGTGATCAGCACCGCTCAGCCTCTTGACAAGCACCTATATACCACTTGATCAACTTCTAATTAGCTTCGCTATCAGTATTTACTGAGCCATGCAAATATCGCTTCAGCCACATGATCTGTGCCTACTCAGCCATGCGATATGTGCCTGACAGCCAATTGCAAAGTACAGTCAGCTGCTTGATCAGCAATTATCAACCGTTGGATCAGCATCTGTCAACGACTTTATCAGCACCTTTCAGCCGCTTGATCAGCGCCTTTCAGCCGCTTGATCAGCGATTATCAGCCGCTAGAACATGTGTTAACGACTTTATCAGCACCTGTCAGCCGCTTGATCAGCGCCTGTCAGCCGCTTGATCAACGCCTAATCAGCTGCGCGATCAGAGGCTACTCAACCGCTTGATCAGTACTTTTCAGCCACTTTATCAGCACCTGTCAGCCACTATATCAGCACCTGTCAGCCACTATATCAGCACCTGTCAACTGCTTGATCAGCGACCACTTTGCTGCTTGATCAGATCCTACTCAGCCATGTGATCAGTGACCCTAAGCCGGTTGATCAGCGCCTGTCAGCTGCTTGATCATTTCCTGCTCTGCTGGTCATTCAGCGCCTGGTCAAGCACTACCTCAGTGCCTGTCAGCCACTTGACCAGTGCCCACTCAGTTGATTGAAAAGCGCCTACGCGGCCCGATAAGTGCCTCTCAGCCGCTTGACAAGCACCTGTCAGAAGCTTGATCAGGGCCTATCAGCCTCTTGAATAGTACCTATCAGCCACTTTATCAGCACCTGTCAGCCGCTTGAAGAGCGCCTATCAGCGCTTGATTAGCACCTGTCAGCCAGTTGACCAGCACCTGTCAGCCACGCGATGATCATTTACTCAGCCGCGCGATCATCGCCTCAGCCTCTTGATCTGTGCATACTCAGCCCCACGACCAGCGCCTACTCAGCCATGCGATCTGCGCCTGGCAGCCACTTGATCAACGACTATCAGCCGTTCAATCAGCACCTGTCAACCACTTTATCATCACCTGTCAGCCGCTTGATTAGCCTCTGTTAGCCGCTTTATCATCACCTAATCAACTGCATTATTAGCGCCTACTCAGCCACTTGATCAGTAACAGTCAGCCAGTTGATCAGCACCTGTCAGCAGCCTGATCAGCGCCTATCAGCTGCTTGATTAGCCCCTGTCAGCCAGTTGATCAGCACCTGACAGCCAGTTGATAAGCACCTGAAAGCCACTGGATCATCGCCTGTTAGCCGCTTGATCATCACCATATCAGTTGCACGATCAGCGCCCACTCAGCCGCTTGATCAGAACCTGTCAACCAGTTGATCAGCACCTGTCAGCTCCTTGATCAGCACCTGTCAGCAGCTTTATCAGCACCTATCAGCTGCTTGATTAGCACCTGTCAGCATGTTGATCAACACCTGTCAGCCGCTTCATTAGCAACTCTCAACCAGTTGATCAGCAACTGTCAGCCGCTGGATTAGCACCTGTCAGCCTGTTGATCAGCACCTGTCAGCTGCTTGGTCAGCACCTGTAATCTGCTTAAACAGCGCCTGCCAACCGCTTCATCAATGCCTGTCAGCTGCTTGATCATTGCCTTCTCAGGTGCGCGATCAATGCATACTCAGGCACGAATAAGCCCCTACACAGCCGCGTGATCATAGTCTGCCAGCCGCTTGATCAGAGACTGTCAGACGCTTGATCAGCGCCTAATCACCCCCTCCTTAAGTGCCTATTGAGCGGCGCTATCAGCACCTGTCAGCCGCTTGACAAGCTCCTATAAACCACTTGATCAACACCTAATTACCTTAGCTATCAGTATTTACAGAGCCATGCGATCGTCGCCTCAGCCGCATGACCAGTGCCCACTCAGCTGATTGAAAAGCACCTAAAAGGCTTGATAAGTGCCTCTCAGCCGCTTGACAAGCACCTGTCAGAAGCTTGATCAGGGCCTATCAGCCACTTGAAGAGTACCTATCAGCCGCTTGTTCAGCACCTGTCAGCCGCTTGATGAGTGCCTATCAGCCGCTTGATTAGCACCTGTCAGCCAGTTGGCCAGCACCTGTCAGCTTCTTGATCAGCACCTATCAGTGGCTTGATTAGCCCCTGTCAGCCAGTTGATCAGCAATTGTCAGCCGCTTGTTAAATGCCTGTCAGCAGCTTCATCAGCGCTTGACCACTTTCCTCTCAGCCGATTGAAAAGCACCGACTCAGCTGAGCGAATAGCATCTTTCACCCAGTTGATCTGTGCCTACTGAGCCCCGCAGTCAGTGCCTACACAGCTTCCCGATCAGTGCTTGTCAGCCGCTTGACAAGTACCTGTCAGCCGCTTGATCAGCACCTGTCAGCAGCTTGATAAACGCGTGTCAGCCTCTTGATCAGCACCTAATCAGCCACGCGATGATCATTTACTCGGCCACGTGATCATCGCCTCAGCCTCTTGATCTGTGCCTACTCAGCCCCAGGACTAGCGCCTACTCAGCCATGCGATCTGCGCCTCACAGCCACTTGATCAACAACTATCAGCCGCTTGATCAGCACCTGTCAACCACTTTATCATCACCTGTCAGCCGCTTGATCAGCGCCTGTTAGCCGCTTTATCATCGCCTAATCAGCTGCATGATCAGCGCCTACTCAGCCGCTTGATCAGTACCAGTCAGCCAGTTGATCCGCACCTGTCAGCAGCTTGATCAGCGCCTATCAGCTGCTTTATTAGCACCTGTCAGAGAGTTGATCAGCACCTCTCAGCCAGTTGATTAGCACCTGTAAGCCACTGGATCAGCGCATGTTAGCCACTTGATCATTGCCTTCTCAGGTGCGTGATCAGCGCCTACTCAGCCGCGAATCAGCCCCTACACAGCCACGTGATCAACAACTATCAGCCGCTTAATCAGCACCTATCAGCTGCTTGATTAGCACCTGTCAGCATGTTGATCAACACCTGTAAGCTGCTTCTTTAGCACCTGTCAGCCAGTTGATCAGCACCTGTCAGCTGCTTGATCAGCACCTGTAAGCCGCTTAAACAGCGTCTGCCATCCGCTTGAAAAGTGCATTCTCAGCTGCACGATCAACGCCTACCTAGCCGCGAATCAGCCCCTACACAGCTGCGTGATCATAGTCTGTCAGCCATTTGATCAGAGACTGTCAGACCCTTGATCAGCGCCTAATCACCCCCTCCATCAAGGCTATTGAGCGGCGCCATCCGCACCTGTTAGCCGCTTGATCAGCGATTATCAGCCGATAGATCAACATCTGTCAATGACTTTATCAGCACCTGTCAGCCGCTTTATCAGTGCCTAATCACCTGCGCGATCAGCGCCTACTCAACCGCTTGATCAGTACCTGTCAGCCACTTTATCAGCACCTGTCAGCCACTATATCAGCACCTGTCAACTGCTTGATCAGCGACCACTTTGCTGCGTGATCAGATCCTACTCAGCCACGAGATCAGTGACCCTCAACGGTTGATCAGTGCCTGTCAGCCGCTTGATCATTTCCTGCTCTGATGGTCATTCAGTGCCTGGTCAAGCAATTCATCAGTGCCTGTCAGCCACTTGACCAGGGCCCACTCAGCTGATTGAAAAGCGCCGACGCCGCTGCGCGATAAGTGACTCTCAGCCGCCTGACAAGCACCTGTCAGAAGCTTGATGAGGGCCTATCAGCCACTTGAATAGTACCTATCAGCCAGTTGATGAACACCTGTCAGCTGCTTGATGAGTGCCTATCAGCCGCTTGATCTGCACCTGTCAGTCGCTTGATGAGCGCATATCAGCCGATTGATCAGCGCCTGTTAGCAACTTTATCATCGTCTAATCAGCTGCATGATCAGCGCCTACTAAGCTGCTTGATCAGTACCAGTCAGCCAGTTGATCAGCTCCTGTTAGCAGCTTGATAAACGCATGTCAGCCTCGTGACCAGCGCCTAATCTGCCACGCTCTCATCATTTACTCAGCCGCACGATCATCACCTCAGCCACTTGATCTGTGTCTACCCAGCGCTGCGATCAGCGCCTTTTCAGCCGTGCGATGTGCGCCTGACAGACACTTGAGAGGTACTGTCAGCCACTTTATCAGCGACTATCAGTGGCTTGATCAGCACCTGTCAACGACTTTACGAGCACCTGTCAGCCGCTTGATTAGCGCCTGTCAGCTGCTTGACCACTGCCCACTCAGCCGATTGAAAAGCGCCAATGCAGCCGCGCGATAAGCACCAGTCAGCCGCCTGAAAATCACCTGTCAGCAGCTTGATCAGGGCCTATTAGCCACTAGATTAGCACCTGTCAGCTAGTTGATCAGCACCTGTCAGCCAATTGATCAGCACCTGTCAGCCGCTTCATTAGCACCTGTCAGCCAGTTGAACAGCACCTGTCAGCCCCTTGATCATCGCCTATCAGCCGTGTGATTAGCACCTGTCAGCCAGTTGATCAGCACCTGTCAGCCTCTTGATCAGAACATGTCAGCAGCTTGATCATCGCCTATCAGCTACTTGATTAGCACTTGTCAGCCAGTTGATCAGCACCTGCCTACCGATTGATCAGTGCCTGTCAGCTGCTTGATCATTGCATTCTCAGCTGCGCAATCAGCACCTATCAGCTGCTTGTTTAGCACCTGTCAGCCAGTTGATCAGCACCTGTCAGCACCTTGATCATCGCCTATCAGCTACTTGATTAGCACCTGTCAGCCAGTTGATCAGCACCTGCCTACCGAAAGATCAGTGCCTGTCAGCTGCTTGATAATTGCATTCTCAGCTGTGCAATCAGCACCCGTCAGCTGCTTGTTTAGCACCTGTCAGCCAGTTGATCAGCACCTGTCAGGACCTTGATCATCGCCTATCAGCCGCTTGATTAGCACCTGTCAGCCAGATGATCAGCACCTTTCAGCAGCTTGAGCAGCGAGTATCAGCTGCTTGATCAGCACCTGTAAGCCGCTTAAACAGCGCCTGCCAGCCGCTTCATCAGTGCCTGTCAGCTGTTGATCATTGCCTTCTCAGCTCCGCAATCAGCGCCTACTTAGCCGCGAATCAGCCCCTCCACAGCCGCGTGATCATAGTGTGTCAGCCTCTTTATCAGAGTCGGTCATCCGCTTGATCAGCACCTGTCAGCGGGTTGAAGAGTGCCTACTCAGCCGTGCGAATTGCATCATTCAGCCAGTTGATCTGCGCCTACTGAGGCCCGCAATCAGCGCCTACTCACCCGCGCGATCAGTTCCTGTCAGCCGCTTGAGAAGTACATGTCAGCCAGTTGATCAGGACCTCTCAGCCAGTTTATCACCACCTGTAAGCCACTGATTCAGCACCTGTCAGCCGCTTGATCATCACGTTTCAGGCGCTTGATCAGCGCCTATCAGCCGCTTGATCAGCATCTGTCAGCCGCGTGATGAGCGTCTATCTTCCGCTTGATTAGCACCTGTCAGCAGTTGACCAGCACCTGTCAGCTGCTTGATCATCGCCTTATCAGCTGCACGATCAGCGCCTACTCAGACTCTTGATCAGAACCTGTCAGCCAGTTGATCGGCACCTATCAGCTGCTTGATCAGCACCTGTCAGCAGCCTTATCAGCACCTATCAGCTGCTTGATTAGCACCTGTCAGCATGTTGTTCAACACCTGTCAGCCGCTTCATTAGCAACTGTCAGCCAGTTGATCGGCACCTGTCAGCTGCTTGATCAGCACCTGTAAGCCGCTTAAACAAGGGCTGCCAGCCGCTTGATCAGTGCCTTCTCAGCTGCGCGATCAAGGCCTACTCAGCCGTGAATCACACCCTACACAGCCGCTTGATCATAGTCTGTCAGCCGCTTGATCAGAGGCTGTCATACGCTTGATAAGCGCCTAATCACCCTCTCCATCAGCGCCTATTGAGCGGCGCGATCAGCACCTGTGAGCCGCTTGACAAGGGCCTATACACCACTTGATCAACACCTAATTAGCTTCGCTATCAGTATTTACTGAGCCATGCGATCATCGCCTCAGCCGCATGATCTGTGCCTACTCAGCCCCTCGATCAGTGCCTACTCAGCTGTGCGATATGTACCTGACAGCCGATTGAGAAGTAATTTCAGCCGCTTGATCAGTGATTATCAGCCTCTAGATCAACATCTGTCAACGAATTTATCAGCACCTATCAGCCGCTTGATCAGCGCCTATCAGCCACTTGATCAGCACCTGTCAGCCGCTTGATCAGCGCCTATCAGTGGCTTGATTACCCCTGTCAGCTAGTTGATCAGCAATTGTCAGCCGCTTGTTAAGCACTTGTCAGTAGCTTGATCAGCACTTGACCACTTTCCACTCAGCCGATTGAAAAGCACCGACTCAGCCGCGCGAATAGCATCTTTCAGCCAGTTGATCTGTGCCTACTGAGCCCCGCAGTCAGTGCCTACACAGCCGCCCAATCAGTGCTTGTCAGCCGCTTGACAAGTACCTGTCAGCCACTTGATCAGCACCTGTCAGCAGCTTGATAAATGCGTGTCAGCCTCTTGATCAGCACCTAATCAGCCACGCGATGGTCATTTACTCAGCCGCGTGATCATTGCCTCAGCCTCTTGATCTGTGCCTACTCAGCCCCACGACCAGCGCTTACTCAGCCGTGCGATATGTGCCTGACAGCCGATTGAGAGGTACTGTCAGCCGCTTGATCAGCGATTATCAGCCTCTAGATCAACATCTGTCAACGACTTTATCAGCACCTGTCAGCCGCTTTATCAGCACCTGTCAGCCAATATATCAGCAACTCTCAACAGCTTGATCAGTGCCCACTTATCTGCGTAATCAGAGCCTACTCAGCCACAGGATCAGTGACCCTCAGCCGGCTGATCAGCGCCTGTCAGCGGCTTGATCATTTCCTGCTCTGATGGTCATTCAGCGCCTGGACAACCACTAGATCAGTGCCTGTCAGCCCCTTGACCAGTGCCCACTCAGCTGATTGATAAACGCATACGCATCCACGCGATAAGCGCCTGTCAGCCACTTGAGAAGCATCTGTCAGCAACTTGATCAGGGCCTATCAGCCACTTGATCAGTACCTGTCAGCCAGTTGATCAGCACCTGTCAGCCACTTCATTTGCACCTGTCAGCCACGTTATCAGCAACTGTAAGGCGCTAGGGCAGCCCCTATAAGCAGCTTGATCATTAACTGTCAGCCACATTATCAGCACCTGTTGGCCGCTGTATCAGAACCTGTCAACCGCTTCATCAGCACCTGTCAGAAGCTTTATCAGCACCTATCAGCTGCTTGATTAGCACCTGTCAGCATGTTGATCAACACATGTCATCCGTTTCATTAGCAACTGTCAGCCAGTTGATCAGTGGCTGTCAGCCACTTCATTAGCAACTGTAAGCCAATTGATAAGCACCTCTCAGCCAGATGACCAGCACCTCTCAGCCAGTTGATCAGCACCTGTAAGCCACTGGGTCAGCGCCTGTTAGCCGCTTGATCATCGCCTGATCAGCTGCACGATCAGCGCCTACTCAGCCTCTTGATCAGAACCTGTCAGCCAGTTGATCAGCACCTGTCAGCTGCTTGACCAGCACCTGTAAACTTCTTAAACAGCTCCTGCCAACTGCTTCATCAGTGCCTGTCAGCTGCTTGATCATTGCCTTCTCAGCTGCGCGATCAGAGCCTACTCAGCCGCGAATCAGACCCTACAGAGCCGCGTGATCAAAGTCTGTCAGCCTCTTTATCAGAGTCGGTCATCCACTTGATCAGCACCTGTCAGTAGGTTGAAGAGTGCCTACTCAGCCGCGCGAATTGCATCTCTCAGCCAGTTGGTCTGCCCCTACTGAGCCACTCAATCAGCGCCTACAAAGCTGCCCGATCAGTGCCTGTCAGCCGCTTGAGAAGTACCTGTCAGCCAGTTGATCAGCACCTCTGAGCCGCTTGATCAGCACTTTTCAGCAGCTTGATCAGCGACTATCAGCTGCTAAATTAACACTTCTCAGCAAGTTGATAAGCACCTGTTAGCCGCTGGATCAGGCCTGTCAGCCAATTTATCATCTCCTAATCAGCTGCGTGATCAGTGTCTACTCAACCGCTTCATCAGTACCTGTCAGCCACTTTATCAGCACCTGTCAGCCACTATATCAGCACCTGTCAACTGCTTGATCAGCGACCACTTTGCTGCATTAGCAGATCCTACTCAGCCACGTGATCAGTGAACCTCAGCCGGTTGATCAGCGCCTGTCAGCCGCTTGATCATTTCCTGCTCTGCTGGTCATTCAGTGCCTGGTCAACCACTTCATCAGTGCCTGTCAGCCACTTGACCAGTGCCCACTCAGCTGATTGAAAAGCGACTACACAGCCGCGCGATAAGTGCCTCTCAGCCGCTTGACAAGCACCTGTCAGAAGCTTGATCAGGGCCTATCAGCCGCTTGATCAGCACCTGTCATCCGCTTGATGAGCGCCTATCAGCCGCTTGATTAGCACCTGTCAGCCACTTGACCAGCAGCTCTCAGCCGCTTGATCAGCGCCTATCAGTGGCTAGATTAGCCCCTGTCAGCCAGTTGATCAGCAATTGTCAGCCGCTTGTTAAGCACCTGTCATCAGCTTTATCAGCGCTTGACCACTTTCCACTCAGCCGATTGAAAAGCACCGACTCAGCCGCGTGAATAGCATCTTTTGGCCAGTTGATCTGTGCCTACGGAGCCCCGCAGTCAGTACCTACACAGCCACCCGATCAGTGCTTGTCAGCCACTTGAGCAGTACCTGTCAGCCAGTGGATCAGCACCTCTCAGCCAGTTGATCACCACCTGTAAGCCACTGGATCAGCACCTGTCATTCCCTTGATCAGCACCTTTCAGCAGCTTGATCAGTGCCTATCATCTGCTTAATTAACACTTCTCAGCCAGTTGTTCAGCACCTGTTAGCCACTTGATCATCGCCTATCAGCTGCTTGATTAGCACCTGTCAGCCAGTTGATTAGCCCTGACAACAGCTTGATCAGCACCTGTCAGCAGCTTTATCAGCACCTATCATCTGCTTGATTAGCACCTGTCAGCATGTTGATCAACACCTGTCAGCTGCTTCATTAGCATCTCTCAGCCAGTTGATTAACCACTGTAAGCCGCTGGATTAGCACCTGCAAGCCAGTTGATCAGCACCTGTCAGCCGCTTGATGAGCACCTATCAGCCGCTTGATCAGCAACTGTCAGCCGCTTGATGAGCACCTATCAGCCGCTTGATCAGCGCCTGTTAGACACTTTATCATCGTCTAACCAGCTGCATGTTCAGCGCCTACTCAGCCGCTTGATCAGTACCATTCAGCCAGTTGATCAGCACCTGTCAGCAGCTTGATAAACGCATGTCAGCCTCTTGACCAGCACCTAATCAGCCACGCGATCATCATTTACTCAGCCGCACGATCATCGCCTCAGCCGCTTGATCTGTGTCTACTCAGCCCCGCGATCAGCGCCTACTCAGCCGTGCGATGTGCGCCTGACAGACACTTGAGAAGTACTGTCAGCCTCTTGATCAGCACCTGTCAGCCGCTTGTTAAACGTGTGTCAGCAGCTTGATCAGTACCTGTCAGCCACTTTATCAGCACCTGTCACCCAATATATCAGCAACTCTCAACAGCTTGATCTGTGCCCGCTTAGCTGCGTAATCAGAGCCTACTCAGCCACGTGATCAGTGACTCTCAGCCGGTTGATCAGCGCCTGTCAGCCGCTTGATCATTTCCTGCTCTGCTGGTCATTCAGCGCCTGGTCAACCACTTCATCAGTGCCTGTCAGCCACTTGACCAGTGCTCACTCAGCTGATTGAAAAGTGCCTATGCAGCCACGCAATAAGTGCCTCTCAGCCGCTTGACAAGCACCTTTCAGAAGCTTGATCAGGGCCTATCAGCCACTTGAATAGTACCTGTCAGCCAGGTGATCGGCACCTGTCAGCCGCTTGATCAGGACCTTTCAGCAGCTTTATCAGCACCTATCAGCTGCTTGATTAGCACCTGAGAGCATGTTGATCAACACCTGTCAGCCGCTTCATTAGCAACTGTCAGCCAGTTGATCAGGGGCTGTCAGCCGCTTGATTAGCACCTGTCAGCCAGTTGATCAGCACCTGTCAGCCGCTTGATAAACGCGTGTCAGCCTCTAGAGAAGTACCTGTCAGCCACTTGATCAGCACCTGTCAGCCAATATATCAGCAACTCTCAACAGCTTGATCAGTGCCCGCTTAGCTGCGTAATCAGAGCCTACTCAGCCACAGGATCAGTGACCCTCAGGCGGCTGATCAGCGCCTGTCAGCGGCTTGATCATTTCCTGCTCTGATGGTCATTCAGCACCTGGAAAACCACTAGATCAGTGCCTGTCATTCCCCTTGACCAGTGCCCATTCAGCTGATTGATAAACGCATACGCATCCACGCGATAAGTGCCTGGCAGCCACTTCAGAAGCATCTGTCAGCAACTTGATCAGGGCCTATCAGCCACTTGATCAGAACCTGTCAGCCAGTTGATCAGCACCTCTCAGCCAGTTGATCTCCATCTGTTAGCCATTGGATCAGCACCTCTCAGGCGCTTGATCAGCATCATTCAGCAGCTTGATCAGCGCCTATCAGCTGCTTAATTAACACTTCTCAGCCAGTTGATCAGCACCATTTAGCCGCTTGATCAGCGCCTATCAGCCGCTTGATTAGCACTTGTCAGCCAGTTGATTAGCACCTGTCAGCCGCTTCATTAACAACTGTGAGCCAGTTGATCAGCACCTGTCAGCCTCTTGATCAGAACCTGTCAGCAGCTTGATCATCGCCTATCAGCTACTTGATTAGCACTTGTCAGCCAGTTGATCAGCACCTGCCTACCGATTAATCAGTGCCTGTCAGCTGCTTGATCATTGCATTGTCAGCTGCGCAATCAGCACCTATCAACCGCTTGATTAGCACCTGTCAGCCAGATGATCAGCACCTGTCAGCCACTTGATCAGCACCTGTCGGCCACTTGATAAACGCGTGTCAGCAGCTTGATCAGTACCTGTCAGCCACTTGATCAGCACCTGTCAGCCAATATATCAACAACTCTCAACAGCTTGATCAGTGCCCGCTTAGCTGCGTAATCAGAGCCTACTCAGCCACAGGATCAGTGACCCTCAGGCGGCTGATCAGAGCCTGTCAGCGGCTTGATCATTTCCTGCTCTGATGGTCATTCAGCGCCTGGACAACCACTAGATCAGTGCCTGTCAGCCCCTTGACCAGTGCCCACTCAGCTGACTGATAAACGCATATGCATCCACGCGATAAGTGCCTGTCAGCCACTTGAGAAGCAACTGTCAGCGACTTGATCAGGGCCTATCAGTCACTTGATCAGTACCTGTCAGCCAGTTGATCAGCACCTGTCAGCCACTTCATTTGCACCTGTCAGCCACTTTATCAGCAACTGTCAGGCGCTAGGGCAGCCCCTATAAGCAGCTTGATCATTAACTGTCAGCCACATTATCAGCACCTGTTAGCCGCTGTATCAGAACCTGTCAACCGCTTGATCAGCACCTGTCAGCAGCTTTATCAGCACCTATCAGCTGCTTGATTAGCACCTGTCAGCATGTTGATCAACACCTGTCAGCCGCTTCATTAGCAACTGTCAGCCAGTTGATCAGCAACTGTCAGCCGCTTGATTAGTACCTGTCAGCCAGTTGACCAGCACCTGTCAGCTGCTTGATCAGCACCTGTAAGCCGATTAAACAGCACCTGCCAGCCGCTTCATCAGTGCCTGTCAGCTGCTGGATAATTGCCTTCTCAGCTGCGCGATCAGCGCCTACTCAGCTGCGAATCAGCCCCTCCACAGCCACGTGATCATAGTCTGTCAGCCTCTTTAACAGAGTCAGTCATCCGCTTGATCAGCAACTGTCTGCAGGTTGAAGAGTGCCTACTCAGCCACGCGAATAGCATCTTTCAGCAAGTTGATCTGCGCCTACTGAGCCCCGCAATGAACGCCTACTCAGCCCCCCGGTCCGTGCCTGTCAGCCGCTTGAGAAGTACCTGTCAGCCAGTTGATCAGCACCTGTAAGCCACTGGATCAGCACCTGTCAGCCGCTTGATCAGCAACTTTCAGCAGCTTGATCAGCACCTATCAGCTGCTTAATTAACACTTCTCAGCCAGTTGATCAGCACCTGTTAGCCGCTTGATCAGCGCCTATCAGCCACTTGATCAGTTCCTGTCAGCCAGTTGATCAGCACCTGTCAGCAACTTCATTTGCACCTGTCAGCCACTTTATCAGCAACTGTCAGGCACTAGGGCAGCCCCTATAAGCAGCTTGATCATTAACTGTCAACCACATTATCAGCACCTGTTAGCCGCTGTACCAGAACCTGTCAACCGCTTGATCAGCACCTGTCAGCATCTTTATCAGCACCTATCAGCTGCTTGATTAGCCCTTGTCAGCCACTGGATCAGCAATTGTCAGCCGCTTGTTATGCACCTGTCAGCAGCTTGATCAGCGCTTGACCACTTTCCACTCAGCCGATTGAAAAGCAAAGACTCAACCGCGTGAATAGCATGTTTCAGCCAGTTGATCTGTGCCTACTGAGCCCCGCAGTCAGTGCCTACACAGCCGCCCGATCAGTGCTTGTCAGCCGCTTGACAAGTACCTGTGAGCCTCTTGATCAGCACCTAATCAGCCACACGATGATCATTTACTCAGCCGCACGGTCATCGCCTCAGCCTCTTGATCTGTGCCTACTCAGCCCCATGACCAGCGCCTTCTCAGCCGTGCGATGTGCGCCTGACAGACACTTGAGAAGTACTGTCAGCCACTTTATCAGCGACTATCAGTCGCTTGATCAGCACCTGTCAACGACTTTATCAGCACCTGTCAGCCGCTTGATTAGCGCCAGTCAGCTGCTTGACCACTGACCATTCAGCCGATTGATAAGGACCAATGCAGCCGCGCAATAAGCACCAGTCAGCCGCCTGCAAATCACTTGTCAGCAGCTTGATCAGGGCCTATTAGCCACTTGATTAGCACCTGTCAGCTAGTTGATCAGCACCTGTCAGCCAATTGATCAGCACCTGTCAGCCAGTTGAACAGCACCTGTCAGCACCTTGATCATCGCCTATCAGCCCTGTGATGAGCACCTGTCAGCCAGTTGATCAGCACCTGTCAGCCTCTTGATCAGAACCTGTCAGCAGCTTGATCATCGCCTATCAGGTACTTGTTTAGCACCTGTCAGCCAGTTGATCAGCACCTGTCAGCCTCTTGATCAGATCCTATCAGCAGCTTGATCATCGCCTATCAGGTACTTGATTAGCACTTGCCAGCCAGTTGATCAGTACCTGCCTAGAGATTGTTCAGTGTCTGTCAGCTGCTTGATCATTGCATTCTCAGCTGCGCAATCAGCACCTATCAGTGGCTTGATTATCCCCTGTCAGCCAGTTGATCAGCACCTGTCAGCCGCTTGATCAGCCCCTATCAGTGGCTTGATTAGCCCCTGTCAGCCAGTTGACCAGCACCTGTCAGCCGATTGTTAAGCACCTGTCAGCACCTTGATCAGCGCTTGACCACTTTCCGCTCAGCCGATTGAAAAGCACTGACTCAGCCGCGCGAATAGCATCTTTCGTCCAGTTGATCTGTGCCTACTGAGCCCCGCAATCAGTGCCTACTCAGACGCCCGATCAGTGTCTGGCAGCCGCTTGTGAAGTACCTGTCAGCCAGTTGATCAGCACCTGTCAGCCCCTTAATCAGCACCTATCAGCCGCTTGATCAGCACCTGACAGCCCCTTGATCATCACCTGTCAGCCGCTTGATCAGCGACTGTTACCCACATTCGCATCGCCTAATCAGCTGCATGATCAGCGCCTACTCAGCTGCTTGATCAGTACCAGTCAGCCAGTTGATCAGCACTTGTCAGCAGCTTGATCAGCGCCTATCAGCTGCTTGATTAGCACCTGTCAGCCGTTGATCAGCACCTGTCAGCCAGTTTATCTGCGCGTATAAGCCACTGGATTAGCGCCTGTTAGCCGCTTGATCATCGCATTATCAGCTGCAGGATCAGCACCTACTCAGCCGTTTGATCAGAACCTGTCAGCCAGTTGAACAGCACCTGTCATCTGCTTGATCAGCACCTGTCAGCAGCTTGATCAGCACCTATCAGCTGCTTGATTAGCACCTGTCAGCATGTTGATCGACACCTGTCAGCCGCTTCATTAGCACCTGTCAGGCAATTGATCAGCACCTGTCAGCTGCTTGATCAGCACCTGTAAGCCGCTTAAACAGCGCCTGCCAGCCGTTTGATCAGTGCCTATTCAGCCGTGCGATATATGCCTGACAGCAGATTGAGAAGTACTCTCAGCCGCTTGATCAGCGATTATCAGAAGCTAGATCAGGATCTGTCAACGACTTTATCAGCACTTTTCAGCCACTTGATCAGTGCCTGTCAGCTGCTTGATCAGCAATTATCAGCTGCTAGATCAACATCTGTCAACGACTTTATCAGCACCTGTAAGCCGCTTAAACAGCGCCTGCCAGCCGCTTCATCAGTGCCTGTCAGCTGCTTGATCATTGCCTTCTTAGCTGCGCGATCAGCGCCAACTCAGCCGCGAATCAGCCCCTACACAGCCGCGTGATCATTGTCTGTCAGCCTCTTTATCAGAGTCGGTCATCCACCTGATCAGCACCTGTCAGCAGGATGAAGAGTGCCTCCTCAGCCGTGCGAATTGCATCTCTCAGCCAGTTGATCTGCGCCTACTGAGCCCTGCAATCAGCGCTCACTCAGCCGCCCAATCAGTGCCTGTCAGCAGCTTGAGAAGTACCTGTCAGCCAGTTGATCAGCACCTGTAAGCCACTGGATCAGCACCTGTCAGCCGCTTCCTCAGCACCGTTCAGCATCTTGATCAGCACCTATCAGCTGCTTAATTAACACTTCTCAGCCAGTTGATCAGCACCTGTGAGCCGCTTGATCAGCGCTTATCAGCCGCTTATTTAGCACCTGTCTAGCCAGTTGATTAGCACCTGTCAGCCGCTTAATCAGCACCTGTCAGCAGCTTGATCAGCACATATCAGCTGCTTGATTTGCACCTGTCATCACCATGTTGATCAACACCTGTTAGCCGGTTCATTAGCAACTGTCAGCCAGTTGATCAGCACCTGTCAGTTACTTGATCAGCACCTGTAAGCCACTTAAACAGCGCCTGCCAGCCGTTTGATCAGTGCCTTCTCAGCCCCGGAATCAGTGCCTACCCAGCCGTGCGATATGTGCCTGACAGCCGATTGCGAAGTACTGTCAGCCGATTGATCAGCGATTATCAGCTGCTAGATCAGCATCTGTCAACGACTTTATCAGCACATTTTAGCCGCTTGATCAGCGCCTGTCAGCCGCATGATCAGCGATTATCAGCAGCTAGATCAACATCTGTCAACGACTTTATCAGCACCTGTCAGCCACTTGATCAGCGCCTGTCAGTCACTTGATCATTTCCTGCTCTGCTGGTCATTCAGCGCCTGGTCAACCACTTCATCAGTGCCTGTCAGCCACTTGAGCAGTGGCCACTCAGCTGATTGAAAAGCGCCTACGCAGCTGCGCGTTAAGTGCCTCTCAGCCGCTTGACAAGCACCTGTCAGAAGCTTGATCAGGGCCTATCAGCCACTTGAATAGTACCTATTAGCCAGTTGATCAGCACCTGTCAGCGCCTTGATCAGCGCCTATCAGCCGCTTGATTAGCATCTGTCAGCTGCTTGACGAGCGCCTATCAGCCGCTTGATTAGCACCTGTCAGCAACTTGACCAGCACCTGTCAGCCGCTTGATCAGCGATTATCAGCCGCTAGATCAGCACCTGTCAACCACTTTATCATCACCTGTCAGCCGCTTGATCAGCGCCTGTTAGCCGCTTTATCATCGCCTAAACAGCAGCCTGATCAGCGCCTACTCAGCCGCTTGATCAGTACCAGTCAGCCAGTTGATCAACACCTGTCAGCAGCTTGATCAGCGCCTATCAACTGCTTGATTAGCACCTGTCAGCCAGTTGATCAGCACCTGTAAGCCACTGGATCAGCACCTGTTAGCCGCTTGATCATCGCCTTATAAGGTGCACGATCAGCGCCTACTCAGCTGCTTGATCAGAAACTGTCAGCCAGTTGATCGGCACCTGTCAGCCGCTTGATCAGCACCTATCAGTAGCTTTATCAGCACCTATCAGCTGCTTGATTAGCACCTGTCAGCATGTTGATCAACACCTGTCAGCCGCTTCATTAGCCACTGTCAGCCAGTTGATCAGCACCTGTCAGCTGCTTGATCAGCACCTGTAAGCCGCTTAAACAGTGCCTGCCAGCCGCTTCATCAGTGCCTGTCACATGCTTGATCATTGCCTTCTCAGCTGCGCGATCAGCGCCTACTCAGCGGCGAATCAGCCCCTCCACAGCTGCGTGATCATAGTCTGTCAGCCTCTTTTTCAGAGTCGGTGATCTGCTTGATCAGCACCTGTCAGCAAGTTGAAGAGTGCCTACTCAGCCACGCGAACTGCATCTCTAGGCCAGTTGATGTGCACGTACTGAGCCCAGCAATCAGCGCCTACTCAGCCGCCCGATCAGTGACTGTCAGCTTCTTGAGAAGTACCTGTCAGCCACTTGATCAGCACCTGTCAGCCGCTTAATCAGCACCTGTCAGCAGCTTGATCAGGGCCTATCAACCACTTGAACAGTACCTGTCAGCCAGTTGATCAGCACCTGTTAGCCACTTCATTTGCACCTGTCAGCCACTATATGAGCAGCTGTCAGGCTCAAGGGCAGCCCCTATAAGCAGCTTGATCATGAACTGTCAGCCACATTATCAGCACCTGTTAGCCGCTGTATCAGAACCTGTCAACCGCTTGATCAGCACCTGTCAGCAGCTTTATCAGCCCCTATCAGCTGCTTGATTAGCACCTGTCAGCCAGTTGATCAGCACCTGTAAGCCACTGGATCAGCACCTGTCGGCCGCTTGATCAGCAACTTTCAGCAGCTTGATCAGCACCTATCAGCTGTTTAATTAACACTTCTCAGCCAGTTGATCAGCACCTGTCAGCCGCTTGATCAACACCTGTAAGCCGATTAAACAGCACCTGCAAGCCGCTTCATCAGTGCCTGTCAGCTGCTGGATCATTGTCTTCTCAGCTGCGCGATCAGCGCCTACTCAGCCTCGAATCAGCCCCTCCACAGCCACGTGATCATAGTCTGTCAGCCTCTTTATCAGAGTCAGTCATCCGCTTGATCAGCAACTGTCTGCAGGTTGAAGAGTGCCTACTCAGCCGCGAGAATTGCATCTCTCACCCAGTTGATCTGCGCCTACTGAGCCCCGCAGTGAACGCCTACTCAGCCGCCCGGTCCGTGCCTGTCAGCCGCTTGAGAAGTACCTGTCAGCCAGTTGATAAGCACCTCTAAGCCAGTTGATCAGCACCTGTAAGCCACTGGATCAGCACCTGTCAGCCGCTTGATCAGCGACTTTCAGCAGCTTGATCAGCACCTATCAGCTGTTTAATTAACACTTCTCAGCCAGTTGATCAGCACCTGTTAGCCGCTTGATCAGCGCCTATCAGCCGCTTGATTAGCCCCTGTCAGCCAGTTGATTAGCCCCTGTCAGCCGCTTAATCAGCACCTGTGAGCAGCTTGATCAGGGCCTATCAGCCACTTGAACAGTACCTGTCAGCCAGTTGATCAGCACCTGTCAGCCACTTCATTTGCACCCTTCAGCCACTTTATCAGCAACTGTCAGGAGATAGGGCAGCCCCTATAAGCAGCTTGATCATTAACTGTCAGCCACTTTATAAGCGCCTTTTAGCCGCTGTATCAGAACCTGTCAACCGCTTGATCAGCACCTGTCAGCAGCTTTATCAGCAACTATCAGCTGCTTGATTAGCCCCTGTCAGCCACTTGATCAGCAATTGTCAGCCGCTTGTTATGCTCCTGTCAGCAGCTTGATCAGCGCTTGACCACTTTCCACTCAGCCGATTGAAAAGCACTGACTCAACCGCATGAATAGCATCTTTCAGCCAGTTGATCTGTGCCTACTGAGCCCCGCAGTCAGTGCGTACACAGCCCCCAGATCAGTGCTTGTCAGCCGTTTGACAACTACCTGTCAGCCACTTGATCAGCACCTGTCAGCAGCTTGATGTGCGCCTATCAGCCGCTTGATTAGCGCCTGTCAGCCAGTTGACCAGCACCTGTAAGCCGCTTGATCAGCGCCTATCAGTGGCTTGATTAGCCCCTGTAAGCCAGTTGATCAGGAATTGTCAGCCGCTTGTTAAGCACATGTCAGCAGCTTGATCAGCACTTGACCACTTTCCACTTAGCCTATTGAAAAGCACCGACTCAGCCGCGCGAATAGCATCTTTCAGCCAGTTGATCTGTGCCTACTGAGCCCTGCAGTCAGTGCCTACACAGCCGCCTGATCAGTGCTTGTCAGCCGCTTGACAAGTACCTGTCAGCCTCTTGATCAGCACCTAATCAGCCCCACGATGATCATTTACTCAGCCGCGCGATCATCGCCTCAGCCTCTTGATCCGTGCCTACTCAGCCCCATGACCAGTGCCTACTCAGCCATGCGATCTGTGCCTGACAGCCACTTGATCAACGACTATCAGCCGCTTGATCATCGCCTTATCAGCTTCACGATCAGCACCTAGTCAGCCGCTTGATCAGAACCTGTCAGGCAGTTGATCAGCACCAGTCAGCCGCTTGATCATTTCCTGCTCTGCTGGTCATTCAGCTCCTGGTCATCCACTTGATCAGTGCCTGTCAGCCGCTTGAGAAGTACCTGGCAGCCACTTGACCAGCACCTAATCAGCCAGGCGATCATCATTTACTCAGCCGCACGATCATCGCCTCAGCCGCTTGATCTGTGTCTACTCAGGCCCGTGATCAGCGCCTACTCAGCCGTGCGATGTGCGCCTGACAGACACTTGAGAAGTACTGTCAGCCACTTTATCAGCGACTATCAGTCGCTTGATCAGCACCTGTCAACGACTTTATCAGCACCTGTCAGCCGCTTGATTAGTGTCTGTCAGCTGCTTGACCACTGCCCACTCAGCCGATTGAAAAGCGCCAATGCAGCCGCGCGATAAGCACCAGTCAGCCGCCTGAAAATCACCTGTCAGCAGCTTGCTCAGGGCCTATTAGCCACTTGATTATCACCTGTCAGCTAGTTGATCAGCACCTGTCAGCCAATTGATCAGCACCTGTGGGCCGCTTGACCAACGCATATCAGTGGCTTGATTAGCCCCTGTCAGCCAGTTGATCAGCAATTGTCAGCCGCTTGTTAAGCACCTGTCAGCAGCTTGATCAGCGCTTGACCACTTCCCACTCAGCCGATTGAAAAGCACCGACTCAGCCGCACGAATAGCATCTTTCGGCCAGTTGATCTCTGCCTGCTGAGCCCCGCAGTCAGCGCCTACTCAGCTGCCCGATCAGTGTCTGTCAGCCGCTTGAGAAGTAGTGTCAGCCAGTTGATCAGCACCTGTCAGCCCCTTAATCAGCGCCTATCAGCCGCTTGATCAGCACCTGTCAGCCACTTGATCAGCACCTGTCAGCCGCTTGATCAGCACCTGTCAGCAGCTTGATAAACGCGTGTCAGCCTCTTGATCAGCACCTAATCTGCCAAGCGATGATCATTTACTCAGCCCCGCGTTCATCGCCTCAACCTCTTGATCTGTGCCTACTCAGCCCCATGACCAGCGCCTATTTAGCCACGTAATCTACACCTGACAGCTACTTAATCAACGACTATCAGTCGCTTGATCAGCACCTGTCAACCACTTTATCATCACCTGTCAGCCGCTTGATCAGCGCCTGTTAGCCGCTTTATCATCACATAATCAGCTGCATGATCAGCGCCTAATCAGCTGCTTGATCAGTTCCAGTCAGCCAGTTGATCAGCACCTGTCTGCACCATGATCAGCGCGTATAAGCTGCTTGATTAGCACCTGTCAGCCAGTTGATCCGCAACTCTCAGCCAGTTGATCAGAACCTGTAAGACACTGGATCAGCGCAAGTTAGCCGCTTGATCATCGCCTTATCAGCTGCACGATCAGCACCTACTCAGCCGCTTGATCAGAACCTGTCAGCCAGTTGATCAGCACCTCTCAGCCACCTGATCACCACGTGTAAGCCACTGGATCAGCACCTGTCAGCCGCTTGATCAGCACCATTCAGCAGCTTGATCAGGGCGTATTAGCTGCTTAATTAACACTTCTCAGCCAGTTGATCAGCACCTGTTAGCCGCTTCATTAGCAACTGTCAGCCAGTTGATCAGCACCTGTCAGCAGCTTGATAAACGCGTGTCAGCCTCTTGATCAGCAGCTAATCAGACACGCGATTATCATTTACTCAGCCGCGCGATCATCCCCTCAGCCTCTTGATCTGTGCCTACTCAGCCATGTGATCTGTGCCTGACAGCCACTTGATCAATGACTCTCAACGGCTTGATCAGCAACTGTCAACCATTTATCATCACCTCTAAGCCGCTTGATCAGCGCCTGTTAGCCGCTTTGTCATCGCCTAATCAGCTGCCTGATCAGCGCCTACTCAGCCGCTTGATCAGTACCAGTCAGCCAGTTGATCAGCACCTGTCAGCAGCTTGATCAGCGCCTATCAGCTGCTTCGTTAGCACCTGTCAGCCAATTGATCAGCACGTCTCATCCAGTTGATCATCACCTGTAAGCCACTGGATCAGCGCCTGTAAGCCGCTTGATCATTGCCTTATCAGCTGCACGATCATCGCCTACTCAACCGGTTGATCAGTACCTGTCTGCCTCTTTATCAGCACCTGTCAGCCACTATATCAGCACCTGTCAACTGCTTGAACAGCGACCACTTTGCTTTGTGATCAGATCCTACTCAGCCACGTGATCAGTGACCCTCAGCCGGTTGATTAAGGCCTGTCAGCCGCTTGATCATTTCCTGCTCTGCTGGTCATTCAGCGCCTGGTCAACCACTTCACCAGTGCCTTTCAGTGACTTGACCAGTGCCCACTCAGCTGATTGAAAAGCGCCTACACAGCCGCGCGATAAGTGCCTCTCAGCCGCTTGACAAGCACCTGTCAGAAGCTTGATCAGGGCCTATCAGCCACTTGAATAGTACCTATCAGCCAGTTGATCAGCGCCTGTCAGACCCTTGATCAGCGCCTATCAGCCGCATGATCAGCACCTGTCAGCAGCTTGATCAGCATCTGTCAGCAGCTTTATCAGCACCTATCAGCTGCTTGATTAGCACCTGTCAGCATGTTGATCAACACCTGTCAGCCGCTTCATTAGCAACTGTCAGCCAGTTGATCAGCACCTGTCAGCTGCTTGATCAGCACCTGTAAGCCGCTTAAACAGCGCTGCCAGCCGCTTGATCAGTGCCTTCTCAGCTGCGCCATCAATGCCTACTTAGCCGAGGAACAGCCCCTACACTGCCGGGTGATCATAGTCTGTCGGCCGCTTGATCAGAGAGTGTCAGACGCTTGATCAGCGCCTAATCACCCCCTCGATCAGCGCCTATTCAGCGGCGTGATCAGCACCTGTCAGCCGCTTGACAAGCTCCTATAAACCACTTGATCAACACCTAATTAGCTTCGCTATCAGTATTTACTGAGCCATGCGATGCTCGCCTCAGCCGCATGATCTGTGCCTACTCAACCCCGCGATCACAGCCTGCTCAGCCATGCGATATGTGCCTTACAGCCGATTGAGAATTACTGTCAGCCTCTTGATCAGCGATTATCAGCCGCAATATCAGCATCTGTCAAAGATTTATCAGCACCTGTCAGCCCCTTGATCAGCGATTATTAGCTGCTAGATCAACATCTGTCAACGACTTTATCAGCACTTGTCAGCCGCTTGATCAGCGCCTGTCAGCCGCTTTATCATCGCATAATCAGCTGCGCGATCAGTGCCTTCTCAACGGCTTGATCAGTACCTGTCAGCCACTTTATCAGCACCTGTCAGCCACTCTATCGGCATCTGTCAACTGCTTGATCAGCGACCACTTTGCTGCGTGATCAGATCCTACTCAGACACGTGATCCGTGACCCTCAGCCTGTTGATTAGCGCCTGTCAGCCGCTTGATCATTTCCTGCTCTGCTGGTCATTCAGCGCCTGGTCAACCACTTCATCAGTGCCTGTCAGGCACTTGACCTGTGCCCTCTCAGCTGATTGAAAAGCGCCTACGCAGCCGCACGATAAGCGCCTCTCAGCCGCTTGACAAGCAACTGTCAGAAGTTTGATCAGGGCCTATCAGCCACTTGATCAGCACCTGCCAGCTGCTTGATGAGTGCCTATCAGCCGCTTGATTAGCACCTGTCAGCTAGTTGATCAGCACCTGTCAGCCCCTTGATCAGCGCCTGTCAGCCGCTTGATCAGCACCTGTCAGCCGCTTGATGACTGCCTATCAGCCGCTTGATTAGCACCTGTCAGCCAGTTGACCAGGACCTGTCAGCCAAATGATAAGCGCCTATCAGTGGCTTGATTAGCCCCTGTCAGCCAGTTGATCAGCAATTATTAGATGCTTGTTATACACCTGTCAGCAGCTTGATCAGCACCTGTCAGCAGCTTTATCAGCACCTGTCAGCCGCTTAATCAGCACCTGTCAGCATGTTGATCAAAACCTTTCAGCCGCTTCATTAGCAACTGTCAACCAGTTGATCAGCAGCTGTCAGCCACTTCATTAGGAACTGTCAGCCAGTTGATCAGCACCTGTCAGCTGCTTCATCAGCACCTGAAAGCCGCTTAAACAGCACCTGACAGCCTCTTGATCATTGCCTTCTCAGCTGCGCGATCAATGCCTACTCATCTGCGAATCAGCTCCTAAACAGCCACGTGATGATAGTCTGTAAGCCGCTTGATCAGAGACTCTCAGACAATTGATCAGCGCCTAATCACCCCCTCGATCAGCGCATATTGAGCGGCGCGATCAGCACCTGTCAGCCGCTTGACAAGCACCTATACACCACTTGATCAACACCTAATTAGCTTCGCTATCAGTATTTACTGAGCCATGCGATCATCGCCCCAGCCGCATGATCTGTGCCTACTCAGCCCCGCGATCATGTCTACTCAGCCATGCGATATGTGCCTGAAAGCCGATTGAGAAGTACTGTCAGTCGCTTGATCAGCGATTATCAGCCGCTAGATCAGCATCTATCAACGACTTTATCAGCACCTTTCAGCCGCTTGATCAGCGCCTGTCAGCCGCTTGATCAGCGATTATCAACCGCTAGATAAACATCTGTCAAAGACTTTATCAGCACCTGTCAGCCGATTGATCAGCGCCTGTCAGCCGCTTTATCATCACCTAATCAGCTGCGCGAACAGCGCCTACTGAACCGCTTGATCAGTACCTGTCAGCCACTTTATCAGCACCTGTCAGCCACTATATGAGCAAATGTCAACTGCTTAATCAGCGACCACTTTGCTGCGTGATCAGATCCTACTCAGCCACGTGTTCTGTGACCCTCAGCCGGTTGATCCGCGCCTGTCAGCCGCTTGATCATTTCCTGCTCTGCTGTTCATTCAGCGCCTGGTCAACCAGTTCTTCAGTGCCTGTCAGCCACTTGACCAGTGCCCACTCAGCTGATTGAAAAGCGCCTACGCAGCCACGCGATAAGTGCCTCTCAGCCGCATGACAAGCACCTGTCAGAAGCTTGATCAGGGCCTATCAGCCACTTGAATAGTACATATCAGCCACTTGATCAGCACCTGTCAGCTCCTTGATCAGCGCCTATCAGCCGCTTGATCAGCACCTGTCAGCCGCTTGATGAGCGCCTATCAGCCGCTTGATTAGCACCTTTCAGCCAGTTGACCAGCACCTGTCAGCCGCTTGATCAGCGCCTAATCAGCTGCATGATCAGTGCTTACTCAGCTGCTTGATCAGTACCAGTTAGCCAGTTGATCAGCACCTGTCAGCAGCTTGATCAGCGCCTATCAGCTGCTTGATTAGTACCTGTCAGCCAGTTGATCAGCAATTGTCATCCACTTGTTAACACCTGTCAGCAGCTTTATCAGTGCTTGACCACTTTCCGCTCAGCCGATTGAAAAGCACTGACTCAGCCCCGTGAATAGCATCTTTCGTCCAGTTGATCTGTGCCTACTGAGCCCCGCAATCAGTGCCTACTCAGACGCCCGATCAGTGTCTGGCAGCCGCTTGAGAAGTACCTGTCAGCCAGTTGATCAGCACCTGTCAGCCCCTTAATCAGCGCCTATCAGCCGCTTGATCAGCACCTGACAGCCCCTTGATCATCACCTGTCAGCCGCTTGATCAGCGACTTTTACCCACTTTCTCATCGCCTAATCAGCTGCATGATCAGCGCCTACTCAGCCGCTTGATCAGTACCAGTCAGCCAGTTGATCAGCACTTGTCAGCAGCTTGATCAGCGCCTATCAGCTGCTTGATTAGCACCTGTCAGCCAGTTGATCTGCGCGTGTAAGCCACTGGATCAGCGCTTGTTAGCCGCTTGATCATCGCATTATCAGCTGCAGGATGAGCACCTACTCAGCCGTTTGATCAGAACCTGTCAGCCAGTTGACCAGCACCTGTCACCCGCTTGGTCAGCGCCTATCAGTGGCTTGATTAGCCCCTGTCAGCCAGTTGATCAGCAGTTATCAGCCGCTTGTTAAGCACCTGTCAGCAGCTTGATCAGCGCCTATCAGTGCTTGATTAGCACCTGTCAGCCAGTTGATCAGCACCTCTCAGACAGTTGATAACCACCTGTAAGCCACTGGATCAGCACCTGTCAGCCGCTTGATCAGCAGCTTTCAGCAGCTTGATCAGCGTTTATCAGCTGCCTAATTAACTCTTCTGAGCCACTTGATCAGCACCTGTTAGCCACATGATTAGCGCCTATCAGCCGCTTGATTAGCACCTGTCAGCCAGTTGATTAGCACCTGTCAGCCGCTTAATTAGCACCTGTAAGCAGCTTGATCAGCACCTTTTAGCAGCTTTATCAGCACCTATTAGCTGCTTGATTAGCACCTGTCAGCATGTTGATCAAAACCTGTCAGCCACTTCATTAGCAACTGTCAGCCAGTTGATCAGCGGCTGTCAGCCGCTTCATTAGCAACTGTCAGCCAGTTGATCAGCACCTGTCAGCTGCTTGATCAGCACCTGAAAGCCGCTTAAACTGCACCTGACAGCCTCTTGATCATTGCCTTCTCACCTGCGGGATCAATGCCTACTCATCTGCGAATCAGCCCCTAAACAGCCGCGTGATCATAGTCTGTAAGCCGCTTGATCAGAGACTGTCAGACACTTGATCAGCACCTGTCAGCCGCTTGATGAGTGCCTATCAGCCGCTTGATTAGCACCTGTCAGGCAGTTGACCAGCACCTGTCAGCCCCTTGATAAGCGCCTATCAGTGGCTTGATTAGCCCCTGTCAGCCAGTTGATCAGCAATTGTTAGATGCTTGTTAAACACCTGTCAGCAGCTTGATCAGCACCTGTCAGCAGCTTTATCAGCACCTGTCAGCCGCTTAATCAGCACCTGTCAGCATGTTGATCAAAACCTTTCAGCCGCTTCATTAGCAACTGTCAGCCAGTTGATCAGCGGCTGTCAGCCGCTTCATTAGCCACTGTCAGCCAGTTGATTAGCACCTGTCAGCTGCTTGATCAGCACCTGAAAGCCGCTTAAACAGCACCTGACAGCCTCTTGATCATTGCCTTCTCAGCTGCGGGATCAATGCCTACTCATCTGCGAATCAGCCCCTAAACAGCCGCGTGATCATAGTCTGTAAGCCGCTTGATCAGAGACTGTCAGACACTTGATCAGCACCTAATCACCCCCTCGATCAGCGCATATTCAGCGGCGTGATCAGCACCTGTCAGCCGCTTGACAAGCTCCTATACACCACTTGATCAACACCTAATTAGCTTCGCTATCAGTATTTACTGAGCCATGCGATCATCGCCTCAGCCGCATGATCTGTGCCTACTCAACCCCGCGATCAATGTCTACTCAGCCATGCGATATGTGCCTGAAAGCCGATTGAGAAGTACTGTCAGTCGCTTGATCAGCGATTATCAGCCGCTAGATCAGCATCTATTAACGACTTTATCAGCACCTTTCAGCCGCTTGATCAGCGCCTGTCAGCTGCTTGATCAGCGATTATCAGCCGCTAGATCAAGATCTGTCAACGACTTGATCAGCACCTGTCAGCCCCTTGATCAGCGCCTGTCAGCCAATTTATCATTGCCTAATCAGCTGCACGATCAGCGCCTACTCAGCCGCTTGATCAGAATCTGTCAGCCAGTTGATCAGCACCTGTCAGCCGCTTGATCAGCACCTGTCAGCATGTTGATCAACACCTGTCAGCCGCTTCATTAGCACCTCTCAGCCAGTTGATCAGCACCTGTCAGCTGCTTGATCAGCACCTGTAAGCCGCTTAAACAGTGCTGCCAGCCGCTTGATCAGTGCCTTCTCAGCTGCGCCAATAATGCCTACTTAGCCGAGAAACAGCCCCTACACTGCCGGGTGATCATAGTCTGTCGGCCGCTTGATCAGAGACTGTCAGACGCTTGATCAGCGCCTAATCACCCCCTCGATCAGCGCCTATTCAGCAGCGTGATCAGCACCTGTCAGCCGCTTGACAAGCTCCTATACACCACTTGATCAACACCTAATTAGCTTCGCTATCAGTATTTACTGAGCCATGCGATGCGCGCCTCAGCCGCATGATCTGTGCCTACTCAACCCCGCGATCACTGCCTACTCAGCCGTGCGATATGTGCCTGACAGCCGATTGAGAATTACTGTCAGCCGCTTGATCAGCGATTATCAGCCGCCAGATGAGCATCTGTCAAAGATTTAACAGCACCTGTCAGCCCCTTGATCAGCGATTATTAGCCGCTAGATCAACATCTGTCAACGACTTTATCAGCACCTGTCAGCCACTTCATCAGCGCCTGTCAGCCGCTTTATCATCGCCTAATCAGCTGCGCGATCAGCGCCTACTCAACGGCTTGATCAGTACCTGTCAGCCACTTTATCAGCACCTGTCAGCCACTCTATCAGCACCTGTCAACTGCTTGATCAGCGACCACTTTGCTGCGTGATCAGTTCCTACTCAGCCACGTGATCCGTGACCCTCAGCCGGTTGATCAGCGCCTGTCAGCCGCTTGATCATTTCCTGCTCTGCTGGTCATTCAGCGCCTGGTCAACCACTTCATCAGTGCCTGTCAGCCACTTGACCAGTGCCCAATCAGCTGATTGAAAAGCGCCTACACAGCCGCGCGATAAGTGCCTCTCAGCCGCTTGACAAGCACCTGTCAGAAGTTTGATCAGGGCCTATCAGCCACATGATCAGCACCTGCCAGCTGTTTGATGAGTGCCTATCAGCCGCTTGATTAGCACCTGTCAGCCAGTTGATCAGCACCTGTCAGCCCCTTGATCAGCGCCTATCAGCCGCTTGATCCGCACCTGTCAGCCACTTGATGAGTGCCTATCAGCCGCTTGATTAGCACCTGTCAGCCAGTTGACCAGCAATTGTTAGATGCTTGTTAAACACCTGTCAGCAGCTTGATCAGCACCTGTCAGCAGCTTTATCAGCACCTGTCAGCCGCTTAATCAGCACCTGTCAGCATGTTGATCAAAACCTTTCAGCCGCTTCATTAGCAACTGTCAGCCAGTTGATCAGCGGCTGTCAGCCACTTCATTAGCCACTGTCAGCCAGTTGATCAGCACCTGTCAGCTGCTTGATCAGCACCTGAAAGCCGCTTAAACTGCACCTGACAGCCTCTTGATCATTGCCTTCTCAGCTGCGGGATCAATGCCAACTCATCTGCGAATCAGCCCCTAAACAGCCGCGTGATCATAGTCTGTAAGCCGCTTGATCAGAGACTGTCAGACACTTGATCAGCGCCTAATCAACCCCTCGATCAGCGCATATTCAGCGGCGTGATCAGCACCTGTCAGACGCTTGACAAGCTCCTATACACCACTTGATCAACACCTAATTAGCTTTGCTATCAGTATTTACTGAGCCATGCGATCATCGCCTCAGCCGCATGATCTGTGCCTACTCAGCCCCGCGATCAATGTCTACTCAGCCATGCGATATGTGCCTGAAAGCCGATTGAGAAGTACTGTCAGTCGCTTGATCAGCGATTATCAGCCGCTAGATCAGCATCTATTAACGACTTTATCAGCACCTTTCAGCCGCTTGATCAGCGCCTGTCAGCTGCTTGATCAGCGATTATCAGCCGCTAGATCAAGATCTGTCAACGACTTGATCAGCACCTGTCAGCCCCTTGATCATCGCCTATCAGCCGTGTGATTAGCACCTGTCAGCCAGTTGATCAGCACCTGTCAGCAGCTTGATCATCGCCTATCAGCTACTTGATTAGCCCTTGTCAGCCAGTTGATCAGCACCTGCCAACCGATTGATCAGTGCCTGTCAGCTGCTTGATCATTGCATTCTCAGCTGCGCAATCAGCACCTATCAGCTGCTTGTTTAGCACCTGTCAGCCAGTTGAACAGCACCTGTCAGCACTTTGATCATCGCCTATCAGCCGCTTGATTAGCACCTGTCAGCCAGATGGTCAGCACCTGTCAGCAGATTGAGCAGCGAGTATCAGCTGCTTGATCAGCACCTGTCAGCCAGTTGATCAGCACCTGTCAGCAGATTGATCAGGGCCTATCATCCACTTGATTAGCACCTGTCACCCAGTTGATCAGCACCTGAGAGTCGCTTCATTAGCACCTGTCAGCCAGTTGATCAGCACCTGTAATCCGGTTGATCATCACCTGTCAGCAGGTTGATCAGTGCGTATCAGCTGCTTGATTAACACCTGTCAGTCTATTGATCATCACCTGTCAACCGCTAGATCAGCACCCACTTTGCTGCCTGAATAGAGCCTACTCAGCCACGCGGTCAGTGACGCTCAGCCGGTTGATCTTCTCCTGTCAGGCGCTTGATCATTTCCTGCTCTGCTGTTCATTCAGCGCCTGGTCAACCCCTGGGTCAGTGTCAGTCAGCCGCTTGACCACTGCCCACTCAGCAGATTGAGAAGCGCCTACGCAGCCGAGCGATAAGCGCCTGTCAGCCGCTTTACAAGCACCTGTAAACCGCTTGATCAACACTTACTGAGCTGCGCTATCAGTGCTTAATCAGCCGCGAGATCAGTGTCTGTCAGCTGCTTGATCAGCACCTGTCAGCCGGTTGAACAGTGCCTATTCAGCCGCGCAAATAGCATCTCTCAGCCAGTTGATCTGCTCCTACTGAGCCCCACGATCAGCGCCTACTCAGCCGCCCGATCAGTGACTGTCAGCCTCTTGAGAAGTACCTGTCAGCCACTTGATCAGCACCTGTCAGCCGCTTGATGAACGCATGTCAGCAGCTTGATCAGTACCTGTCAGCCACTTCATCAGCACTTGTCAGCCAATATATCAGCAACTCTCAACAGCTTGATCAGTGCCCGCTTAGCTGCATAATCAGAGCCTACTCCGCCATAGGATCAGTAACCCTCAGCCGGCTGATCAGCGCCTGTCAGCGGCTTGATCATTTCCTGCTCTGATGGTCATTCAGTGCCTGGTCCACCACTAGATCAGTGCCTGTCAGCCCCTTGACCAGTGCCCACTCAGCTGATTGATAAACGCATACGCATCCACGCGATAAGCGCCTGTCAGCCACTTGAGAAGCATCTGTCAGCAACTTGATCAGTACCTGTCAGCCAGTTGATCAGCACCTGTCAGCCACTTCATTTGCACCTGTCAGCCACTTTATCAGCTCCTGTCAGGCGCTAGGGCAGCCCCTAGAAGCAGCTTGATCATTAACTGTCAGCCACATTATCAGCACCTGTTAGCCGCTGTATCAGAACCTGTCAACCGCTTGATCAGCACCTGTCAGCAGCTTTATCAGCACCTATCAGCTGCTTGATTAGCCCCTGTCAGCCACTTGATCAGCAATTGTCAGCCGCTTGTTATGCACCTGTCAGCAGCTTGATCAGCGCTTGACCACTTTTCACTCAGCCATTGAAAAGCAAAGACACAACCGCGTGAATATCATCCTTCAGCCAGTTGATCTGTGCCTACTGAGCCCCGCAGTCAGTGCCTACACAGCCGCCCGATCAGTGCTTGTCAGCCGCTTGACAAGTACCTGTCAGCAGCTTGATGTGCACCTATCAGCCGCTTGATTAGCACCTGTCAGCCAGTTGACCAGCACCTGTCAGCCCCTTGGTCAGCGCCTATCAGTGGCTTGATTAGCCCATCAGCCACTTGATCAGCAATTGTCAGCCGCTTGTTAAGCACCTGTCAGCAGCTTGATCAGCGCTTGACCACTTTCCACTCAGCCGATTGAAAAGCACCGACTCAGCCGCTCGAATAGCATCTTTCATCCAGTTGATCTGTGCTTTCTGAGCCCCGCAGTCAGTGCCTACACAGCCGCCTGATCAGTGCTTGTCAGCCGCTTGAAAACTACCTGTCAGCCTCTTGATCAACACCTAATAAGCCACACGATGATCATTTACTCAGCCCCGCGATCATCGCCTCAGCCTCTTGATCTGTGCCTACTCAGCCCCATGACCAGCGCCTACTCAGCCATGCGATCTGTGCCTGACAGCCACTTGATCAACGACTATCAGCTGCTTGATCATCGCCTTATCAGCTTCACGATCAGCACCTACTCAGCTGCTTGATCAGAACCTGTCAGGCAGTTGATCAGCACCAGTCAGCCGCTTGATCATTTCCTGCTCTGCTGGTCATTCAGCTCCTGGTCATCCACTTGATCAGTGCCTGTCAGCCGCTTGAGAAGTACCTGGCAGCCACTGGACCAGCACCTAAGCAGCCACGCAATCATCATTTACTCAGCCGCACGATCATCGCGTCAGCCGCTTGTGCTGTGTCTACTCAGCCCCGTGATCAGCGCCTACTCAGCCGTTGGAGGTGCGCCTGACAGACACTTGAGAAGTACTGTCAGCCACTTTATCAGCGACTATCAGACGCTTGATCAGCACCTTTCAACGACTTTATCAGCACATGTCAGCCTCTTGATTAGTGCCTGTCAGCTGCTTGACTAATGCCCACTCAGCCGACTGAAAAGCACCAATGCAGCCGCGCGATAAGCACCAGTCAGCCGCCTGAAAATCACCTGTCAGCAGCTTGATCAGGGCCTATTAGCCACTTGATTAGCACCTGTCAGCTAGTTGATCAGCACCTGTCAGCCACTTTATCAGCACCTGTCAGCCAATATATCAGCAACTCTCAACAGCTTGATCAGTGCCCGCTTAGCTGCGTAATCAGAGCCTACTCCGCCATAGGATTAGTGACCCTCAGCCGGGTGATCAGCGCCTGTCAGCGGCTTGATCATTTCCTGCTCTGATGGTCATTCAGCGCCTTGTCCACCACTAGATCAGTGCCTGTCAGCCCCTTGACCAGTGCCCACTCAGCTGATTGAAAAATGCATACGCATCCACCGGATAAGCGCCTGTCAGCCACTTGAGAAGCATCTGTCAGCAACTTGATCAGTACCTGTCAGCCAGTTGATCAGCACCTGTCAGCCACTTCATTTGCACCTGTCAGCCACTTTATCAGCAACTGTCAGGCGCTAGGGCATCCACTATAAGCAGCTTGATCATTAACTGTCAGCCACATTATCAGCACGTGTTAGCCGCTGTATCAGAACCTGTCAACCGCTTGATCAGCACCTGTCAGCAGCTTTATCAGCACATATCAGCTGCTTGATTAGCCCCTGTCAGCCACTTGATCAGCAATTGTCAGCCGCTTGTTATGCACCTGTCAGCAGCTTGATCAGCGCTTGACCACTTTCCACTCAGCCGATTGAAAAGCAAAGACTCAACCGCGTGAATATCATCTTTCAGCCAATTGATATGTGCCTACTGAGCCCCGCAGTCAGTGCCTACACAGCCGCCTGATCAGTGCTTGTCAGCCACTTGATCAGCACCTGTCAGCAGCTTGATGTGCACCTATCAGCCGCTTGATTAGCACCTGTCAGCCAGTTGACCAGCACCTGTCAGCCCCTTGGTCAGCGCCTATCAGTGGCTTGATTAGCCCCTGTCAGCCAGTTGATCAGCAATTGTCAGCCGCTTGTTAAGCACCTGTCAGCAGCTTGATCAGCGCTTGACCACTTTCCACTCAGCCGATTGAAAAGCACTCACTCAGCCACGCGAATAGCATCTTTCAGTCAGTTGATGTGTGCCTACTGAGCTCCGCAGTCAGTGCCTACACAGCCGCCTGATCAGTGCTTGTCAGCCGCTTGACAAGTACCTGTCAGCCTCTTGATCAGCACCTAATCAGCCACACGATGATCATTTACTCAGCCGCGCGATCATCGCCTCAGCCTCTTGATCTGTGCGTACTCAGCCCCATGACCAGCGCCTACTAAGCCATGCGATCTGTGCCTGACAGCCACTTGATCAACGACTATCAGCCGCTTGATCATCGCCTTATCAGCTTCACGATCAGGACCTACTCAGCCGCTTGGTCAGAACCTGTCAGGCAGTTGATCAGCACCAGTCAGCCGCTTGATCCTTTCCTGCTCTGCTGGTCATTCAGCGCCTGGTCAACCACTGGATCAGTGTCAGTCAGCCGCTTGACCACTGCCCACTCAGCAGATTGAAAAGCGCCTACGCAGCCGAGTGATAAGCGCCTGTCAGCCGCTTTACAAGCACCTGTAAACCGCTTGATCAACACTTACTGAGCTGCGCTATCAGTGCTTAATCAGCCGCGAGATCAGTGTCTGTCAGCTGCTTGATCAGCACCTGTCAGCCGGTTGAACAGTGCCTATTCAGCCGCGCAAATAGCATCTCTCAGCCAGTTGATCTGCTCCTACTGAGCCCCATGATCAGCGCCTACTCAGCCGCCCGATCAGTGACTGTCAGCCTCTTGAGAAGTACCTGTCAGCCACTTGATCAGCACCTGTCAGCCGCTTGATAAACGCATGTCAGCAGCTTGATCAGTACCTGTCAGCCACTTTATCAGCACCTGTCAGCCAATATATCAGCAACTCTCAACAGCTTGATCAGTGCCCGCTTAGCTGCGTAATCAGAGCCTACTCCGCCACAGGATCAGTGACCCTCAGCCGGCTGATCAACGCCTGTCAGCGGCTTGATCATTTCCTGCTCTGATGGTCATTCAGCGCCTGGTTCACCACTAGATCAGTGCCTGTCAGCCCCTTGACCAGTGCCCACTCAGCTGATTGATAAACGCATACGCATCCACGCGATAAGCGCCTGTCAGCCACTTGAGAAGCATCTGTCAGCAACTTGATCAGTACCTGTCAGCCAGTTGATCAGCACCTGTCAGCCACTTCATTTGCACCTGTCAGCCACTTTATCAGCTACTGTCAGGCGCTAGGGCAGCCCCTATAAGCAGCTTGATCATTAACTGTCAGCCACATTATCAGCACGTGTTAGCCGCTGTATCAGAACCTGTCAACCGCTTGATCAGCACCTGTCAGCAGCTTTATCAGCACCTATCAGCTGCTTGATTAGCCCCTGTCAGCCACTTGATCAGCAATTGTCAGCCGCTTGTTATGCACCTGTCAGCAGCTTGATCAGCGCTTGACCACTTTCCACTCAGCCGATTGAAAAGCAAAGACTCAACCGCATGAATATCATCTATCAGCCAGTTGATCTGTGCCTGCTGAGCCCCGCAGTCAGTGCCTACACAGCTGCCCGATCAGTGCTTGTCAGCCGCTTGACAAGTACCTGTCAGCCACTTGATCAGCACCTGTCAGCAGCTTGATGTGCACCTAACAGCCGCTTGATTAGCACCTGTCAGCCAGTTGACCAGCACCTGTCAGCCGCTTGGTCAGCGCCTATCAGTGGCTTGATTAGCCCCTGTCAGCCAGTTGATCAGCAATTGTCAGCCGCTTGTTAAGCACCTGTCAGCAGCTTGATCAGCGCTTGACCACTTTCCACAGCCGATTGAAAAGCACCGACTCAGCCACGCGAATAGCATCTTTCAGCCAGTTGATCTTTGCCTACTGAGCCCCGCAGTCAGTGCCTACACAGCCGCCTGATCAGTGCTTGTCAGCCGCTTGACAAGAACCTGTCAGCCTCTTGATCAGCACCTTATCAGCCACACGATGATCATTTACTCAGCCCCGCGATCATCGCCTCAGCCTCTTGATCTGTGCCTACTCAGCCCCATGACCAGCGCCTACTCAGCCATGCGATCTGTGCCTGACAGCCACTTGATCAACGACTATCAGCCGCTTGATCATCGCCTTAACAGCTTCACGATCAGCACCTACTCAGCTGCTTGATCAGCACCTGTCAGCCAGTTGATCCGCACCTGTCAGCAGATTGATCAGGGCCTATCAGCCACTTGATTAGCACCTGTCAGCCAGTTGATCAGCACCTGAGAGTCGCTTCATTAGCACCTGTCAGCCAGTTGATCAGCACCTGTCATCAGGTTGATCAGCACCTGTCAGCAGGTTGATCAGTGCGTATCAGCTGCTTGATTAACACCTGTCAGTCTATTGATCATCACCTGTCAACCGCTTGATCAGCGCCCACTTTGCTGCATGAACAGAGCCTACTCAGCCACGCGGTCAGTGACGCTCAGCCGGTTGATCTTCTCCTGTCAGGCGCTTGATCATTTCCTGCTCTACTGGTCATTCAGCGCCTGGTCAACCACTGGATCAGTGTCAGTCAGCCGCTTGACCACTGCCCACTCAGCCGATTGAAAAGCGCCAATGCAGCCGCGCAATAAGCACCAGTCAGCCGCCTGAAAATCACCTGTCAGCAGCTTGATCAGGGCCTATTAGCCACTTGATTAGCACCTGTCAGCTAGTTGATCAGCACCTGTCAGCCAATTGATCAGCACCTGTCAGCCGCTTCATTAGCACCTGTCAGCCAGTTGAACAGCACCTGTCAGCCCCTTGATCATCGCCTATCAGCCGTGTGATTAGCACCTGTCAGCCAGTTGATCAGCACCTGTCAGCCTCTTGATCAGAACCTGTCAGCAGCTTGATCATCGCCTATCAGCTACTTGATTAGCACTTGTCCGCCAGTTGATCAGCACCTGCCTACCGATTGATCAGTGCCTGTCAGCTGCTTGATCATTGCATTCTCAGCTGCGCAATCAGCACCTATCAGCTGCTTGTTTAGCACCTGTCAGCCAGTTGATCAGCACCTGTCAGCACCTTGATCATCGCCTATCAGCCGCTTGATCAGCACCTGTCAGCAGCTTGAGCAGCGAGTATCAGCTGCTTGATCAGCACCTGTCAGCCAGTTGATCAGCACCTGTCAGCAGATTGATCAGGGCCTATCAGCCACTTGATTAGCACCTGTCAGCCAGTTGATCAGCACCTGAGAGTCGCTTCATTAGCACCTGTCAGCCAGTTGATCAGCACCTGTCATCCGCTTGATCAGCACCTGTCAGCAGGTTGATCAGTGCGTATCAGCTGCTTGATTAACACCTGTCAGTCTATTGATCATCACCTGTCAACCGCTAGATCAGCACCCACTTTGCTGCATGAACAGAGCCTACTCAGCCACGCGGTCAGTGACGCTCAGCCGGTTGATCTTCTCCTGTCAGGCGCTTGATCATTTCCTGCTCTGCTGGTCATTCAGCGCCTGGTCAACCACTGGATCAGTGTCAGTCAGCCGCTTGACCACTGCCCACTCAGCAGATTGAAAAGCGCCTACGCAGCCGAGCGATAAGCGCCTGTCAGCCGCTTTACAAGCACCTGTAAACCGCTTGATCAACACTTACTGAGCTGCACTATCAGTGCTTAATCAGCCGCGAGATCAGTGTCTGTCAGCTGCTTGATCAGCACCTGTCAGCCGGTTGAACAGTGCCTATTCAGCCGCGCAAATAGCATCTCTCAGCCAGTCGATCTGCTCCTACTGAGCCCCATGATCAGCGCCTACTCAGCTGCCCGATCAGTGTCTGTCAGCCTCTTGAGAAGTACCTGTCAGCCACTTGATCAGCACCTGTCAGCTGCTTGATAAACGCATGTCAGCAGCTTGATCAGTACCTGTCAGCCACTTGATCAGCACCTGTCAGCCAATATATCAGCAACTCTCAACAGCTTGATCAGTGCCTGCTTAGCTGCGTAATCAGAGCCTACTCCGCCACAGGATCAGTGACCCTCAGCGGGTGATCAGCGCCTGTCAGCGGCTTAATCATTTCCTGCTCTGATGGTCATTCAGCGCCTGGTCCACCACTAGATCAGTGCCTGTCAGCCCCTTGACCAGTGCCCACTCAGCTGATTAATAAACGCATACGCATCCACGCGATAAGCGCCTGTCAGCCACTTGAGAAGCATCTGTCAGCAGCTTGATCAGTACCTGTCAGCCAGTTGATCAGCACCTGTCAGCCACTTCATTTGCACCTGTCAGCCACTTTATCAGCAACTGTCAGGCGCTAGGGCAGCCCCTAGAAGCAGCTTGATCATTAACTGTCAGCCACATTATCAGCACGTGTTAGCCTCTGTATCAGAACCTGTCCACCGCTTGATCAGCACCTGTCAGCAGCTTTATCAGCACCTATCAGCTGCTTGATTAGCCCCTGTCAGCCACTTGATCAGCAATTGTCAGCCGCTTGTTATGCACCTGTCAGCAGCTTGATTAGCGCTTGACCACTTTCCACTCAGCCGATTGAAAAGCAAAGACTCAACCGCGTGAATATCATCTTTCAGCCAGTTGATCTGTGCCTACTGAGCCCCGCAGTCAGTGCCTACACAGCTGCCCGATCAGTGCTTGTCAGCCGCTTGACAAGTACCTGTCAGCCACTTGATCAGCACCTGTCAGCAGCTTGATGTGCACCTAACAGCCGCTTGATTAGCACCTGTCAGCCAGTTGACCAGCACCTGTCAGCCGCTTGGTCAGCGCCTATCAGTGGCTTGATTAGCCCCTGTCAGCCAGTTGATCAGCAATTGTCAGCCGCTTGTTAAGCACCTGTCAGCAGCTTGATCAGCGCTTGACCACTTTCCACAGCCGATTGAAAAGCACCGACTCAGCCACGCGAATAGCATCTTTCAGCCAGTTGATCTTTGCCTACTGAGCCCCGCAGTCAGTGCCTACACAGCCGCCTGATCAGTGCTTGTCAGCCGCTTGACAAGAACCTGTCAGCCTCTTGATCAGCACCTTATCAGCCACACGATGATCATTTACTCAGCCCCGCGATCATCGCCTCAGCCTCTTGATCTGTGCCTACTCAGCCCCATGACCAGCGCCTACTCAGCCATGCGATCTGTGCCTGACAGCCACTTGATCAACGACTATCAGCTGCTTGATCATCGCCTTAACAGCTTCACGATCAGCACCTACTCAGCTGCTTGATCAGCACCTGTCAGCCAGTTGATCCGCACCTGTCAGCAGATTGATCAGGGCCTATCAGCCACTTGATTAGCACCTGTCAGCCAGTTGATCAGCACCTGAGAGTCGCTTCATTAGCACCTGTCAGCCAGTTGATCAGCACCTGTCATCAGGTTGATCAGCACCTGTCAGCAGGTTGATCAGTGCGTATCAGCTGCTTGATTAACACCTGTCAGTCTATTGATCATCACCTGTCAACCGCTTGATCAGCGCCCACTTTGCTGCATGAACAGAGCCTACTCAGCCACGCGGTCAGTGACGCTCAGCCGGTTGATCTTCTCCTGTCAGGCGCTTGATCATTTCCTGCTCTACTGGTCATTCAGCGCCTGGTCAACCACTGGATCAGTGTCAGTCAGCCGCTTGACCACTGCCCACTCAGCCGATTGAAAAGCGCCAATGCAGCCGCGCAATAAGCACCAGTCAGCCGCCTGAAAATCACCTGTCAGCAGCTTGATCAGGGCCTATTAGCCACTTGATTAGCACCTGTCAGCTAGTTGATCAGCACCTGTCAGCCAATTGATCAGCACCTGTCAGCCGCTTCATTAGCACCTGTCAGCCAGTTGAACAGCACCTGTCAGCCCCTTGATCATCGCCTATCAGCCGTGTGATTAGCACCTGTCAGCCAGTTGATCAGCACCTGTCAGCCTCTTGATCAGAACCTGTCAGCAGCTTGATCATCGCCTATCAGCTACTTGATTAGCACTTGTCCGCCAGTTGATCAGCACCTGCCTACCGATTGATCAGTGCCTGTCAGCTGCTTGATCATTGCATTCTCAGCTGCGCAATCAGCACCTATCAGCTGCTTGTTTAGCACCTGTCAGCCAGTTGATCAGCACCTGTCAGCACCTTGATCATCGCCTATCAGCCGCTTGATCAGCACCTGTCAGCAGCTTGAGCAGCGAGTATCAGCTGCTTGATCAGCACCTGTCAGCCAGTTGATCAGCACCTGTCAGCAGATTGATCAGGGCCTATCAGCCACTTGATTAGCACCTGTCACCCAGTTGATCAGCACCTGAGAGTCGCTTCATTAGCACCTGTCAGCCAGTTGATCAGCACCTGTCATCCGCTTGATCAGCACCTGTCAGCAGGTTGATCAGTGCGTATCAGCTGCTTGATTAACACCTGTCAGTCTATTGATCATCACCTGTCAACCGCTAGATCAGCACCCACTTTGCTGCATGAACAGAGCCTACTCAGCCACGCGGTCAGTGACGCTCAGCCGGTTGATCTTCTCCTGTCAGGCGCTTGATCATTTCCTGCTCTGCTGGTCATTCAGCGCCTGGTCAACCACTGGATCAGTGTCAGTCAGCCGCTTGACCACTGCCCACTCAGCAGATTGAAAAGCGCCTACGCAGCCGAGCGATAAGCGCCTGTCAGCCGCTTTACAAGCACCTGTAAACCGCTTGATCAACACTTACTGAGCTGCACTATCAGTGCTTAATCAGCCGCGAGATCAGTGTCTGTCAGCTGCTTGATCAGCACCTGTCAGCCGGTTGAACAGTGCCTATTCAGCCGCGCAAATAGCATCTCTCAGCCAGTCGATCTGCTCCTACTGAGCCCCATGATCAGCGCCTACTCAGCTGCCCGATCAGTGTCTGTCAGCCTCTTGAGAAGTACCTGTCAGCCACTTGATCAGCACCTGTCAGCTGCTTGATAAACGCATGTCAGCAGCTTGATCAGTACCTGTCAGCCACTTGATCAGCACCTGTCAGCCAATATATCAGCAACTCTCAACAGCTTGATCAGTGCCTGCTTAGCTGCGTAATCAGAGCCTACTCCGCCACAGGATCAGTGACCCTCAGCGGGTGATCAGCGCCTGTCAGCGGCTTAATCATTTCCTGCTCTGATGGTCATTCAGCGCCTGGTCCACCACTAGATCAGTGCCTGTCAGCCCCTTGACCAGTGCCCACTCAGCTGATTAATAAACGCATACGCATCCACGCGATAAGCGCCTGTCAGCCACTTGAGAAGCATCTGTCAGCAACTTGATCAGTACCTGTCAGCCAGTTGATCAGCACCTGTCAGCCACTTCATTTGCACCTGTCAGCCACTTTATCAGCAACTGTCAGGCGCTAGGGCAGCCCCTAGAAGCAGCTTGATCATTAACTGTCAGCCACATTATCAGCACGTGTTAGCCTCTGTATCAGAACCTGTCCACCGCTTGATCAGCACCTGTCAGCAGCTTTATCAGCACCTATCAGCTGCTTGATTAGCCCCTGTCAGCCACTTGATCAGCAATTGTCAGCCGCTTGTTATGCACCTGTCAGCAGCTTGATTAGCGCTTGACCACTTTCCACTCAGCCGATTGAAAAGCAAAGACTCAACCGCGTGAATATCATCTTTCAGCCAGTTGATCTGTGCCTACTGAGCCCCGCAGTCAGTGCCTACACAGCTGCCCGATCAGTGCTTCTCAGCCGCTTGACAAGTAACTGTCAGCCACTTGATCAGCACCTGTCAGCAGCTTGATGTGCACCTATCAGCCGCTTGATTAGCACCTGTCAGCCAGTTGATCAGCACCTGTCAGCAGCTTGGTCAGCGCCTATCAGTGGCTTCATTAGCCCCTGTCAGCCAGTTGATCAGCAATTGTCAGCCGCTTGTTAAGCACCTGTCAGCAGCTTGATCAGCGCTTGACCACTTTCCACTCAGCCGATTGAAAAGCACTGACTCAGCCGCGCGAATAGCATCTTTCAGCCAGTTGATCTGTGCTTACTGAGCCCCGCAGTCAGTGCCTACCCAGCCGCCTGATCAGTGCTTGTCAGCCGCTTGACAAGTACCTGTCAGCCTCTTGATCAGCACCTAATCAGCCACACGATGATCATTTACTCAGCCGCGCGATCATCGCCTCAGCCTCTTGATCTGTGCCTACTCAGCCCCATGACCAGCGCCTACTCAGCCATGCGATCTGTGCCTGACAGCCACTTGATCAACGACTATCAGCCGCTTGATCATCGCCTTATCAGCTTCACGATCAGCACCTACTCAGCCGCTTGGTCAGAACCTGTCAGGCAGTTGATCAGCACCAGTCAGCCGCTTGATCATTTCCTGCTCTGCTGGTCATTCAGCTCCTGGTCATCCACTTGATCAGTGCCTGTCAGCCGCTTGAGAAGTACCTGGCAGCCACTGGACCAGCACCTAATCAGCCATGCGATCATCATTTACTCAGCCGCACGATCATCGCCTCAGCCGCTTGATCTGTGTCTACTCAGCCCCGCGATCAGCGCCTACTCAGCCGTGCGAGGTGCGCCTGACAGACACTTGAGAAGTACTGTCAGCCACTTTATCAGCGACTATCAGTCACTTGATCAGCACCTGTCAACGACTTTATCAGCACCTGTCAGCCGCTTGATTAGTGCCTGTCAGCCGCTTGACCACTGCCCACTCAGCCGATTGAAAAGCGCCAATGCAGCCGCGCGATAAGCACCAGTCAGCCGCCTGAAAATCACCTGTCAGCAGCTTGATCAGGGCCTATTAGCCACTTGATTAGCACCTGTCAGCTAGTTGATCAGCACCTGTCAGCCGCTTCATTAGCACCTGTCAGCCAGTTGAACAGCACCTGTCAGCCCCTTGATCATCGCCTATCAGCCGTGTGATTAGCACCTGTCAGCCAGTTGATCAGCACCTGTCAGCCTCTTGATCAGAACCTGTCAGCAGCTTGATCATCGCCTATCAGCTACTTGATTAGCACTTGTCCGCCAGTTGATCAGCACCTGCCTACCGATTGATCAGTGCCTGTCAGCTGCTTGATCATTGCATTCTCAGCTGCGCAATCAGCACCTATCAGCTGCTTGTTTAGCACCTGTCAGCCAGTTGATCAGCACCTGTCAGCACCTTGATCATCGCCTATCAGCCGCTTGATTAGCACCTGTCAGCCAGATGATCAGCACCTGTCAGCAGCTTGAGCAGCGAGTATCAGCTGCTTGATCAGCACCTGTCAGCCAGTTGATCAGCACCTGTAAGCAGATTGATCAGCACCTTTAAGCGCTTAAACAGCGTCTGCCAGCCGCTTCATCAATGCCTGTCAGTGCTTAATCAGTTCCTTCTCAGCTGTGCGATCAATGCCTACTGAGCCTCGAATCAGCCCCTACACAGCCGCGTGATCATAGTCTGTCTGCCGCTTGATCAGAGACTGTCAGACGCTTGATCACCGCCTTATCACCCCCTCGATCAGCACCTATTGAGCGGCACAATCAGCGCCTGTCAGCTGTTTGACAAGCACCTATAAACCACTTGATCAACACCTAATTAGATTCACTATGAGTATTTACTGAGCCATGCGATCATCGCCTCAGCCCCATGATCTGTGCCTACTGAGCCCCTCAATCAGTGCCTAATCAGCCCTGCGATATGTGCCTGAGAGCCGAATGTGAAGTACTGTCAGCCGCTTGATCAGTGATCATCAGCCGCTAGATCGGCATCTGCCAAAGACTTTATCAGCACCTTTCAGCCGCTTGATCAGCGCCTGTCAGCCGCTTGATCAGCGATTATCAGGCGTTAGATCAACATCTGTCAACGACTTTATCAGCACCTGTCAGCTGCTTGATCAGCGCCTGTTAGCCACTTTACCATCACTTAATGAGCTGCATTATCAGCGCCTACTCAGCCGCTTGATCAGTAGCAGTCAGCCAGTTAATCAGCACATGTCAGCAGCTTGATCAGCGTCTATCAGCTGCTTGATTAGCACCTGTCAGCATGTTGATCAACACCTGTCAACCGCTTTTTTAGCAACTGTCAGCGAGTTGATCAGCCACTGTCAGCCGCTGGATAAGCACCTGTCAGCCAGTTGATCAACACCTGTCAGCTGCTTGATCAGCACCTGTAAGCCGCTTAAACACCGCCTGCCAGCCGCTTCATCCGTGCCTGTCAGCTGCTTGATCATTGCCTTCTCAGCTGCGCGATCAGCGCCTACTCAGCCGCGAATCAGCCCCTACACAGCCGCATGATCATAGTCTGTCAGCCTCTTTATCAGAGTCGGTCATCCGCTTGATCAGCACCTGTCAGCAGGTTGAAGAGTGCCTACTCAGCCGCGCGAATTGCATCTCTCAGCCAGTTGATCTCCGCCTACTGAGCCCCGCAATCAGCACCTACTCAGCCGCCCGATCAGTGCCTGTCAGCCGCTTGAGAAGTACCTGGCTGCCAGTTGATCAGCACCTCTCAGCCATTTGATCACCACCTGTAAGCCACTGGATCAGCACCTGTCAGCCGCTTGATCAGCACCTTTCAGCCGCTTGATTACCCCCTGTCAGCCAGTTGACCAGCAGCTGTCAGCCGCTTGATCAGCGCCTGTCAGCTCCTTGATCAGTGATTATCAGCCATTAGATCTACATCTGTCAATGAAAATCAGCACCTGTCAGCCGCTTGATCAGCGCCTGTCAGCCACTTTATCATCGCCTAATCAGCTGCACGATCAGCACCTACTCAACCGCTTGATCAGTACCTGTCAGCCACTTTATCAGTACCTGTCAGCCACTATATCAGCACCTTTCAACTGCTTGATCAGCGACCACTTTGCTGCGTGATCAGATCCTACTCAGCCACGTGATCAGTGACCCTCAGCCTGTTGATCAGCGCCTGTCAGCCGCTTGATCATTTCCTGCTCTGCTGGTCATTCATCGCCTGGTCAACAACTTCATCAGTGCCTGTCAGCCACTTGACCACTGCCCAGTCAGCTGATTGAAAAACGCCTACGCAGCCACGAGATAAGTGCCTCTCAGCCACTTGATCATGGCTTTCAGCCACTTGAAGAGTACCTATCAGCCAGTTGATCAGCACCTGTCAGCCCCTTGTTCAACGCCTATCAGCTGCTTGATCAGCACCTGTCAGCCGCTTGATGAGCACCTATCAGCCTCTTGATTAGCCCCTGTCAGCCAGGTGACCAGCAATTGTCAGCCGCTTGTTAAGCACCTGTCAGCCGCTTGATCATTTCCTGCTCTGCTGGTCATTCAGCGCCTGGTCAACCACTTCATCAGTGCCTGTCAGCCGCTTCATCCACGCCTGTTAGCCACTTTATCATTGCCTAATCAGCTGCATGATTAGCGCCTACTCAGCCGCTTGTTCAGTACCAGTCAGCCAGTTGGTCAGCACCTGTCAGCAGCTTGATCAGCGCCTATAAGCCTCTTGATTAGCCCCTGTCAGCCAGTTGACCAGCAATTGTCAGCCGCTTGTTAAGCACCTGTCAGCAGGTTGATCAGCACCAGTCAGCAACTTGACAAAAGCGTGTCAGCCTCTTGATCAGCACCTAAGCAGCCATGCGATGATCATTTACTCAGCCATGCGATCTGCTCCAGACAGCCACTTGATCAACGACTATCAGCGGCTTGATCAGCTTCTGTCAACCACTTTATCAGCACCTGTCAGCCGCTTGATCAGAGCCTGTTAGCCGCTTTATCTTCGCCTAATCAGCTGCATGATCAGCGCCTACTCAGCCACTTGATCAGTACCAGTCAGCCAGTTGACCAGCACCTGTCAGCAGCTTGATCAGCGCCTATCAGCTGCTTGATTAGCAGCTGTCAGCATGTTGATCAACACCTGTCAACTATATTTTTAGCCACTGTCAGCCAGTTGACCAGCACCTGTCAGCCGCTTGATCAGCACCTGTCAGCAGATTTATCAGCACCTATCAGCTGCTTGATTAGCACCTGTCAGCATGTTGATCAACACCTGTCAGCCGCTTCATTAGCAACTCTCAGCCAGTTGATCAGCAACTGTCAGCCGCTGGATTAGCACCTGTCAGCCAGTTGATCAGCACCTGTCAGCTGCTTGATCAGCACCTGTAAGCCGCTTAAACAGCGCCTGCCAGCCGCTTCATCAATGCCTGTCAGAGCTTGATCAGTTCCTTCTCAGCTGTGCAATCAATGCCTACTGAGCCTCGAATCAGCCCCTACACAGCCGCGTGATCATAGTCTGTCTGCCGCTTGATCAGAGACTGTCAGACGCTTGATCAGCGCCTAATCACCCCCTCGATCAGCGCCTATTGAGCGGCGCAATCAGCACCTGTCAGCTGCTTGCCAAGCACCTATAAACCACTTGATCAACACCTAATTAGATTCACTATGAGTATTTCCTGAGCCATGCGATCATCGCCTCAGCCGCATGATCTGTGCCTACTGAGCCCCGCGATCAGTGCCTTATCAGCCGTGCGATATATGCCTGAAAGCCGAATGCGAAGTACTCTCAGCCGCTTGATCGGCGATCATCAACCGCTAGATCGGCATCTGCCCAAAACTTTATCAGCACCTTTCAGCCGCTTGATCAGCGCCTGTCAGCCGCTTGATCATTTCCTGCTCTGCTGGTCATTCATCGCCTTGTCAACAACTTCATCAGTGCCTGTCAGCCACTTGACCACTGCCCAGTCAGCTGATTGAAAAACGCCTACGCAGCCGCGAGATAAGTGCCTCTAAGCCACTTGATCATGGCTTTCAGCCACTTGAAGAGTACCTATCAGCCAGTTGATCAGCACCTGTCAGCCCCTTGTTCAACGCCTATCAGCTGCTTGATCAGCACCTGTCAGCCGTTTGATGAGCACCTATCAGCCTCTTGATTAGCCCCTGTCAGCCAGGTGACGAGCAATTGTCAGCCGCTTGTTAAGCACCTGTCAACAGCTTGATCAGCACCTGTCAACAACTTGATAAAAGAGTGTCAGTCTCTTGATCAGCACCTAAGCAGCCAC